>NC_062553.1:4127323-4841490 GCF_016906955.1 Phacochoerus africanus | reverse complement strand
ACTGAGCAAGTCCGGGGATCGAACCTGCGTCCTCATGGATGCTGGTCAGATTTGTTTCCGCTGAGCCACGATGGGAACTCCCAGTTTTGTTTTTTTTAATTGAAGTATAGTTGATTGACAATGTTGTGCCAATTTCTGCTATACAGCAAAGTGACTCTGTCATATATATGTGTATACACACACACACATTCTTTTTTTATATTATTTTTTCATCATGATCTGTGCCAAGAGATTGAATGTAGCTCTCTGTGCTCTGCAGTAGGGCTTTGTTGTCTATCCATTCTAAATGTAATAGTTTGCACCTACTAACCCCGAACTCCTCCTCCACCCCACTCCCTACCCCCTTCCCCTCGGCAACCACAAGTCTGTGCACATAGATTTCTGTGAGTCTGTTTCTATTTTGTAGATAGGTTCATTTGTGCCATATTTTAGATCCCACCTGTAAGTGATAGCATATGGTGTTTGTCTTTCTCTTTCTGACTTACTTCACTTAGTATGAGAATCTCTAGTTGCATCCACGTTACTGCAAATGGCATTATTTCATTCTTTTTTATGGCTGAGTAATATTCCACTGCGTATATGTACCACATCTTCTTTATCCATTCCTCTGTTGATGGACACCTAGGTTGTTTCCATGTCTGGGCTATTGTGAATAGAGCTAGCTGTGGTTAAGCACCTTCTGTGTACAGGGCCGAGTGGTAAGTACTTTGCAGGAATTAATTATCTCATGAGCATAAGGACCTGGTCTGTCTTGTTCACATCTGTGCTCTACTGCCCAGTGGGAGTCTGGGACAGATGCAGCGATGAATAAATATTGATCAATCAATGAATTAATTCCTCTTAACATCCCTAGGTTGTTCAAGTTATAAAGTAGATGCTAATAGTGTCCTCATTTTATAAAAAATAAAATGAGACACAGAGAGGCTGGGTGACTTGCCCAAGGTCACACAGCAGGTGAATGATGGAGGCAGGTGTAACCTTACCACCTTATCACACAGCCCATGCTCTAGATTATCACACTACCCAGCCCAGAGCAGGGCTCAGCACACAGTAGGTGCTTAAGAAACTAGTTGGCAAGTTTGTGTGTAAGCCTCTCTCGGCTCTAAATTCACCGGCATCCAAGGGGCCCTGGGTGAGATGAACCAGAGACGCCTGGCTCAGGCCTGCGGAAAGAGTGGGCTCAGAATCCTGGGCTTGGTGCTACCCCTGAAGATGACCCCAGGAGTCTCCTTGGCTCACCCCCTGGCTGGGAAGGGATGTTTCTGAGTTTTGGGTCATAGAAGACTTCTAACAGTTCAGGTGAGAGTGTAGCCATTTAAAGTGTATCTGCAGGAGTTCCCTAATCCGACTAGGAACCACCACGAGGTTGTGGGTTCGATCCCTGGCCTTGCTCAGTGGGTTGAGGATCTGGCATTGCTGTGAGCTGTGGTATATGTAGGTCGAAGAGGCGACTTGGATCTGATGTGGCTGTGGCTGTGGTGTAGACCGGCGGCTGTAGCTCAATTGGACCTCTAGCCTGGGAACCTCCATATGCTGCAAGTGAGGCCCTAAAAAAGCAAAAAACAAAAGCAAAAACAGCAAAAATAAAGTGCATTTGCAGACTTCCCATTGTGGCACAGGGGAAACAAATCTGACTAGTACCCGTGAGGATGTGGGTTCGATCCCTGGCCTCACTCAGCGTGTTAAGAAGCTGGTGCTGCCGTGAGCTGTGGTGTAGGCCTAGCAGCTACAGCTCTGATTCGATCCCCAGCCTGGGAAGTTCCATATGCTGTGGGTGTGGCCCTAAAAAAAAAGTAATAATAATAATGATAATAAAATGCATTTGCCTGTGTAGGAAAAAAAGCCATGGGCCTTTCTTTATACCCTGCTGCTTACCTGCGGTGATCATGCAACTGCGACTTGATTTCTCTGGCCCCTGAGTTCCTGAGTCAGTTTCCTCATCTGTAAAATGGGCTTGAGAATGTGCCCGTGACGGCAGAGAGGAACGATGCCATGCGCACCAGACATGAGGACGCCGCGGGGCAGGGAGGGTTGTTTTTCCTGTGTCTCAACTGCCATCTCTTCCTCTGCGCTGTCTTTGATGTCTTGGGCAGCTGTCCCCTTCTGGTCACAAGTGGGTTGCTTTTTTTTTTTTTTTTTTGCTTTTGCTTTTTAGGGCTACACTTGAGGCACACGGAAGTTCCCAGGCTAGGGGTCAAATCGGAGCTGCCAGTGCCATCTGCAGCCACAGCCATAGCAACATGGGATCTGAGCTGCATCTGCGACCTACACCACAGCTCTCAGCAAGGTCAGGAACTCCTTTTTTTTCTTTTTTAAGTGGGTTTCAGATAACTCCTGGGATTCCTCTTTATGCACCCTGGGTGACTGTGAGCCGTCCCTGCACGCTGCAGGATTTAAAATCTGGAATCAGGATGCGCTGTGGCTGGTCCTGAGCAGGGATGTACTGATGACTCGGTAACCGCACCCGCGTGTCAAAGACTCTGAAAGTCTCTTCTGTTTCTCTTTGGCCTTTTCAGCGTGGACCTGGACCTGTGCATCCTCAACCTTCACCTGAAAGACCTACTGCGTCTGGACGAGGCGCTGAGACAGGAGAAGCACACGGTAGGTGGAGAGGTCCGAGCTCCCCGAGTGCAAGGAGACCCTTGGGAAAGGGGTGACCGTGGAGCCGCCGCCACGAGGGGGGAGGGAGAGCAGCGTCGGGCATCCACCCGCAGACGGGAGGTAGGCTTTATGTTACCCAGAGCCATGGGGGTTAAGCAGAAAGCTGGGTACCAGAGTTCCTGCCGTGACACAGTGAGTTCAGAATCCAGCTGCAGCGGCTCAGATGGCTGCGGAGACTCAGGTTCAATCCCAGGCCCAGCACAGTGGGTTAAAGGATCCGGCTGGCATTGCTGCACTGCGGCTAGGATTCCATCTCTGGCCCGGGAAGTTCCATATGCGAAAAAAGGAAAGCCGTGTACCTGTTCTCTGGGCACAGCTCCTGCTGGAGGCAGAGGCAAAAGAAAACAGGATTTTAGAGGAATGTTATTAATGATCAGAGTATCAGTGAGAACTCATTTTTTTGTTTTAATGGCCGTACCCGAGGAATACGGAAGCTCCTGGGCCAGGAATTGAATCTGAGCCACAGATGCTCAACTTGGCCACAGCTGTGGCAACACTGGATCCCTTAACCCACAGCGTGAGGCTGGGAATCTCACCTGCACCTCTGCGGCAACCCAGGCCCCTGCAGTTGGATTCTTAACCCACTGTGCCACAGTGGGAACTTGAAGCACTAACTTTTTTGAGTGCTTACTATGTGTTAGGGGCTGGAGCTGTTGCACGAGTGGTTATTTTAAACCTCATACAACCCAGCAAGGTCAGTGCCATTATTAGGTCCACTTTACAGATGGGGAAGCTGAGGCACAGAGAGGGGCCTGGCCCTAAGTCATAAAGCTCTAAGTTGAGGCTAAGGTGGGAAGTTTAGCACCTTTTCATGGGCACACGTTCTCTGAGTGGATGCAAGAGAAAGCAGAACCTTGGGCACAGGAAACAGGATCAGTCTCTGCCCGATGCACATGCTGGGTCGCTGAGTCAATCAACACTGGATCAAGGTCAGAGGGATAAGTCCCACTGTAGCCACAAAACCCGGTGGGGTTAGCCAGGCAGCAAGGCCACTGGGGTTAAAAGGAGGAATTATTGGAGTTGCCATCATGACTCAGCAGTAACAAACCTGACTAGGAACCAGGAGGACGCAGGTTCGATCCCTGGCCTCGCTCAGTGGGTTAAGGATCCGGCGTTGCTGTGAGCTGTGGTGTAGGTCACAGATGTGGCTCGGATCTGGCGTTGCTGTGGCTGTGGTGTAGGCCGGCAGCTGTAGCGCTGATTTGACCCCTAGCCTGGGAACCTCCATATGCTGTGGGTGTGGTCCTTAAAAAAGCAAAAGCCAAAAAAAAAAAAAAAAAGAATGATTTCTCCCTGACACACATCTTCTGAATTACTGAGTGAGGAGAGATGAGACCTACAGAGAGAGGGGAGGAGAGAGAAAGCCTGCTGGGGGGGCGGGTAGATGGAGAGAAGGATGGACATAGACAGGTGCCCGCAGGTGCATCGTTATAAACCAGAGAAATAAAAGCATATTAAATTGAGGAGGTAGCAGAAAGAAATTTTGCTGTGTGGGAGCAGAATGGACCTCCTAACTGGGTGCTGGTGTTTCAAACCGTAAATCCTCCTAGGATTCCAGGAACAGAAACTGCTCCCGCAGTGCCACAGAGCCCGCCCTGTGGAGGAGGCCCAGGTGCCCGAGATACCAGCCCACCTGCAGCGGCAGCCTGCTTGCACGCGGCCACATCTGGTCCTGCATGGCGGCAGGTGGCCCTGCGGAATCGTTCAAAGCCTCTGCTCCCTGAAGGGTGATTGTTTCTGTGCTCAGAGCACCATCTGGCTGGTGAATGCTGAGGTCCTGGCCGGCCTGGCCTCCGGAGCAGCCAGCAAATGCCCCCAGGGAAGCAGGCTGCCCTCCTGGAGAGTGTTCCCTGTCACTCATCTGCCCATCTTATCTGTGGGCAGCCTTTGCTCCCCGCTGGGCACAGTCCTGGGGACAGGCTGTGCCTTTATGGAGCCTACTGTCCAGGGGAGAGATGGCACTCGACAGAGAGCACAAAATGCCAGAGGCAGAACGCGTGACAAAGCAAGTGACGGAGCACCATGGGAGCATGTCAAAGAGGCCTGGAGGGGGTGTGGGTTTGGGGGGATGGCGGGGCTTCCCTGGGGGGAGACACTTAAGCTGGAACCCAGGGATGTTCTGAGAGTATCAGATTAGGAGTCGCAAGCTGGGCTTCTGGTCCACCCTCTGACACCCAAGAGCTGTGTGTCTTTGGGTAAAAGACTTCCCCTCTCTGGGCCACTTGAGGAAAGGTGTGAAAATACACTTCCAGCTCTTACTCTATGGAATTACCTGGAAGTTAGTTGTCTGCTTTGAAAGGTCTCTGTGGGCTGTGTGATCAGCATCCTCACAGGATTCCAGCATCATCTATTAAGGACAGATAATCTGCTAAACACTTTAAATGTCTGATCTCACTGAAACCTTACTGATGTTTCACTGATGAGGAACCTGAGGGTCAGAGAGGTCAAGTCAGTTGCCCAAGATCACACAGCTGGGAAATGGCAGAGGTTTGTCTGAATACAAAGTCTGCATCTTCTCAGAGCCCAGAGCCCAGACAGCTCAGTAGAAATGTATCCATCCAGGAGTTCCTGTCATGGCCCAGGGCTAAAGAACCTGACTAGTATCCATGAGGTTGCAGGTTTGATCCCTGGCCTCGCTCAGTGGGTTAAGGATCCGGCATTGCCGTGAGCTGTGGTGTGGGTTGCAGATGCGGCTCCGATCCCACGTTGCTATGGCTGGGGTGTAGGCTGGCTGCAGCAGCTCCGATTGGACCCCGAGCCTGGGAACTTCCATATGCCATGGATACAGCCCTAAAAAGACAGAAAAAAAAAAAAAGAGAGAGAGAGAGAGAGACTCATTGAAGATAGACGTGCACAAGTACCCATATCTGAAATAGACTGAAAGTGAAGTGATGGAAAAGGGTGGTCTATGCAAAAGAAAGCTGGTAGAGCTGGACTTAGATCCGAAAAAAATAGACTTTAAAATAAAGACCCTAAAAAAAGACAAAGAGAGGAAAATTGCCTCATGATAAAAGGATCAATGCAACAAGAGGAAATCACATGTGCAAATACCTATGGACCCAGTTTAGGAGCAACTCGTCATCGAAAGCAATCTTGAGAAAGAACAAAGCGGGTTATGTCGATAATTCCGCAAAGAGAAAATAAAAGCTCCTTAATAGGTAAATATGTCTAAGTGACCTTTGACACAGGTGCCAATGTAGTTCGGTGGAGGAATGAGCTTTTCCATAAATCGTGCGGTTGGGCATCCATAGCAAAAGCCAAAAGGAACCTCAAGCTAAGCCTCATACCTCACACAAAAATTAACTCAAAATGGACCAGGTACTTAAATATACAATATAAAACTATAACTCTTTTAGGAAAAAAAAGGAAAATCTTTAGCATCTAGGGGAAGAGTTCTTAGATTTAACATCAAAAGTGTGGCCGTGAAGAAGAAAACCAATACGTTGAAACTCATTAAAATAAAAAACTTCTGATCTGCAAAAAAAAAAACACAACATGTTAACAGGATAAAAAGCCCGAGGCCGTATTTTGCAAACCACATTCTAAGAACTGGTGCCTAGAACACAGAAGAAACTCTCAAACCTCAGTAGAAGTAAGTAAACAATCCAACTGGAAAATGGGCAAAAGGTGAAACAGTATTTCACCGAAAGGATTATACGGTTGGCAAGTGAACACACACCAAAAGCACATAAAAAGATGTTTAATGTCCTTAAACCATTACGGAAATGCAAAGTGAAACCACAGTGAGGTATGACTATACATCTATCAGGACGAGTAAAATAAAAATAACAATACCACCAAATGCTGGTGAGGATGTGATGAAACTATCACTTTTTTTGTGGCTGATAGGAATACAAATGCCACCATGGAAAACAGTTAGGCGGTTTCTCATAAAACGGGACAGGCAACTACTAGACGACCCAGCAATCACACTGTTGGGCATTCATCCCAGAGAAACTTAGGTTCACTCAGCAACTTGTATGTGAATGTTCCTATCAGCGTTATTCGTAATGGCCCTGAACTGGAAAAGCCCAGATGTCCTACAACAGGCGAAGGATTAAACAAATTGTGGAGATGGCACCCTTGGACGTGCAGGGGTGTCCTCACCCGTGGGGGGACGCTTCTTGGTCTGGAGCACGTGCTCATTCATTGAAAGGGGCTGGAATGAAGGACCTCATACTCCCCGGTCCCATAGAACCTTCCCTTTGATTCTTCTCACAAGGAAGCAACCCTCCCTTTGCCTGGTCTGTTTTCTTGACTCAGGGACATGGAGTGTGGACGGGCCTTCCGTAGGGTGGGCGCCTCATAAATATATGCTGAATAAATGAGTGAAGAAGAAATGAAGCATTTCTCTAGAAGCTTCACAAAAATCCAATCCATGATAAGCCATTGTCATGATTCTTAATCTGAGGTCTTAGCACAAAATGTATGTGGGTGGGTGGGCGGGTGTGTGTGTGTGGGTGGGCGGGTGTGTGTGTGGGGGGGGTGGGTGTGTGGGTGTGTGTGTGTCTGGAGAGAGAGAGAAAAAAGGAGGGAGGAAGACACCATTGTTTAAATCGTTGTTCTGGGTTGTTTCCTTTTCTGGCCATAGATGTTTATTCAGATTTTAAAAATGTGCCTCCTTGACCTTCTTCCTAAAAAGAAGTCTGATGATGAGTTATACCAGAAGATTCTTTCCAAACAACACAATGTAAGTCTTCAAACCATAGTTCATTACGATATATGAAATAGTTTATTATGATACATGAAAGATAATGTTCTAGGAAAGTGTTTTTGATTTTTTGTATAAAAATAGTTTATAACAATATGTACTTTTCAACACAATATAATGATATATAAAAGCATATGTATAAATATAAAAATAACTTTATAGTTATATGTATAAATATAAAAATAACTATAGTTATAAAATAACAAACTATTATTTAAATTTAGTTATATATAAATAGTTATATATAACTATTATATAATGGTTATTTACATAACCATTATATAAAAATATTGGAAGTAGAAAAAAGAGAATGTTTGGTCATAGTCACTAAAATAGAACCACAGTTGATGTTTTCTGTAAAAATTTGGAGGGTTTTCATTTTATTTATTTATTTTTTATTTTTATTTTTTTTTGCCTTTTCTAGGGCTGCACCCACGGCATGTGGAGGTTCCCAGGCTAGGGGTCTAATTCGAGCTGCAGCTGCCGGCCTACACCACAGCCACAGCAACACGGGATCGGAGCCGCATCTTCGACCTACACCACAGCTCACGGCAGCACCGGATCCTTAACCCACTGAGTGAGGCCAGGGATCGAGCCCACAACCTCATGGTTTCTAGTCGGATTCATTGGCCACTGAGCCACGATGGGAACTCCTGGAGTATTTTTAAATATGTAATTTGTTTATTACTTATAACTTTTGTTGGCCGCCTCCGAGGCATGTGGAAGTTCCCAGGCTAGGGATCGAACCCACACTGGAGTGACAACCCCGGATCCTTAACCCACTGCGCCACAAGAGAACTCCTCTTGGGTATAACTTTTGATGCTACTTTACATTCTTTGCTTTTTAGACTTGTATACAAACTTTATATTGTCTTATGTGCAGCAAAATGAGTCAGGGCTCGGAGTCAGAGCCGTGGAGGTCGACATCCTGGTTCTGTCTTTCACGAACTCTCAGAATCCGAGGTACGGGAGGTCCCGTCGTGGCGCAGTGGTTAACGAATCCGACTAGGAACCATGAGGTTGCGGGTTCGGTCCCTGCCCTTGCTCAGTGGGTTAACGATCCGGCGTTGCCGTGAGCTGTGGTGTAGGTTGCAGACGTGGCTCGGATCCCGTGTTGCTGTGGCTCTGGCGTAGGCCGGTGGCTACAGCTCCGATTCAACCCCTGGCCTGGGAACCTCCATATGCCGCGGTAGCGGCCCAAGAAATAGCAACAACAACAACAAAAAAAAAAGACAAAAGACAAAAAAAAAAAAGAATCCGAGGTACGTCCGCGGTACAGGGCGATGCTCCTTCTGGTCCTGCGGGATTCCAGGAAGGCGAAGAAAAATGTGGGTGGAGCCCGCAGCGGAGTCACACTTAGACTCTGGTTGTGTGACAGCTGCCGTCATTCCCAACACCTCCGCCGCCACCACCATCATCGTCAATGTTTTTATCAGCATTTTATTTCGCACGCCGTCCCCGCCGCTGCTCTCCTTGTCACATCGTCTCCATCACTGCCGCCATCATCTCGTTGTGGCCGTCCTGGCGATGCTCCTTCTTACTCTCGTCTTAGTACCACACCGTTGTCATTACCTCCATCCCCCTCCTGGTTCCCGCCACCACCATCTCTGTCATCGCAGCCATCAGTGCCACCATCGGTCTCGTTACCGCCGTCCCGCACCGCGGTCCCCACCACCGCCCTCGTCAGCGTCATTCCTGGGGCCATCGCCACCTCCGCCGGCATCCTCATCATCCTCGCTGGTGCCACCACGGCCTTCACCTTCCCTGTCAGGTCGCTGTCATCGTTCTCGTCACTGCCATGGCCGCCAGGGGTCGTTCCTATCACCACTGCCGTGACATGTGGGGGGCGGGGAGGGGACGTTACTGCCTCACCCCTCGGGATCCCGCGGGGCAGCACGCGTCACTACCTCCCGGGCAGAAGGCAGCGCATCTGCACTGTCACGTCATTGGCATCCCCCTCGGCACCACCGCATCCCTGGGCGTCACCATCCTCAGGCAGGGGACACAGTGCTTTCCACCCACTATTTTGTGTCATCGTCAGAGCAGCCCTGTGAGTGGCCATCACTGTTTTTGTTTACAGCTGAAGAAATTGAACCTCAGCGAGTCGAAAGGACTCTCCTTTGGCAAAAGTCATGATAAAGGTGGTGACACTCATGATTACTCGAGTAATGAAGCAATGTCACATGTCCTATGGAAAGAATGAGAGCTCTGGTGTCTGCAGGCCTGGGATCGAATCCCACTTCTGCCATTTACACGGCGTCTTGTTACGACAGTGGGTCTGGGCAGGGGCTTTAACTGCATCCTTTCCTTGAATGTCCACGACAGCCTCGAAACGTCTAGAGGAGGATGAGAAGGGCCCAGAAACGACAGCTGCTTGGACGAGAAGCAGCGCAGTGCATGCAGCTACAAGAGCTGGGCTCCCGAGTCAGTGGATCAAGGGCGGCCTAGCACAGCCCTTCCTCCTGGGACGCTTTGCGCAACGTATCACAACTTCCCACGGACCAGATCCCTCATCTGGGGAAGGGCCCTTGTTTCTCTCCTGTAGAGATGCTGTGAGAATTAGGCACATGTGGCCTCCACTTGGAGAGTCAATAGCAGTTTTTAATCAATGTCATTAGGGCTGATTACACGTCAGGAAACACATCTGGAGAAAACAGAACTGCCACCCTTACTCCAGGTTGGGGTTTGAAGGACTCCCTTCATAGGGTTCCCCCTTTCCTTCCAGGTTCTGAATTAATGAAGAGAAGCCACTGAAGAGGCAGATACTGAAATGTCAGCTTCCTTATGAGAGGGGCCAGCTTGGAGGTCATGGCCTAGATGCCCCTGCAGTCATGGCCTCCTGATACTGAACCCCGGGGTGCGCTAAGTAGCTTAGCTAGTCACTGGCAGAGCAGGGCCGCCTCAGGCCTCCCCACCCAGAAGCAGGACCCTGGATGCCCAGCTTCCTCTGAGCTGAAGCCACACCAGAGCCATGGCCTACCTGCACGGTCCATCCCAAAGAGGAAGAGGCTGGGCAAGCCGGGGGCGGTGCTCACTTCCTGCTTTTGAGCCGCCAATCAAGCACAGGCACGTCCTCTCTGGGGTGTGCTGAGTCATCCTTGCCCACGAGGAATGGGGATGAAGCGTTCCATCCCAGCACCCAGATGGCATGACGTTTTCCTGGACTTCATAAAGATCCGAAGGGAGTTCCCGTTGTGGCTCAGCAGTAACAAACCCGACTAGTATCCATGAGGACACAGGTTCGATCCCTGGCCTCGCTCAGTGGGTTAAGGGTCCGGTGTTGCCGTGAGCTGTGGTGTAGGTCAAAGATGCAGCTCGGGATCCCGTGTTGTTGTGGCTGTGGTGTAGGCCGGCAGCTGTAACTCTGATTCCACCCCTAGCTTGGGAACCTCCATATGCCGCAGGTGCGGCCCCCAAAAGACAGAAGAGAGGGAGGGAAGAAGGAAAGAAGAAAGAAAGGAAGAAGGAAAGGTTGGAAGATACTATTTTGGGGGCTGGGGGAGAAGAATATAGAAAAAGTATGTAATCCATTATTCCTAAGGCTCTGTTCAATGGGAAAAAAATAGATTCTTATAATCAGTCTTCCAGTAGGACAACACCCAGAGCATTTAATTATGGTTAAGAAATATTTTTACGGAATTCTCTTGTGGTGCCATGGGTTAAGGATCCGGCATTGTCACTGCAGGGGCTTGGGTCGCTGCTGTGGCGTGGATTCTATCCCTGGCCCAGGAACTTCCACATGCTGCAGAGGTGCCAAAAAAAAAAGAAGAAGAAGAAGAAGAAAAGAAATATTTTATGATAATATGGTGAAAAATAAGAAACATTTCTTTTCCAGAATTTAAGATATGTTCCATTTTTTTTCCTCGATTCTCCGTTTTCTTTTTTTCCCCAGAATCTGGAGGAATTGGAAAAGAGCCTTCAGGTCAGACTGTCGAACACAGAGGCCCTGGGTGCTGGCGACTCTGAGGACATCACCCTGGCCGACGTGGAAAGGAAGGAGAGAGAATGTTCTGAGCAGCTGATAGCTAACGTAGGTGATAGGTTTTCTATCCCTTGTCAAAAGCATGGTTTCCGGGACCATTCGTTGGACGAGATTGAAGAGATGGTGCCAGGAGCTGGTTGAATACCCCACTTCCCTGTCGTGTCTGCCCTGGAGCCAGGGATCCTGTTTGTGAGGCAAAGCGACAGAGAAGCTGTCATTAAGAGGCCGAGATTTACCGAGGGAGTCTTTTTTTTCTTCTTCTTCTAATGAATTCTCCTTGTTTAAATTTTAGATGGATCTTTTTATCATTCGAAGCAAAGATTGCTCTAACCCTCTGTGCCCTTCCCTGCCTTGTGGGTTAGAGCAGAGTCTAGCCGCTAACTTCCCAAACGCCAGGCATCCCTCATAAAATCATCTCCTAAATTCCAGAGGGGATGGTTTCCTGCAAAATCTTTTTTTTTTTTGCAGTTCCTGTCGTGGCGCCTCGGAAACGACTCCAGCTAGGAACCATGAGGTTGCGGGTTCGATCCCTGGCAGTGGGTTAAGGATCCAGCGTGGCCGTGAGCTGTGGTGTAAGTTGCAGACGCAGCTCGGATTTGGCATTGCTGCGGCTCTTGCATAGCCCAGCAGCTATAGCTCTGATTCGACCCCTAGCCTGGGAACCTCCATATGCCACAGGTGTGGCCCTCAAAAGCAAAAAAAAAAGAAAAAGAAAAAAGTTTTGCTTTGGTGTTCTACTCCCCACTCATCATATAGTATGAATTAAATAACTATTTCCTGGGCACCCAGGCATTGTGCTGGACACTGGAGATTCAACATGAACTGAGACCTGGCCCTGCTTAGGCCAGTCCGGTGGGTGGGACTACAGGTGAGCAGGAGAGCACTTTGTGGGTTACAGAGGCTGTGATAGATGAAAGCATGGGAAGACGGAGTCACAGTGGCGAGAGGAACTCATCGTACCCCAGGGTTAGGAAGGCCTTCGCAGAGGACCGATCTGTCGGGAGGCTTTGGTGGAGAAGTAGGCATGGATGCTGGCCAGTGGGAGGGCAGAGACGTGAGCCAGGGCAGGGAAACAGGCGGGACAAGATAAAGCCAGAGGTCTGCCCTGAGGGTGTTCATCTCATGCCAAGGACATGGGAGCCACTGAGACAGCAGGGGGCGCCTTGACCCCGTTCTGTTGTAGAAGGACTGTCCGGCTGCTGGGTGGAGGAGCTTTGGGGCTGGTCCAGTAGGACTTCCGGGAAGGCAGCTGCAATGGGGATGGAGGGGTACGAAGGAGGGGAGAGCTGACAGGGTGGTGGATGAGGAGGTGCTGGTGAGAAGAAGAGGATGTAGAGAATCCGCTCTGCCAAAATAAGGACCCGGGAGTGAGGACACATTGGGAGGGCGGTGGTGCGCTCCCGCTTGACGTCTTGAGTTGGAGATGCCAGGAGGTGCAGCACCTCCTGTAAGCTCAGCGAGAGGGCGCGGGGAGCCAGGATGCTCTTAGGACGAGGTGGCAAAGGGAGGGCTCAGCCCAGATTCCAGTGGTCCCCGGGCTCCCCAGAGCCGTGGAACATTTAGGCCATGGCTGCATAGTTCAGGCAGAGGATTCACAGTTCTCCTAAGATTCTCTAAAGCACTGGCAGCCTCCGATAACGGAGGTGTCTCTGGTCCAGGAGTGTGTGTATCAAGAAGGGAGCCTTGTGCCAAATCTCAGACCCGCCAGCATTAAAGGCGCAGGCGTCAGGGAGAGTGGAGGCGAGGAGCAGGGTACGGACGTTGAGGAACCAGGAGAAAGTCATGTCACGGATGCCAAGGGGGTCACGAGTTTTTCAGAAGAGCGGAGTGGGCGTGCTGGCTGCCTGGGAAGAGAAGAGACCCAGAACTCTCTTTCTGGATGTGCGGGAATTCGTAGATGGTGGTCCATGCTCTCGGATAGCAGTTGGAAAGGAGGTCATCTGATGGGGCGACAGGGGCAAAATCCGGGTGTAAATGTGAGAGGGGAAGCTGCCCGGGGGCAGCCAGAGGGTTTGCTGAGCTGCGATGAGGCCCCTGAGGTGGGAGAACAAACTTTCAAAGAGGTGCCAATTCCTGGGGGTGCCCAGCCCACGTGATGGTGGGATTGGCTGATTTCCAGGTTGCTATGGCAACAGGGTCCGCATGGGCTCCAGGTACCACTAATCCCTGACCCCTCCCACATCCTGCCCAGCAGGAAATATCCATTTCAGCATCTGCAAGGCGGAGCCGGGCTGGAGAAGATCACAGCTATGGGAGTTGAGGGAAATGAATCAGATCTGCCTCTGCCTCTGCTTACCTCTGTGACCCTTGACAAGTGACCTTTCTGAGCCTGTTCCTTGTCCTTCCAAGACATATTTTATCCAGAAATAAAATGTGTGAGGCACAGAGCCTGGCATGTAGCCTGTATGCCATAAAGAAAAGTTGTTGTGACTCTTGGCATTGTTGTTTTCCGAGCTCTGAGAGGATGCAGTGACAAAAATTCAGCCCCCAACCTCCTAAATAAACCACTCGGTGATTCCCTACTCTGCTCCAGATAAGATGGGGGAAAGGGAAAGAAAACTCTTTTTTTGTCTTTTTAGGGCCGCACCTGCGGCACACGGAGGTTCCCAGGTTCGGGGTCCAATTGGAGCTACAGCTGCCAGCCTATACCACAGCCACGGCAATGCAGGATCCAACCCACATCTGCGATCCACACCACAGCTCACGGCAACTCTGGATCCTTAACCCACTGAGCAAGACCAGGGATTGAACCCGCATCCTCATGGATACTAGTCAGGCTCATTACCTCTGAGCCTCAACAGGAACTCCAAGAAAACAATTTTAAAGCAAAATGTTTTTATGGTCATGTTGTCTCTGCTATATTGTTCTTTTTGTACTTTTAGGACAATAGTTAATATTTAAATGGCCATTCGTGCTTTTATTTCCGGGATGTGGTTAATCCCTTTGAAAGGTCTAGAAGCCTCCAGGAGCACACAGGCTTCAGGCTGCCACTGCGGCATGTGTCAGAGTCTTTCAGCTGTCGAAGCTGAGTGAGCTCACTGTTCTTTCCTTCCCTGTTGGTGTTTGCCAAACAGCTACCTTGAAACCCACCAGCACCTACCCTGGCACGAGAATGTGATTATTGCCAAGATAACTTGCTGGGAGCCGTAGCGTTGTTTAGAATCCCAGTTCGTGCTAAAAGGGGAAGAGTCATTCTCAAGCCTGAACCTTTCAGCTCTGTAGCTTTCTTCTTAAATAAGTTTTTTCCCCCTGCCCTCACCCCACCTCTTGCTTCTCATTCTCATTTCACAGATGGAAGCTTTCTGGAAACAGATGGAAAGCATCCAGCACTTTCTGGTGGACCAATTTAAGTGTTCCAGCTCCAGAGCCCGACAGCTCGCGATGACTCTGACAGAAAGAATGATTGCAGCCGAAGGGCTATTGCGTGATTCGCAGGATTTGCATGCTCTGGTAATGCTGGAGGGGGCAGCGGTGTTGGGGGCCATGGGGCTGGGGACATGATATTCAAACTAGAGGTTTGGATGCTGGAAGCTTGACGTGCTGTAGGGATCATTAACTGAACCCCTGCGTGTTGTAGAAGGGGAGGTGGAGGCCTGGGAAAAGCAGTAAATCCATCCATCCGTCCATCAGTCATTTATCTGTCCATCTGTCCATCTAGCCATTCCATTAGTGGAGATGCTGGCCAGCATCATGTTACCCCAGCATGGAGCCCTGCTTCCCAATCCTGGCTGCACACTGAAGTCATCTAAGGAGCTTTAAAAAGTACACATGGAGTTCCCGTTGTGGCGCAGTGGTTAACGAATCCGACTAGGAACCATGAGGTTGCGGGTTCCGTCCCTGCCCTTGCTCAGTGGGTTAAGGATCCGGCGTTGCCGTGAGCTGTGGTGTAGGTTGCAGACGCGGCTCGGATCCCGTGTTGCTGTGGCTCTGGCGTAGGCCGGTGGCTACAGCTCCGATTCGACCCCTAGCCTGGGAACCTCCATATGCCGCGGGAGCGGCCCAAGAAATAGCAACGACAACAAAAAAGACAAAAGACAAAAAAAAAAGTACACATGATGGCGTTCCTGTCGTGGCTCATTGGGTTAAGGAGCCAATGTAGTCTCTGTGAGGATGTGGGTTCAATCCTTGGCCTCGATCAGTGGGTTAAGGATCCAGCATTGCTGCAAGCTGCAGTGTAGGTCGCAGGTGTGGCTCGGATCCAGCGTTGCTGTGGCTGTGGTGTAGGCCGGCAGCTGCAGCTCCACTCAGCCCCCTGGCTTGGGAACTTCCAAAAGAAAACAAAGAAGTACTGATGCTTGGGTTTGAGATGGGTCCCCAGCACAGAGATTCTGACTCAGTCTGGATTTTGTAAGGTTCCAGGTGACGACATAGTAGTCATAGCTGACACCCACTCGAGTGGACAGAGCCTCAGTGAGCCCTCCTGACAGCCCTGTGAGCTGCCAGTGCCCAGGGCCTCATGGATAGAGATCCAGTCAGATGGGTATGAAGTAGAGGCTCGGGCATTGCTATTTTTAAACCTCCCCAAACGATTCTGATGCATAGCTGGGAATATAGACCACTGGTGTCGAAGCACCCACAAATCTGACTTTGAATCCACGCTTAGCCGCTTGAAGCTGTGTGGTCTTAAACAGGTTCCTTAACCCCTCTGAGCTTCCATTACTTTGTAAAGAAAATCAGTCTCCGGAGTTGCCCCGGCAGGGCCTCAGAAGTGCTGTGTGCAGAGCTCAGGGCACTGTGCACCTGTCCCCTTCCTCTGACCTTGAAACCCATGAATTACGTTTCAGACCTGGGCACCTGCCCAGGTTACACTTGGCTTAGAAACCTGCAGCAGCTGCACTGCCCTCAGCTCCTTAGACCCAAGGGGGAGCCCTGCCCAGGCAGGGGGCTCCCGGCTACTTCTCTACAAACCGCTCTGCTTCTGAAGGTGTGGTCCACAGACCAGGAGCCGCAGCAGCATCACCTGAGAGCTGGGTAGAAATGCAGCATCTTGCCCCCCTTTGGCACTGCTGAAAGGTGGGCATGATGGGGAGTGCGTTCCCTGTGAGCACAGGAGCCAGCTAAGCGACTCGCCCAGGACCCCGACGCTGTGCAGTGACGCCTCTCAGCCTGCGCCCCAAGCGGCCTGGTTTGCTGTGCAAGCCACTTGGAATCGGATTTGAATTTGATAAGTCTGCCGATATGCATGCTCGTCAAAGGAGAAAGACTTTTTTCCTTTTATTCTTTTTTTCTTTGTACTTAATTATTCTTCCATCAGCAGGATATGGATGCAGGAAAAAAAAAAAAAAAAAAAGCACCCTTAGCTGACTCCAGCCCAAGTCTTAGTCAGTAACTTCAAAATGAGAGGAAGGGAGGAATTTTATCCAGGTTATTAGTGTGTCCTTCCTTCAACATTTAGTGGAGTTCCTGTCATGGTGCCGCAGAAATGAATCTGACGAGTATCCATGAGGATGCAGGTTCAATCCCTGGCCTTGCCTGGTGGGTTAATAAGGATCTGGTGTTGCTGTGAGCTGTGGTATATGTCGCAGATGAGGCTTGGATCCCGTGTGGCTGTGGCTGTGGCTGTGGTGTAGGCCAGCGGCTGCAGCTCTGATTCAACCCCTAGCCTGGGAACTTCCTGATGCCTCAGGTGCGGCCCTGAAAAGACAAAAAAAACCCCAAACCCACTATTTGGTAAACATGTACTGTGTGCCACACTGTTATGGAAACTGTGGCTCAGTTTCATCATCTGTAAAGTGGGCATCTGAATAGCATCAGCTCCGAGAGTGTTAGAAAGTGGACAACGTGTAAGGCCTGTAGGACAGACAGACCTTGGCTCAGGGGAAGGGCTCAGAATGTGTTCCGGATTAGACTCTGGCAGGCCACCTGTAAGCAGACAAAATAGACATAAACGAATCATTGTAACAACGTGTGAGAAGGGCAACTATCTATGTTTGTACACAAGAGGGGTGGGTTGGCTCTGCCTGCATCCTGTATAATAACAACAACAAAAACCCCTAGCTTCTGTATGTCAGACCATGTTGTTGATAAACTCCAGAAAAATTTAAATTGTCAGCCTGGTGGCGACTGAGCGTTCTGGACCCAGGCAGTTGGCCCTGAAGCGTGTCACATGGCATCGCCGAATATCGGAACTGGAAGAGCCCCGAAAATTGCATCAGATCGGTTTCTTGCGATGTTCAAGATGCAGGAGAGAGATGGGAACCTGCCAAAGATAATGATGAGAGCGGCTTGCACTCACCAGCCACTGTTTAAGTGCTTCACATAGTTTAACTTTTTGGGGTGCTCACATCAGCTCTGTCAGTTAGGGGAGGACTCTGTGCCCAAGGTCGTGCGGGTCTGGAACCAAGTTTGAGTCCAGCCACGTTTGAGGACTGGCCACACTCAGGACCAGCAGGGGTCCCCTGGCGTCCCATCCGAGCCCCTTTGCTCCTCCCGCCTTGCGTCTGATGCCCCTCATGCTTGTGCTCGCCTCTCTCTGCTCCTTGAATATAAACCCAGAGGCTGCGCTGTCACTCTATGGCTGGGAGGCCTCACCGCACTGCCTCCGAAGTGGCTGCTCTGGGCATCATCGCCCCATCCCCTTTGCCTGAGCCTGGCTGGACCACTTGCCGCACCAGAGCTGAACGCTTATCCTCTTGGGCCCCCTAGTGGCCATGGGCCTCCTGATGGCTGTCAGGCTTGTTCAGTTGGAGTGAGAGGAAGGTTCAGAGCCACTGTCCCTGGGCTCGTTGGGTGGACTTTGGAGTAAACCCAGTGCTTCTGTCGCTAACTGAGGGGTCATTGTCCTTCCCTGTGCACGTGTTGTCAGAACACAGACCAGTGCAGCTCGGCAAACCGTGAGGCCCAGGGCTGGGCAGTGGTTAGCTCAGGTACGGCCCCTGTGTTTTGTGCAGCCAGGGGAGGCGAGCGGGACCATGCTGGAGCCTCATGCACCCGTGACTGGGAGTGAAGCCTTCGTTTGGAGGCAGTGACTGCAGGGTTTGGGCCATGGGGTGACAGAGCCAAGTTTGCATGTCAGAAAACCACCCCGGAGTTCCCGTCGTGGCGCAGTGGTTAACGAATCCGACTAGGAACCATGAGGTTGCGGGTTCGGTCCCTGCCCTTGCTCAGTGGGTTAACGATCCGGCGTTGCCGTGAGCTGTGGTGTAGGTTGCAGACGCGGCTCGGATCCCACGTTGCTGTGGCTCTGGCGTAGGCCGGTGGCTACAGCTTCGATTCGACCCCTAGCCTGGGAACCTCCATATGCCGCGGGAGCGGCCCAAGAAATAGCAACAACAACAACAACAAAAAAGACAAAAGACAAAAAAAAAAAAAGAAAAAAGAAAAAAAAAAAAGAAAACCACCCCCAATCAGCCGTTTGGGACGGAGCAGAGGGGGTGGGAGGGAGACTGAGAGAGTAGGGACGCACCTTGTCCGTAGCCCAGGGAAGTGATCAGGAAGTGACCAGGGTCCATGCGGGGTGTGGCTCGGGCCAGCGGACAGGAGATGGAGACAGGGGGTGTGGAGGAAGCAGGTGAGGAGGTGGAGAAGGGCTGGGGGGCGCTGGGGGACAGGGGCACCCTCCCCAGATGGGACAGGTGTCGTCCCTCCCCGAAAGGCAGGGCCTGCGACTTTAACACAATCCCGTGCAGGCAGCTGCGCCCCTGCTTTCTGCCCACCTTCTTTTTTTTTTTCAATTGTCACACCCACTGCATACGGAAGTTCCTGGGCCAGGCATTGCATCTGAGCTGCAGCGCAGCTGGATCCTTTTACCCACTGTGCCAGGCCAGGGGTCGAACCTGCCCCTCCGAGGCTGCAGTCAGATTCCTAACCCACTGCGCCACTATCGTTCTGCAAGGTTGCTTGAGCAGCTGCTTTCTTGAGAGGAGGGACCCAGGATGCAGACCTGCAGGGCCTGCCCGGCCTCTGGTCCACATCCCTGTGAGTGACAGTGCCACTGTGGTGGGGCAGGGCCTGTTCTAAGGTCTGATGGCTGGGATCAGTGCTACCCGGAAAACCTCCTAAGTCCCCAGCACTCAGGTTCTCTGCCGAGAAGTCCTATGACCTTTCTTGTTGCTCTCAGCGTCTCTTTCTTAAGGCCATGGGGGCCGGAGGCCCCTGGCTGGGAAAGGGATGACCTTGGGAAGGTGGGCCTGCCTTCTTCCGTGTGTGTGTGTGTGTGTGTGTTGAATTCCTTCCCAGATGCGTGACCCTTGTGGCACACTTGCTTATTCAGTGTTGCCCTGGCTGGGACAGTTTTGTCCCCATCGGAGGAGCAGACACGGGAGACGTGGAGAGCTGCTTGGTCTGTGCTCTGGTCACGGGGAGCGGGGGCTCTGGGACTGAGCCCGTGGCCACTAACAGACGCTGGTGGCCAAGTGCTGACCCAGGGTGTCCCAGCTTGTGGTCTGTGACTCTCCTCTTAGGACGCCCTGGAGAGGACGATGGGGCGGGTGCACATGGCAAAAACCATCGCGTTCCTGAAGCTGCAGATCCAGGAGGAGACCAGATGCCGCCTGGCCGCCATCTCCCGCAGCCTGGAGCAGCTGGCCGTCGAGGGGACGCTCTCCGGGCGCCAGAAGGAGGAGCTGCTGACCCAGCAGCACAAGGCCTTCTGGGAGGAGGTGGAGCGCTTCAACAGGGGTGAGCGAGGGCCGAGGCCCCGGCGCCAGGGCGCTGTCCTTCGGGTCCACAAGACTTAGTCCAGGTCACCCTGTTGGTGGGACCCTCGAGAGGAAACCCAGGTCTTTCACCAGCAGGGTGGGTACCCCCTCTTCTGGGTGCACCTGCTTCCCCACTGAGGGCCCATCACATTGACCCAAAGCTGCAGGTGCACCGGGCGCCTGAGTGGATGCGCAGGATGTCTGTAGGGCAGGGAATCTGCTCACCCAGCAAGGTCCCCAGTGGGTTCTGGTGACACTGTAGGGAGACTCCAGGCTGCCACACAGGGCACCACAGACGGGGAGGCTTTCGTCTAACAGACTGTGGGGCTGGGGCCCCATCCTTAGCACCTCGCCCCCTTCCCCTCCCTCCCCCCCCACCCCAGACCTCATCCAGCACCTAATCCCTTCTGCATTTCTAGTCTTCCCCGTGAGCTCCTGGAGAGCCGGGCTGGGTCCCGCTCCCTGGTAGACCCCCGCCCCTGCCCCCAGCGGTGTGCTTGGTGCTGCTGAGACTGGAACGGTGATCCCGGAATCCGGGTTCTTGTTCACAGCGGTCGAAGAAGGAACGCCGCGAACACACAGGCAGCAAGCAAGCCAAGCTTTTATTGAAGAAAAGCAGACAGTGCCCAGGGTTACTGGGGGGGGGGGAGAAAAGCCCCCCTTCTCTGTTGTCCTATAGAGGATTTACCTCTTCAAGGTGGGGGGAAGCACCAAAGTGGAGTCCGGAAAGATGGGATCAATTACCTGTATCAGTCCTCGTCCAATAGGGCTGTTGGGGTTGGCAATGTCCTGAAAATTCTGTAGGGTTTTTTTTTTGTCCTTTTTTTTTTAACCACTCCTCTCATTCCTCTTTCATCAGTTGAGGAGAGGGCTAGAGATTCGCATTTTCTATAGGAAACAAAGTCAGTGGGAAATGCGTATTTCTTACAATAAAACAAGGCCCTCGGGGGTGTTACTCCCTGGAGCCCTTAAGCCACAAATGTTCATCAGTGGTGTAGCAAAGATGCATCGCAGCCCTGCTCCTCCACTGACGTCCTGAATTAATAGTCTGCCTCACTGTCGACCAAAAAAAAAAAAAATGCACGACCTGGAAATTGAGCGTTAAGTTTTATTTGGGGCCAGATTAGGACTTAAGCCCCTGAGATGGCATCTCAGGGAGCCCCGAGAAACCTCCCCCTGGAGGCAAGGGGGCATTCGGATATATAGGAGTTTTTGCAACAAAGGGGAGGGAGCAGGAACAGGCTCATGGAAATCCTTCCTTTGACATGCACCTCCGCCATCGGGCCAGTATCCTGGTTTTCTCAGCCTGCAGGAAGACCTGCTCTCACCCTAGAAGTGACTGCATTCTCAGAAGATCCTGAGTCCTTTGTTTTATCCTTAACTGCAGCCCATGCAGCACTATCTCAGATAGCCTCTAAAATACTGCCCCACTCAGCGGAAAGGAATCTGACGGGCATCCATGAGGATGCAGGTTCGATCCCTGGCCTCGCTCCGTGGGTTAAGGATCCGGCGTTGCCTTGAGCTGTGGTGTAGGTGGCAGACGCGGCTCGGATCCGGCATTGCTGTGGCTGTGATATAGACCGGCAGGTGTAGCTCCAATTGGACCCCTAGCCTGGGAACCTCCATATGCCGCGGGTGTGGCCCTAAAAGAACAAAAGACAAAATAAAAAATAAATACAAAGTGCCACCCCCAGGAGGAAAGGAGGACTATCAGGATACGGTAAAGGTGGGGGCGCGCGTGCAGCAGGCACACATTGTACAAAAGTCTGTTGCTGATCTTGTGAAGGTCACTGCCGGTCACGAAGAGCAGACGTCACCAGGAAGAATTTCAGTCTTTTTCTGGACATGAGGAGATGCACGTATCGGACACATAAAATCTCCTCCTGAAAACATCTGACTCTGAAGATCTGTTCTTCCAGTTTTCTGGGAGCACAGCGTCCCCCTCCTGGCCTCCACCCTGAGCTGCGCTCAGAGGTGCTGCGGGTCGGCAGCCGCGGGGGCTCCTGATTTAATCCATGTAGCGGCTGATGGCAGGTGCCCGACTCCAGTTCGCAGTGATGGGGGCGGGCCGAGGGGCCGTTTTAGACCCCACCCCCTCTCACCTTTTCTGCTGCCCCCAGTGGGTGGGTGGAGGAGGTAGACTGGCCTTGGGTTCACCCTCCTGCTGATCTGATAACTCACTTTGGCAGGTTTTTTTTCTTTTTGGTCTCTTCAGGGCCACACCTGAAGGCATATGGAGGTTCCAGGGCCAGGGGTCTAATCGGAGCCCAGCTGCCGGCCTACACCACAGCCACAGCAACGCAGGATCCAAGCCACATCTGTGACCTACACCACAGCTCAGGGCAACGCCGGATCCTTAACCCACTGAGCGAGGCCAGGGATTGAACCCTACGCAACCTCATGGTTACACTCTGGCCGTTTTTAAATCTCAACTCCCATCTGAGACATCATTATCTTCCTGAAGACTCAGACTCTCTGCCCCCCTCCCCCCGTGTCACCTGTCCCTCCCTGTGTCACCTACTCCTCCCTCACACGCTTCCCCAGGAAAATGCCCCTTCATCTCCTGGTCAGGTTGACCGGCCGCCCTGCACAGCAGCTAAACGACGCCTCCCCTGGCGCCCTGGGCCCGAGGGGGAGTGGAGGTCCCTTCGGATGAGTCGGGGACTCCTGACACCAGCCTTTGGGAAGCACACATGCCTGAATGATGAAACAATAATAAAAATGGGGCTTGGCCCAGTTTCCGCCCCTCCTTGTTCTGGCAGAAACAGCTGGTGAAGGTTTTGCCGAGAGAGCAACCTGTGATGAGCTTATTTTATTCCCGTTTCAGAGTTTGTCCAGCGCGGCAAAGACCTGGTCACGGCCTCGCTGGTTCACCAGGCAGAGGAGATGACAAGACTCACGCTGGCCCAGCAGGAGGAGCGGGGGCGCCTCCAGGCCGAGATGGAGCTGACCGCAGACCCCAAGGGGTTCCTCCAGGTGACCTGCTCCCGACCGGCCCCACGTCCCGGGCACAGGGGCCCCTGGAGAGCCAGCGGGGGGCTCGGTCCCCACTGCTGGGCTTGCGACACCAGAGGACCAGAGGCTTTGGCATCCGGCAGAGAGGTCACGCCTCACCTCCCAGTGTCAGCTCAGTGGCCTTAGCCACATCCCTTGAGCTCTGCCTCCCAAGTGTCCTGGTCTGTAAGCCAGTGACATGAGCCGTCCCACCTCACTCAGCTGCTGGGAAGAGGGTGGGAGAGGGCATCAAACAGCAGGCGCGGGGCAGGGGTGTTGCCGAACCTCTGTCCACGGGCGATGTCCACCTGTGCTGAATAGAAATGCGGAGACAGGGTTTGGGGCCAAGGAGGAAAAATAGCTTTATTGCTGTTCCAGGCAGAGGAGGGTCCCGCAGGCTAATGCCCTAAAGACTGTGCCCCCGACTGGGAGAGAAGGGGAGGTGGTTTTATAGTTTTGGGGAGTAGCCAATAGGGCCCAGATAAGGATCAGGGGAGAGGCACTGCTTGCATTGTTTTTCAAAGCTGGTGGTAAGTGGTCCCTGGGCTGGCGCTGGTGGTCTTTCTTCCGGAAAGAAGGCGGCTTCATTAGCATCTTCCATCTGGTGGGGGTTTTAGTTCTGCAGCAGAGCTCAAAGCTTTGATTTGTGTGTTTCCGGAGGAGGAACCAGGCCCTGCCCCAAGGCCACACTATGGTTTCTGGCTGCTCCTCCCAGGCCCCTGCATCCCCGCCTCCTGATGAGCAACTGTTTGAACCTGCCCTTTGGAAACTCAGGGAGGGTCGTGGCGGCTGAAGCCCTTCCCCAAATGCATGAAATGGGGGTCACCAAAAGGCTTGTTTGCCCAGGAGTCCCACAGGGTCCTGCTTGGGTTCAGGGGCCCTGCCCACAGTGGCAGCCACTGTTCTGGGGGGGAAGGGTGTGTCCCAGGTGTAAGACAGGCTGTCACATGGATGGGGCCCCTCCTGGGTCGGGCAGCAAGTCAGGGGAGACCCAGTACATGGGGCTGAGCAGGTGGGACCACGGAGGCGACTGAGCTGGACGACGCCCGAGGTCTCAACTAGGAGGAGAGTGGCAGGAGGACAGGAAGCAAGGTGTCACCCTCTCCGAAGGGAGAAAAACGAGCTGGCGGCAGCACAGGCTGGAGGGACCAGGGCTCGCAGTTCTTAGAGGGGACAGACCGTGCCTCTCTGTTTCCCTGGTGGGGGAAGGGGGCAGCGGCGAGGGGCTGCTCGTCCCTGGCCACGTCCCGCATGACACAGGTTCTGCCGCTGTGTCTGAGTGACCTTGGGCGCACTGCTTCCCCTTGGCCCTCAGCTTCCTCGTCTGTGCGATGGGAATAGTAGCACCCACCACTCAGGGTAGCTAGGATCAGCCAGACCGCCGAAGGGGCAGCCGTGGCCTGAGTGTTTCTCTGGGTCCTTCTGCTCTGCGCTGTCATTTGCTGGTCTCCACTCTGCTGAGGGGGTGGCAGGACTGTATCTGGGTCCAGGCTGAACCCAGGGCACAGACACAGACCCTCCCTGGGGGCTAGCGTGGTGCCGGTGGCTACCCCTATGGGAAGCCAGCAGAGGGACCCCCAAGAACAGAGGAGAGGGCTTGACGTCTGGGTCCTGGTTCAGTGCCCTCCGCGCACCGGGGAGCCTCCTCCCAGGGCCACACTTGGGCTTTCTGGGTTTGTCACAAAGTGGGCTGGGGGGCTGGTTCTGTCTGTGAGACGATCCATCCGAAATGAGAGTGGAAAGCGTGGCTCTGCAGCTCCCTGTTACTCTGGGATTTCTGGGTCCTTCTCCCCAAAGTCACACTGCCCAGTGGGAGTCGAGTGTGAAGACGGTGGCAGTGTCAGCTCTGCAACCCACGACCTCGGCACAGCCTGGCACACGCTGGAGCTCAGGAGATGTGGGGCCAAGGAGGAAAGGGATGAGCGGATCGTGAGGGAAGAAGGATTGAGTGAATGGCTGGACAAACAAAAGAGCACGAAATTGAGTGAACAAACAAATGAAGACACAACAAGTGATTAAATGAATGAAGAAACGAAGGAACAAATGAATGAACAAGGGGATGAATGAACAAATGAATGAATGGGTAGATGGTTGATGGACATGGGGAACAAGGGAATGAATGAATGAATGGATGCATGAACGAAGAGCACAAGCGGACTGAAAGCACAAAGAGGAGGAGCCCAGGCCTTGGCACCACGCCCGACCTGCGCCCTCTCTGCGCTCCTCCCGCCCCGCCACCACCAAGGCCAGACTCCAGAGGGTTCTAACTGCCTGGTCCCTGCTGCTCTTGTTCCCTGCTGCTCTTGCTTCCTGAGCCCAGCTTATGTGGGCTCCCCAGCTTCCTGCCAGGGGCTCCCCCTTGACCCTCAGGGCTCAGTTTACATGTCCCCCCACGGGACCTCTTTCCTCTGGCCACAAGGGAAGCCCCCCGGAGGGAGCCCACCTCTGTGGTTGTGCCCCACGGTGGCTCTCTGCCTGGGACACCTGTTTCAGGCCTCCCTGTCACGCTGCTGGGCTCCTCAGGGAAGGACCAGCCATGTGGTCAGAGGGGCCTGGCTGGTCAGTGACCACACTGACCCCTAGTAGCCCTTCTAGGCCTCCGGCTCCACTGGGTGGGCCTCCCAGGACCTGGGTGGTGGTCCTGGAGCTGAAGTCATAGAATATGATGTCTGAGTGGCTTGTGGCCCGGAAGGAGGGGTGACAGGGGCTGGTGGCCCCTCCTCATGCACAGTCTGCATTTTCTTGGAAATGGTTCGATGGCCTGACCTTGGCCACAGTTCGCAACCCCTGGCGGTCATGTGCCATCCCTGTTTATAAATCAGCAGAGGACACCCTTCCGACCTGGCGGGGGGCGGGGGGGGGGGGGTGGTCAGTTGGGGAGGTTTTGTTGGGGGAGAAAAATCCAGCATTTTTCTAGCAGATTCAGCTCCTGTTTCCCTCACAGGCTTTTCACGAGGTGCTGGAGAGGCAGAGGCTGATGCAGAGTGACCTGGAGGAGGAGGGGGACGTCGGAGCCACCCAGGCCGTGGCCACGCTCTGCCAGGTACTCACATCCTCCCGGGCCGGGGACCCCGAGACCCTGGGCCTCTTTGGCGGAAACCAGGGAGGGTGATCCAGGAGGTGCTTGGAACCCCACATTCGAATGTACCGCGAGGCCAAGGGCTTTGGAAGTCACTTCCAGAGTCACCCAGGATGAGACTAGGCTGGCGTCTGTGGGTGTCAGGAGTGATGAGGAAGGAGGGGGGGCCTTGAATCAGGCCTGGGTTGGAGTGCCGGCACCACCTCTTTGTCCTGGGCAACCTCGTGCGGCTCTGGAACAGAAGAGCCCGCCCGAGCCCTCCAAAGCCGCAGGGGCTCCCGGGAGACGTCCATGACCCAGAGCTGCTGCCCCAGGCAGGGCCTGGTCAGGAGGGAAGGGGACAAGGGCCGCGGGGATGGGATGCGCCCTGGAGAAGGTCCACCTGGAACAGGATGCTGGCTCTGCGTCCGGGCTCTCCTCCCTCCTCGCTGTGTGGCCTCCAGAACATTCCTTGGCCTTTCAAGCTCTCAGTCTCCCCATCTGTGACATGGGGCCAGTGAGGCCCTCCTTAGCCGGGGTGATGTGAGCCCTGAAGGCATGTGAGGCCATTGGGCAGCAGCTGGCACCCAGGACGGGCTGTTCTAACATCCCTGCTGCGCGGGGCAGAGAGGGGGGACAAGAGACACCGCGGGGTGAAGGCCAGGTCAAGGATGCCATCCAGAGGACGTGACACCTTTAAAGCAGAGGTCAGGTTCCAAGTGGCCCGGGGGATCAAGGGGCAAAACGGGAGCACAGGCAGGAAGCACGAGCCTCGTCATGATGGCAGCTGCGCTGGGTGCGGGGCCTCTGTGGGAATGTGCTGAGGCCGCCTCGTCAGAGTGCCTGGCCTGGGCGCTAAGCACACACCGTCGTTTCCTCCCTGGTCTGGAGGCTGGAAGGCCAATGTCAAGGTGTTGCTGGGGTCGGGTCCTAGGGAGGCCTCTCTCTGGCCTGGAGATGGCTGCCTCCTCACCACCTCCCCACATGGCAGAGAGAGGACTCCGTGTCTCCTCCTCGTACGAGGACACAAGTGCCCCCAGATTAGGGCCTCACCCTGTGACCCCACTTAACCCGAATGATCTCCCTAAAGGCCCCATTTCCAAATACACTCACACGGAGGGTTGGGCTTCAGCGTAGGAGTTTTGGAGGGGCGTAATTCATTCCCTAACACTGCACCCCCAAATGCCATGTCTGCCTGGAACTTCAGAATGTGAACTTATTTGGAAGTAGGGGGACTTTGCAGATCTAACTAGTTAAGAAAGGTCATTCTGGGTTGGCCTGGGCCCAAAATGGAATGACCAGCCTCCGTATGAGAAGGTCAGTGTGAAGACCCAGACACACAGGGAGGCGGCCCTCTGAAGACAGAGGCTGGAAGTGGGCGATGTGGCCACGAGCCAAGGATGCCTGAAGCCACCAGAAGCTGGAAGGGGCAGGCAGGAGAACCCTTCCCTCCAGAGCCTCCAAAGGCAGCTGACATCTCGAGATACCTTGATTTCTGACTTCAGGCCTCCAGAAATGTGAGAGAATACACTTCTGGGTTTTTTGGTTCTGTTTTGTTTTGTTTTGTTTTGCCCTGCTCCCACAGCAAGCAGAAAGATCCTGGGCCAGGGATCGAACCCGAGTCACAGCAGCAGCAACAACCCTAAGTCCTTCACCATGAGGCCACCAGGGAACTCCCAGATTCCTGTTGTTTTAAGCCACCCAGTTTGTGGGGCTTTGTTAGGGCAGCCACCGGAAGGTGATAGAGTAGCCTGTCTTTGTTCAGGGCCAGACACTGGTTTAGGAGTTTTCTGAGTATTTTATCATTTCCATTCATCCTCAGGCGAATCCTGTGAGGCAGAAATTACATCTTTCTTTCTTCCTTCACAGATGAGGAGCCAGGAAGGGTTTTCTTGAGGAAAGGGAAGGGTGGGACTCACCTTTATTTACAAAGTAGAATGTGCCAGTGCCCTCCGGTACCGTATACTATCTAATTATACCCCACCGTCCTTTTAGTCATTTTCATAATCAGCTCACCTCCCCGCGAAGAGGTGCGAAAGCGCAAAGCGGAGAAGAGCCACCCAGGAATCAGGCCGGGGTGCAGGCCTGGTTCGGCTGCGTGCCAGCTGTGTGGCTTGGTCCGTGTCGCTTAACTTCTCTGATCCGGGAATTCTTAGTTGCCTTCTTTGTAGGTTGACCGTAGAAAGGACCCACTTAACACCCCCAAATGCCACCCACAGCTCTCAGGGTGAAGTCCAGCAGCCTTCATCCGGCTGTGATGACCACCCAGCCTGGTCCATCAAGAGCTCACATGACCTGACCTGTGAGACCTATCTGACTTGGCCCAAAGGCCAACCTTGTCTGGTCCATGAGACCCATCCAGCCTGGCCCATGAGACCCCTGACTTAGCCCATGAAGCCCACAGGACCTGGCCCACCAACCACCTTTCTGGAGTCCTGCCCTCACTCCCTGCCTTCTAGCCAGCCTCAGACATCCCTAACTCCCCAGAGGTTCCCTGGTTCCTCCCACCACAGTGCCTTTGCACATGTTCTGCTGCTGCCTGAAATACCATTCCCTCCGTCCCCTCAGCTCGACTTGTTCTCATTCTTGTCTCAGCTTGCATGGCACTTCTTCGGGGAGCCCTTCCCCAACTCCTCCCGCATGGGTTAGAGTCCCTGGTCTGTCCCTCGGGCTCCCACCCTCCCCGCCATCATGTCACACTCACCACAGCGTATTGTGAGTGCCTGGCAATGCCTGCCCCTACCCTGGACTGTGTTCTCCTCAAAGTCAGGGTCCATGTCAGCCTTGTTCACCCAGTGGCCCTGGCACAG
This sequence comes from Phacochoerus africanus, assembly GCF_016906955.1. Lineage (NCBI taxonomy): Eukaryota > Metazoa > Chordata > Mammalia > Artiodactyla > Suidae > Phacochoerus > Phacochoerus africanus. Next base: position 4,812,635 of record NC_062553.1, on the reverse strand, counting down.
AGCTTCGCCTGCGGTGTGTGTTCTGGAGACATGTGCAGGGTGAACCCATGAGTGGTATGAGCGTGAAACACCTTTGCACCGGAGCTTTCACCTGCAGGGCCCCTTTGGCCTCCTGTGGTGTCACAGTAGTGACCACGGTAATGCTGGGCAACGAGACGGCTCAAAGCCCAATGGCTGATAGTGCCAGTGACTTATCCCCGGGCTCTGGGGCTGGCCGGTCTAGGCGTGGCTGACACCACTTGGCTGTGCTCCTCTGCCTTCCCTTTCCTCCGAAGGTCAGTGGGCTGGCCTGGCAGTGTTCTCACAGCAGTGGCCTGGGTCAAGCCTTCTCCCCAACCCTCCTGACCTCCACCTCATTCTCTTGGTCCCTGCAAGTCACATGACTGACCTAAAGTTCAAGGGTCAGGGGAGGTGCTTCCCACTCCCCGGGGGGAAAGGCGTGGCCAGGTTCCGTGGGAAGAGAAAGAGCTGGAGCCAGTGTGCCGTCCACACACGTGTCCCCGGTGTTCATGTTCTCAGGGCCCGGGCGTCATTTGCCTCCTTCGTTGGGTGAAGCACCAGAGAGGGAGCGAGTCACCCAGTGGTCACACTGCTGGCCAGTGACCCGGTCCAGGCGGGTGCCCAGGCTTCTGACCCTTATTTTGACTTATTCGCATTTTTAAGAGACCCAACTGCACCTGTGCTCCCAGCGCCCTTCTGCCCCAGGATCCTGTGCCCATTGCTCTAGTCGAATGAGTATCTTCAAAGCAGGCTGTGGTCCCTGCAGGGGAACATGTCTGGTTTCTGTGATGAATGACAACGTACAAGGAGGCGGGATCCTGGGAGGAGGTATATATTTATGTGTGCATTTGGCTCTTGTTTCTTCTCTTCTTAACTAATGTTTTCATTGAAGTGTGGTTGATTTACAGTGCTGTGTTCATTTCTGCTGTGCAGCAAATTGACTCAGCTGTACACACACGCGCTTTCTTTTTCATCTTCTTTTCCACGTTTATGCCAGGATACTGAATGTGATTCCCTGTGCTACCCAGCAGGACCGCGTTGTGTATCCATCCTGTATGTAATAGTTTGCATCCTCTAACCCCAAACTGCCAGTGCTTCCATCCCTGCCCCCCCTTCCCTTGGCAACCACAAGTCTATTCTCTATGTTTCTGTTTTCTAGATAGGTTCATTTGTGCCATATTTCAGATCCCATATACAAGTTATATCATGATATTTGTCTTTCTCTTTCTGACTTGCTTAGTATGATCATCTCTCCTTGCATCCATGTTACTGTAAATGGCATTATCTCATTCTTTTTTAGGGCTGAGTAGTATTCCATTGTATATATGTACTGTATCTTCTTTATCCATTCATGTGTTGATGGAAATTTACGTTGTTTCCATGTCTTGAATATTCAGTGCTGCAGTGAACATAGGGATGCATGAATTTTTTTTAAATTATAGTTTTATCCAGATAGAGGCCCAGGAATGGGATTGCTGGATCATATGGTATTTCCACTTTTAGTCTTTTAAGAAACCCACCTATTATTTGGAAGGATGTATTTTATCCACTCACTGACCAGCCATTCCCATCAGTACATCTTCAGACCGGTCACGTCTGCACCTTGCTTGAGCCCCTTCATTGGTCCAAACTGCCTGGTCTTGACTCCTGCGTGTAACCTGGAGCCTCTGCCCTGCCATGGAGCTGACCCCTGACTGCTCCTCTGCTTCCCCATATCCTGTGCTTCTGCCCAGTGCTCCACCTCTGCTGGCATCACCTCCCCCAAGCAAATGGAAACACAGTTGCCTTTTCTCCAAACTGCTTTGTTCCTGGAATAAAAATAGCAACCACACACTAACTCTCCCAGCCTCTCTGGAAAGATAACAGCCAGCCTTGATGAAGCCTTACTCTGCGCTGTGTGCTCGGTGCTGTATCTAAGCCAGATAATCACTGGTCAAGGCAGGGCTGCATTGCTTTTTATCCTTTTTGGAGATAAGAAAACTGAGACTTCCTTTCACAGCCTCCAGAATCCGGGCCCTTTCCCCCTCCCAGCCCTTTCTCTGCAAGAAGCCAAGAATCAATCCTCTGAGTCAGGTTGCAGAGGTGGAAACCGAGTGAAGGTTCTCGGAGTGAAATACTCTGGCTTGAGTTCCCTGTGCTTCTGTTTGAGAGAAGGTGCAGGGCTGAGGGCTGGAGCCAACCTCTCCCCACCAGCCTCCTCCTACTGCCCAAACCCCCTCACACACGCCGAGACCGCACAACATGGATGAATTCAGGTTCTGTTTCAGGCACAGAGTAAATCAGCATCTTCCAGATGAAAAGTGTCAGCGTTAAGTGGGAAGCAGTATGTTTTGTTTGTTTGTTTGTTTGTCTGTCTGTCTGTCTTTTGACTTTTCTAGGGCCATTCCCGTGGCATATGGAGGTTCCCAGGCTAGGGGTTGAATCGGAGCTGTAGCCACCGGCCTGTAGCCAGAGCCACAGCAATGCAGGATCCGAGCCACGTCTGTGACCCACACCACAGCTCATGGCAACGCCAGATCCTGAACCCATGGAGCAAGGCCAGGGATCGAACCCGCAACCTCATGGTTCCTAGTTGGATTCGTTAACCACGGAGCCATGATGGGAACTCCGGAAGCAGTACGTTTTATGACCTGTCAGAGCACGTGTCGAAGGATGCAGAAGTCACTCTCAGAGCGGGCAGCATCCAGCACGTTTTTTTATTTGGAAGAGCCTAGATTAGTGGACCACGTAACTTGTACAAAGTTCACCTTTCTTGAATTTGCAAACAGCATGTTTTTGTGTTTTGACAGTTATGTATGAAAAATTAAAAAAGGTATGTCTTGGTGTCCCCAGACACTGCTGCAGAATGATAGCGTCTAAAGTAGGAAAATCGATTTTTAAAATCTGCCTCCTGGCAGAAAGTTGGAATTTCCAGATGCTGGAAGGAAAAAGTAAATCCCTCTCCTGTGTATTGCACCATTTTTACTGTGAAATAAAATAGACATGAATGAATGATAATACATAAACTTATGGATTAAGAAATGATCATAAGAAATACGTCCATGAAACCTCCATCCAGATCAAGAAAGAGATCATGGCCAGGACCCCTCACACCTCCTCCCAGCCCCCACCTTCTCCCGGCTCATGGGAGCCGCGACCCGGCTCATACGGAAATCAGGTGCTTGGTGGTATGTAAATGGAATCATAGCGTGTTTGGTTTCCATTTCTCAACTGTATGTGTCCTGCGAGAGTCCTCTGTGTAGCAGGAAGTCATTCTTCCTCATTGGTCTGTAGAATTCCACTGTCTAAATACACCACCGAGTAGCCATTCCACTGTTGACCAGCATTTGTGCGGCTTCCTATTTTAAATTATGACACGTGCTCTTCCGAAATGAAATTTCTTGTGCGTGCTCTTTGATACACATGCACACATGTTTCTCTTGGGCACGTACCAAGGAGCGGAATTGTTGGGTTCAAGAGTATATGTAGCTTCAGAGTTCCCGTCGTGGCCCAGCGGAAACGAACCCGACTAGGAACCATGAGGTTGTGGGTTCGATCCTTGGCCTCGCTCCGTGGGTTAAGGATCCAGCATTGCCGTGAATTGTGGTGTAGGTCGCAGATGCGGCTCCGATCTGGCATTGCTGTGGCTCTGGCGTAGGCACCATGATGGGAGCTCCAAGCTTTTTTACTTAAAGACTATTTTATCTACTATTAATCTAGCAAAAAGTGACCCTATGTTTATTAGGTTCACTCATTCATGTCCTAAGAGCACTGCTGTTAACATCCTGAGGCTCAAGCCTGACCGCCAGGGCCCCGTGAGTGAGCCAACGCAGTTTATTTAACCTCTTTTACGTGCACGGAAGAAACCTCGGTTTCCTCTTCTGTAAATTTCTTTCATCAGTTTTGAGAAATTTCTCTGGCATTATCACTTCCGGTATCATTTCTGCATGGACACTGCCTTCTTTCCTTTGGGGACTCTAATTAAACATGTTGGACTTTCTCGTGGTGTCTTTTAGCCTTTAACTTCTCCTTTATGTTTTCCATCCTTTAGTCTCTCCTCATTTTGTTCTGGATTTTCTCTTGATCTTTCTTCCAGTACTGATTCTCTCTTCAGCTGCATCTAAACTGCAATGAGACCTGAATAGACATCTCTCCAAAGAAGATGTACAGATGGCCAACAAGCACATGAAAATAGGCTCAACATCCCTGATTATTAAAGAAATGTAAACCAAAACTACCATGAGATACCACCTCACACCAGTCAGATTGGCCATCATGAGTAAGTCCACAAATAACAAATGCTGGAGGGGGTGTGGAGAAAAGGGAACCCGCCAGCACTGTTGGTGGGAGTGTAAGCTGGTACATCCACTATGGAGAACAGTATGGAGGTACCTTAGAAATCTATACATAGAACTACCATATGACCCAGCAATCCCACTCTTGGGCATATATCCAGACAAAACTTTCCTCGAAAAAGACACATGCGCCCGCATGTTCATTGCAGCACTATTCACAATAGCCAAGACATGGAAACAACCTAAATGTCCATTGACAGATGAATGGATTAATAAGATGTGGTATATAAAGATGCTGGAATACTACTCAACCATAAAAAAGAACAAAAAATGCCATTTGCAGCAACATGGTTGGAACTAGAGTCTCCCATATGCTAAGTGAAGTAAGTCAGAAAGAGAAAGACAAATACCATATGATATCACTTCTATCTGGAATCTAATATATGGCACAAATGAACCTTTCCACAGAAAAGAAACGCATGGTCTTAGAGAACAGACTTGTGGTTGCCAAGCTAGGGGAGAGGGAGTGGGATGGACTGGGCATCTGGGGTTAAGAGAGGCAGGCCATTGCCTTTGGAATGGATAAGCAATGAGATCCTGCGTATAGCACTGGGAACTATGTCTAGTCACTTGCGATGGAGCATGATAATGCGAGAAAAAAGAATATATACATGTATGTGTGACTGTGTCACCTCGCTGTGCAGTAGAAAATTGACAATACGCTATAAACCAGCTATAATGGAAAAAAATAAAAATCACTAAATAAAAAAAATAAACTGCAATGAAACCTATACATGGGGGTTATATTATTGGACAGCGTTCCTCCACTCTAGAAGTTCTCATTATTTTTTAAAAACGAAGTAGTGTTACTTTTTATAATTTCCGGCTCTTTGCTTGAAGGTATGAGAGTGGCTTTTACTGTCCTGAGCATAGCAAACATCGATGCCTCCAAGCCCATGTCGTGTCATCACCGTCTCGGGGGACCTGTGGGCTTGTATTTCCCGAGTGTAGTTTGTGCAGGGCTTTGGTCGTGTTCCTGTCTACTTGAGCACCTGGTTATTTTTTTTTATTGTACACCTTGTCTCCGATTTGCACGTTTATTTGTGAAAAGTATTTGTAGGCCTACAGAAATGCTCTCTGCCTCCAAAACGGCTTTCCTTTGCTTCTGCCACATGAGCAGGCCTCTCATGATCCAGAATCACCTTCATTCAAGATCAAGGCTTGAAAGACACTGGGTCAACCATGAGACGAGCAGACTCCAGGTTGCGCTGTGCTTAAACCGGTTGGATCTGGTTTCCTTCCATTTCACTCCTGTTTCTCTGGTGCCGCTTTTTGGGTTCCAGCCCTAGGCATGGAATGGTTTAACAGGCCCCAACCCACGGTGAGCCGTGAGCTCCCCCTTCTGTCCCTGGGACTGCGGGAGGCTGTCAGAGGTCCATCAGCTGGGCAGCCGTCTCCTCTGGATTGACCCCCACCCTCTGTGCAAACACAGCCCAAGGGCTGGACTGGCTTCTCTGAGGGCATCTTCTCTCAGACCTTGGCCCAAGCACTCTTCCCTACCTTGTTAGCTCTTTGAACATTTGTGATGATGTCACAGACATTTTATCCAGCTTTTTAAAAAAAAATCATCCTTGGTGGGAGAAATCGGTTTCAGATTACCTGGCTGGCCACTATCAGAAGCAGGATCTCTACATCTTGTAAAAGGTATGGGTCCCCTGTGTCATGGCTACTTTATTCTGAACAAAATTCAGCCTAGCCATTGGCATCCATTGGGTTTAATTGACACTGATTTGAATTAAGTTTAACTAATATTCATTGAGCACGCCAAGTATGACTTCGGCACAGCAGAGGAGGTGCTGAGAATTTTTTTTTCCCCAAAAAAACAATTATCCTTGTAGGATATGGGTTAAGAGCCTGAGTCCAATTGTCCAACATCCACCACCATGCCCTTCCCTCTGCAACTGTCCTGTTGCTTATCTTCTCTGGGTCTTAGTTTCCTCATGTCTAAAATAATGGTAATTGTAATAGAACACCTTCTTTGGACTATTGGAAGGATGAATGAGATTATACAAGAAATGTGTTTAGGGAGTTCCCACTGTGGCACGGTGGGTTAAGGATCTGCTGTAGCTTGGATTCCGTCCCTGGCCCAGAAGCTTCCATATACTGCAGGTGTAGCTAAAATTAAAAAAAAAAAAAAAAAAAAGGAAGAAAGAAAAGAAAAGTGTTTATGACCCTCTCTGGCCCATGGTACAAATTCCTCATCAACAATTATAATATTATTACCTGCCAGATGCTCTTCTAGGCATTATACATACCAAGGCGATGAGACTTTGTTCTTAGGAAACCTCATGGTCTAGTCCCTGAAAAGGGTAATCGAATAGCCGGTGACCACAAAAGTGCCTGTGATCAGGACACCTTCCCAGAGGAGGAGACCTCAAGCTGAGTTGGTGTGGGGAATTCTTAGAGGGAGAAAGGGGAGCAGGCATTCCACGTCGTGCTGGTGCGTGGTGCATTCGGAAACTGTGCTTGGGGCTTGGTCTAGGAGGATGTGCGATGTGGATACAGATCTGAGTATGCGTGAGGCAGCCTCTGCCGTCAGGGGGTTGTGGTTCAGGAGGGATGTCAGGTGAATTGTAGTTTTGATGCTCTGACAGGGTAACCACATTTCTGTGGGGGTCCAGGGTCAGAAATGCCCACATTAGTCTCAGAGGTCCAGGCGAGGTGTCACAGGAAAAAAAAGGGTTATTTTGCAGGGGTTTTGCAGGGTAAACAGGAGTCCATTGTAGGTGTGGAAGTGCTTGGACAGAGGGCAAAGAGGAGAGGCCTGGAAAAGCAGCTGTATAATGAAAGATGCAGCGAGATGCCATTTATCTGAATTAACACACACATCCAACGCCATGTCTGCAGACATCGTATATAGTGAAAGTATAAAAACCTCAGTAGGAGACAGAGATGCTGAATTCATGGGGATGCCTATCTCAGAGGAGGCTGGGGGGGGGGACGGGGAAAGAACGGCAGACGGAACATGAAGGGTTCCAACTTAACCTGGAAGACGTAGTGTTTTTAATCTGAAAGCAAAAGGAAAACTGGATGGTGGGTTCAGGGGTATTTAGTACATTATCAGCGATGGGTTTTTGTTTTTCACAATGAAATAAATACATTTCTAGCAAGCGAATGGAGTCGGGGAGGTGGGATGAAGGACCAGAATGGTGAGAAACGAGGCAAGACCACCTCGAAGCCCTGCCAGGCCACTCCGATTGTGATGGGAAGAGAGGCCTTCGGAGGCGTTTGAGCTGAGGTTAAAAACCCCGTGCTGTGCAAATACCTCCCTCGGTGTGGAAGGTGGGGGGAGACGGGGAGACCAGGTTGTGAAAATAATCTGGATGGAGGCTTGGAGGCGATGCTAGTGATTAAGGGCTCGGCAGTCAGGGTGCAGGTCTGGGGCTGGACCGGTTGGGGGTGAGAGGGCTGGGAGGCAGCGGGTGTTTCGTAAGACTGTGTGTGTGTGTGCACGCGTGTGCGTGCGTGCGTGCATGTGCACATGCATGCATGTGTGTGATCTGAGAGTTCCCTCTGTTGGGTTTTCTGTGTCTTGTGGGATGCTCACAGCCCTGCCCTGGAGGAGAACCGGACTTGTAACCCCATCTGTGGCTCTCGGCCTCAGGAGCTGTACCGCAGCGCCATGGACACGTTCCAGAAGTTCGTGGACGTCTTGTTCCTTCAGACGCTCCCCCGTGTGACCGGCCTCTCCCAGGCTGAGTGCGAGTACCTGAAGCAGGAGGCCCAGGAGAACGCAGCCCTGCAGCTGGGGAAGTCGGATCGCTTCCGGAGTCAGCAGTGGAAACTCTTCCAAGATCTCCAGGAGCAAGAAAAGCAGGTGCAGTAGTTTGTAAAATGGGTCCAGAGTCTGCAGGGTGTAAAAGCGTGTGAAGGATGATGAGTGCTGCCCTTCCCGGAGCATCCCTAGGGCTGGGCGCTTGACCAGGCTTCTGGTTGCCAGCCTTTCACCTCAGCCCATCAAGGGGGGTGGGAGCAGAGAGCCCGCCTCTCCCAGGATAGGATGTTGGTAGGTGATGCCTTCGGCTGATCCAACCAGAAGGGCAGCAAAGCCCGTTCTCTGGAGCAATAGGACTCAATGACAGGAGGCGGTTTTTCAAGGGAGTGGACTTGAGTGGGGAGGGGCCGCACCCAGGACTCTGGTCAAGTCTATTTCATTATTAAAGCCGTGCGTAGATGTGGCTGATGGAATAACGCCCCCACATCCTAATCTTCAGGACCTGTGAGTGTGGCACCTAACGTGGCAAAAGGGACCTTGCAGATGCGTTAAGTGAAGGATCTGGGGATGTGAGGCTTATTCGGCGTTTTCTGTGGGGGTCCAGTGCCATCACACGGGTCCTTCTAAGAAGGAAGGAGGAGGGTCAGAGTCAGAGGAGGAGACATGATGACCTAAGCAGAGGCTGCACTGATGTGGGAGTCAGCCAAGGGCGGCGGCAGCCCCGAGAAGCTGGAAAAGGCAAGGGACAGATCCCCGCACCCCCCCCCAGCCTCCCCCTCTCATTCACTTCATTTCAGACTTCCGACTCCTAGAACGGTAACATACGAAGTTTGAGCCAGAGCTTAAGTGATGTGTTATAGCAGCCAGAGGAAACAAATAGACATCAGTTTTATTTAAATAAAACCCATCCGATCTCCACATGCGACACCCGAAAATGCCTGCACTTCCTTTCCTGCTTTCCTACACGCCAGAGACCATAATTGAGGGGTGGCCCAGTGATAGTTCTGGCCAGTGAGACAAGGGTCCCTGCCCAGGGCTTGTTCCCTCGTGCAAGGGCCGGGTGTTGCTAGGAGACAGCTGCTTCTTCCGCCGCCTCGTTGTTCCTGCCTAGGGCGGGTAAGGAGGCTGGAGGCACAGTGGCCATCCTTTGACTTAGAGGCGGGATATGCTGGAGAACAGGAGAATGAGGCTGACTGCTCGGGAAGGTGGGGCAGAGATGCAGCCTGTCCCGGCGCTGGACTGCCCACCCCATAGGTGCTTCTCATAAGAAACACCTTGTGTCTTTGTGTCTGTCTTTCTCTCTCTTCCTGCCTTCTTTCCTTCCTTCCTTTTGCTTTTTAGGGCCACGCCCGAGGCATATGGACGTCCCCAGGCTAGCAGTCAAGTGGGAGCTGCAGGTGTTGGCCTACACCACAGCCACAGCAACGCAGGATCCGAGCCGAGTCTGTGACCTACACCACAGTTCATGGCAACGCCGGATCCTTCACCCACTGAGGACGGGGTTCGAACCCACATCCTTATGGATACTAGTCAGGTTCTTAATCCACTGAGGCACAATGGGAACTCCTTGTCTCTCTTTTTTTTTCATGTTTTAATACATTTATTGTTATTATTTAAACAAATTGTTATATTTAACGTGCAATTACTAGTTTCAAGGGTACAACACCGTGATTTGATATGTTTATATGTTATGATTTGATCACCTCATTCATACCAGCAACCATCTGTCCCCATACAAAGCGGTTCCTATATTACTGACAATATTCCCTGTGTGTACATCATATCGAAGGGGCATTTTTATAATTAAAAGAATGTCTACCTCCAATAGTATGCTATTCCATCGTAATTAGTTGAAAATTGGTTCTATATTATCCTTCTCTTTTTTTCATTTTTTAAAAAGAAACACCCCGTCTCTCTATGTAGAGTGTTCAATTGGTTAAAAAGAATACACGGAGTTCCTGTCATGGCGCAGTGGTTAACGAATCTGCCTAGGAACCATGAGGTTGCGGGTTTGATCCCTGGCCTCGCTCAGTGGGTTAAGGGTCCGGCATTGCCCTGAGCTGTGATGTAGGTCAAAGACGCGGCTCAGATGCCGCATTGCTGTGACACTGGCGTAGGCCGGTGGCTATAGCTCCAATCGGACCCCCAGCCCGGGAACCTCCATGTGCCGTGACTGCAGCCCTGGAAAAAGACAAAAAAAAAATAAAGAAAGAAATAAAAGGAATACCCAGCTGATGCATCAGAGGTTTTCTGATGGGAGCTGTCCAAAGTACCAATAGATGAAGGAGACTCTCATGCAGACTCGGGGCCGTTCCCAGCGACGGGCCGGGCACGGGGCCTAGTTTCTGCTTGTTCCTTGTATTAGACCTCCTCCTAGTTAATTTCAGTCTGCCGGCAGCGGCATCGTGCTGCCCTGTCACCGGTAGCTTGCAGTCTCCTGCATTTGGTTGTGAGTTCCTGGAGGACAGCAGCCGTGCTTTTCTCATTTCACTTCCTCATTCAAAGCCCGGGAACTGGATTCTCGCAGATGCTCAGGAACGCTTTGCGGCACTTCCAGCAACAATAACGCCGCTTTGGGAATGATCATAGGGTCATCAAGGGGTGTCAGGGATGCTGAATTCATCTGGTTCATACCAATCCCGGGCTCCCGGCCACATGGTTTGTCATCCCTAGGGAGGAAGAGGGAAATCTGGGCCTCAGGGGTTTGGAAAGCTCACCAGGCGAGCTCTCCAAACGTGCCTCGGATGCTGGCTCCCCAGTGAGGGTCAGGCCTTTTAGAGACAGTTGCCGTTTGCAGGCAGGCTTCTGACCTTGGAAGCTGAATGCTTGACTTTGAACCAGAGCAACCCCCTTAATGGGCTGGGTGAGTTTAGCCAGTTCACTGACCTCCCACAGCTCTGTGATTCTGCACGCTGGCTAAATTTCTCCAAACCTCAGCTTTCCTGTGAAAAATAGGGCTCAAAATACCCAACAGAGTTGCTGCCAGACAATGCAGGTTAAGACCTTCTGCACAGTATCTGTTTAATCACTTAAGGACATTGACATTGAAAAAATCCAGAATTCCATTTCTGATAAATTATTAGGCGAACACCCATGGTTCATCTCAAATCCTCCAATTATTGAGTCTTAAGTTATTTGAGCCAATATCAGACAGTGCATAGCTTCTGATTATTTTTTTATCTATTTGCTTCGTGAGCCTATGCTTGTGTGGGAATTTTCCTTCGCCTGTGCAGAAGCATTTCAAGAGGCATTTTGCATGCAAGAAGCGAGCCTGAAAGTTAATGACCTCATCAACTGATGAAATAAGTATGGCCCAAGACGGTTTTCTCCAAGTGTGAATGTCAAAATTAATTTCCTGATTGATGGTTTAATTGCCTTAAATTACCGCACAAGATATTTAGAGATCCGAATTCTCTCCCACTTGCCATATTTCTTCATGGATGATAAAAATGAGAGATGAACTTTCTGCGGTTCAGATGAATATTTAGTCCAGAGAAGAAAAGCACCAACAAAACTCTTCATGGAAAATCAAACACACCCCCAGACTATGAAATGCACTTTCCGCGTAGTTTCTATTCAAAGGGCCTTGGTGACTTTGTATCCTGTTCCTCACGGGAGGTGTTAAATATTGTGGAGTTTGTCAGTCACCCGGTTGGAACAGGTTGCGGAATGGTAGTTCCCTAAATATGATCTGTACTCATGTGGGTTTCTGAGCCTCTCCCCCGTTCACGGGGTTCGGCAGAAAGATGCCTGACATCCCCTCACAGGCGTCCCCGTCTTTTTTTTTTTTTTTGTCCTTTCTAGGGCCGCACCCTCGGCATATGGATGTTCCCAGGCTAGGGGTCTAACTGGAGCTGTAGCCACCAGCCTACACCAGAGCCACAGCAGCGAAGGATCCAAGCCACGTCTGCGACCTACACCACAGCTCATGGCAACACTGGATCCTTAACCCACTGAGCAAGGCCAGGGATCGAACCTGCAACCTCATGGTTCCTAGTCAGATTCGTTAACCACTGAGCCATGATGGGAACTCCGCGTCCCTATCTTAATTCCCAGGAGCTGTGACTGTGACCTTACATGGCAGAGGGGACTTGGCAGTTGTGAAGTTAAGAATCTTGAGGAGTTCCTGTTGTGGCTCAATGGGTTAAGAACTTGACTAGTACCCCTGAGGATACAGGTTTGATCTCTGGCCTCGCTCAGTGGGTTGAGGATCTGGGTGAGCTGCGGTGTAGATCACAGATGTGGCTCAGATCTGGCATTGCCATGGCTGTGGCATAGGCTGGCAGCTGCAGCTCCAATTCAACTCCCAGCCCGGGAACATCCGTATGCCGCACGTGTGGCCGCAAAAAGAAAAGAAAAAAAAAAAAAGAATCTTGACCATGGGAGATTATCCCGATTGTGCAGGTGAGCCCAAGGTAATGACCAGGGATGCAGGACAGGTCATGTCCCGGTCCTGGGATGTGAGGAAGGTCCGCCAGCCATCCCTGGATTGGAAGGCGGAGGAAGGGGCTACAAGCCAAGGAATGCACCTGCTGGCCTCGAAAAGCTGGAAGGCGAGGAACCTTCCAGAGGAATGTAGGGCTGCTGACACCTTGGTTTTAGCTACTTGAGCCCCAAATCAGACTTCTGACCTCTGGAACTATAAGCTAATACATTTATGTGGTTTTAAGTGACGAAAGCTGTGGTCCTTTGTTGCAGCAACGCTAGGAAACTCATGCACCACCACACAACGTCTGCATTGCGAACAAGGAGCGTGGCAGGTGATGCCACTTCAGTGGTGGCTCCTTCTCAGTCTCCTTTGCTGGTTTCTCCTCGTTGCTCTCCTCTCTGACTATCGGAGACCCGGATGCCGTCCGGGATCCTCTTTATCCCGCACTGCCTTAGGGGTCTCATCTCATCACACACTCTCTGCATAACAAATAAGCCCGGACCAGTAGTTCTAAACAACACGCCTTTCTCTATCCAGTTTCTGTGGGTCAGGAGTTCAGGCACAGCAGAGCCGGGTTCTCTGCGGGGGGAATCTCACAGGCTGCAATCAGGGCTGCCGACAGGGTCTCATCCGAAGGCTGGACTGGAGAAGAACAGCTTCCACGCTCACTCACGTGGTTTTGGCCAGATTCAGTTCCTCTGGGGAGGTTGGACCCAGGGCCATCAACACCCGCATTTGTTTCTCCTGCTCAGAATCCATCCCTGAGCTCAGCTCTCTGATGTGATCCTTGTTTAGATGATGAAGAGGCCTGCAGACTTTTTTTCACTTTTTAGGGCCGCATCCACGGCATATGGAGGTTCCCAGGCTGGGGGTCGAATTGGAGCTGCAGCTGCCGGCCTACACCACAGCACAGCCACAGCAGCACGGGATCCGAGCCACGTCTGCAACCTACACCACAGCTCACGGCAACACTGGATCCTTAACCCCCTGAGCGAGGCCAGGGATCGAACCTGCAACCTCATGGTTCCTAGTCGGATTCGTTAACCACTGAGCCACAACGGGAACTCCAGGATTTATTTCCTTAACTCCCCTGTGTAATGTAGGGCAGCATTAGTTCTGTTTATCGTGTTCTGTGTGACCCCCTCATGTTTATTTCTAAGTGGAAGTTGGTACCTTTTGATGGTTTTCATCCATTTCCTCCTCCTCCCATCCCCCCCTCTGGTAACCACAAATCTAATCTCTTTTTCTATTTTTTCTTTTTCTTTTTGGTTTTTAGGCCGGGACCCACGGCATATGGGGGTTCCCAGTCGAGGGGGTGAATCGGAGCTGCAGCTGTCAGCCTGCGCCACAGCTCATGGCAACGCCAGATCCTTCACCCACTGAGCGAGGCCAGGGAGCAACCCCGCATCCTCATGGATTCGAGTCGGGCTTGTTAACCGCAGAGCTGCCAAGGGAACTCCCTGATCTCTTTTCCTATGGGCTTGTTTGTTTGTTTGTTTGTGAAGTATAAGTGACCCACAGTACAACACAGTGGTTCAGGGTATCTGTACCTTTCAAAGGGATCCTTACACGAAGTCTAGTTATGACCCATTGCCATACAAAGATATTAAATAATTATTGACTATATTCCTCAGGCTGTACATTTCATACCTGTGACTCATTTATTTTGCAGCCGAAGTTTGTATCTCTTTTGTTTTTTGGCCTTTTACGGCCACACCCATGGCATATGGAGGTTCCCAGGCTAGGGGTCCCATCAGAGCTGTAGCCGCCAGCCTACGCCACAGCCACAGCAACGTGGGATCTGAACCACGTCGGCGTCCTTAACCCACTGATCAAGGCCAGGGATCGAACCTGCGTCCTCACGGATGCTAATCGGGTTTGTTAACCACTGAGCCATGACGGGACCTCCTGAAGTTTGTATCTCTTAACCTCCCTCACCTATTTCTGTCCTGTCCAGACCCCGTTGCCTCTGGCAACCATCTATTGTTCTCCGTATATATGATTCTGATTCTGTTTTGTTACATAGGTTCATTTGTTTTGTTTTTAGATTTCACATATAAGAGAAAACATGTTATCTTCGTCTTTGTCTGACTTACTTCACTGAACGTAATAACTTCCAGGTTTGTCCGTGTTGTCGCAAATGGCAAGATTTCATTCTTGTTTATGGCTGAGTAGATTCCACTGTGTGTGCGCGTGCGTGCATGCGTGCATATGTGTGTGTCACACCTTCCTTATCCATTCATTTGATAAGCAGGTTGGTCAGCACGTGGTTTGCTTCCATATCTTGACTATTGTAAATAAGGCTGCAATGAACGAAGGGGTGCAGCTGTCTTTTCTAATTAGGGTTTTCATTTTCTTTGAATGAATACCCAGGAGCAGAATTTCTGGATGGTGTGGTGGCTTTATCTTTAGCATTTTGAGGACTCTCCATGGCGTCGTCTCTAATGGCTGTACCAGCTCACAGCCCCACGACCTGCGTACGAGGGTTCCCTTTCCTCCACATCCTCGCCAACACATGTTGTCTTTTTGATAAGAGCGCTCTGAGAGGTATAAGGCTGTGGCCCCGCTGTGGTTTTGCTGTGCACGTCCTGATGGTGAATGACGTTGAGCATCCTTTCATGAGCCTGGGGACCGTCTGCAGGTCTTCTTTGGAAAAATGCCTATTCCGATCCTCTGCCCAATTTTTAATGGGGTTGTTTGGTTTTCTGCGGTTGAGTTGAGTTTTTATCTATTTTGGGTCTTAACCCCTTACGGGATGTCAAGTGTGCAAATACCTTCTCCCGTCAGGAGGCAGCCTTTTGGGTTTGTTGTTAGTTTCCTTCTCTGTGCAGAATCTTTTTAGTTTTGTTTAGTCTCATTTGTTTATTTTTGCTTCTGTTTCCCTTACCTGAGGAAACATTAAAAAAAATAAAATATTACTAAGACCACGGATGGGTGAAGCTGGCCCTGGGGCGAGTGCTGGCCCAGTGGTGGGCAGAGCCAGGTCCCGGTGTCTCAGGATGCAAGGTCCTGGGGGTCCCAGCGCTGGTGTGGGGCCACTGGTGGGCAGGGCAGGGTCCTGGGCCCTCTAGTGTCTGTGTTCAGGACCAGCTGGAGGCTGTAGGGTCTTAAGGCACTTGGCCTGGGGGTGGGAGGAGTTGGGTCCCTGCCGGACTAGCCACTTGGCCTGAATGTCCCAGTACTGATGCCAGGGATAGGCTGGCAGGTGAGGCTGGATCCCAGAGCTAAGAAGCTAGAAGGAGGATGCCCAAATGGTGCTACCAGCACCAGTGTCCTCATGGTAGAACAGGCTCCCCAAAGGGCTGTTGCCAGCATCTGGGTCCCCAGGGGGAGCTCTGGTCACCTGCTGCTTCTTGGGGAGGCTCTCCAAGCTCAGCAGGTGGGTCTAACCCAGGATCCTTCCAAATGACTGCTTCTGTCCTGAGTCCCAGAACGTGGGAGACGTTGTGTGCTGTTTGAGGATGGATCTCGATTTCCCGCAGCCCTCCAGCTCTCCTGAAAATAAGCCCTGCTGGCCTTCAAAGCCGAATGTTCTTGGGGTCCATCTTCCCAGTGCAGGACCCCTGGTGGGGAAGTCTGTGTGGGGTTCCTTGGGGAGCAGAACTGCAGCTGGTTCCCCTCCCATTTGGGGGTCATTCACCTGGAGTCACCCACCCAGGACTTGGCTCTAGGATGGCTCTGCCATCTCAAGGTGGTTCCTTCTTTACGCCTTTAGTTGTAGATTTTCTCTGCTGGCCCTCAGGTCTTTCTCATCAGTAGTTGCTCTGTAAATAGTTGTAATATTCACATGCCCTGGGAGGAGGTGCGCTTAGGGTCTTCCTATTCCGCCGTCTTGGTCGCTCCAGGCTCTGGAGTGATGCTTTTAAAACAGAGCATGTACTGCTCATTATTCAGATGCAGGTCTTGATAGCAGTTCATGTCTCCGAAATTGAGATGCATCGTAATTTAATTGGCAGTGATTTTTCTCTCTGCGTGATACCTAAAATAACGGTGCGTCTCATAATCACTGAGACATTAGATTTGATCAAAGACACTGTGTCGCATCGTGTCATTTCTCGGCTCAAAACTCTCTACTCATTTCATGCAGGGCAGGAGCCAGAATTCTCGCTATGCCTCACACAGCCCTACATGTCAGGACCTGGTTACCCTCCAACCTCTACTCTGTCTCCAAGGCTCACTCCCCTCCAGCCTCCCTGGCATCCTTGTGTTCCTCTGGCTCCCTGGCTTACTCATCCTGCTCCAGTCTTCCTGCCACACCACCTTCACCATGAGGCTTCCTCTGACTGTGCTTTTAAAACTGAAGTGCCATGCCATGGCAGGACTCCAGTGTTCACCTTAGGTGTTGACTCAGAACCTGCCCCACCTGTAAACCCACCCTGTTTATAGGAGATGCTCTAAACCCCGGAGCAGGTGCTAGCCATGCACTAACTGTTGGTTCCTTTTCCAAGAGATTGGAAACCACAAAATGACCTGAACAGGGTCAGCAGTCTAGCCCTCTGAAGTGGCTTTTTGCTTCTGAATTTCTGTCTTCCTTCCTTTCTCCCTTCCTTCCTCCCCCCCCCCCCTTTCTCCCTTTCTTGCTTTTTACGGCCACACATGAGACATACGGAAGTTCCCAGGATAGGGGTTGAATCCGAGCTGCAGCTGCCAACCTATACCACAGCCATGGCAACACTGGATCCAAGCCACATCTGTGACCTATGTCACAGCTTGCGGCAACACCGGATCCTTAACCGACTGAGTGAGGCCAGGGATCAAGCCCTCCTCTTCACAGATGCTATGTCAGCTTCTTTACCTACCGCGCCACACAGGAACGCCTCTGAATTTAAACACTCATGAACCTGCATTTGATCATGTTAAAGAGGGCGCTGTGACCGTCGCAGGCGCCCTCTGGGCCAGTGACGTCTATTCTCTGGACCGTCTTTGGATCGTGCTGTTAGTTTTATCTGCATTCTCAAAACACACACCAAAGCCCCTCGTGTTATTTTAAGGATGATGTTAATTTACCTTTTAGAGAATGTAGACTTAATAAAATGTTCTAGAATGTTCTGGTTTCCAAAGTACTTGACAGGTTATTATAGACTCCTCACAAGAAGACTGACAACGAAAAGTTCTAAGGAAAACAGTGTGGTTTTGTGAGATTGCATGTTAAGTGCTATGAATCAAAAGGCCCAGAGAACTGAAGTCTGGGCTGCTTGCTCACACCCTCTGTGCTTTGTCCCTATTCCGCATACAGCCTGGCCATCTCCAGGAAAAAAGCTACAGATGTGGGAAAGTAAAAGAATCTCACCTTAGTGATGCAGCCCTTGGTGTAACACAGTCCAGCCACATGGCTCTAGGTGTGTGCTTCTCCTGGTAATGCCAGATAGGGAGGAGCAGGTGGAGCTAGAAGAGACTGGAGCTTTGGAGACAGACTCAGATTTGAGTCTCTTTTCATTTATTTATTAGCTGTGCGGCCTTGGACCTCACAGGATTTTCAGATAAAGCCGCACTGAAGATGAGCTAACATCCAAAATTACAAATCACACAAGGAACAATCCACCATGAGTGAGAGCCAGCACACACAGCACTGAGAAATTTGGACGAAGAGATGTTAGCTCTTATAAAGGAAGTATGGTTCAAACAAACAAACAAAAAAGAAATAACAGGAGGAATTGCTAGCATAAAAACAAGACATGCAAGAAGACAGATTTTAAAAAATGACACGCTTTTATGAATGAAAGTCATACTCATGAAAACAGAAATTTAATAGATGAGTTAAACAGCAGTTTAAATATGGCTGAAGACACATTGTGTGAACTAGAAGATAAAGGTGAGAAGGGGTCCAGAATATGACATGGAGTGCTAAAGAGATGGAAAACATGAGAGTTTAGGAGACATGGGAGCAAAATAAGAAAGCTGTGGGGGACTTCTTTAGTCTTACAGGAATTCTAGAAGGAGGGATAATATTCAAAGTGATAATGGATAAGAAATTTTCAGAAGTGCCAACAGTCATGAATCCTAAGGTAAAGAAAATGTCGATTAACTTTGGATTTGTGGAGTCAGGAATGTACGTTAAAAATTTAAAACCACTGAAGGAATAGAAATAGAATAGAATAACTTTCAAAGAAGTAGAGAACAATGATTACATAAAGATCCTCTTCAGAATAAAAGTTATAAGATGCCTAAAAATAAATCTGACTCATGTTTCTAAGAGCTTAATGGAGACACTTATAAAATGCTAGGGAAGGGATAAAGTAAGAATTGAGAGAAATGCCTTGTTCTTGGATAGGAAAATTTAAATTTGGAAAGATAGCGATTCTCTACAAATGAGTCTATAAAATTCAATCCAATTACAAGAAAATTTTTTTAAAAAAGCCATTTTCCCAAACTTAATTATCTGATCCTAAAATTCATATGTAAAGAAAAGCATCCAAGAATATCCAAGACAGTTTTGTACAAGAGAATATGGGAAGACTTGTCCTAGCAGATATGAAGTCTTGCTGTAAAGTATAGGGATTAAAGCAGTGAGGTATTGGTACAGAAATAGACCCACAGAATAAAAGAAAGACCCTCAAATGAGATTCATGTACATGTGGAAACTCTGTCAGACAAGGTGGCATGACAGGCCAGTCATAAACAGATAAATTATCTGATAAATGGTACTGGAACAATTAGTATCCGCTTATGCAGAGAAAATTAAATCCCTTCCTCACACCATAGAAAATTCATATTAAATGGCTTTAAGATGTACATGCAGAAGGAAGAATTTTAAAAACTTTAGAAGAAAATGTAAGTTAAGATTTTAATTAAATCAAGGGAGAATGGGCTTTTTAAAAATAAGAAGCAAAAGCTATGGTCCAATAAAGCAATGATGGATGAAATGAACTTGAATTGACCCCTGTCCCTCTGTTCTGGGGTTTAGGTGTGGATGGAGGAACATACACTGTCAACTGTGCTGCAGACACACCTGCAGGATGACCATGAGAGCATCATCCACCAAGTCTTGGACCAACTTGGCGGGCTCAGTGAAGAGTGAGTACAGCTTTCTGGAGGTTGGGGGACTTGTGTCCTGTGTGATTCTCCATACTAACTTCAGTGTCCTCATCTGTAAGGTTAACTCCCCCACCCCCTTACAGTCATTTTGAGACCAACCACATTGTAAATATAAAGGTGAAACAGAGTGATAGCAGAGTGCCATGGATGAAAGCTTGGAGTCAGGATTGATGTGGGCACGTGACTTCGTTCTTACCCTCAATTTCCTCATCTGTAAAATGGGGCCACTTCAAATAGTTCTCTAATAGAAACCTTTTAAACACCTTTTTGGTGTATAATTTAGATATGTTAAGTGTATGATTCAATGACTTTTAGTAAATTTACAGAGTCTGCACCCATCACCATGATCCAAATGGAGAACATTTCCATCACTCCAGAAAAGACCTCTTGTGCCCATTTTCAGTCATCCCCATTGATTAATAAATTTTATAGCTAAAATATTTTTCTATAGTTATTAATGTGGTATCACCAAGCTTGCTGGAAAATCTTTCCTTATTTCATATGAGAAAATTATTTTGATATAACTGATTTTCTAGTTGCCCTGCCTTTTCCAGGAAACTATTTTGCATATGTATCGAGAAGCCAGCAGATAGCTATATTATTAGGGAATACAGGGGAAGCATCAGAAGGTGATAGAAACAAGCAGAGAAAACCTGGTGAGTGATATTAGAACAATAGTGAGCTACTGGAAGATTTGTCTAGGCTCAAAACCTGTCTTTTAATTATACAATATTTTGTCCATTTATATTTAATGTAAAACTTTGTGGTAATATATTTGGGTTTTTAAACTCTCATCTTACTGCTTGTTTTGTTTCTGCCCACTTGCTTTCTGTTCCCTTTTCTCTCCTCTCTTGCCTTCTTTTGGATTAGGTGTTTTATTTTCTACTTTATCTGTCTTGTGGCTTGTTAGCTAAATGTTCTTTTACTATGAATTTAATGGTTCAGAGATTTTGAGTGGCATCCTTGATGTGTCAGAATCTAATATATGTTAATAGATGCCTTCTTTGAGGACAGTACAAACACCTTAGAATGATTTAATTCCATTTATTCCTCCCTCACAGATTATGCTTTTCTTTTCTTTCTTTCTTTCTTTCTTTTTTTTTAGGTCCATACCCATGACATATGGAGGTTCTCAGGCTAGGGGTCAAATTGGAGCTGTAGCCACCAGCCTATACCACAGCCACAGCAATGCCCATCCAAGCCACATCTGCAACCTACACCACAGCTCACGGCAACACTGGATCCTTAACTCACTGAGTGAGGCCAGGGATCAAACCCGCAACCTCATGGTTCCTAGTCAGGTTCGTTGACTGCTGAGCCACGACAGGAACTCCAGATTATTTTTCTTATTAGATTTAGAAATTTTTCTAAATTAGATTATTTTTCTTATTAGATATTTCACAACTCTCCATATTTTCAACCCCATGGAATATTATGTTGGCTTTATGAAGTCAGTATTTAGATTTAACCTTTTATTGCTTTCAGCTCTTTCCTGTAGCTTTTAAGTTTCCATCTGTCATTATTTCCTTTTACATGAAGGTTCTCTTTATTTTAGATTTGATAGTTACAAATTCTCTTAGGTTGGGTTTGTCCAAAAATGTCTATCTCACCTTAATTTTTGAGGAATGTTTTCATTAGGTATAGAATCCTACTTTAGTTATCTTTTAAATACTTTTTAGGATAATCTTTTGGCTTCTGATTTCAATTTTTTTGGCTGCTTTCAAGATTTTCTTTTGTTCTTTGATTTTCACCAGTTTATTATGATATGCCTAAATATGAATGTGGTCTTTTGTGCATCTATTTGCTTGTTTGTTTGTTTGTTTGTTTATTTATTTATTTATTTATTTATTTTGTCTTTCTGTCTTTTCCATGGTTCCCAGGCTAGGGGTCTAATCAGAGCTGTAGCCACCAGCCTATGCCAGAACCACTGCAATGCAGGATCCGAGCCATGTCTGCTACCTACACCACAGCTCACGGCAATGTCAGATCCTTAACCCACTGAACAAGGCCAGGGATCAAACCTACAACCTCATGGTTCCTAGTCAGATTTGTTAACCACTGAGCCATGATGGAAACTCCTTCTTGTTTTTAATAAATCTGTAGTGCTTCTTGACTATGTGATTTGCTATCTTTCATCAGTTTTTGAGGATTCTGAGCCACTCATTTTCTCTTTAAATATTCCTCTGCCCATTCTCTCCCAATTCTTCCTGGGGCTCCAATTACACATCAAAAAAAAATTATTATACAGGCTATAGTTGATTAACAATATTGTGTTAATATTTGCTGTACAGCAAAGGGATTCAGTTGTAAATATATATACATTTTTTCATGTTATTTTTCAATATGGTTTATCACAGGATATTGAATATAGTTCCCTGTTTATCTGTCCTATATGTAATAGTTTGCATCTGCTAATCATAAACTCCTAAGCCTTCCCTCCTCCACCCACTCCCCCGTAGCAACCACAAGTTCATTCTCTGTGTCTGTGAGACTGTTTCTGTTTTGTAGATAAATTCATTCGTGTCATATTTTAGATTCCACATATAAGTGATATCATAGGATATTTGTCTTTCTCTTTCTGACTTACTTCACTTCGTATGAGAATCTCTAGGTCCGTCCATATTCCTGCAAATGGCATTATTTCATTTTTTTATGGCTAAGTGGTGTAGTATTCCATTGTATATGTATACCACATCTTCTCTATCTGTTTATATGGACATTTAGGTTGTTTCCATGCCTTGGCTATTGTGAATCCAGTTACATATTTATTAGTTTTTTTCACCATATATCATTTGTCTCTTACTTGCTCTTCTACATTTTTCATTCTTTTGTTCTCTGTGATTCCGTCAAGATACTTATTTTGAGCTGTCTTCCAATTCTTGCTCTCTTCAGCTGTGTCTTATCTGCTATTAAACCCATCTGCTGAATCCTTAATGTTGTTTACTATGTGTCTGATTCTAGAATGTCCATTTCATATTTTTGCATAGTTTTCAATTATCTGCTAAAATTCATCTTATCATTTAACTTCCTAAACCTATTCATCATAGCTGATTATTCTAATACCCAATATCTTGTGGGTATGTTTCTATTATCTGTTTTTTCTCTTTATTTTTGGTTCGTTCTTATTTGTTTGCAAGTCTGGTTATTTTTATTCAATGTTGAACATTCTTATTAAAAATTATGGGCTGTCCCTCCAGAGAGGATTTATCTTACATTTAACAGGGATTTCAGACAGTGGCAGATCAACTGCTCTGTTTGTGAATTTAGCTGATTCAAAATTAGGTCTTTGCAAGGGATGATTCCTTATTCTTAGGCTGAGGGCTCCCAGCTGAAAACCTGGAGTGTTTGCCAGGTGTGTCCTCCTTGGTACACTGACACCCGTGCTTTGTTCAGCTTTTCAGGCTGTCAGAAACTTCAGTTTATAAAACCAAATGTCAGGCCTCTCCAGGAGACCAAAGTTTTCTGCTTGACTCATTGAGACAGGATCAAAAATAGCTGTTGATTTCTGTTTTGTGTGTGTTAATTTTGAGAGTTAGGCAAGAAATTTGAATGGATATGTGCTGAAGTCAGCTGCATATATGCATCTGAAACTTGGGGCGGAATGCGATAAAGTTTAAACTATTAATAGGAGAACAGATGGCTGACTGTAACCAGGTAAATACCCATATCTAAGAGGATGGGCAGCGGAGGATGGGATAATCCTAGGCTACCATTTCCGGAAAGGCTCCCTGTGGGGCATGGTTATTTCAAGCATTTCTTGGTAGGTTGATGTAGTAGCCAGAATTTTCTAGAGTACCAGAACCAATAGATAGAGATATTATAGAGATAGAGAGGTTGAAAGGACCCAAGATCTGCAGCTGACGAGCTGGGGACCCAGGAGAGCCAATATGTAGTTTCAGCCCCAAGTCCAGAGGCCTGAGAACCAGGAGGGCTGATGGACTAAGCATGTGTCTGAAGGCCGGCAGTCTCAAAATCCAAGAAAAGCCAGGGTTTCCATTTGAGTCTAAAAATAAGAAACCCATGTCCCACTCAAGGCAGGCAGGCAGGAGGAAGTCTCTCTTAGTCGTGGATAAATCAGCCTTTTCTTCTCTTTGGACCTTCACCTGATTGAATGAGGCCCACCCACCCTGGGGAGGGCAATCTGCTTTTCTCTGCCCACCATTCAAATGTTAATCTCATCTAGAAACACCCTCACGGAAACTCTCAGAACAATGTTTGATCAGATGTCCAGGCATCCCACGGCCCAGTCAAGCCGACACATTAAATTAACCATCACGCACAGTGCGGCCAAGAGCGTCGACCCCCAGCCCCTTACTCACTTTCTCCAAAGGTCCACGCAGGGCATCCTACAGGGCCACGAGCTGCTCCTGTGCTCCGCTCTCCGGAGGCTGGCCCTCCGCGGCAGTGCCATCACCACCCTGACGCAGATGAGGCTGTCGGGAAAGAAGAGCCTTCTCCAGGAGCTGCGTGAACAGCACGCCCTGGAGCAGGGCTCCTCCCAGTGTCTGGACGAGCATCAGTGGCAGCTGCTCAGAGCCTTGGTAAGACCTTGCATCGGCCCCCTGCCCGTCCCAGACAGCAGGACCGCTCCTCCGGCTTCCAGGGTCCAGCCCCGTTAGCCGAAACCCCAACCCTGCTCTTGCGTTGTTGTGGGGTGGGGACCATGGCAACTCGCTGCAGGGGGCACCCAGTGGGCCCCAAGCTTCCAGTGCCCGCTCTGATGAGAATTATACTAAAAATGCACCTGATATCAGAGCCTGGATACGTACAGTCATCATCAGGGGTCAGGAGAAAAAGGCCCTAGAGTAAGGTTTTAACAAATGAAAAGACAGGCTTTGTAAATTGCCGGGCTGGGATTTGAACCAAGCAGCCAAGCAGCCAAGCAGGTCTTATGCAGCCACCGAGCTGTAGGAGCCGCTGAATTTTGGTCCCCACTGGTGACGGATAAGCTCACAGTCTCGCTCTGCCCAGGAGGGCTTGGTGGGAAGCAGGCAGGACTCTCCTGGCTCCCCTCACCTTTCTCCAACACGTATTCCTTCAACTCTTATGCTCCTATGTTGGCTTCGGTCCTGTCCCACTACTCTCAGACTTGGATGTGACTTCAGAACCCAGCTCTGCTGTGTGACTTTTAGAAAGTTAGCATCTCTGAGCCTCTGGGTCCTCACAGCTCCTCGTGTTTGGGGTGAATGAGGAAGTTCTTGTATATGTGAGAGGCCACTGATGGCACTGGGTATACAGTCGGTGCTCAGTGAATGCCTCAGGGGGGTGGTCTTCAAGATACCCAGGCTCTCATCCACTAGGTTCCCGTTTCTGCAAGCCCAGAGGTCCCCGCTTTCCACCCTTTCTCTGTCCCTTTTCCAACCTTCCTGGGACCCCGGGCAGGGCTGGCCCCACATCCTGGTCCTGGTCCTGGTCCTGGCCAGAGCATCTCTGCAGCACAAAAGCAAGGCCTCCAACCCCTCCCTGGCCCGTGCTTTCCAGGAGGCCCGCGTCCTGGAGGAGGCTGGCCGGCTGGAGGAGGAGGCGCAGCAGATGCGGCTGCAGCTTCAGCAGCAGCTCCTGGCCGAGGCCCAGGAGGTCGGGCAGCTGCTGCGGCAGCACACGGAGCGAGCCGTTGGGCAGGCACTGCTGGGACACGCGCGCAACACGGCCTCCAGGAGCTGGGCCAAGGACAAGGATGACTTCAAGGTACGAGAAAACCCCAGCTCGGGGTGGGGAGCCCGGGGGACCAGAGGCCTGGGGATGGGGAGGGCGCAGGGCGGGCTGGGGGAGGGTTGGGCCAGCAGCAGCCTGGGCCTGCCTGGGAGCGTCTGGCCTCGCAGAGCTTCCGTGGCATCCCTGAGCCTCGTTTTCCTCACCATGAGAGGGAGCCATGAGGACTTCAGCCCGCTCTGCAGCCCTGTGTCGCATCCTCTGAGCACTGGCTCGGTCCTTGCAACTGCTGTGAGTGGGACACGGATTCACCCAGAGCCACAGTGGGTGGCAGATGCAGGATCCAAGCCCAGGCCCCTTGCCCTCCCAGGGAGAGACGTGGGCCCTCCCTGCCCTCGGCTGCCTCTGTGGAGACTGAGGGCTGCTGGAGTTGACACTGTTGGCTGAGCAATGAGGCCAGAATCAGTCTGACCGGAGTGAGCAGTGGTTTATTCCTTGTACTAATTAATGATTAACCAGGGCTGAGAACAGCCATGGTAAGAAGTGAGGTGAGAAGTTCCCGTTGTGGCGCAGTGGTTAATGAATCCGACTAGGAACCATGAGGTTGAGGGTTCGATTCCTGTCCTCGATCAGTGGGTTAAGGATCCGGTGTTGCCGTGAGCTGTGGTGCAGGTCGCAGGTGTGTCTCGGATCTGGTGTTTCTGTGGCTCTGGTTTAGTCCAGTGGCTACAGCTCCGATTCGACCCCTAGCCTGGGAAACTCCATGTGCCGTGGGTGTGGCCCTAAAAAGACCAAAAAAAAAGAAGTGAGGCGAGCGTGCACTTGTGAGTCCACTGGGGCGCTTTGCCTTCTCGCACTGGGCCCTCACTGCGGCCTTTGTACAGAAAGGATAACTTTCTTCCCATCATTCAGATGGGAAAACTGAGGCTTATCATTGGGCCAAAGAAATGTATAAAGCCCCCAGCCTGAGTGGAGGCCCGTCTGGCCCTGAGGGACCAGCGCATGCATCTCCTTGGCCGCCTCCTCCCTGGAGCCATAAGAAAAGGCAGGACACCCTCATGTGTGGCAATGGCAATGGAGAGAGGGAGGCCGTGGCTGCCACCACGGAGGTGTCCCTACTCTGAGGCTGGCAGCAGCCCCAGGGCTGTTGTGCCAGGAGGCTCGCAGGCACCTTCCGTGAGGCCTTTCATTTACATACTCGCTTCTCTGCACAGCCAAGAGGCTGGAGCCACATTTCCTCGATACCCCACCTTGTTCCAGATCTCTCATGTCTGCCTCATGTCATCTGGACAGCAGGGCTGGGCCGGGCTCCTGCTTCTGGAAGGGTCTCCTCCTGCCCCTAAGATTCTACAGCTCTTAGTACTCAGTGGCCATTGCATGCAAACTGAAATAGAGATGTGGCGTGTTTGTCCTCAGCGTCCCCAAGGGGCTGAGTCAGGATCAGAGAATGGGCCCCCCCACAACACATACCCACCAGGAAGAACACGTGCTCAGTTTCCGGAAGAATGTTCATTTACTCGACCTCTATTCTCAGGGCTCGTGAGTCCCAGGCCCTGAGACGGGAGTCGGATGGAGAGTGAGCCAGGCGGCAGCGGTCTTGCCTTCAGGGCGTTTACTATCTAACAGGAGAGGACAGCAGAGGGAGAAATGGTCATACCAACCATGAGACGTCCTGCTGAAGCAGAGGAAGCAGGCAGCGCCTGAGTGCCATCAGCAGAGGGTTGAACCTTGGAGCTACTTGAGCATCTGCATTTGCTGATTCCTCAGAAAAACTGATGGGAGGGAGTCCCCTTGTGGCACAGTGGAAATGAATCCAACTAGGATCCAAGAGAATGTGGGTTCCATCCCTGACCTCACTCAGTGGGTTAAGGATCCGGTGTTGCCGTGAGTTGTGGTGTAGGTCACAGACATGGCTTGGATCCTGCATTACTGTGGCTGTGGTGTAGGCGGGCAGCTGTAGCTCTGATTCGACCCCTGGCCTGGGAACCTCCCTATGCTGCAGGTGCCGCCCTAAAACACAAATAATGAAAAACTGACGGGGAGGAGAGAAGGGTCTCCAGGATGGAGGCCCTGGAGATGGGGGGCAGAGGAGGTGGACCCCGCTCCCCTGCAGGGGAGACAGAAGTTCAGAAGGTGTGATGTGCAGGTGGTGAGTGGGGAGAAGAGGGACTTCCTGTCCCCCGGCCGGAAGTGAGTGCTCTGGGCCGAAAGTGCAAGGCCAGAGCCCAGAGTCCGTGGAGGGTGGAGTCAGATGCGGATGTTGGGCAGAGTGGGAGAGAGAACTGGCCGCAGTGAGGGAGGAGCGGGGCGGGAGTGAGAAGGCGGGCTCTCCCCGAGCTGCACCCTCTTCACCTCCCCGGCTTCCGTCCACGCTGCAAATCAGGGAGCGTTTCTCAGCCCCCAGGACATAACCGGCCCCTCATTAGCGATAAATGGTGTTTTTCCTTGCCCCAAATTTGGAACATTCAATAAATGTTCATTGGACTGGGGACTCTTGAACCTGACTTCTGCCCATCACCTTATGACAGAAAGATGGGGACTTAGCCAACGTTCAACCTGTGTGTCCCCGATGATGGGGCATCTGAGTATTTCCTCTCTGTTCTGCGGGGTCTGAAGGTGTATCACTGAGGAACGCATATGACTGCAAGTAACGGAAAGCTGTGCTTAAGTAAATAGAAGTCACTGACCTCCCACAACAGGAAATGTGGAGGTAGGTGGTTCCAGCTGGCACAGAGGCAGAGTGATATGGACCAAGGACCAGGCCCTTTCTGCGCTGTCGTTCTCAGGGCCGGTTTGTTGCCTCATAGTCTCAAAATGGCCACTGCTGCTCCAGACATCAGCTCTGCATGCCAAGCAGGAAGAACGAAACAGCAAAGTCTTTCACCAGCACCAAGGCTTTGCCTTAATGTTTGGAAAGGGCATGCCGTCAGCAGACTTCCCCTTATATTGCATCCCATTGGCCAGGACTGGGTTGTACATACATCCAGCCTCAAAGCTTCTCTGACCAAGGAAAATAAGATGATTGAAACTGGTTTAAACCAGCCACGAACTTGGGGAATGGGTGGAACATGGGAGCCAGGACCGTGCTGGCCACACTGGCTCTGCCTGTGCCCTCTGCTGAGTCTCACCTCTTGCCCACAGAGAGCGCTGATGGAGGCGGCCGTGGAAAGCATCTACGTGACCAGCGCTGGCATCAACCGGCTCGTGCAAGCGTATTACCAGCAGATCGGGAGGGCCATGCAGGAGCACGAGGAGAGGAAGCTGCAGCATCTGAAGACCCTACAGGGTATGGCACAGTCCCCGGGGGAAGCCCTGCCAGCAAAGAGCCAAACGTGCTCTTAGTTGGGGACAGGGTGGGATGGCAGGTTTTTCAAATTTTATTTTGGGGAGGATTTAATGTTTCAATCTTTCATAAATTTATGTATCCCCTGCCTTGTCCTCCTTTTTTTGGGGGGGGGACAAAACACTTAAAGAAACATATCCATACAGTACAATAGGATTTTGTTAAAAGTAGATAAATCAGGCCAAGGATAGGACAGCGAGATGGAGGCAAGGTCAGGGCATTGTCTGGGATGGATGTTGTCAGCTCCCTGCTTAGAGGGGACCTGGGTTTGGCTCTGGGCTTCCTGGTGGCCAAAGAGGTAGAAATCCCCTCAATTACAGCTGCCACGTGACCATGGGTTAGAACAAGCCAGTAGCCTGTAAACGTGCCTGAGACCCAGGCTGTTTTCCCGTGGGCTCGCTTAAGAGATCACCCCGGGGGATGGAGTGGACGAGGTCCCCAGGACCATACCAGCGGGCACCCTGGTAATAACAGTTCCTAAAAGCCTCCTCTTGTAACACCCCCGCCTACATCTGGGGCTTCAGAACCCTCCTCCACCTTCTCTCATGGCTGCTTCGCGGGTGACCCCAGATCCCCAGGCAAGGACGGGCAGGGGGAGCCGGGGGCAGTTTTCCGTGCACGTTATGCCTCTCGATGTGCTCAGCTGCCGCTTTTCTCATCCCCTTACCCGAGGGAATGTGAGCCCCACAGTCAAATAAAATCTGGGGCATGCCCAGAAATCGGCCAGCTGGCTGCAGATTCTTCCTGATGGTTTTCCCAAGGGAGGTGTCATTCAGCAGGGGACAGGCGTGATCGATCACCTGTGCAGAGCATTCGGGGACCAGGGAGTTCACGTCCCTGCTCTGGGCCTCGGTGTCCCCATCCGTGGGGCTCGGGTGGGGCTCACCCTTCATGCGTCCTCTCAGCTCTGATTTCCCACGTCCGAGAAACCCGAGCTGGAGTGAGAGGACTTCTCAGCGCACAACCTTGAAACCATACCATGCAATCGATTGCAGGAACTCCTGTTTTCATTCAGCCAACTCTTCTTCCTTTGACTCACAGAGGGGATTTCCTGTTGTGGCACAGCAGGTTATGAACCCGACTAGTATCCACGAGGATTCAGGTTCGATCCCTGGCCCCCCTCAGTGGGTTAAGCATCTGGCGTTGCCATGAACTGTAGCATAGGTCGCAGACGCAGCTTGGATCTGGCAGGTTCTATTCGACCCCTGGCCTGGGAACTTCCATATGCCGTGGGTGCGGCCCTAAAAAGAAAAAAAAAAAAGAATAAGCATATTCTGATCTGCAGGGCAGTGCATCTCAGACTTCAGAGACCAAAGCTCCCTTGGAAGCGCCTGTTTAAACCCATGTTTGTCAGCCAACTGCATGCCTACAGCGCTGTGTGTTGAATCGCTTTTCTTTTCTAGGGTGGATTTTTAGCCATTTGTGGTAGCCTCTTAGTGTTAACCCTCTTATTCGGCTCCCCCTTCTCCTGATACAAGAAAAGCCAGGCTGAGCCACTGCAGGGCGGTTACCGGTCTCCTGCGCGTGTGACGTGTGGTGGAAGCCGCAGTGTCCCCTGCCACACACAAAGCCCTTCCCGGGTGGACTGCGGGCTGTGAACGGCGCAGCTGAGAGCAGGCGTGTCCTGCTGGTCTCTGCGTCCCCGCACCAGCCCAGACCTGGCCTGGCCTGGCCTGGCATCGGTCCCTCAAACACGCAGCTTGATTGTGGTGTGTTCAACGGTCTAGGTGAGAGAACGGAAAATTACAAGCTGCGGAAAAAGCAAGACCTCGGCGATCCTGTGTCAGGGGCGGCGATGGCGGGTGGCGTCCAGGAAGCCTCGGGACCCGTGCACCAGAGGTGAGGCCTCACGCTGTCTGGGGTCCCCATGCGGGCAGTCCCGGCCCCTGGGTTGCGTGTGTCTCTGTGACACCCTGCAGCGACCTCGCCTGCATTCGCCTGGGGGCCCAGGGCTCGTTGGCCTCCCAACCAGCCTGGAAGCCCCTGAGTCCCGTGGGGTCTCCCATCTGCACTCGGCCCTGGAAGGGTCCTGGCGCAAGGGCACCAGCCAAGAAGTGATGGGGGCTTCGTTTCCAGGTCGGGAGGTCTGCACAGCCCGGGCACGGCACCTCCTCTCTAATTCGTACTTAGGGTGCCCCCAGAAGCAGACCCTGAACAAGGACGGGGCGGGGCAGGTTGTTTGCTGGGGAGGTGACCCCAGGACGCAGTGAGGGGGCAGGGAAGGCAGGGGAAGGCTGCTTCCTGCTGTTGCCATAACAATGACCACTTCCAGTCACACCGTGTGCATCTCGCCGTCCGCACGTCAGAAGTGGGACCGTCGCTGCTGCTCTCCGCCTCACAGATGGAAATCAAGGTGTGGCTGCTGGGCTCTCGTCAGAGGCTCTGGAAGAATCTGCTTCCGAGCTTGTTCTGGTGTCAGCAGAATCCAGTTCCTTGGAGAACCGAGGTCCCATTTCCTTGTGGCTGTGCGGGGCCCCCTGGCCTCCCGGAGGCCCCTCTGGTCCCTGGGCGTGGCCCTGCCTCTCAGAGCACCGAGTCCTCGGAGCACCGAGTCCGTGGAGCACTGAGTCCTCCCCATACTTGGAACCTCTTCTGGCACATCCCTGACTGGAGCTGGAGAAACTTCTCTGCTTTTGCAGGCTCCTGTGACTGAGACCCATCAGATAATCCAGGAGAATCTCCAATTTTAAATCGGCAGCCTTGATCAGCCTGCAGAGCCCCGAGTGCCATGTAACATTCTCACACGTCCCAGGGGTTAGGGTGTGGACACCTGCGGGGGACGCAGGGCAGCCTACCACGGTCATGGCCCGGCCTTCAGCACGGAGCTGTACGATGTGAAATTCAAACGCTGCTGGAATCAGAACTCTCTTAGAATGGCTGTTTTTTAAACATCCATTTCTGCGGTCAAATTTGAGTCCAAACATCAGGAATCTGTGAACTTATGCCCCTGACAAGGTGACTCACCCCACAGCCAAGCATCCCCTCCCTCCAGGAGGCAGCAGGGGGTCGGCAGTCCTAAAAGCCCCTGCTCTTGTGCAGGTTTGGGCCCCACCTGGTGTCCCAGCACAGCCTCTGTCCTCTGTGGGTGCTTGTCTGGGGCCCTTGTCACTCTCCTCCTGGCTTAGAGTTGCAGCCTCTGGCCTGACCCTGCTCAGCCTCCAGCTCGCTGCACCTGCAGCCAGACCATGAGGACAAGTCCGCCTGTATCTCAGATTCTCCTGGACCCTTGCATGGTCCCCACAGGCCTTGAGGGTGAAGCCCTGCCCCTAACCCAGGCACCCAGGCCTTTCCTGGGCCGTCTTGTTACACCCCAGCTTTCTCAAGAGCTGGGTCCATGGGGGGAGCAGACAGACCAGCAGGATGACAGTTGAGAGTGACCAGGACTGGTGACAGAGCAGGCATGGGACGGAGGCTGCTCACAGCAAGAAGCCATCTAGTGTCTGTAGTGGGCACAACAGGGACCCCCCAAGATGCGTCCATGTTCAAATTCCTGAACCCACATATGTGACCTTATTTGGAAAACGCGTCTTGGCGGGTGTTGTTAAGATCTTGAGAAGGGGACGGCATCCTGCATCGTCCCAGTGGGGCCTAAATCTATTGGCAACGGGAGCAGAGGGACATTCGATCACACACGGATGATGCGACGCTGGAGCCAGAGTGGAGTGGTGCCGCCACAAGCCTAAGGTGGCAGCAGCCACGAGCAGAGGCGAGAAACAGCTTCACCCCTAGAACCTCCAGAGGGAGCATGGCCCTGTGGACTCCTTGAATGAAGATTTCCGGGCTCTGCTGTGGGAGAATAGATTTCTGTCGTTTTAAGCACCCTAGTTTTCCGTCATTTGTTAGAGCAGCCCCAGGAAAGGAATGCAGCTTCCTTGAGGGTGTGAGAGAGAACACACTGCATAGCCCTGACCTCAGCTCCATCAGTTATTTGTTCAATATCCTCCCCTCCAGCTCAAAGTGGGGCCCCTTGAGGCAGAGACTGAGCCTCCTTTCATAGCTGTGTCTTCAAAACCCAGCTTAGCACGTGGGAGTCCAGAAATACTCCGAGAGAGAAATGAATGAATGGATGGGTGGTGGGGTTTTGCAGGATGAATAGGAGTTTGCCAAAGACAAAGAAGAGGAGAAAGATGTTACCGGTAGAAGAAAGAGCATGAGGCAAAAGCAGATGGAATTTTGTGCCTTCAGATACACTCCACGGAGAGCTGCCTGTTCATGCTAAAGGCTAGCTTTGGCCTTCAGGTCTAGAAATTTGGCCCCTTTCAGAAAACCAGTCACCAGATTGAAAAGAAGAAGCGAGAGGACAATTATAGAAACGGGGTGGGTGGTATTGCATGTTTCTGTTTGCTGAGGACCGAAGGAAGGTCAGCTGAGGGAGGGGAGGGTAGTCAAAGCAGGAGGGGAGGGGTCTCTGCTCCTGAAAGGGAGGCAGGCTCTGTCCAGGACAGGGACCCTGCTCCAGCCCCAGCTCTGTCCTCTGCAACTGGTGGTAACGAGGCTGCCGTCTTCAGCTCTCAGGCTCCGCGTCCTAGGACCCAAGGCTCCTGTCTTATGAAGGAAGGGCTTGGGCAGTTCTGAAATTTTAAATAAAGTCAGGTCCTTTCAGAAGCCTTGGGGTTACAATGATTTTCTCATATGAAGTGCCACTTGCTGCCCAGCCACTTTGCAGCGGCAGGACCTCAAGGCTGCTGCCGCCCCTCTGAGCTTCTCCCGAGCTTTTCTCCCCTCTGTCTTGTCCTTGTCACCAAGCCACCCTAACCTCAAGTGAAAAATGCCCATGTGAGACTCTAAACTCCAAGTTTTAATCAGATGGTGGCGTCTGCTTTTATGATGGGAGGGCTCGAGCTGTGGCCGCGGTGTGCGTCCCCAGTAAATCTTGCCCGCCCTGGCCAGTCTCCTCTCCCAGTCCCAAGGGCTCAAGGACGGCTCTCAGTCACCAGCTCCCACGACTCAGCGGGCTCCGGGGACAGGTCCGTGCTGTCTGATGAGCCCGCCAGCAAGGGCGGCACCGACGGCCTTCCTTCCTCCCTGCAGGATGCTGGCGCAGCAGACCAAGTTCCTGGCTCAGCTCACCGTGCACCAGCGGAGCCGCCTGCACGCGCGGAAGCAGGAGGCGAGGGTCATGGAGCAGCTGGAGGCCCAGCTTGAGACCCAGCTGCAGGTACAACCTTCACAAACAGGCAGGGGGTTACAGAGGGGCAGGAATAGGCAGAGGCCAGCCTGGTGACCGCAGATCAGCTCTGGAGCCTGTGGGAGGCCCACACACCCTGCTGGGGAGCCCCTTGGCCCCCCTGGTCTCACTGGCTGAGGACACATCGGCCTTGCCACTCGATTGGGAACTTTGACCCCCCCCCATCTGTTCCCGTCTGTAAAGTGGGGTCCATGCCCAGTGTGAGCGAGGACGGCCAGTTAGCTGTCCCCCGACCCCCGCCTCACTCTGGCCTCTGCCTGCCCCACATCCCCCCGGATGCCTCTTGGAGAACCCCCGCCACATGGGGACATGGCCCCGTCCCCATCTCTGAGCATCAGCCTCCTCCTGACCAAAGGGCATCTAGAGGAAGATGGGGGGCGTGGGGGGAGCGAGGCCCCGCTGACTCTCTGCCCGCACCCAGGAAGCTGAGCAGCGCTTCGTCGCGGAGCTGGCGGCCCTGGCCCGGGTGCCCCTCGCCGAAAGCAAAGCATCCTCCAGTCAGCGCGGGCTGTCAGGTGAGTGGGTGGCGGAGGCGCCCTGCCACCCGAGCTCTCTGGTCCTGTGGCCTGTGGCCTCAGGACACACTTACCCTCTCTGGGCTTTTGTGTCCTGAGCAGCCTTGGCCAGGACGCCCCCTACCCCCAGCCCCCTGGCCTCCACTCTTCCCTAATTCCCAGAAGTGGGTCCGCTGCTCAGCAGCCCAGCAGCCCACACTTGTCTCTGACTCTGTTTCTCCATCTGTAAAATGGGCATAATTAGCCCTTCTTCCCCTGCCAGCGGGAACTCCAGTGACCTCACAGGGTGCAGCAACCTGTTCTCAGCATAGGGACGGGAGGAAGTGTGAAATCACGGAACACTGGGAGAATACAAGCTGCCGGGCAGGAGCTGTGTCCTCAGGTTCCTCCTGCTTCGGAAGGCGGCCAGCCTGCTGGGTGTGGTACAGATGCCCCGGCAGCCTGGCCAGCTGCGTGTGACTCCCAGCTCTGCCACCTGCCAGCCACGTGGGCCTGGGACCGCCTTCCCCACCCCCGCCTGGCCTCAGCTTCTTCACAAGTTAAATGGGTCCAAGAGCAGTGGTACCCAGTGTGTCCTTGACCCGTAGAGACCCCTTAGACCATGCCAGGCTGGGGTGGTGCAGGGGCCGAGAGAAGCTGTCGCTTGCCGGAAGTCACCAAGCCAGTGTCTGGGTTCATATGTCTTCTGCAGATAAGCCCCTAAGGACCAAGAGGAGGAAGCCGGCACCCCGAGAGAGAGGGGACCCTGGGGGTCCCAAGGACGATGACCCTGCCTCGGGAGGGCCCCCCTCAGGTTTGCTCAGGTAACGGGGCCCCGGCTGAGCACCTGTGGCTGCATGTTGATCCCCTAAATCTGGGCAGGAGCAGCAGCACCTCTGGGAGGTGTTGATTCGGGCCCGAAACGTGATGAATGATAATGGGACATGCTGGTGTTATTATTGCTGCTGATCAGTGTCCAGCTTGGCCGAGTCCGGCCCTGGACCCCCCCCCCTCCCCACCAGCATCCAGCCTGAACCGCGGCAGTCTCGGCCTCCCAGGGCCGCCGGCTACAACGTCGTTGGATCCGTCCTGGGGCCTCAGGCGTCTGAGAGAGGGTTTCCTTTTCCTCCTGGCGCCTGGATGACCTCCCACCAAAACCTGGGAGTTTCATTTGTTTCTTAACAACCCAGGTCAGAAGGCAAATTGTTTGCATCACCGGTCGCTACCTTTTCAAACGTGACCAGATCGGATGCCTTATTGCATCTGGGGAGGCCTGGAGTCAGAATGCTGATCGCTGCTTCTCTTCGGTGTTTTGTGCAGCAAAAGGCTGAGTCAGCAGGAAAGTGACCTTGGTGACGGTGACAATTCCAAGAAGATGCTAAAGAGAAGCAGCAATCTGTAGCTTAAGGCCTGCTCGGGGTGTCTCCTGAAGACCCGGTCTGACCACCGCCTGTCCCTCCCCCAGGCCATGAGGAGGGACTGGTCATCGGGGGATGGTGGGGCCTCCCCTCTGCCCAAGGGCTGTAGTTTTGGGTGGAGAAGGGGTGAAATCCCAGAGGAGGCCTCGAGGAGTAAGGCGGACCTTCCCGCTGCCTGTGACAGTCACACCCCCGTGTTGGAAACATGTCTTTTCGGTTTTGTGCCTCCGCTTGGCTTCGAGATGTGGCTCCGCTCCTTGGGGAGCCCCTCCTTCCTGGCTCTCTGTACCCCCTACCCCCGGGTCCCCATGTCGTCCCAAACCTGCCTTCCCCGAAGGCTAGCTGGTCTCCTTCCCACCCTGCTCTCCGGCGTCCTGGTGGAGACCCGCGTGCTGAAGGGGCCACCGGGTGAGCTGGTGGGTCCTGGGTCTTCTCTCCTCCATCCCCCAGCCCCGCCCTCTCTGTGCCGCACACGCCGTGCCCACGGGCCTTCTCAGCAGGACCCAGTCCCTCCTTTGGCTCAGCCCGCAGCTAAAACCTGGTCACTGTGAGGGGATCTGAGTCATGTAGACCGTGAAGTCCCTGGGCTGCAGGCCTGTCCTCACCCGCCCTGGGGGTCTGCAGACTCAGGGACACGTAATGACACCTGCCCTGTCCTCCCCTGTCCTGGGGACCTGGGGACCCACGGACACATCATGACACCTGCAGCAGCACCTTCTGTTGGAGACCTGGAAGCACTATGAAGCACTCACCCATCCTGAGCCTTCCTGGAGAGGGAGAAGTGCTTGCTGCCCGACAGACCAGCCTCCCCTAAAGAGAAATGCTTCTTCCAGAGGATTCTGGGAACATCCAGAAGCTTCCAGACCAGCCACTGCCAGGAGAGGCCCTTCCCACCTAGAAAGGAAATTGGTCTTTTCACTGAAATCAGGGATTCTCAATCTTGGCACTGCAGACATTTGGGGGGAGAAACTCCTTTGGGGGTCGGGGGGCTGTCTTGTGTGTTATGGGATGTTTAGCAACATCCCTGGCCTCTACCCACCAGATGCCAGGAGCCCTTCCCAGCTGTGACAACCAAAAATGTCTCCAGACATGGCCCATTGACTCCCTCGGGGGCATCGCCCGCCGACCTGAGTCCCAGCGTGCCTGCTCCAGCAAGTCTGGGGTGGAGAGTTCAGCGTTTCCATGAATTCCCGGTGCACAGTGGGCAGCAGGTTCCAGAAGCCCCTGCCTCAGGGATTTTCTGGACCATTTGTGGTCTGAATTTTTATTTCCTAAAGCCTAGATTAGTCTCTTATTCAGGAAAGAGTGGCCCCTTAACAAGTCATCCATGATAGTTACTTCCTTAAAGATACCAACCCTCACAGCCGCTCAGGTCCTGACTGGCGGCAGGTGGATTTCCAAAGTTAACCAATAGCTCCCTCTTGTGGCTAAATAAAATATTTCCTTATTCTGCAATTTTTTTTTTTAAATACAGTTGGAGTTCGCTGGTGGCTCAGTGGGTTAAGGACCTGGGATTGTCACTGCTGCGGCTCTGGTTACTGCTGTGACACAGATTTGATCCCAGGCCTGGGAACTTCCACATGCCATGGGTGCGGCAAAAAAGCATGTTTGGTGTACAATGTGGTACCCCAAAGTGACTTAGTTATACATATATATGTACATATTCCTCCTTAAATATTCCTTTCCATTACCGTCTATCCCAAGAGATTGGATATAGTTCCCCGTGCTGTACGGCAGGACCTTGTCTATCCATTCTAGACGTAATAGTTTGCAAACTATTGCTTTCCTGCCAGCAATATTTTGAGACCCAGGTTTCCGTAGAAATTGCTTTTGTCCCATGGGTCCTGTGCGCAGAGACATTCTGGTGGCAGACGCCTCCTGTGCTGTGAATGTTTGGTTTGGTGACGTGAGTTTGGTAAATGCAGACACGCTGGCAGTACCGGGATCGCTGGAAGGGTGTGGTTAGTCTAGATTCGGTCTCGGCTGCATCAGCCTCCAGTGTCTTGCATGGATGGTGGTTTTGCTCAAGTGTAGCTTCCCTTAGCCCAGGGGAATCTGTCCATGTCACATGCTCTGGGCTGCTTGGCACAGTGGGGGGCGCATAACGCTCCGTACAGGCTTGTGGGCGGTGTCTGCTTCATCACATCACCAGGTGACTCTTCTGTGAGCGGAGCTTGGAGGTGCCTCTCATCCCGGAATTGCCTCCCTGATCAAAGTAAAACCCGGATCTCTGGACGCCATGGGACACTCGGCAGTATCGGGCACAGGCTCTGGGGCAGCAGGTAGGGACAAGGGCTTTCAGGGCTTGACACCGAGCTGCCTGAACACAGTACATCCGGGGACGGGGGAGGGGCAGCCCCTCTCCTGCCACTGGGGCTGTGTCCCAGTTCCTACTATGGGCCATGGGTTGTTACAGTGGTGAGAGGAGGTGAAAATGGAAAGGGATCATGAGTGACGATAGAACAAGGACTTGGTGGGTTAGTTTCTAAGCAAAGTTAGCCTCTGAGCTGAGCTGAGCTGAGCTGCTAGGATGAAGCCAAGGCGGTGGACAAGGTCCACAGGCTCTGCCAGGATTCCTGTCGCCAGCCTGGGGTCGGTCTTGTCCTCTTTACCTCTGGGGCTGATCTTGCTGCTGCAGAAACCTCCGAACTGCCCCTGCTCCTCCCTCCCGCCCCGCCCCCACCGCCTCTAATCTGTCCACACTTCCCAAACCGCAGAGCCCTCTGCTGCTCTGCAGGGGCATTCTCTTTGCCCATAGGAGAAAAAGCAAACTCTTCAGCACATCCTGCAGCCCAGGGCCCAGCCCCTGTCTCCTCTGAGGGCCTCCTGCATGCCACACCCTGCCTACCACAGGGCCTTGGCACATGCCATTCTTCTGCCTGGAGCACTCCTGCCCCCCTCCCATCCTCCGTGCCCTTAGCTCTGAGCCATTGTTCACATCTCCACAGGGCAACTCACAACTGCCCCTTGGACAAGTTCACACCCTCCTCTTTTGCCCTTTTTTTTTTCTTTTCTGGCTGCGCCTGTGGAATGCATTAGTTCCCAGGCCAGACACCGAACCCATGCCACCACAGTGACCCAACCCACTGCAATGACAACACTAGATCCTTAACCTGCTGTGCCACAAGAGAACTCCCAAGAATTTTGTATTTTCACTTCCCTCATCTTTTAGAAATAATATTTGTGGGGTTTGTTTTTGTTTTGTTTTTTGGCCTCGCCCACAGCACGCAGAAGTTCCCAGGCCAGGGACCAAACCCATGCTATAGTGGCAACTGAGCCACAGCAGCAACTATGCCAGATCCTTAACCTACCGAGCTACCAGGGAACTCCCC
Organism: Phacochoerus africanus; assembly: GCF_016906955.1. Lineage (NCBI taxonomy): Eukaryota > Metazoa > Chordata > Mammalia > Artiodactyla > Suidae > Phacochoerus > Phacochoerus africanus. The sequence goes on along the minus strand of NC_062553.1, from coordinate 4,773,695 downwards.
TTTTTGCTCTTTTAAACTCTTTGTATATTTTGTTGCTGGAACGGGGGAGGGATGGTGGACACAGCCCTTCATTTCCCCTCCCAAGCTTGGGAAACTGCCGAGAGGCAAAGCTGACCGAGACCTGCATGTCAGCATCATAACTGATGAGACCAAACTGGGAGACACTGTGCTTTCTGGACCCTGGGTCTTTTCTCCTCCGAGTGCATCCCCCCCCAAACTCCCTGCCCCGCACACGTGTTCCCTGGAGGGTGGAAGGGAGCCATTTAGATCACTCTGTCCTGAGAAGGTGCTTTTCCTCCGCTGGGGAGGAATGAATGAGAGGCCAGGAGAGCCCCCACAGTCCCCCAGAAACATGAGGGGTGCGGGATGAGCATCCTCTAATGGCTGCAAAGGCTCCTTTACAGCCCGGAGCAGCGTGTGCCATGAGAGGCTCTGGGTCATCATTTGGTTCATATCTGACCTGCCTCCTGGAAACTATGCCCACTGCATGCCCGAGACGAGCATGATGCCTAGGACAAAACGGGCACCCCTCGGGCCCTCGGGGGAAGGAACAAGAGAAGGAAGGAGGGAGGAAGGGATTTCAATTTGGTAGAAGCCCCTTGGGCTCAGGAAGCCTCTTCTTGCCCTTTTGCTCCATAAACTGACGTCACTGGAGGATAAACCTGAGGTCAAGGGCACCGTACACACACTGGCCCTTGAGGCATCAGAGCCGATTCCCACGGTGTGGACTGCACGCTCCCTGGATTCGTGCTAGTAGCTGGAAACTGGCTCCAGTGAGAGTATTTGCAGCACAGAGGTCAGCAGACACTGCAGACCGACCGACGTGACACATAGCAAGAGCCCACCGGGGGGGTGGGGGTGGGGAGGCTGGGAGGGGGGGAACAGATGTGCGACTTCAACCTGTTTCACAGACGCCTGCGGCCTGCGGTCCTCCTCTTCCTGTCCTTGGTTTTGGGATCCAACTCTCCCCAAATCATGAGCGGCCCCCTCTGCTGCCCCCACTACCCAACAAGCAAGCACTGCTGTCCGGTCACCACGAGGACAGCACCAAGCACGGGCACCGCAGCTGGAGCGGCCGCCACTGAAATGCAAACACCCCGGCCAGGAGTGGGCCATGTATTTTCTTTATTATTTTTTTTCACAAGCTTTGAATTCAGAAATAAGAGCCACAAGAAGTCAGTTGTTAAGTAAAAATGGGGGTGATTACAAAGGAAAACTATGTACAAAACTTTAAAAATCTGACTGCCCCGTCAACCGCTTCCGAGGGACCAGGACACCGGCACCGGGAGTGGCCGTCGCCCCACTGTGGTCAGCCCTGGGGGTGGGGGGAACCCCTTTCTGCATGTGAACCCAGCCCGGCCTGCAGTCCGGAGCTGGCTGGAAGGACACACACAGACCAGAAACACGTCATGGCGAGTTACAAGTGCCACGGAGAGCAGGGTTCCTGACACGGGCCGAGTGACTCTTCTCTGCAGGCAGCGGACGGCTCCCCCGCCTGGCAGAAGCCACTGAGCATCTTAGCAGGGGTGCGGTGGGTGGGTGGGTGGGTGTGGGAGGCGGGGCGGGGCGATGAGGACACATCTTTGCTGTAGAGTTTTGGAGCTGCCCCCGAGGGCCTGAGGTCAGGGCTTCGTGTCTACACGGGTCCTCGGCCACGTTCCATCGGACGCACTCACAGACGCGCATACGTAACTTCGTAACATGCATCAACTATCCTAGAACAGCTACGGGGGTGCAGGGGAACCACTCAGAGAACCATGGAGCCCGTGGCGTCAGAACGGGGGGGACAGTACAAGACGATGCTAGAACCTGTGTTCACTAAGGAGGGGCCTGAAGACGCCACGCTCTGAGGTGGACTCAGATGGACACACGACTGTGGGCACGGGATTTCCAAGCAAACACACCACACTAGTACCACGTCTTCCTAAACAAAAAAGGGAAAGAACGTCATTCAATTTTCCCCCCATCGGGACCGAACAAAACTGGGTTTCCAAACACTGACAGGGGAAGGGATGGACAGCCTTCCCAGAATCCTTCACGCGCGCCCCTCCTCCGGCACCTTCACCCGAGGCTGGTGATGTTGGAGCGGCCACCAGGGGGCGCCACGATGCGGTGGCCCGTGCGCCGGGGGTTGTTGTCGTCTATCTGGGCACCTGCAAGAGACAGAGCTAGTCACTCCGGGGAGATTGCTGACACCGGCTTCACGTGCTGCTCCTGCGGGCTGCGTGCCCATTGGGACACTGAGCCCCCGACGTGACTCGTCCTCCATCGTCCCCACCCTTCCGTCTTGGTTGACTTCCTAGGGGTTCACGGCTCTCTCTTCTATGAACCGCCCCCCTCCCCAGGTCCTGGGGTCACCCTCCTGCAGCCCTGGCCACCTCGTGCTCTTTCTTGTCTGGCTTCACGTTCTTGCCACAGGTAGACAAACACTTATTGAGCGCTTACTGTGTGCGGGCACGGGCTTGGTGCTTTCCCATATGTTGTTGAGTTCAGGGCGCGCAGCAGGATGAGGGTGGGGGTGTCATTTTACTCCCCGTTTACAAATGAGAACGTCGAGGCTGAGGTCACCCTTTGGGGGCGGTGGCACCACTAGAGGGCGGGAACACCAGGCTTCTAGCCCCAAGTGGTTTGTCTCCAAAGCCCCAGCTCCTACCCACACGAAGAAAACAACCCTTGGCACACTGTCCCAGAGGCATTTTATGTGCTATGTGTGGGAGCACATGTATGCACACTTGTGTACGACGTGCGTGTTTGTGCGTGTGTGTGCACACACCCGTGCCTGTGTGGGAACTACTCAGAGCTGGACAGAGGTCTGCATGGGAGTCGGGGGTGGGGACGCGCCTTTTTTGTTTAAACCTGCAAAGCCAACCATCCATTCTCATCTCGTGCACTCTCTCGCCGTTAAAGGCAGATTTAAAATCCGAGCGCCAGGCCCAGGGCCTGGCACGCAGTGAGTGGGTGGAACATGAAGCAACAGTGGCTGAAGGACAGTGCTGAAGGGGGGACCTGGCGGGGTCTGGTCAGGAGACGGAGCTTCCGGGGAAAAAAACGGCGCCTGGAATTCAGGTCATTTGGAATCAGACGCTCCCTCCTCTCGGCCTCATTTCCTTTTCTGTAACATAAGACAACGGTCCGCAGAGTCCTCTGTACCCATTGCTCCCAATCACAGGACCAGCTTTATGGCAAAGGAGGTGGGACGAGGAGCACCGGACGAAAGGAGTCCCTGGATTCACCGCGTACCTCCCTGCTCAGAAGCTGGCCGGAGAGAAAGCTGGGATGGTCTATCCAAGTTTTAGGGCCAGGGTGTCCACTGCATCAGGTGCCGCCTCCCGGATACAGTTTGTGCACGGAACCAATGATGGATATTTAATGCCATGTCCCCCCAGAAGCAGAAGGTGGAACTAGGATCATCCTTCGTCACTCTCGGTGATGTCGCAAAAGAGGAAATTTAAAATAAGCACATGGGCGTTCCCGTCGTGGCTCCGTGGAAACGCATCCAGCTAGCATCTGTGAGGATGCGGCTTTGATCCCTGGCCTCGCTCAGTGGGTTGGGGATCTGGTGTTGCGGTGAGCTGTGGTGTAGGTCACAGATCCTGCATTGCTGTGGCTGTGGTGTAGGCTGGCCGCTGTAGCTCCAATTTGTCCCCTAGCCTGGGAATTTCCATAGGCCACAAGCGCGGCCCTAAAAAGCAAAAATAAAATAAAATTAAAGTGAAATAAAATAATCACATAAAATAAAAATACAAAGTAAATAAAAATAAAATAAACACATGAATAAATGCTGAACCTGCTAAGGAATCAGGATTTACCAATGAAGACTTCGATAAAAACAGCAACAAAATCGGTGAGCCCTCCCACCTCTGACTGTAAATGTTCTGTGTAATAAACCGTTAAGGGTTTGGGTCAGAGGCCTGACTGATTTTTCGCTCACTGATTCACCGGTAGCCAGTGTGTCTTCCTGGTGATTCAGGAATCTTCTAAAGACCTGACTCAGGTCTGGTATTAGTGCCCTTTTTTCCTATCATCACCTGTACTTTGCTGGTTACAGGTCAGGTACTTGGAAAGTACCTGTGGGACAGAAGGACAGGAGTTCAATAAATCCGGCTGCATCTCTATGATGTCACCTCACCCAGGTATTTCAAAGGACACCTGCGGAGTCGTTCCTGATGCTGGAAGCCATCAATGCTGCTGGTATCAAATGAAGTCACTGAGGGGCTGAAAGTGCTGAGGGGCTGGCCCAGGGCAGTGCTGGCCCCCAGGGAGAACTGGGCGCTGAACAGGGGTGGCCGCGGGACCCATCCTGGGAGAACAAGGGTGGCTGTGGGACCCATCCTGCAGAATTTCTTTCTTTCTTTCTTTTCTTTTTTGGCCGTACTCATGGCATTTGGAAGTTCCCGGGACAGGGACTGAATCTGAGCTGTAGCTGTGACCTGTGCCACAGCTGCAGCAACACCAGAGCCTCAACCCACTGTGCCACAGCAGGACCCCAGACTTTCTACTGCACTGTTTTTCCTGTTCTCAAGGGAGGGAATGTCCTTCCGCATTTAATTGCAATTGCAAACTGCATAAAGTGAGACCAGAGATCCAGTTTGCAAACTCCCTGAGAGGCTGTGTGTCCTCACGCCCAGGTTTCCTGGCACTGCAGCCAATTCCTGTTCTGGTGGTTGAGCATCAGATGAAATACTCCAGTCGTGTTTAAGGTCCATTGGTGCAAAAACATTAGTTTTCTTTAAACACTGAATCGCAAAGCATGGGAGAAGCTCTTCCATGAAAGGCTCAAAGGCAGATGGACTGGAACCCCCAAATGGATGGGACGTTCCACCACCCCCACAGTGTAAACTGGTATTTCACCCTCTCTCTCTGCCCTGTCCATTCTCTCTTTTGCTAACTCTTTTTAACCATGTCACTTTTTCTGTTCAAATGTCCTTCACTCCTGCTAGACCAAAATTCAACAAACTATGGCCCATTGACGAAACTCAGCCCTCTGTTTTTTTTTGTTTGTTTGCTTGTTTGTTTTTTAACATAACTGTGTGTTTTTGTACAGCCCATGAACTAGGAATGGTTTTTTGCATTTTTAAACGGTTGCATCTTAAATGGTTATTTAATCGCCGAGATGTTGCTTCTTGGCTCGCAAAGCTTCAAATATTTACTATCTGGCCTTGTAAGAAAACGTGTGCTGACCTCTGAACTAAACTGAGGCTGCTCGGCCTCATCGGCATTCATCACCGTACCCCTAGCACTGAGCACAGCATTCAACACCCGTGAACTCCGCAAAATACTGGAAATCCCGTCAAGGCCCGCCCTCGTGTGGCAACCTGCTGAAACTGCAGACATGTGTCCCAAGAGCCTTCAGAAAGTCTGAGGGACCATGTTCACGTTTGAGTCTCTCCACGCACATTGGTTCACCACCACGTCCCGGCATTTTGACACTGAACGTCTTGGGGTCTTAATTTCCTCCCTAAAGCAGTAGAAATACTACCACTCTACACACAGGCCGGTTGTGACGATGAAGCGGTCCTGAGTCCCGAGAGTGTGGGATGAATTGCCATGGACGGGACAGGCTGAGGTCCCGCCTGGAAGGTACACCCAGCACAGGTCGCTTGCTCTGGCTGAGCTTCCATGCTTAGCTTCACGGGCGGGAGTGTGAAACATTTCCCAGTGCACTTAGGCATGAGCACAAGTAAAATCAATGTTCGGGCAGACTCTGCATAAACGAGGGCCAGGTGGCTCTAGCCTGTCCTCGTGAGCCCTTGCTGTCTGACCATCCCCCAGCCCACTCTGCCCACCCCCGGGAGGAGGGGTGGAGGGAATGCCACACTCCCACCCTTGGATCGCTCCCGCGCCATCGAGTTCCCGAGGCCGTGGGTCCGTCTCTGCAGGAGCTCAGGGCTGGGAACCGCTGTGGCTGTGGGGTGAGAGCCCTGGTCGCGGTAGTTTCTCACCTGATAAACTGAAGTTGGACTGGTGGAGGTTCCTGATGGGTGGAGGCTGGTGTTTGGAAGGCGAGGATTTGGCAGAAGGAGCGGGCGTTGCATATTTGGGGGTGGCTGGCACCTCATACACAGGACCATCATACATGCCCCTGGGGACACCTTGCAACCCAGAAACCTAAACAGGGGAGTGAGAAGGTCAACGGGTCGACAAGATGTACGTGTGCCTTTCCGTGTGCAGGGAGTGACCTGTGGTCTCCTTGGGGATACAAACGTATGCACATACAGGCTTGTACATACATGTACGAGCCTGCACCCACTCACACACATGTGCACATGCACGCCTATGCACGCACTCACTCGTATACATGCACTCCATGCACATGCATATACACAATTCACACATATGCATGACACTGCATGCATGCACGCACGCACACACACACACACACTTAGACACACTAATGTATAATATACACATCACATGCATACACACAGTCCAACACACATTCATATAGACAGGCACACACACACGCATACAGACACAGACACACACAAGCTCAGACATGTACACAGATTCAGGCAGGAGGACCCCAAGCCATTTCCAAGAGGAAAATACGTTCCCCGACACCCCCCACAAAGACCCCTGAATCTGGGACCGGCGGCATCAGAGGGCCTGTCTTCACCTACGTTCACGGATGTGGGGCAGGTGGGGTGTCTGGAAGGTAATCCCAGAAACGAGGACAGAGCACCCACCACAGGGACAGAGGACAGGAGGGCCGCCTCTGAGGGCAGCTGGCTCAGGACAACCGTGGGGAGGCACTTGCCATATGGACCCTGAGGACTGGGCACAGTGCAGCCTCTGTCCCCGTGGGCTGACGGTGGATCTCTGGGACAGAAAGCCCGGAGGTGGAGAAGTCAGAGCTGCGGGGGCTCGGGAGGGGGCTGGGCACCTGCTGGAAACTGCCTGCTGTGGGTCAGGTGAGCTCAAAGCAGCCAGGGGAGCGTGCTGGGACTGGCTGATTTTCACCAACAGCAATGCCTCGGGGCTTCCGAGCCCTCCCCGCTGGGGGAGGCTGATCAGCCCCACTGCTTTGGGCCCCCGGCTCCTGATCTGCAGAAGGAGGATTATGACACGTGGCCGGGGGGGGGAGGCAAGGCACCCCCGAGGTGATGCAGGATGCGAGCCTGGTCCATGTACGTGCTCCCAGGGCCCCTCCCCGCCCCCCACGTGCCCAGCCCTCGACAGCGGGCAAAGCCTCGGTCCTCCTCAGTCTCATCTGGTCCTCCTGCCGGCCTGAGATGCAGCAGGGAGGTCCCATCGCAGCTCATAGGGCACATGAGGAAGGGGAAGCGGGTGCCACTGGGACGTGTGTTCACCTGCCCATGAGAGACCCCAGCCCCTCACACCTTGTTCCGGATCCTGACGCGCTGGTAGAGATACTCGGGGAAGGGCTTGCGCGGGATGAAGCGGCCCATGCCCTTGCTGACGTTGATGTTGCCGTCCTCAAAGACGATCTTGCCCTGGCTGATGACCGCCAGCGGGGAGCCGTGGCACTCCATGCCTTCGAAGATGTTGTACTCCACGGCCTGCGTGACAAGACCACAGGCTTTTACTGGCTGCCGAGAGTGTTCTCAGTACCAGCCCCGTTCAGCCTAATGGTGTTTCTGCAAAACATCCCACTGTAGGCATTTCCCAATGTTTATTCTCTCTGAAAACACCTTCTTTAGGACTGTATAGTATTCCTTTAAAGGCTCTTTCTATTTACTTATTTCACTTATTTTTTTATTGTTATTTCCCCCAACACACTTTTTTTTCCCCCTGTACAGCATGAGGACCCAGTTACACATACATGTATACATAATTTTTTCTCCCATTGTCATGCTGCGTTGTAAGTATCTAGACATAGTTCTCAGTGCCACACAGCAGGAGCTCATTGTAAATCCATTCCAAGAGCAATAGTTTGCATCCGTTGATAAAGGCTCTTTCCTTTGCATAATCAGCCTCTCACTATTGGGCGATTTTGTGGCTGGTGGTTTTCTGTAATCTGACTAGCATCGTCAGGGGCATCATGTATGTGAATGGACACTGTGAGCTTAACAGGCATTTCAGGGGCTTCTTTTAAGTCCTACTACATACCACAGGGAACTCTACCCAATCACGTATTATTGGATAGAAGACAATTCGAGAAAAAGAATGCATGTATATGTGTAACTGGGTCACTTTGCTATACCGCAGAAATTGACACAACACTGTAAATCAACGATACTTCAATAATTAAAAAAATGATCTTTCGAACGGTTTCCTAAAATTAAATTACCAGCTCAGGGAATTCCCATCGTGGCTCAGTGGTTCATGAACTGTCTAGTATCCATAAGGACTTGGGTTCGATCCCTGGCCTTGCTCAGTGGGTTAAGGATCCGGCGCTGCCATGAGCTGTGGTGTAGGTCGCAGACACGGCTCGGATCCCATGTTGCTGTGGCTGTGGTGTAGGCTGGCGGCTACAGCTCCAATTGGACCCCCAGCCTGGGAACTTCCATGTGCCGCAGGTATGGCCTTAAAAAGACACACACGCACAAATTGCCAGGTCAAAGGATACAAGCTTTTGAAAGGCACTCACTGCAGATTGAAAAATTATTTTCTGAGGGCATCAGACTAATTGACACGACATCGGCAATGTTGTGCTTTCATGTCAGTGAAATCCCCTCTGGCTGGGTAAGGTCGTTTTTATTTTTTTCTCCCTTCCTTCCCCCCTTCCTCCCTCCCTCCTTTCTTTCTTTCTGTTAAAAGATAAAACGTTTCCTTAAAAATATACCTTCCTCTCATTACTCCTAAAGCGAATATAACTACCGTCAGCCAGCCACCCTGATGATTTAAAAAGTAGGTCATGTACACGGTAAAAATTCGAACGGTACAAAAGATGTGTGATTTTTAAAAGCAGGGCTCCCTGAGACCTCAGAGTGACCCTCTGGAGCCCCAGGCATTTTCCATCACGTTCTGTACAGAGTTTCACCTTCGTTTTCCTCCTGGCCCCAGAGAAGGTTCCCTGTTGGCACACGTTGTGGGTTAACATGTTTTGACATTCCTGAATCGCTCCACTGAATTCCACCCTGGGGACATGTATCTATCCAGTTCCCAGGGACAAACACTGGGCCATCGCTCTGCATTGGCTAAATCCCACAATAAACACACCTGTGTGTCCACACCAGCGCATGTGAATAGCTTCCAGGACGTGGAGTGTGGGCCAAAGTGTAAATGGATTTTAACGTGGACAGATTTGCCTTCCGGACAGGTGGCACGGATTTCCATTTCTAGAAAACTCCACGCGTTTGTCAGGCTCCACGGTCCGACCTCATCTCCTATTACAACCTGCACCTCAGTCACTGGCTCTGGGAAAGAGCCTCTGCCTGTGGTGATTTGCGTTGCGTTAAGTATGGGTGAGATCAGGTCTGTCCTTAAATGAATAGCAACCCTTTGTATATTCTTCTTGTGTAACTGTGTTTCTGCACTCTGTTCTATTCTGTTGTTGATACTTTCCTTTATGCTTTCTAAGGACACTTTCAAACCAATTAAGAAATTTATCCCTTTGGAATTCCTAGTTGTGCCTCAGCGGAAATGAATCCCACTGTATCCATGAGGATGCAGGTTCGATCCCTGGCCTCACTCAGTGGGTTAAGGATGGGGCATTGCCGTGAGCTGGGGTGTAGGTTGCACAGGCAGCTCAGATCCCTAATTGCTGTGGCTGTGGTATAGGCCGGCAGCTGCAGCTCTGATTGGACCCCTAGCCTGGGAACCTCCACATGCCATGGGTACGGCCCTAAAAAGCAAAAGAGAAAAAAACGAAAGAAAAAGAAATGTATCTCTCTGTTTTCCTGTGAATTGCCAATACTTGCAGTCTGCCCTCTGCCTTTTGATCTCATATAATGCAATATCATTTGTTGCCAATAGAGTGTTTTTTTCTTGGTTTATTTTGTATGTAGTCAATGGTCAGACCAGTCTTCTTTTTATTTTCTAAGTTTTGTGTCTTGCTTAGGAATGTCTGCTCCCCTTCAAACTGATCATTTTTTAAAATGTGTTTTATTCCAATCCTTTCGTAACTGTATTTTACTTCAATCTTCAACTCATTTTAAATTTGTTTTGTGGTAAAGAGTACAGCAAAGATCTAGTCCTGTGAGCCAGGTGTTTAAACACAATTGGTTGGAGTTTCCTGGTGGCCTAGGGATTTAAGGATCCAGCATCATCACTGCTGAGGCTCAGGTCGCTTCTGTGGCGAGGGTTCAATCTCTGGCCTAGGAATGTCAAAAAGCTGCAGGTGGGGACAAAAAAATTAAACCTAATTGGCTGAATAACTGTCTTTGTCTAATTTTAACTGTCTTCTTTATTTTAAATTAAATCCCCCTATGTGGTCAGTCTGTTGCTTGGCTCTCTTTTCTGCTAATACCAAAGTGTCTCGATTACTGCAGCTCCATTACGTGGCTTAATAACTGGGATCATTGGCACTCTCTCCTCGGTTTTCCATTTTTTCAGAAATGTTTAGCCTATCCGCACATTTTCCATCTAGCAACTCTTTTTCTAGTTAAAAAACAATTCCATTTCTTTCCTTCTTTCTTTCTTTCTTCCTGTCCTTTTAGGGCCGAATCTGCAGCATATGGAAGTTCCCAGACTAAGAGTTGAATTGGAGCTGCAGCTGCTGGCCTACACCACAGCCACAGCAACTCTAGATCCTTAACCCACTGAGCGAGGCCAGGGATCAAATCTGCATCCTCGTGGATACTAGCTGGGTTCTTAACCCACTGAGCCACAGCGGGAACTCCAAGTGGTTCTCACCACTTTCTCTTGAGGCTTCCTTGTGCCTGGGGTCTTGTTCTCATGCACGGGGTCACACCCGCCTCCAGGGAGTGACCCCTGGGCTGGGAAGTGGCCGTGAGGGCTCCCGTCACAGAGTGATGCTGTGTGCACACACTCCGCCTCCGGGCCCACGTCCTGTCACAGGCTGGTGAGCCAGGGACCGAGCCGTGGCCTCCTTGTCTTTTGAGGGTGGGCATGAATCTGGACCCAAGACGGCTGCGGGCCAGGCAGGGTGGGCTTGAAGCAGGCAGTCAGGGAGGGAAAGATGCCAGATGCCCTTTCCGCCTCCTCGAAGCCTTGCTGGGCAAGCGATGAAGACACAGGGCAGAGATAACCCACAGCCCGGGGCTGGAGCCCGAGAGTGTGCTTGAGCTGCCCGAGCCAGTCTGTCCCTTTTCTTGGATGACAGAGAGCCCAGACCCAAAGTGAAGTGGGAGGCTCCTGATAAAGCAGATCACACCTCCAGGCTTGATGACTGCACTGGAAAAGGAATCTCGGACCTAACAGCCCCCTCTGCGCCTGAGGGCTCAGCCACGGAGTCAGGAGCAGAGTCAGCTGGCTAAGGATGCTCGCATCTGCGGGCAGGAGCCAGAGAGAGATGGAGAGAGACAGAGAGAGAGAGAGAGAGGGAGAGAGGGAAAGAGAGAGGGGAAGGGGGGGAGAGAGGGAGGGAGACAGAAAGAGAGGGGAGGAGGGGGGAGAGAAAGAGAGAGAGAAAAAGAGAGAAAAAAAGAGAGAGAGAGAAAGGGAGAGAAAGAGGGAAAAAGAGAGAAAGAGAAGAAAGAGAGGGGGAGGGAGAGAGGGAAAGAGAGTAAGAAAAGGAGAAAGAGGGGAGACAGGGAGAGACAGAGAAAGAAAAAGAGAGAGACAGAGATAGAGAGAGAGAAAGAGAGAGAGAGAGAGAAGATATGTAAGAACATCAGCCAAGCTGAGCCTGCTCCAAAGCCTTCTCGCAGCCTCTCCATCTGGGGAAAAACCTGAATGACGGAGCCCTGCGGGTATCAGATCACAGCCCAGTGGGAAAAGCCACGCATCATTTTAAACCAGAGGCGTCTACAGGACTGCAAAGCGAGGACGGCTCGCCCGAGACGGGACGGCCGCCGATAAACCAGGACTCACCGACTTGTGACTCTTGGCCGTGATGGTCTTCACCTTGTCAGGGTCCCAGATGACCACGTCGGCGTCCGAGCCCACGGCAATCCGCCCTTTCCTGGGGTACAGGTTGAAGATCTTGGCTGCGTTGGTGCTGGTCACAGCGACAAACTGGTTCTCATCCATTTTGCCAGTAGCCTGAGGGCCAGATGCACGGGTGAGAAGAGCATCTCATAGCAGATGCTGGACTTTCCTCCCCCGCCCGCTGAAACCAGGCCACCTCCTCAGTGCGGACATGGAACTGCCCACTCAGGGTGTGCTCGTGCCTCCACGACGGGAACCCCGACGTCTGGTCAGTGTCCCTGGGCCCCAGCTTAACAGAAAGTAAGAACCTGCAGTTTCAAGTCAGGGATCAAGGGGTGACCTGGGGATTCCTTACACAGCAGGAAACGTCTGTACCCACTGTGAACCCCAACCACCCCCGAACACACCCACACCCACACATGCACACACACCCACACCCACACACGGTTCACAAAGTCATCTTTATGCCAACTAAGATGTGGTTTAAAACAAGACACTTTTCATCCTTAAGGACACAAGGGCAGCGTCCCACATGCACAAGCAGAGGACGCCCCAGGACTGGCACTGCTTTCCTAAGGGTCACACGTTTTCTGTGCCCTCCTGGGTCATTCTGCTTCTGCCTCGAAGCAAGAAGGGAGATCTAAGAACCAGAAGTGCATCACGGGCAGGACGCACTGCTCTGATGGGCCAGGTGGGCTGCTTCTAGAATGTTCGGCAGGGGGGCGGGGGGGGGGGAAACGCTGCCTTACCACCGCTTTGTCCCAGACCACGGTCATCCGCTCCTCTATCCCGTTGACGCCCTCGGGGATCAGAGTGAAGTTGTCCTTGCCCACCGCCTTCTGGGCAGTGCTGTAGGGACAGTGGCCACTGCCTGTGACCTGCAGGTCTCCACTGGCAAGGACAAAAGGGAGGGGGGCTCAGACCTGAGTTCACGTCGAGAAGACCCCAACCCCAGACACTCAAGGAGGTTGTGCCACTCAAACCCCAGTGAGATGGGACACGTCACAGGCCTCAATGAGTGACATCGGACAGCCCGTTGGCCTTTGGCATCTTGGTGACGCCTGGGCAGCGGCAGAGGGTTCTGTGTGAGTGTGGGCTCTGGCTGGTCAGGAAAGGCTCCTCAGTCAATTCCTCCTCCTGCCCCAAGGCGCTCAGATCCTGTGCCCTCCCCCAGCAGAGTACCCCAAATGCCGTGGCGGGGGGCCCTCTCTGTGCTGAGAGCAGAAGATGCTAGAAGCCAACTGGGAAGCTGCTTGCATGCTTCTCATTAGATCCCTGAACAGCCCAGGATGTGATGTGAGTTTGTGAATCCAACGAGCCTGCTTTTAAATCCTGGAGCTGCCGGATTTAAAATCCTGGCCGGGCAAGTCGCTCCTCCTTACTTCCTGCATAAAATGGAGAAGAGAATGGAATCCTCTTCCGGGATCATCCCGAGGGGGTAATGACCCCCTCGCTGGGTACACGGCAGGTGCCAGAGATGCTTAACTGCCCTGCTTCGCTCTCCACCTCATCTATGTAAAGTGGGGCACACAGTGTGAACCCTCAAGCTGGCAGCAGCACTATTCACCACAGCCAAGACATGGCAGCAACCCGAGTGTTCATCAACAGGAGCGGATAACGAAGATGTGATACACATATGCAATAGAATATTACTCAGCCGGAAAAAAGACCAAGGTAGCACCATTTGCAGCAACCGGGTGGACCTAGAGAGGATTACACTAAGTCAGACAAAGACAAATATATGGTACCGCTTATATGTGGAATCTAAGACAATGATACAAATGAACTTATTTAAGAAATAGATTCTCATGGAGTTCCCGTCGTGGCTCAGTGGTTAACAAATCCGACTAGGAACCTCGAGGTTGCGAGTTCGATGCATGCATCACTCAGTGGGTTAAGGATCCGGCATTGCTGTGAGCTGTGGTGTAGGTCACAGATGCGGCTTGGATCCCACGTTGCTGTGGCTCTGGCGTAGGCTGGTGGCTACAGCTCCAATTGGACCCCTAGCCTGGGAACCTCCATGTGCCACGGGAGCAGCCCGAGAAATGGCAAAAAGACAAAAAAAAAAGAAAGAAAGAAAGAATGAAATAGATTCTCAGACATAGAAAATAAATTTGTGGTTACCAAAGGGGAAACGGGGGAAGATAAATTAGGAGGCTGGGATTAGCGGATACAAACTACTATGTATCAAATGTGCACACAACGAGGTTCTCCCGAGCCGCACAGGGAACTGCCTTCCACGTCTGTTGCTGGACCATGATGGAGAAGAGTATGAAAAAGTGTATGTGTGTGTGTGTGTGTGTATCTGAATCACTTTCCTGTGCAGCAGAAAAAAAGTGTGTGTGTGTGTCTGAGTCACTTTCCTGTGCAGCAGAAAAAAAGTGTGTGTGTGTGTGTGTGTGTGTGTGTATCTGAATCACTTTCCTGTGCAGCAGAAAAAAAGTGTGTGTGTGTGTGTGTCTGAGTCACTTTCCTGTGCAGCAGAAATTCCCACAATACTCTACACCAACTACACCTCCATAAAATACATTTAAAAAAATTGAGTACATGGTGAATGTTATGTGAGTTTTATCACAAAGTTTAAAAAAGCAGGAAGAAGGAAAACCCTGAGTGCAGCCCGTGGATGCCTAGACGAATGGATGAGTGAATATATAAATAAGTGAGTAAGACACGCAGCCTCCAGCAGGGGCCTGGGTGTCTCACAAAGTCGGGGATGTTTGTGCTGGAAGGAAGGTGACACCCCTGGACTCATGTGCCGGGTCACACGGGGAAAGAGGAAGCGCAGACACTGGTCTTCCTTTGGTAAGCGAGGCTGTGGGCATAAGGCTGGCGGGGGTCTCGGGCTGTGCCCGCAGGACCAAGTGCTCTTCGTTGCTCGTGGCAACGTGACCCAAGTGCACGAGCTTTGCAGTTGTGTCCCTTGGGCTGTGGAGATGAGCCCTGAACCGGCATCTGAATCGATGGCCTGTTCGGAGCGTTATTTTGGGATTTTCAGGGAGGGCAGAGGCTGGCCTCCACATGGAGCCCGGGGTGCATCAGCAACCATCGAAATGTCCAAAAATCTATCTAGATGCGACATTCACTCATTTATTCACCAGAGGCGTGCGGCACACGTCCTGTGTCTCTGGCGTGGCTGAGGCAGTGGGGAGGCAGCTGTGAGCAGAGCCC
This sequence comes from Phacochoerus africanus, assembly GCF_016906955.1. Lineage (NCBI taxonomy): Eukaryota > Metazoa > Chordata > Mammalia > Artiodactyla > Suidae > Phacochoerus > Phacochoerus africanus. Next base: position 4,758,572 of record NC_062553.1, on the reverse strand, counting down.
AATTCCTCTGTTTATCGGCTGGCGTTCTAGTGCAGGGGAACCAGGAACGGATGGTCGGTCGGGGGGAGGGGGGTTAGGGTGGGATGGGGCTGCCAATTTAAGATCAAAAATCTCTCACTGAGAAGAAATCTTCCAGCAAAGATCTAAAGATGGTGAAGAGGAAACCACAGGATGACTAAGGCAAGAGCGCTAGGCAGGGGCACAGTGAGTGCAAAGGTCCTGGGGCACCATCCTGCCTGCGGTGCAGGTGGCAGACCAGTGGGCTGGGCCGAGGGAGCTGAGGCAGGAGGAGAGGGAAGTGAGGCCAGATCAGGGTCCGCCTCGACCATCAGGGTGGGGACCTGTGTTTCCCTTTGAGGGGAGAGGATGCTGGAGGCCCCTGGTCCGATTGAGGTTTTAGATGTCACCTCCTCCATGAAGCCTCCCGAGCATGCACTTCCACCCCCAGAGCAGACTGCACACGTCACCACTCAGCCTTCTGCGCCTGGAGTGTTTCTCCCTCATGCTGGCAGACAGAGAAGGATGAAAGCAGCTGTGCTCCTACTGTGCGCAGGAAGCGAAGCTAAACGCAGTGCCACTGTGAGCCTAGAAGTCCAGGCCTTCTCCCCACGCTGACGCCCACCCAGCTCTGAGGTAGGTACGATGTTCTCCCCACTCTGCAGATGAGCCAACCGAGGCACAGACCTTACCGGTTATATGACAGAGCCGGGGTGACACACAGTTAGTGGTTGAGGCAGGAGGCTGCCCTCACACCCCTAATTCTGGGCATTTCCCAATAAAGCACAGCGCTAGGGGCACAGAAGGGGCTTAAATATCACTGAACACACAGGAGGGAACCCGTAAATGCGGATGGAAGTTATTGAATGACACAGACCCTCAGGAGTTCCCGCTGTGGCTCAGTGGTAATGAACCCGACTGGTATCCATGAGACTTGAGTTCAATCACTGGCCTCACTCAGTGGGTTAAGAATCTGGTGTGGCTGTGGCTGTAGTGTAAGCCGGCAACTGCAGCTCTGATTCGACCCCTAGCCTGGGAACCTCCATGTGCCACAGGCATGGCCCTAAAACAACCCAATGAATACATAAATAATTAAAAAAAAAAAAAAGAAAGAGACCCTCAGGCCCCCAAAGGGTCTGCTGTAACCAGTTCTCCCGGAGCACCCAGCCCAAGGGCACCACCACAAGTGTGTCAGAATGAGCCCTTCAACCCTCATCCCAAAGGGCCCCCCTGACCCGGCTCTCACCCCACCCCCGCCCAGCCCCCACCCCCGCCCCAGGCTCTCACCAGGCCAGCAGGGAGGTCAAGTAGTCGGGCGTGGTGGGGTCCGGGCTCAGGGGAGGGGAGGTCACGAAGGCTGCCGCCTTGGCCCAGTTCTTGCTCCAGTAATGGGTGCCATCCGACCCCAGGCTGGCAGCGATGGGCTCGCCAAAGACGAGGGGGCCTTGGGAGGCAAACACAAGCACAGCTGAGACTGAGTCTGGTGGCAAATGTTGGCACACGAAAGCAGAGGGTCTCCGAGGCCAAGACTGGCCCGGCAATACATCGCCTGTCCTTCCCAGGCTCCACCGCTCACGGCCCAGGGCCCCGCCACCCACGAGGCGCTCGGCACCCCGCTGTCCCCCTCAGCCACCTTCTGGACTGTGACCATTTTCAGTGTTGTTTGCCTATTCTCTCCTTTACAGATGGTCAGAGGCGCTGTCTCGGTTCTGCCCAAAGTCAATCTTCAAATGAAAAACCAAGTCCAAGAGCCTGATTTGGGAGGTGACCCCAGAAAACAGCTCCATGGGGTCTGAGAACATGACATACGGCGGAGAGAGAAGGCCAGGACCGCTGCCTGGGTGCCTGCGGCTCAGAGCACTGGGGACCCCAGGAGCCTCACAGCCGTCCACCCCCGGGGGGAAGGGGCCTGGGTGTGCAGACGCCACCCCCCTGCTGGAGGGCTGCTTCTAGAACACGCACTTTCCAGAAAGTCCAGCTTCTGGGTTTCTTCCAGAACAAAAAGCCCACAGGCCGTCTCAGGTTTCCCAGTGAGAATCTCTGCAGCAGAGAAAGTGCCAAAGGGACATGGGCGGACAGCCCGTGGCATCTACCCGAGGCCACCTTGCTGGCAAGTGGAGGCAGGCTCTGGGCTCCAGCAGCCTGGCGCTGGGGCTGGGACTGCCCGGTACCATGCCACCCGAGGCAGCAGCCACCAGCCACGCATGGCCCTTGGGCACCAGAAATAGGGCCGGTGCGATCGAGGAGCCAACTTCAAAATGGCATTTGACTTTATTTATTTATTTATTTATTTATTTATTTATTTATTTATTTATTGTCTTTTTGTTATTTCTTGGGCCGCTCCCGCGGCATATGGAGGTTCCCACGCTAGGGGTCGAATTGGAGCTGGAGCCACAGGCCTACGCCAGAGCCACAGCAACACGGGATCCGAGCCGCGTCTGCAACCTACACCACAGCTCAACGGCAACGCCGGATCGTTAACCCACTGAGCAAGGGCAGGGACAGAACCCGCAACCTCATGGTTCCTAGTCGGATTCGTTAACCACTGCGCCACGACGGGAACCCCTAATTTGACTTAAACTGAAATAGCCGCACGTGGCCGGGGGCCACCTGATTTCTCAGCAAGGCTCTAGGACCCGCGAGAATGCTGACGCTGCTTCCAGGTTCCTGTCACCTCTCTGAGCGGCGGTGTCCTCACCTTTAACCCGGAGCTGGTCCTCCGCCAGCTGGGCTGTCCTAGAGCACACGGTACATGCCCCAACGTGACAGCTTGCCCTTGCACATACTAAAAACGGGGTATTTGGGGTTCAAGGCTGCTCTGTCCCATGTGGAAACCACCAGCCACATGTGGCTTTTAAGCGCTTGGAACTGCAGTCGGTCTGGAGTGAGAGGTGTTTTGAAGCCAGGACAGAGAAAATAATGGGAAAGGTCTGGCTAATGCCGTTATGTTGATTGCATGTGGATTGCATGTGGAAGGAATATTTTGGATATATTAGGTGAAATAAAATACGTTTTTAAAGATTTTAAAGACCAGGGCTTCCCATGAAGGGTTCCTGGGACAAAGGAGGAGCATCCCGTGTGCAGAGTGTGGGGGCGCAAAGGCGGGGCCACGTGGGTCTTGTTATTTCCAGCCCCCCCCCCTCCCCCAGAGCTCCCGGTCACGCCCTGGTCATCCTTGTACGAGTCCAAGAGCGTGAAGGGGGCGGACCTGTCCCGGTGCTGAGTGTCCACAAAGACGAAAGGGTTCTAGCCACTGTCTTTGCGTGGCCTGCGCCACCTCCTCTGTGTGTCTGTCATTCTCTCTCCAAACCCCTCCCCCGTCTCCTGACTCTGGGCAGGAAGCTTGCTCTGGGCGAACTTCCTTTCCTCATTCTTGATCGGGTGATGCTTAGGCCTCAATTGAGAAGGCCTGGGGAGGAGCTCCCACGGTGACTCAGTGGGTTAAGACGCGGGTTCGATCCCTGGCCTCGCTCCGTGGGTTAAGGATCTGGCGTAGCTGCAAGCGGTGGCAGAGGACACAGACCTGGCTCGGATCTGGTGCTGCTGTGGCTGTGGCGTAGGCTGGCAACTGTAGTTCTGATTCAACCCCTAGCCTGGGAACCTCCATAAGCCATAAAAAGGGAAAAAAAAAAAAGAAGAAGAAGGAGGAGGCCTGCAGACCACACTCGGGTGCCCCCTCTGAGTTTCCTGGGGAATGGGCACCACACCGGTCAGAGCACGTTAGACCCACTTAGCACACTAGCTATGCCCCTGCCCCTACAGTCCTCAGAGGCCCTTGCAACCCCCCAAGGACTCAGCTGGCACTTTGCATTTCTGAGCCCCATGTGTCTGCCCAGAAATGAGGCAACAGCAGCTCAGAGAGGTTTAAGCAGCGCATCCAGGTCTTAGAGCTGGTGACCAACTTGCTGCCACACTCCCCTGATGTCCAGCTCGGGGCTGTCCCCAGACCCTTGGCTCTGGAAAAACACCTTCCCTCCATCCCAACCTGCAGCTGAGACTGTATGGGTCCCACAGTGGAGCCTGGGTACAAGCACCAACCGAGGATCCTGGAGGGGACCCAAGAGGAAGTGCTCAGAATGGACCAGAATGAGGGCGGGTGGCATCCTGGAGCCGATGCAGCCCCAGCTCTGGCATGGCCTTGATGAGAAAGCCAGCGGAGAACTTGGAACTCTTCAGAGGTCTTTAAAACACACAGGCTTATGTGGCCCCCAAGCAGGGGATGGCTGCCTCGGCTGCAACGGGGGAAACAGACTCAGGACACCACTGACCCGAGGTCGCACCCAGGGCCCCTCAGGAATCCAACCGAACACCGACCGCGCGTCTTGTGTCTGCCCACAAGACACAAGGGCCCTGGGCCGTGGCTCCATCCGTGAACAGGAGCCTGCGGGGCTCCCCCTTCCCCACGCCCCCGCTTCCCGCAGGGGCCGGGGCTCCGGGCCTCGCACCTTTCTTCCTGGCCAGCGTGATGATGTCCGCCGCGCTCTTGCTCATCACCTTGGTGATGTACACGGGGCAGTTGATCCGGCCTGCGATGGTGATGGCCCGGAACACGGCCTCGGCCTCCAGCTGTGGATGCAGCAAAGACGCGGGTCACAGGAGGGAGGCGGAGGGGCGCCGCCCGCCCCGAGCTCCCACGACTCTCCCGGGCCAGACTCCTTCGAGGTGCCCTAACTGAGTGTGGTCAGGGGGAGATCTACTGCATCAAGGGAGGAAAATGCTGTTGATTTGTTTTTTTAAGGGGAAAAAAAAAAAGACGAAATCCATTTGGCGGGATGTTGGGAGACAGAATTCTATTATTTGCTTGCTTGGAAGTATCTGCATGTTCGGTTAGAAGGAGACCAGGCAGAATGGGCATCAAAAGACCCACAAAATGGTCGGTTACTTTTATTATTTTGGCTGCACCCACAGCACGTGGAAATTCCCGGGCCAGGGATCGAACCCGTGCCACAGCAGTGACAATGCGGGATCCTTAACCCACTGAGCCACCAGGGAACTCCGGTGGTCGGTTACTTATAAAAAGACTGACATCTCATAGGAAACACAGGTGTCTGACACACGCTGCGTCCTTTATTTGTTCAATAACCACATGAAACCACCTGCTGTTGGGTTTGGTCTCCGCCTCCACGAAACCAATGCTTCTAAAAAAGGACAAGTTATCTTTTTTATTGTTCTGCTTTTAGTTTCCAGTCGGGTGGTGCCTGCTGCTGACCAGCAGGCAGCCCAAGTCACAGCCACACCCACCAGGAGTCCGACCATACCCAGAAGGGTCCCCACCCAGCTGGCAGAGGCAACGTCCATGTGCCATAAAGGTTTGTAAACACCGTCGCCAGGGGCCGAAAACCCAGCTCCCGGGCATGGAGCTTGCGACTGGAGCGCTGAGCCAGATCAGGAGCCCTGGGGCTAAGGAGTTTGTGAACTCGTGTGCTGCGTCCCCAGTGTCCAGCTCAGGCCAGTCTGGAGCAGAGGTCCTGGGACAACTGCTAATGATCTGATGAGACATGAGAAAACACTGGGCACCCATCCTGTTCCACGCCCAATACGCCTTCTTTCTGTCCCCAGTATACACACACACACACACACACACACGTGCACTCTGCCACTCCCAGGAGACTGGTGTCAAATCTTAGAGCACACGTATAGGAGGTCCGTGCCCACAGTTGTTTCCTCTGTGCCTGGTGGAAATGGGGGCTCCATTTGCCTGTCATCAAACACACAGAGACCTCAGGAGGGATTCTGGACACTGCAGTGTCCACAGGGCCTTGATGTGAAGTTCCTGGACCCCGGGAGAGGCAGAGCCCTTCCTGGTGCCTCTGATGGACCCACAGCCTCCAGGGCTCTCAAGCCCAAGGACAGACCCCAGACACTCGTGAGGGGGAATGGGACAGAGACAGGGGCTCCAGCTGGGCTGTTCCAGCTGGAACCACATCAGGGCGCGCTCTCAGCTACATGAGAGTGTCCCACCCAGCGGAGGCTCCTTTACCTCTTCAGGTCTGCTCAGAGCGTGGCCCTCAGGACCGGTGATGCCCATCTCCAAGATCCGCTTTTGTTCCTACGAGGACAAGTAAGTCAGTGATGACAGAAGGTCAGAGCCAAGGGAGGCCAACCCTCCGCCCCCAGGTAGGCAGAAGGGGCAGCGGAGGCCAGGACGGGGAGGGGTTTGCACGGGGTCTAAGGGGCTGGGGGCTGTCCACACCTTCTCTGCCCCCTCCACCACCCCTGCACCTTCCCCCGTTGCAACCTGGGGTGGCCACATCCACCCCCGTGCTATCCACCCTGTGGGACCAGTGGGAAGAGGCAGGGCGGTAAGATCTGAGCCTCAAAGCCCACCCATCACTCTCCCGGCTTCCAAGGCTGCGCCACAGGGCGAGAGAGGAAAGACGGGCGGTGTTTAGGGATTACACTGATGCGGAAATCAGAGAGCCCTACACCGGGCATCCAGTCCAGAACCGACCATCTCTGTGACTTTGGGCGGGTCGGTCAAGCTGAGTCTCAATTTTCTCTTCTTTTTCTTTTTTAAATTGAAGTGTAGCTCATTCAGGATATTTACAGTATTGTGTCAGTTTCAGGCATCTAACAAAGTGATCCAGTGACACACACGATATAGTATTATCCTATATGAATAATTGCTTTAATTAAATTTTATTTAGAATTATATACAAATTGGAATATGTATATATTTTTTCACATTCTTTTCTCATACAGATCATTACAAAATACTGCATATAGTTCCCTGTGCTATATAGTAGGAATTTGTTGCTAATTTTACATATATAGGCGCGTGTAGATGTTAATTCCAAACTCCTAATTGATCCCTCGCCCCCTTTCCCCTTTGGCAACAATTTGTTTTCTTGTCTGTGAGTCTACTCCTGTTTTGTATTTGTATCATTGTTTTTTTAAGGTTCCACTTATAAGCGGTACATGGTATTTGTCTTTGTCTGGCTGACTTCACTTAGTCTCATCATCTCTAGGTCCATCCGCGTTGCTGCAAATGGCATTATTTCATTAGTCTTCTCAGCACCTGCATCCCAGAGGTGCTATAACACATCACTGACGTGGCAGGTGTGAAAGGCTGGCACGATACCCAGTGCATCGTAAGAGCTTGTTAATTGTCAGCCAGCTCTCTTTTTTTCAACTGTCATTTCCTCTTCCTGGGACCTGTCTGTCTAACAGGAACCCTCTACTTCAAGCTCATCATATAAATGAAACGATTCCCTGAGCTAATGGCCCAGATTCAAATCCATTCGCTCCAAGGTGCCCCCTCCCTCGGAATACCTCACCGTCTCAAAAATAATCTTTTTCTGTTGCCCAGATGTCAGCTGTGCTGCGGCTAATTTTAACTTCCACAGTTTCTGTATCATGATTCTTGAACATGCCCAGGCTCTATCAACAGTGAAAAAAATCCTAATTTCAACTGTGCGTTTGTGGTTATTAACCTTGAGGGTTTTTTTTATAAGAACGTATGCTGGAAATGATTTCCAGATCGAGCAGCTGGGGTGGGTTTAAGGAAAGAATGGGAAAATGCCGGCTCTTGAAGACGATGTTTACAAGGCATTTTTGTAAACTGTTTATAAAAAGATGTATGAGGTGGAGAGATGGTTCCTATTTCTGTTGGAAGGAAGGAAGGAGGAGAGAAAGGGAGGGAGGACAAGAGGTGATATAACAGGGGACAAGGACAGAGCACAAAAAGACCGGAGTAGGGATTCCAGCTAAAGAGCGTGGGCTGAGTACATGCATTATTTTCGCTCCGTTCTGAAGTTCCGCTCGAGGGCGAGAAATCGTACCCAAGGACCAAGCGAACGCAGAAAAGATAACGGACACAAAATTTTGGCATCTGGGAAGTAGATGTACAAAAAGTAAGAGATGTATTGGAACTGAGCAAAGTCCATCTTAAATGGGCAGCGAGGAAAGCTAATCCGCTGATGCGGAGCTGAGGGCTCCCAACTCGACCTCACACACACAGGTGGGGGGATCCAGGCTGGGACAGCCTGGAAAACCGTGCAGCAGTGAAAGCTGCACGTATGCACACCCACGATGCAGAAGTCTCACTCTAGGCGTTTACTAACGGAAATGCACAGGTATGTTTAACCCAAAACTGAACGAGAGAGAATGTTCAAGGAGCTTCACACACAAGCGTCCCAGATTCGACACTGTCCAAACATCGACTGGAGAACTAATTGTGACCTATTCCTGCTGTGAAATTCTACACCATGAGAAAAAAGAAAACATTCTCGCTTCACGTAACAACAGGGGTGACTCTCCCAGACCTGGCTTTGAGCAAAAGAAGCCAGATGGGAAAGAGCACATACATGCAGTGCGGCTCCATGTTTATGAAGTTCAAAACCAGGCAAACCCAAGGTAGGTGTGTCGGGCAGCTTCTAAGAGGCTCCCGAGATTCTGCCCCTGCTTGCGTGTGGGCCGGACCTGGTGCCTTGCTTCCAATGAGCAGAACACGAGGAAAGAGATAGGATGTGACTTCTGTGATTTGTTTAATTTGTTTAATTTTTAATTTTTTGAAGCTTATTTTCTTGACAACGCTGTGTCCCTTTCTGCTGTACAGCCAAGTAATACAGTTATAATGTATCTATTCTTTTTCATATTCTTTTCCATTATGGTCTATCACAGGCTACTGAACGGATGTCACTTCTGAGTTGGGATGACAAAGGGACTCTGGATTCCCCCTCGCTCACCCTCTCTTGCTCTCTGACTCAGTCATGTGGAAGGAAGCCAGATGCCCACATGGCAGAGAAGCAAGCGGGCATCTGCCCAAGAGTCGGCAAAGAACAAAGGCCATAGAACAGAGATCATCCTTCTGATAGCCTGCAAGGAACTGGAGCCTGGGAAGAACCATCCGAGGGAGGCTGGAAGGGAATTCTGCTCCAGACCAACTCGGAGATAACTGCAGCCCCACCTGACACCTTCAATGAAGCCTGAGAGAGACCCTGAGCCCAAAGACCCAGCCAAGCCACAGCGGGACTCCTGACCTACAGGACCAGGGTGCAGAAAATACGTATTGTTTTAAGATGCTAAGTTTGCGGAGGCAAATCGTTATGCAGCCACAGAGAACTAATACAGATGGTGGTGATCAGAAGTAGGGCGTTAAACCATAAAACCACAGCAATTACCTAAAAATGTGGGAATGGCTTTGGAAATGGGCAGTGAATGGAGGTTGGAAGAATTCCAAGGCATGTGTCAGAGAAAGCCGAGGAGAGCCTGAAATGGGCAGTCAGTAGACATATGGACTTTTTGAGGACAGCGCTAGTGAGAGCTCAAAAGGCAACAGGGAGTATGTTATTGGAAACTGGAGAATGGGGAATCTTGTTATGTAGTAAGAGGAAGCTTGGCAACCCCGTCACCTGCAGTGATGTGGAAACGGGGAAATGTATCCAATGAACTCGGGGATCCCGTAAATTGTCAAGGGACTGCTTGGTTTCTTCTTGCTGCTTTTAATAAAATGTGAGAGGCACAGATAAATGAGGGTGTTCCCACAGAGCCTCTCAATCAAAATTAAGGCCTCTACGAAACTCAAGAATGTACCTTTCCACTGTCTAAGAAGGAAGAGGAAGGCAGATTGGGAAGAAATCTGTGGTGTCTTTAATGGAGTGAAGCCCAGTGAGAGGCACAGGAGGCCCGCAAAGGTTTGGGATGAATTATTTCAGCAAAACACTGGCAGACTGGACTAGATGGACTGAGACATACAAAATGAACGGAGGCAGCTGGGCTCATAAACTCCCTCTGTGCAGGAAGCAGGCTGAGAAAATCACTCTGCTGCAAACATGTGTAACCTTTCATGAAAAGGAAAGATGGAACTGAGAGGCCAGAAGGTGGAGCCAAGAGCCAGAGAGAATTATCCTCAGGCTTCAAGACCTCATCATGGAACCGCCAACACTTGTCCGACTAGATTTCAGAACTGCTATGGACCAATGAGCCCTGATGCCTTCCATTGTCCCTATAAATGGAATGACCACCCCACCATCGCATGTTGTATTCTGAGTGTGCGGGTGGGGAGGCAGATAACTCACCTCTCTACCTTCACAGACCTACAGGTTGTAGGAACTAAACCAGGAAGTTTCATCTATACCCAGACGTGACTTACATGAGTCCAATCTTTGATGCTGTAATGAGATTAAGAGTTTGGAGAATGCTGGAAAGGGATGATGTGTTTTGCATGTGAGAAGGTCGTCAATCATGGGGGGCCAGAGGACAGCCTGGCAGGCAACCCGATACAGAGCCCAATGATTGTGACTTGCTGGCCTTCACGCCTTTGTATAATCCCATCTTTTTGGATGTGGGCTGGATTTAGTGACTCCTTACCAGTGACCACAATATTGCTGTGTGATGGAACTGAGTTGCTATTTTTTTCCTTTGCATTTGAAAGTATTTCAATTTTACAGAAAAACTGCCAGCACACAAATAATAGGAAGTAAAGACAAAGAGCTCACACTAATAGTGAAGCTTTACATCTCACGCACTTAAGCCTCATGCTGTAATTCCACTGGGCTTTGGAGCCAGATGGAACTGTATTAACATTCTGGCTCTGCGGCCCCCAACACAGTGGGCACGTTATTAATATGTGGGTCCTGGTTTCCTCATCTACAAAACGAGAAACAATTTAGAAGTAGCAGCATGTGTGGCCTTAATTACTTTCATTGGACGCGTCCTGATTTTTGGCACCAGGAGCCGCCCTGTACAGAGACCAAGCAGCCCTTCTCAACTTCCTCCTCTTCTTTCCCCATCCAATCAGTCGCTGGGTCCTGTAGATAACATTCCTTCTCTCTCCCACGCTTGCCTCTTCCACCTTCCCTCCGTCTCCTTGCTTCGTTTTCTATGAGAACGGCTGGAGTAAAACCTAGCTGGCCAACCTGACACTGTTCTACTCTTGTCAAATTCTCCTCCCTATGGCCAGAATGATCAACACGGACTCATGTCTCACTCTGTCCAAAACTTCAGCACCACTACAGCCTGCTACATGACCAACACGGACCTTCAAATATATGATATCATTTAATCCTCACAGTCAGGTGAGGTAGGTGCTTTGAGATGAAGAACAGGAGCCTTCATGGGTTAGAGTGCCTTGCCCAACATCAGAGGGCTCGCGGATGGAAGAGGCAGGGTTGCAGCGCCTGCTCCGAGCCTAAGCTCTGTCCGTCATCCCTGCTCCCAAGTCCTGCAGGATGACCAGCAACCCCAGCTTCTATGTGTGTTGCCCCTGGGATCCTTTCAGATCCTTGTTTATTCCTCACGCAAATCCTCCAGGGCAGTTATGTTACCCCCACTGTACAGGTGAGAAAACGAAGATTAAAAGGACAATGTGACTTGCCAAAGGCCACTTGGCAGATAGCGTGTGCACACTGCGTACCTGGAGTGTCTGACCTGCCATCTAGCTCTCGGCTTGACCCTTCACTGTCTGGTGATGTCACTGATCCACAACCCACCCCTTTTTCTCATACCCTTGGCAACACGAGAAGCAGACTGAGGAGGGCAGGGGAGGACACTGCCACCACTCACCTGAGCTATCAAATCTCCATTCTCTGCGTGGACCAAGATCACAGCTCCCAGGCCCTTAAGGAAGGTGAAAGCTTCATAGAGCTACGGATGGATAAACAGGGATTGGGGTGAGACGAAAAAAATCACAGGACAAGCACCCGAAAGACTGCTCTTCTGCTCACACAGTCATCCACCTGCCAGGAGCTCCATGGACCTCCATCCACATAATGGAATGTGTTGCTCAACCAGTAAGAGTTGGAAAAGCTCCTCCCTTGACCTTGACACTCTCCAGATCCAACAGTAGGAAGTTGGGGGGGCGGGGGGGGAGCACAGAATGATAAAGGTCACACCAAGGCGTGATGATACCCGCAATCTCAGTGCCTGTTTGTGGCTTTGTTCCTTGGGGGCGCCTACAGCTGTTGATGGCAATAATACTGCTGAGAAGTCACTTTCAGTTTTATTGAAATTATGTAAGTAAACCTGCTAAGCCCGTGGCCACCACCTACCACAGAAGATGTGTACATCTTTACAAAAATTCCAATCCAGGGGAGTTCCCGTCGGGGCTCAATGGAAATGAATCTGACTAGCATCCATGAGGACACCGATTCAATCCCTAACTTCACTCAGCTGGTTAAGGATCCGGCATTGCCGTGAGCTGTGGTGTAGGTCGCAGACGCAGCTTGGATCCTGCGTTGCTGTGGCTGTGGCGTAGGCCAACATCTACAGCTCTGATTTGACACATGGCCTGGGAACTTCCATATGCTGCCAGTGCAGTCCTAAAAATACAAAAAAAAAAAAAAATCCAACCCCTATCACTCCATAGGCCAACTGGGGTAGAGGAACCGAGTCCTCTAATAATCTGATACTCAGATAACATCTACTCTGCCAACCATCACCTTATTGAGCCAATACAGGGCCTGCCCCCTGGCCAGTGCCCTCTTCTCACCTGCAAAGCATCTGCAATTAGCCATCTGCACCTGGTGAGGACTAAAGCCACATGTCCCCTCCTCAGGGGCTCCTGAAGCTCCATTTTGTCCTCCATGCATACACCGGGAGGACAAAATTGAGCTATTGAATCTCCATTTCCTGTGTGGACCAAGATCACAGCTCCCAGTCCCGGGATGTGGGGTTTTAGACGTAGACAGGGGGCCGAGGAGACACTTAGAGGTGTGAGCCCTTTTGAGGACCCACGCCCAAAGTCTGCTCAACTCCATCTACAACCAGAGCGTCAGTGAAACAGACATTAGAATGAAACGGGAGAACAGGTCAATTACCCTGGGGAGACACACACCACTTTCTCATGAAATGGAACGAACTTTCAGCCTTTTGATGACTGCATCTAAGGTCTGCAGGGCATCTTGGGTAGGTCGTATTCTCTAATTCTGTCTATTTTGAAAGGCCAGACATGGAGTGGTTCTTCCATGGCACATGAGACCCCATGGTGATAATGAAAACCAGCTTATTAATCCTTGCATGGCACCTGCTGTGTATCCAGCACTGCCCTAGAGCTTTACTTGTATTAAGTCATTTAATCCTCTGACAATCTCTCTAAGGCAGGTGCCATGAGGAGCCTAAAGCACAGAGAGGCTAGGAAAGTGGCTCCAGGCTGCACAGCAAGGCCAGGGCTTGTCGCCAAGCAGTCTAGCTCCAGCATCCATGCCCTTTGCCATGACACCATCCCACATTTTCAATAAGCAGAGGGCAGAGCAATAATAATAAAACCAGAAGAGGAGTCCCAGTGGTGTAAGGAGGCCAGATGCTCAATAAATTGAAACCCCCACACCTGTTCTCCTTCTACCACCATCCTCTCTGGCTCATCTCATCCACGTAACAACGGCTTGAGGTTGGAAGAGCCAGAAATAATCACACTGTATAGATGAGAAAACTGAGAAGGGAAGTGACTTGCAACTGGCCGGAGGGAGAGCCAGGGCTTTCCTCCAGGTCCCTTGCTCTGAGCTCCAGAATCAACAGCAGAGTTTTCAGTTAGTACAGATTCCTGAACCCTACCCTTAGCATCCGTGACGGAATCTAAGAGCCTGTATTTTAGTGAGCTCTTTAGATGAGGCTGAGCCAGGCTGGGGGATCAACTTGCAGGGGACCACCTGCTGCACCCCACTCTTGGAGCCTGAAAGGAATGCAGGCTCAGGAAGAGGTGCGACGGACCCACGTGGCAGGTTAATGGCAGACCCAGGAATTGAACACAGAGCTTTCCCCGGTCTGCTCTGACATCTCCCCTGCCCCACAACGCCTTACTTGACAAGGCTGGCCCGTTCCTACCCAGGCAAGGCAGGGGGTGTGTAGGGACCTACCTGGCTATCTGACATTTGGTAGAGATCCTTATAGGCCATGTAGACTTGGAAGGAATTGACACCTGTTTCGAGACAAAAAGAGAGTGGAAAAATGCGTTGAAGAAGAAGGAACAAGTCTTTCCAGTAAATCGATAAGCACAAGCACAACTAAGACAGAAGTGTGCCATGGGAATTCACAACAGTGGGTGGGGGGCACCTAAGCCAGCCTGGGGGTGTGAGCAAGGGTCTAAGGTCACAAGCAAACTGAGTCTGAAGAAGGAAGAAGAGGGGGAAGAGGAAGAGGTGGAGGGAGAGGGGTAGAATGTGGACTGAGAGGGATGGGCATCCATGGCTTGGACTTGACCTTCAGGAGGATGAAAGGACATGAGTGTGTGATACTAGAAAGTGTCCTGTGGCTGAAGCAAAAGGAGCATGTAGGGTTTTTTTTATCCCTATTTTTTTTAATTTTGGTAAAATACCAAATTAACCATCACAACCACTTAAGAGGACAATTCTTTGGCATTTAGTGCATTCACCATGGTGTACGGTCATCACTGCTATCTAGAAGAACATGTGCTTTTAAAGCAAGGGAATCACATGATCAGAATTTTTTAGTCTCAGAAGGACTGTTCCAGAAGGAGGATGGGTGCAGAGAACAGTACGGGGAAGTGGAGGTGAGCGGGAGAATGTTGAAGGCAAAAGGGACAGGTGGGCTGAGGCTCTGAGCTGGCGGGGGTGGGGGTGTGGCCTCAGGGATGGAGAGGGGGTGAGGATCTGAAAAGGCTGAAATGACAGGACGTACTGTGCAGCCAACAGAGAGCAGGCAGAGTGGAGAGGACTGCTCTCTAATATGCCTTCGAGTGGCTTGAGAATGGGGACCACATCTGACACTTTATTTTCTCTTGCAAACCTGCATGTGCTATGCAATTAATGTCTGTTGATGGGATCAGGAATCACTTGGATAAGAAAAAGAAATTAGGGCAAAAGTACTAAATGGGATTGAGACTTCTTTTACACTAAGCAACAGTGAAGGCAAGCCAAAAAATCTTTTGTCTGCAAGACCATGGCAACGAACTTCTTCTTCCCCAGAAGATGAGGAAAAATTGAAAGAAAAAATAATATTCTGAGATTAACATACAAGTATCCATCTCTATTTAATCACATATACTTAAATACAAAAACAAAGACTCAGGATATACATAGATGCAGAAGAACTACCAATGGGTGACAGGTAAAACCATAGTAAGAGGTAAAGTCATAGCCTTAAATACTTCATTATTTGTTCAAGGGGAGGAGAGGGATATATCAACTGAGTAAGCTTCTACACTAAGCATCTCTTTTTTTTCTTAGGGCTACACCTGCAGCACATGGAGGTTACCAGGCTATGGGTCGAACTGGAGCTACAGCTGCTAGCTATGCTATAGCCACAGCAACACCAGATCCGAGCCACGTTCATGACCTACACCACAGTTCATGGCAACACCAGATCCTTAACCCACTGAGTGGAGCCAGGGATTGAACTCTCGTCCTCATGGATACCAGTCAGGTTCATTCTTACTGGGCCACAACAGCAACTCCTACACTAAGAATTTTTAAAAGAAGAAAATGAAACTTCACCAGAAATTAGAAGTACACAATACCAATAAAAGCAGAAATAATGAACTGGCAGAATTATAAATATGCCCTAGCACTGATTCTTGTGGCTGGGGGAATGGGGGTGCAGCTATTCCAGATTTCAAGCTTTCTTCAAAGTCATGACAGATTTTATTTGTTATAAACGAAAAACTTTTGTCAGTTAATTCTTAAAAACTCAAAATAAAAGGCAAGCAATCAACATGAACATATCTGCAACAAATTCAACCAAAGTTTTTTTAGAAAAAAAACCCAGCTATTTTAAGAACATCACAGTGCTTACTTTGGGGGAGAAAGAGGGAGTTTTGATTATAATGAAGCCCATTAGAGGGCTGGGCATCTATGTTTGGGCAAAGTTTTATTTCTTATTTGGGGAGGGTAGTCTTGTAATTCATAAAGCCACATATTTTTTCTTTCTTTTTCGGCTGCCCCTGAATCATATGGAAGTTCCCAGAGCCAGGAACAGAATGTGAGCTGGCACTGTGACCTGTGCCACAGCTGCAGAGACACTGGATCTTTAACCTACTGTGCTGGGCCGGGGATCAAACTGGTGCCTCCACAGAGACAAGCCATATTGTTAACTCCCTGAGCCACGGCAGGAACTCCAAGCCATATTTTTGACGTGGGTGGTTTTCTGTATCTATTTTATCCTATATTTTAAAAGTTTAAAATAAAAGCAAAGAAGCAAAAAAAGACCACAAAATTTCTAGACAATTTTTTAAAAATGGCTAACAAAGATAGAAACGAGATAGTTTTCCTTGTAATCAAAGCAATTCAGATGAAAGCCTCAATGTTGCAGCACATTTTAGAATATGCAGCTCAATGCTAGTGACTGTGCATCAAAATGAGTCCCTCTCCCACAGCAAGTGACAGTGAAATCGGCACAACCCACATCAGGAGGTGGAAATGTTTGTCCGTCTTTGGCCTGATAATTGCCCTACTCACACATACCAGGAAATAAATACCTTGGGACATACAAAACTTGCCAATTTCCCAAATGCCATCATCACAGTTCCTCTCCAGAGAGGCTGCACAGACCACCGATTCACAAGGATTGTACTGGACACCTACTGGGGGGATGTCAACTCATTCAGAATACCCTCCGGTTCCCAGAACCGTCTTACATGTCCTAGCCAAATACCCTCTTCCCCATCCATCCAGTGACCTTGGCCATGTTCAAACCACGTGGTCAGGGATCCCAGACGGCTAGTCCAGGGCTGGGCCCCCAACAGATGCACAGCTGAGCCAGGAGGAGGGACGGAAGCCAAGTGATACCCAGGGACCGATGTGTGAAACAGGGGTCCACCCACACAGGCGTGGGCTGCCCTCCGCCACGGGGACTGCAGACCGGAGAAGGCAGGTCCAGCGTGAGCGGGGAGAGCAGAGCTGGCACAAAGAGCAAAGCAGGGCTGAGGGCAAGAAGGTTCCCTGGCATGGGATCCCAGGAGACGCGTCTCTATCCCCAAAGCAAATCTGCTCCGTTTAGCTGGAGCCAAGCTCTGGAGTGAGTCTCTCGTCTGTGATCAAACACAGGAGAGCTGAGATCTACACATGCATGAAGAAAAACGGGATTTGTTAACAATATACAGGGAGTTCCTGTCAGTAACAAACCCAACTAGTATCCACAAGGACTCGGGTTCGATCCCTGGCCTCGCTCAGTGGGTTAAGGATTCGGTGTTGCTGTGAGCTGTGGTGTAGGTTGCAGACGCAGCTCTGATCCCGCATTGCTGTGGCTGTGGTATAGGCTGGCAGCTGCAGCTCCAATTTGACACCTAACCTGGGAACCTCCATATGCTGCAGGTGCAGCCATAAAAAGACCGAAAAAAACCCCAAAACAGACCTGATATACAGGTTTCTTGACTGCAGGGCTTCTCACAGATTTTAACATGACAATATGTCCTAAGAATATTCAAGAAGAAAATAGACAGGGAGCATTTCCCAAACTTAGGAGACCCAGAAGCCCTTCTAGTGGAATATTTATTTTCCCACTCATCAAATATTGACTGAGTACTTATCACGTGTGAGCGCCATTCTCGAAGCTAAAGACACGGCTGTGAACAAGGTAGGAAGGATCCCTGTCTATATTCTACTGGGAATAAGCAATGAACAAACAAAGAGGAGAATTCCACGCAGAAGTAGGAGGCAGAGAGAAATTAAACAGGCTGGTAAATATTTGAAAGCTTCACGAAACTTTTGCAATGACCCTTATCAAGAGGTAAAATCCAGAGTTCCTGTCATGGCTCAGCGGTTCACGAACCCGACTAGTATCCATGAGGATGCAGGTTCGATTCCTGGCTTCACTCAGCGGCTTAAGGATCTGGTGTTGCTGTGAGCTGTCAGAGACGCGGCTTGGATCTGGCATGGCTGTGGCTGTGGGGTGGGCCAGCACCTGCGGCTCTGATGCAACCCCTAGCCTGGGACTCCCCATATGCCGAGAGTTTGGCCCTAAGAAGACCAAAATACAAAAATACAAAAAAAGGTAGACTCCATTTCCCCACTCTTCATCTTGGTGACACTGAAACTGTACCCACTAAACACTCGCACCGCATCCCCCCCCTCCCCCAGCCCTGGGACGCCCCACCCCCCATTCTACTCTCTCTCTATGCCCTGGGGGACTCTGGGCACCTCACACGAGCCCAGTCATACAGTCTCTGTCCTGAGACTGGCTTACTTCCCTGGACATAATGTCCTCAAGGTGTGTCCATGTTGCAGCAGGTGTCAGAAGCCCCTCCTTTTCAAGGCTGAACAGCATTGCTGCGTAAGGATGGACCCCATTTTTTTCAGCCGGTCTTCCTTTGATGGACCTTTGGGTTGTTTTCCTTCTTTTGACCGGAGAATTAATATGGAGCTCAGACCAGGTCTCACGCCAAGTCCCAGAGCTCTGATGAGGGACCGCGGGGCGAGCTCAGAGGGATCTGCCTGGCGACGTGCCCAGCATCACACGGCCAAGACGGGTGAGGGCAGGATTCGGACCTGGCAGCCCATTCTACATCCTGCTGCTTCCTGGAAGCCAGGTGACAAGTTGTTTCATTGTGCGCTTGAGGGCGAGAGGCAGAGAACAGCCAAGCTGCCCAGTCACAGAAGAGGAAACCAAGTTAGACGGAGCCGGCCAGCCACTTGCCCGCCTCGTGCAGGTCAGGGGAGCCGGCCGGGCTCACTCTCACTGGCACTTGTCCCGTGCTCCTGGCAGCCGGCCACTTTTGTCCTCACTCTGCACCCCACCCCCTCTAAGAGCTCCCACACGGGTGAAGGGCCGGAGCACCCAGCATCCACACTTAGCTATCTGCGCTATAGAAATACGTGCATCAGCAAATATGGACAACCTTAAAAGATGTTCTGACCCGGTGCCATCTGAAACAGCAAAACGATGGGAAGCAGCCTGCCTGCTGTGGGTGCTGTGACCAACACCCAGGTCCTCGTTCAGGAATGAAGAACCCCTCCTCCAGCCCTCCCCCGGAGGCTGGGAGAGCCACAGGCAGTGACCCCCTCAGCGCCAGCCCTGTTCGCATCACTCTCCATGAGGCCAGCCGCCCAGCTCAAGGGCGTGGGAGCAACACCCAATGCCTGGTCCATGGGCTATGACGCCCCCTTGCCCTTGCTCAGAATGAACTTGAAGGACACCAGGTTTTAGGCCAATCCCACTTCCTTTGTTTCACTCAGAGGGGTTGATTCTGAGGCAGAATAATGGTCCCTAAAGATACCCACGCCCCGATCCCCAGAATCCATGAACACATCCCCCTCCCACCCCAGGCAAAGGAGCTCTGCAGCTGGACTTAGATTAAGGACCCTGAGATGGGAGGTCATCCTGGACTACGAGGGTGGGTTCAATGTCATCACCAGGGTCAGAGATGGAGACGTGATGATGGAAGCAGAGGCTGGAGTGATGGTGCAGGGCCGTGGGCCGAGGAACGTGGGCAGCCTCCAGGCGCTGGGAAAGGCAAGGGAGGATTCTGCCCTGGAGCCTCTGGACGGAATGGGCGCCGCCAACGCCTGGATGTCAGGCCCTAAGACCCAGTTCAGACTTGTGACCTCCAGAATTGTCACTTGTGCTGTTTAAAACCATAAACCGGTGGGTTTGGTTATAGCAGCAATAGGAAACTAACATCCACTCACTTTCTGCAGGCCCATCTCCGCCTCTCCTACTTCCCACTCTGGGAGCCCTGACAATACAATTTCTTAAATTCACCAGTGCGAGATAACTCAACCCAGGACCGCCTGAAAAAAATGGAAAACTCCGGAGTTCCCGTCGTGGCGCAGTGGTTAACGAATCCGACTAGGAACCATGAGGTTGCAGGTTCGGTCCCTGCCCTTGCTCAGTGGGTTAACGATCCGGCGTTGCCGTGAGCTGTGGTGTAGGTTACAGATGCAGCTCGGATCCCGAGTTGCTGTGGCTCTGGCATAGGCTGGTGGCTACGGCTCCGATTCAACCCCTAGCCTGGGAACCTCCATATGCCGCCGGAGCGGCCCAAGAAATAACAACAACAACAACAACAAAAAAGACAAAAGACAAAAAAAAAAAAGGAAAACTCCGAGGCTCTTCTGAGAAATGAGATCCGTATCGCCAAGGAATGATGATAAACTCATAATATATATAGGGTCCTTACCACAGGCCAGCATTGTTCTATGAGCACTTTACATGCTCATTTGATCTTCAAAACGACCCTTTTATTACCTTCATTTCCCAGATGGGGAACCTGAGGCACAGAGAGGTTGAGGGACTGGCTCAAGGTCACACAGCTGCTAAGCAGAGGGGGTCTGGTAGCCCTTGACATTTTACTGAGTGAAAAAAAAACATACTGCAGAATATGACATATATTATAGTTCCACTGATATAAAATTTATGGATATGTGAGTACACATATAAAAACAGAATATGTATATACACATTCAAAGGTTTTATATAAAAGTAGGAAAAACACCTGGAAGGACAAACACCAAATAATCACTTTTGCCTTTAGATACTATCATACTGTTTCAATAAACACGTACTAATTCCAAAACCTAAAACAATAAGAAGCATTTCCCAATGCTGACGAGACATTTAAAATCCATCAGGTGTACCTTAAAATTTTAAGTATTTTCTTTGTAAGTTTCTATCAGGGAAGAAATGAGCTCTTTCAGGACAATGCAATAAATATGGCCTGCAAAGCCCCCTCGGCGACAGAGCTGTGGCACTCTGATGATGGCTCTGTGACCCTGATCCCTCTCCACGTTCCCGTTCATAGTCAGGCTATTAAAGTGGATATGACGAAGCTCCTGAGGTGACATGGAAAACTGCTCAGGATTTCGTGTTGGGTGAAGAAGGCAAGCGACAACATTGTAAATTCCCCTGTACTATGATTCCGTTTCTTTTCTTTTCTTTTCTTTTTTTTTTTTTTAGCTACACCCACAACATGTGGAAGTTCCCAGAAATAGAACCGCCGCCACAACAGTGACCTGAGCCAGTGCAGTGACAATGCCAGATCCTTAACCCCTTGAGCCACCTGGGAACTCCTGCGCCATGAGTCTGTACAAAACAAGAGTGTGACTTACAGAGCTCCCCTGTGGCACAGCAGGTTAAGGATCCAGTGTTGTCACGGCAGTGCTGCGGCTTGAGTCGCTGCTGTGGTATGGGTTCGATTCCTGGCCCAGGAACTATCGCATGCCAGGGGTGTGGCCAAAAAATTTTTTTTAAATGTGATTCATAGCAACTTTAATGAGGGCATAAAGCCTTTGGGATATAGCCCAAGCTGGTAAATGAGCAAGGAACACAACGGATATTCACATAAAGGAAAAACATACCCCAAATATTTAACAGCTTTAGCAGTTAAAGAACTGCCATATTCAACGGTAGGCTGACTTTTATTCATCAAATTAGCAATGATTATTGTAAAAGCAATAACACCCAAGGGTGCAAACACGCAGGGAGCGAGAGACATGGGGCTGTGGGCAGACAAGTGGGTGCATTTTGAGGGAAAGCAATTTGACGGTAAGTGTCACCAGCTTGCAAAATGTTAAAAACCTTGACCCCTGTAATTCCATTTCTGGAAATCTAAGGAAATAATTAGAAATGCAAACAAATGTGTATATACGAAGACGTTCAGCAAACACAATTTACAGTAAAGTAAATAGGAACCCTACGTGTCCAATAAAAAGGAAATGGTTAGGCTAATTAACCATTACATTGCATATCATGAGCCATTAGAAAGTTATTAATGAAGAGTAATGATTACTCATAAAATGTTACGTGAAAGAAAAAAATTCCAAATAACTGCTACCTCATAGCTATATAAAGAAAAAACCATCTAAATAGATAGGGGATGGAAAGCAATAAGCCTTAGCATTAATGGTAAGCAGAGATTGTGGGCAGGACCAAAGGAAAAAAAATTCCTTTCCCTTGATTTTCTGCACTTTTTTTTTTTGTATTGTGGTAATGATACTTTTATAGGAAAACACAGCACATATATTTTAAAAATCAAAGACACCCCATCTCTCCTTGAAGCATCTCATTCAACTGAGGCTGCCTCCTCAGAGAGCCTCAGAACTGCCCCTTTCTGGAGGGACCACTGGTTCATTCTGTTCTCTTGTTCTTTGCTTCTGTGGGTCTTTAGTTCAATTCAGCCCCCTTTGGGGTCGTGCACACTGTAAAGTACCTGCACTGCACGGAGATGTCTTATGGGAGCCCACAAAGAGGGGAGCAGGGGTGGATGCAAAGATAAACAGACATAATTGGGGAAATTATGATTGGGGAAACTGGAGGAGGTGATAGTTGAGCTGGGTAGCAGAATAGAAGAAAGGGCCCCTGGTAAGAGATGCTGAGACAGCAAGAGCTAAGGCCCAGGGGTGTAGCGGGGTTTAGGGGACAGCATCTAAGAAATAAGTACCCAGATGAATACACAGTAGGCGGAGGAAAGTGGGACTAGATCAGGGTGTGCCAGGCTAAGGAAATCAGGCTTTCTTCTGTGAAGAGGAGGACCCTCCGTGGAGCCGGAAGGAGGAGAAGACAGACTCTTTAAGGAGGGTCCAATTTTTCCATTGTGTACACGGCAAGGTACAGCTCACAGTTGGGCTCATAGCAAATGCAGCTAAAGGGATTTCGAACTCCACAACTCAGACCCACCAAAGGAACTGAGTTCCAGAACGGTGCCCCATCCCTGGCCTTTGACTGACCTTTGTCCTGCACCAGCACCTCGAGCTCCTCCCGGACGCCATCGTACCAGCTGGTGATGTCCACGTGGAGGGAGTAGTCACAGCAGGATTTGGTGTCAGCTGCTTCATGCCATTTCTCGAAGGAGGTCAGCAGGCTGGACCCAGGTTCAGGGACAACATGGTCAACTGGGACAGAAAAAGGTGTGTCACATTACAAGATGTGGGGGACCCAAGCTGTTCCAGTGAGAGCCTCTTCCCTGCCTCATCACCACCATCACCATCTTCACCACCATCACCATCACCTCTAATAGTGGCATGACCATCCACCCCATCACTCATCACCACCACACCGTCTTCATCACCATCTTCATCACCACCATCACCATCTTCACCACCATCACCACCATCTCTAATAGTGGCATGACCACCCACCCCATCACCCATCACCACCATCACCATCACCATCTTCATCACCACCATCACCATCACCTCTAATAGTGGCATGACCATCCACCCCATCACCCATCACCACCATCACCATCTTCATCACCATCACCATCTTCATCACCACCATCACCATCTTCACCACCATCACCACCATCTCTAATAGTGGCATGACCACCCACCCCATCACCCATCACCACCATCACCATCACCATCTTCATCACCACCATCACCATCACCTCTAATAGTGGCATGACCATCCACCCCATCACCCATCACCACCATCACCATCTTCATCACCATCACCACCATCACCATCTTCATCACCATCACCACCATCACCATCTTCATCACCATCACCACCATCTTCATCACCACCATCACCATCTTCATCACCATCACCATCTTCATCACCATCACCACCATCACCATCTTCATCACCATCACCACCATCACCATCTTCATCACCATCACCACCATCTTCATCACCACCATCACCATCTTCATCACCATCACCATCTTCATCACCATCACCACCACACCATCTTCATCACCGTCACCACCATCACCATCATCTCTAATAGCAGCATGACCATCCACCCCATCACCCATCACCACCATCGCCATGGTCATTATCCTCATCACCACCACTGACATCATCAAGATCAACACCCTCCTCATCACCGTCCCTTTCATCACCACTCCCACCATCAACATCAACACCGCCACCATTCCGCCCACTCATAATCACGACTATCCGCAGTGATGCTGTCACCGCCATCGTTAGTCTTCCTGACCACTGTTGTCCCCACCATGGCTCCTGTCATTTCATCCTCACCATCAGCATCATGATTATGTATCAAATGCTGACCAGGTGTCAGATACCGCCACAAAGGCTTCATACGAATGATCTCATTCAACCCTCACAACTACCCTGTGACATGAACATGAATATCCTCGTTGTGCAGAGGAAGCAACCGAGGCTCAAAGAGGCTGGAAGATCTGCCCAAGGTCACACAACTAGGAAGCAGTAGGGAGACGCTGCTCAGAGTCCAGTCAGTGGCAGAGTCTGAACTCCTTCCTGTTACTCCACGTGACCTCATAGGCATAAAACGCCAAGGTGAAAAGGACCTTAGAGACGAAAAGAATATGAATGCCATCAGCCCTTTTCCAAATAAAATCCGAAATGTAAGGCAGATCAAAGGGGAGACACCTGCCTTTTACACCTCACGGGGCTTCACATATCCCTCCAGCTACCGCCCTGCTTCTAACCTCCATCCTTCATGGCCAGACGGCTGGAAAGAGCAGTCTCCACTCTCCCCTCCCCTCCAACTCCAGCCTTTGCTAATCGGACCTTCAGTCCTCACTCTACCTCTCAGGGCAGTGAGTCACTCCCTCCTTCTTGGAACTCCTTCCTCCATGGCTGCCATGGCAACACGGCTCTCTGGCTTTTTGTCCCACTTCTGTGGCCATTTTTTCATCGGTCTCCTTGAAGACTCTCCCTCTTCTACTTGGCCATTAAGTGATCAAACTCCTTAGAGCTCAGTCCTAGAACTTTCTATGCGGCTACTCATTCAAATGTATCACCCCCTCCCAGCCACGCAAATCTAAACGCCGCTGTTTCCCTGGCTTCTCTACCAGGACGATCCCAAAGGTCCTCAAGAGTAAAATGTCCAAAGCCTCGTGTGACATCGTCCCCTCCCCCACCCCAGCTGTAAAGGCTGGCACCTTACAGCTGCGCAAGCTGGAAGCCAGGAAGTCCCTCTTGACCCTTCTTTTCCCTCACACGCCCCCACTGCTGACCTGTCACCAAGAACTACTGATTTCCCCCTGACATGTCACTGGACCTGCCACCTCCTGGTCACAGCACTCTCATCTATCAGTGGAACGACTCTAAGCACTTCCCACTGGTCTTGTCACACTCAATCTAGGCCACTCTACTCTGATTTTTTTTTTGTCTTTTTAGTGCCACACTGGTGGCATATGGAGGTTCCCAGGCTAGCGGCTGAATCAGAGCTATAGCGGCTGGCCTACACCACAGCCACAGTGGATCCTTAACCCACTGAGCAAGGCCAGGGATCGAACCTGTGTCCTCATGGATGCTAGTTGGATTTGTTTCCACTGACCTACGACAGGAATTCCCAATTCTGATCTCTTTAAAACAGATTACATTACTTCCTGCTTAATCTCCCTCCATGGCTGCTCATTGCCCAAATGAAAAGACCAAAGTTCTTATCTCGGCCATTGAGGCCCAGGACCTCCTTTCCTCGCAGCCTCATCTCACAGCATTCCAGCCCCTGATCTCTGCACCCTTGCCTCCCAGGCCTTCTTTCAGTCGCTTAAATACAAGATGTGTTCCCCCACCACAGGGCCTTTGCACATGCTGTGCCTGCTTCCCAGAGCTCTGCTCCCCTCCTCCCTCTTCACCCAGCTAACTCCCACTCTTCCTTCAGATCGATGCATGAATGCCGCTTCTTCAGGGAAGCCTCCCCTGAGCCCTGAGCCCTGCAGTTTCAAGCCCTGTCTGCCTCTCTTCAGCAGTTCTAATCTGCTTCTAGTCACTTGAGTGGGTGATGAGCAACTCCCACGGACGGCGAGCCCCTGGAGAACAAGCATCCCGTCTGCTTTGCTCCTTCTCCCCCATCACCTAGCACAGTGCCTGGTGTGGAACAATCCTCACCAAATATCTGTTGAATGAAGAAATGGGGCGGGGACTCAGAACTCCCTGCCCCACCCCCTGCAGGCCTCCCAAGTGTGCTGTTCATGCTGCTTTCCTGGTTCTTGGTACTCCAGGAAACACACTTGGAAAACCACCCTTTTGTACCTGGGGAGGATGAGGCCCCCCAGGGTTGGTGAAAGGGTCCCCCACGGGTTTCGTGGCTGGCAATGGGACAAGAGCAGAGGGGAACGGCAGGGATCCCGATGCCTCATCCAGGGCTCTGTCTTCTACCCCACACAGGTCCTCTGAGCCTGCAACTTCCATCGCCACCTCTTAGAAAGTCCCAGCTCCACCACGCACAGATGCCATGCACAGGGCTAAGGAAGCACACACGGAGGCAGGGGTACCCTGCAAAGTCCACACCACTGCTTCAGAAGCTGAGACCCACAGAGGCTAAATACTGTCCCGTGGCGGTGACCAGTGCAAACCCTGGCAGCTGGGACCAAGTCCAAAATCTTGGCTCCTCCCTCTTCCTCAACTGGCAGACCCAGGGCTGCTTTTTGGAAAAGTAATCGGGATGGTGCTTGACCCCCCTGGGCTGGGCCACACCCTCCTGGATCCAGGGGACCGGGAGCTCTGACACACGAGCTCTGTCCATGGGGGCGGGCTCCAGGCAGAGTGTGCTTCCAGAGGAACTCCTATGATGGGGAGATGGGCAGGGGTGTCTCCAGGTCAGGGACAAGCTATCAAGACATAGAGCCTACCTGTTGAAAGAACCTGTCAAATAAACGGCTGCTTATTTAATCAAAAATGCTTATTAAAATGGCATCCAAACAAAAGCAGCTATTAAAAAAACACAACAATCTGGCCGCAAAGAGCAGAGGAGAAAGAGTCCGGCGTCCCAAGTGGACCACTGTGGGAGATGGCGTTAGTTGTCCACAGGTCTTCTTTCCCTTCCCACTGTCACCATAGTTCACTGTGGGCAGAATGCAATTTCAGGGACTCTGGATTTGGCCGTGTGATTTGCTTCGGCCAAGAGAACGAGGGCGGAAGCCACAGTGTGTGGGCAAGACATGAGGCAGGACAAAGGGGAGGAAGTTCCCTTCTGGCACATGTGCCTTCCACCTGGAGAAGAGCACGGCTGAGTTGGTCATTGATTCCAGAATGGGAGGTCCATGGTGCCCACCCAAACCCAACCCACAACCTAAAGCAGACCCATTTCAGTCCTGCTTCTATTCCTGCAGACCCCTGAATAAGAAAAATAAGTGTGTGCTTGAAGTTTGGGGACTGTTTGTTACGCAGCATTATCACAGCAATACTGACTAATACAACCACTCTCCAACTGTGTGACCTTCAGCCACTTATCTCACCTCCTTGAGCCTCTGCTTCCCCATCTGTCATAATACCTATATCACCGGTTTCAAAACTTTAGCCACCTGCACACCAGGTACCCGAGCAGAGAGCCTGGTGTTGCTCAAGATGCTGGGGATGCCGAAGTCACAAGCTATGTCCTAGGAGAGGGGGTACCACTCACTGATCATCGTGGTCCCGCCCACCAGCGCTGCCTTGGTCCCTTGGAAGAAGTCATCAGCGGCCGTCATCCCCTGGGACGGCTTCTGCAGGTACGTGTTGACATCAATACCTCCGGGAATAACCATCCGCCCATTGGCCTCAACGGTCTTCACTCCGCCGGGAACGATGAGGTTCTCTCCTATTTGTCTGGAGACAAACAACAGAGACGGCCTTTGGTTCTTAAGAGAAAAACAAAATGGCAGTCAACTGGGCAGCTCCAGTTGTGTGAGGTGAATGCTTCTGAGGCAGGCGGGGCACTGGGTGGGCAGAGATGACTCAGGCAGCATCCCCGCCCTCCAGGGGCTC
Source organism: Phacochoerus africanus (assembly GCF_016906955.1). Taxonomy (NCBI): domain Eukaryota; kingdom Metazoa; phylum Chordata; class Mammalia; order Artiodactyla; family Suidae; genus Phacochoerus; species Phacochoerus africanus. The sequence continues at coordinate 4,731,062 of NC_062553.1, read as the reverse complement.
ACAGCCGAACGAGGAGGAAAAGCATGGAAGCAGGTGGCTATCATCCAGTTCACACAGGGTGGGGGGGAGCACGAGGCGGGCCATTTCACCAGCCTGGTTATCCAGAAGGGCTTCCAGGGGGAGGCGGTGGCAGAGCTGAACCCATCAGCAGTGAGACTAGCACTGGCATCAAGTGGCAAAGGGTTCTCTGAGCAGCCTGTCACTCTGGAGTGACCTCATACATTTTTGGCAACCGCCCTGGGGACAGAGGTGAGCGACGGCGAGGAGGCAGAGGGGAGAGTGCCCTTAGCGCTGCACGTCTTCAGACACCCTGCTGTGGCCTGAACGGTGACTCTCTCAAGTCCTTATGATGGAGTCCTAACCCCCACAGCACCTGAGAACATGGCTAGATTTGGAGATGGGCCTTCAAAGGCGTCATTATGGTAATGCGAGGCTCTTCGAGTGGCCCTGATCTAATGTGACTGGCGTCCTTGGAAGCAGAGGTATCAGGACACAGACATGCAGAGGGACGAGTGTGTGAGGACACAGGGAGGAGACGGCCGTCTACACCCCAGGAGAGAGGCCTCAGGAGAACCCACCCTGCCCACCCCCGCACCTCAGACACCCAGCCTTCGGAACTGGGAGAAACGAATCTTTGCTCTGACCTGTGGACTCTGTTACGTCACCCAGGCAGGTGGACACAGACAGGCAACCTGGGGCCCTGTTTGAAACAGTCGTGAGCACCAGCCTCAGAAAAGCTACTTAACCTCCTGGCAAGTAACCCCCCCTGCCCCCCAAAAGCCTGCAGGGAAGGATTCATGGTGGGGAGGGGGGTGGTGGCCAGAGCTTTCCTAGACAGGCTGCGCATTGCTTCTGTCCCAGCAAACCTCCTCCAGAAGGAGAGCAAGTTCCAACAGGTGGGGACGGAAGAAGAAGAATTTTGAAGCCTTGCCCCTGTGGTGTCAGCTCTGTCTCATCTGTTGGAACCAGCACCAGCGTCAGGAGATGTGTCCAGGGGCCGGGGGTTGGGAGGTGGGGAGACTCAGCCAGACCAGGACAGAGTCAACAGCCTCCATGGCTGAGCCACTACATCTGACTCTGAGCAACTTTTATTTAAAAAAAAAAAATCCAGTTGTTCCACTCTCTTGGGATTTGGCCCCAATATTAATTTTTCTAAGTTATATAAAAACATCAAAGATGAAAACAGGAAAACGCTCCTTCGGGGCCCACACTGTCTGGTCCCAAAGAGAATCCACACGCAGGTGCGGAAGCAGAACTCCCTGCTCTTCGGGACCCCTGGCTGGTCCAGGCGGGTCGGGGCACAAAGGTGACGGGACTCCAGCTGGGGCACTTCCACAGGGCGTGGGCATCACTCACTGGCCACCCTGGAACGGAAGCAGGTCTCGCCAAAGTGCAGCGCCAGGGCCATGGCGAGCCCCCAGGAAACGCATTTCCAGCATTTGCACCAGCACTACGGCTGCGGCCGCGGCCGCTGCTTCTCATCGCCAGCTCCCCTCTCTCCATAATTCCCGCCTTCCTGTACAGAATCCTGTCTGGGCTAATCCTCCCTCCGTCCACCTCCAAGCTCATGCCCAATGCCAGGAGCGGTAGGGAAGAGGGTTTGGAGAAGTTACCCCCAAGCCTTATACCAAGCGCAGGGAACCACTAAGGAACATCAACTGTAGGACGCGCTTCTCAGCCCTTCCCAGGGTCCATCTGCACTAGCTTTGAAAGATGGATAGCGTCCAGCATGAGGAACATGCAGAATGGGCATGCGCAGAGTTCCCATCATGCTCAGCCGTAACAAACCTGACTAGTATCCATGAGGATGCGGGTTCGATCCCTGGCCTTGCTCAGTGGGTTAAGGAACTGGCGTTGCGGTGAGCTGTGGTGTAGGTCACAGACAAGACTCAGACCCTGAGTTGTTGTGGCTGTGGTGTAGGCCGGCAGGTGTAGCTCCGATTGGACCCCACCTAGCCTGGGAACTTCCATATGCTGCAGGTGCAGCCCTAAAAAGCACACACACACACACACAAAAAAGAGGTATGCACAGATAGCTGGCACAACCCTCCACGTGGGAACCTGAGGAGTCACCTGCTGCAGTACCAACAAGTGCTACTGTTCAGGGGCCATCTCAGCAGGCAGATTGTCGCCTCTCTACAAACCCTCTCTAACCTCCGGCCAACAACTGGTGAGGGGAGGAGTATTCACACTTGGTGAAAGAGGAGAACAGAATTGCACGGTGACTTGCCCAAGGCCACACGGCGAGTCAGTGTTGGGTCAGGAATCATGCCCCGTCTCCCCAAGTTTAATATCAGGCTCTGCCCACCCAGCTCGGTGGCCTCTTGGCTTCCCTTCTGCGGAAGCTGCAGATTCTCCCCAAATGGGGATTAAACAACTAGAGGGGACGCCCTCCAGTGAAGCCTCCATGAACTAGAAGGAAGATACTCTGAAGGGTTCTCGGCAGGAGTGCGGGTACAAGGAAAAGAAAAGAAGGTGTGAGAATCAGACACCTGCCCCCACCCCAGCACCATTCAGAAAAGAGCCCTGAGCCACCATCGTGTGGTTCTCCTAGCCCTCGGCAAAGGGGATGGAGCCCCTGATGAATCATAACGGATTCTGCACCTACTTAGCTAAACAGCTTTTAGGGAGACTTGGCGCATGGCCACAAATGAAGGGCTTCTTGGGGTTTAATCAAAGTGAAGGGACATGACGGAGCCTCCTCATGCCACACCATCCCTGGGTCCCCTCTTTGCACACCTGCTTCTCCAGCCAGTGGGGAGCGTACCCTGCAGGACCATCCAAAGGCCCTGCAAGGCCTTCAGACCCAGCCAGTGCTCTGCTTAGCAAGGCAGGAAAAGCCGCATCAGCGCTTAGAAAGCTTTCAGCAACAGGAATAAAATTAAAAGGAGTCTCCCATTAGGAGAGCTGATGAGGAGTTCCCATTGTGGCTCAGTGAAAACGAATCCGACTAGTATCCCTGAGGTTGCGGGTTCTATCCCTGGTCTTGCTCAGTGGATCAAGGATCCGGCATTGCCGTGAGCTGTGGTCGCAGATGTGGCTCCGATCCCGCATTGCTGTGGCTATGGTGTACGCCAGCAGCTACAGCTCTGATTCGAGTCCTAGCCTGGGAAATTCCATACGCCATGGGTGTGGCCCTAAAAAGCAAAAACATAAACATACAAATAAAAAAGAAAGAAAAGCTGAAGGACACTGAATTTATGGGAACTGCATATTTCCCGAATGCCCTGGAGAGCCTGCGTCCTGAGTCTGCAGGTGTTCACACATACAGCAAGCACTTAATAAGTGGAGCCCAACCGATGAGCCCTTGCTCCATCTGCATACATCCCACTTCGTACGCCTCTCAACCTCCAACCACGTGTCGCTGGTGGGGATGGCGGTTCCTTCACACCCAGAACCCCAGAGGCCCCACATAAGCAGGGAGCTCAGCCCAGGGTGCTTGTGCCTTATCTAAGCAGGGGTGACTTAGAAACGTCGCTTTCGGAGGCCTCTCAACACACCCCACGCGCCATCACCTGCTTTACCCCCTTTCTGGTTCCAGGCCACACCGTGGCTGCGATCGAGGTCTCCACGGCGGGTGTGTCCGGACATGTCTGTCACACTCACGTCATCCACACTCCTGGGTGCTCTCTACTCCTGGCACTGTGCCAGGCCCAGGGCTGGCGGCCATAAGGCAAGACCCCTCATCAGGGACAAGGGGCCAGCACGGAGGGCTTCCTGGAGGAGACGCCATGCAAGCTAGGCCCACGGGACAAACAAGAGCTGGGGGGCAGGGGGATGAAATGAGAATGGGGGAGAGGCGCGGCATTTCAGGGGGAGGATATACAGATGCCCAGTTCCCAGGTGAGTGCTGCTTGGCAAGTCCTGCAAACGTCAGAAGTGTTCAGGGTGGCTGGAGAGGGAGCTGGGGGAGGGGAGGGACCGAACTGGGGGAGGGGAGGCCGCCGCTTGACCAGAAGTGGCCACATCCCTCTGGGACGGGGGGGCGGGCGGAGAGGGGGGCAGGGACCGTGGCCCTGAGCACCTGCTCTTCACAGGCTCTTGGCACAGATGGTCCCAAAACGCTCATGAAATCCACATGAACAGCAGCCCCATCTCCACCCAGGGTTTATGACTCCCCGGATCTCCCCATCCACAGACTCCCAAGAGCCCCCACACTCATGCCGGGGCAGAGGGCCAGCCTTCCATTCCCTCCAAAGGCCAGGCAGCCGGGGAGATGGAGGGAGGCGGGCTTCTTAAAAGGTTGGTTTGGTCAAAAACCCACTTTATGAGTCCGTCTTCCAGGTAGACGTCGGCGTAGAAGGACTGGTCATCATTGATGATTCGTCCACCCTTGATGAGGAGTCGGTCACTCTGAAAGCCAAGCAAAGCAGGAAGCGTCATTAGAGAAAAGCCAGGAGACTTCTGCCTTTGTTATCATTCGTATTATTTGCTTTTCAGGACCACACCCACAGCATATGCAAGTTCCCAGGCTAGGGGTTGAATGGGGGCTGCAGCTGTCAGCCTACACCACAGCCACAGCCACACAGGATCCAAGCCGCATCTGCGACCTACACCACCGCTCACGGCAGCACCAGATCCTTAAACCACAGAGTGAGGCCAGGGATCAAACCTGCGTCCTCATGGATCGCAGTATAGTTCAGGTTCATTTCTGCTGAGCCACAGGGGGAACGCCCTCTTTCTAACTTTTAATATAAACATTTCCAACTAGTTTTCTTGTGGTGCAGCAGGTTAAGGACCTGGTGTCGTCACTGCTGTGGTTCAGGTCACTGCTGTGGCTCGGGTTTGACCCCTGGCCCAGGAACTTCCACATGCCATGGGTGCAGCCAAAAAGAAAAAAAAAAGAGGAAAAAAAGCCTCGCACATCCATCACCCAGATTCTTGCAATATTCTCCCATTGCCACTTTCCCACCTCACTTTGTTTTTGCCAAGATATTTGAAAGCTAATCCCCAAAATGTCATTTTCCCTAGAAATACTTTCATGTATAATTGCTAACTCTTAGGGAGTTTTTAAATAAACATAACCACAGTCCATTATCCCAACTAACCCAATGAGCGTGAATTCCTCCATCTCAGTTAAAAGTTAACCATGTCCAGTTTGACTTGATTGTTTCAAAAATGTCCTTGGACCCTGGGTTGGTTTGAGTCAGGATCCACCCAAGGTCCCCACACGGCAGCCGGCCCACATTTCTCTGCCGTCGGTTGAAATCTGTACTGGCTTCTCCTCGCTTTTAAATGCCATTCATTCATTTGTTGAAGAAACTGGGTCATTTGTAGGAATAAGGATTTCTTTAGGCATTAATACTCTTATTATTTTTTGCCTTCTCAGGGCTGTACCCGAGGCACACGGATGCTCCCAGGCTAGGGGTCGAATTGGAGCTACAGCCAGTGGCCTACACTACAGCCACAGAAACTCGGGATCCGAGCTGCGTCTGTGACCTACACCACAGCCACAGCAATGTGGGGTCCGAGCCACATCTGCAACCTACACCACAGCTCACGCACGGCAACACTGGATCCTTAACCCACTGAGCAAGGCCAGGGATGGAACCCTCATCCTCATGGATCCTACTCGGGTTCGTTAATCCCTGAGCCACGACGGGAACTCCCTCTTTAGGAATTATTACGGAGTATAATAAAACTCAAATTATAGACATTTTAAGGTAAGTGAAATGACTAAAAAATAAATGCAATTCCCCCAGAATAACCTCCAATCGATGTTCTGATGTTTTTCTCTGATTTCCCTCTATTTTCTTTTCTTCTTTCTTCCTTCCTTCCTTCTCTTTCTTTTTGCTTTTTAGGGTCACACCCACAGGACATGGAAGCTCCCAGGCTAGGGGTGGAATCAGAGCTACAGCCACCTATCTACACCACAGCCACAGCAACACGGGATCCAGGACACGTCTGCGACCTACAACACAGCTCATGGCAACTCCAGATCCTTAACCCACTGAGCGAGGCCAGGGGTCAAACCCCCATCCGCATGGATCCTAGTCGGGTTGGGGTTCATTTCTGCTGTGCCATGACGGGAACTCCTCCTTGTATTGTCCACACTTGTGATCCCAGCGCACAGAGCCATTCACCCACCCATGCACCCAGCAGACACCAGCTGGCTGCCTCCAAGCCCAGGGCCAGGACCGAGGGACCTGGAGGAACCAGGGCAGAATGAGCTCGTGTGGCGCTGATGAGGATGAGACGGAGCTATTACAAGTCATGAGAGTACGCAGGTCTGCAAAGAGGTGAGACACAGGCTGCCACCGTGGGGGACTTGACCGCCACTAAAAGGGCTGCCAGCCTCCTTGGGGGTCATGCCAGACAAGTGCAGGTTAGAGAATAATTCTGGCTAAGCTGGACCAAACGGGGTGGGGACAAAGGCCAGGAACACGCCCTGAGGGCCTGGAGAGAACTGATGTGCCAAAGCCCAGTGGCAGCAAAGAAGGTTGCAAATCCTGGGGGTTAAAGAGAACACACAATTGTGTCGTTTTCGCTTCTTTACCATGAGCCTGTCCCAAGTTAGTCCATGTTCTGCATAACCATATATATATATATATATATATTTTTTTTTTTATGCATTCAAGGCAGATGGAAGTTCCCAGGCCAGGGATCAAATCTGAGCTGCAGCTGTGACCTACACCACAATTGAGGCAATGCTGGATCCTTAACCCACTGTGCTGGGTCGAGGATTGAATCCACACTGCCCAGAGACAATGCTGGATACTTAACTCACTGAGCCGTCATTTTTAAGTGGCTACAAAATATTCCATTTTAAAAATGCATTATAGGAGTTCCCATTGTGGTGCAGCAGAAATGAATCTGACTTGTATCCACGAGGATGCAGATTTGATACCTGCCCTCGCTCAGTGGGTCGGGGATCTGGCGTTGCCGTGAGCTGGGGTGTGGGTCACAGATGCGGCTCAGATCTGACTTTGCTGTGGCTGTGGGGTAGGCCAGTGGCTGTGGGGTAGGCCAGTGGCTGTAGCTCTGATTTGAGCTCTAGCCTGGGAACTTCCATGTGTCACAGGTGTGGTCCTAAAAAGCAAAATAAAATAAAATAAAATAAAAACATAAATAAATAAATAAATGAAATACACTATAGATTGCTTAATTATACCGCCATTGTTCTTTTCAATGTTGGACAATGACACATGTTGCTACAATGAGCATCTTTGTGCATAAAGTTTTTCTCTGAACTTGGACTATTCATTCGGCTAAATTCTCAGAAGTTTAACAACTGGGTCAAACAGTATAAATGTGCAGCCCTGGATAAAGATGACTAGATTGCTTTGCAAAAATACCTCTGCAATTTGCATTCCCAGACCACCAAGCACCCTTGGTTGGCATTAATATTTGCTAATTTGCATTTCTGGGAGGCTGAGATTTTTTTTTTTCTTTTGGCCGCATGCATATTTACAATTTGTATTCTCTCCCAGCTGGAGATGGGATGATAGCTAAAACACAGCCTCTGCCTTTTTTCCATCCCACCCCTGGGGTAGGAAGAGAGACAGTAAACAGCCAATAACGATCCAGGGTGGTCAGCTCGGAGCGAGGGTCTTGCATGGGTTTCCTGAAAGCAGAGCCTGAGACAAGGATTTAGAGGCAAGCAGGGATTCTGGGAGGTGATTCCAGGAAGGGGGGGGGCAGGCACCAGCAGAGGGCACACACAGATCCAGCTGACACTGAACAGCTGAGCCCCAATCTCACCAGGACCATCTGAGGACACCCTCTATATAGAAACACCTTGAGCTAGTCCTAGTGGTTCCACGGCTTCAACCATGAGAGAAAGGCAGAGGAATTGCACAAACCCAGAAAAAAAAGGTTTGACAAACTCAGGAATCAGGAAAGGCTTGCTGAGCAGAAGCCTGCTGCTCAGAACCCTCTGGAGGGTTCCTGCCTTGGTTTATTTCCCCCAGAGTGAAAGCCACATCAGGGAGCCCCTCCTCGATCTGGAATCCTACTAGGTGAGCAAAGTTCTCGCTCTCACTTACTTCAGGTCTCTGCTCAGAGTCGCCTGAGAGCCCTCCCCTTGGCGGCCCTGCCTGGAGCACCTTACACCAGTGCCCAGCCTCCAGGCCCCTGCCCCTCACCCACTTGATGTTAACACAACACTTAATAGTCGACCTGACATGTTATACACTGACGTTTGTTTAAATCGCGACTTGCCCCATTGACGTCAGAGCTGTGGGGTGTTACCCCACTGGCTGTGTCAGGCACAGCTCACAGGGGACCAATTGAATACATGCTGCTGTGACAGACGGCGCCACCTAGAGCTGTCCCTGCAGTTCCTTAAGAGACTCAGCTCTATGAGGGCAGAGATTTCGTCTGTTTTCCTTCATTGCTGAATCTCCAGTACTTTGGATACAGCGTGGCCGGATGAATGGAAGGATGGATGGATGGCCGGATGGGTGGGTGGATGGATGGATGGATGGATGGCCAGATGGGTGGGTGGATGGATGGATGGATGGATGGCCGGATGGCCAAATGGGTGGGTTGATGGATGGATGGAAGGATGGATGGATGGATGGATGGAAGGATGGATAGATGGATGGATGGATGGAAGGAAGGATGGATGGATGGAAGGATGGATGGATGGATGGATGGAAGGATGGATGGATGGATGGATGGAAGGATGGATGGATGGATGGATGTGGATGGATGGATGGATGGATGGATGGATGGATGGATGGATGGAAGGATGGATGGATGGATGGATGGATGGATGGATGGATGGATGGATGGATGACCAAATGGGTGGGTGGATGGATGGATGGAAGGATGGATGGCCAGATGGGTGAATGTATGAATGGATGGATGGCCGGATGGATGGATAGATGGATGGATGCCTGAACTGATTCTTGAAGGACGAATCAGTGAAGATGGGAAGAAAAGGCATCAGCATCACAGCCATATGACAAAGAACTATGAGCCATGAGCCAAGGAAAAGATGCCCTGTTCTCCAGGAGGAGAATCTCTGGAGGAAGGGGCTTCCAGTTCAGTCACCCCTCAACAACCTGCCTCTTAGCCCTAAGGTAGATGCCGGCCGCCACTTGTGCATCCCCAAGGAGGAGGCTCACCAAGGCCTCTGGAGGACACTCCAGGACTGAGGGAAAGAGGCGTGGACTCTGCATAGCCACACATGCCCACAAGGGGCTGTGCAGGTTTCCCAGGCACCACAAAGCACGGAAACGTAAGCCCTCAGCAGCTGGTGCCTGGCGTCCAGAACACGGCCTCCCGCAGGCTCCCGTCTGCCTTGTCACTTTCAATAGAGCGCTTTTCAGGCTAATCCTGAAGGGTGGTATTTAACGCGTTGTGCGCCAGAAGACGGGCCTCCACCCCCGCCCTGCTCTTCCCGGACTCAGATGTTCAAGCCCACGCCCTGCCCCCAACGACAAGCAGATCCTGCGTGCAGCCACCCCTAGGGTCCCTGCTCTTGCTATTCTCAGAGCCAGTGTATTTCTTAAAAAAAAATAAAATAAAAATAAGCCCACAAGAAGGCAACAGCTGACATGACTTTTCATTTCCTTCCTTAAAATTAGTAGTGTTCTTGCCTTTTAATTAGCACTTTCAAAGCCATGTTCTTTGGAACCCTAGCCCAGAGGGGTTTTAGTAGATATTGATCCAAAAGGGGATTCCTGGGTGTGATGAGTTTAGGAAATTCTGAGTTAAAGGGAAGCAAAGATCACTTTTTTTTTTTTTAATTAGGACTGTACCCTAACCCTAACCCTAACCCTGGGAAGTTCCCAGGCGAGGGGTCAAATCAGAGCTACAGCTGCTGGCCTACACCACAGCCACGGCAACTCGGGATCTGAGCCACGTCTGTGATCTACATTGCAGCTCACGGCAACGTTGGATCCCTAACCCACTGAGCGGGACCCCATAGACACTAGTCGGGTTCATTACCGCTGAGCCACAACGGGAACTCCCTCAAAGACTGTTTTTATGTCAGGAATTCCCAGATCCTTTGCACGGCTGATGTGTCATGTAACGATTAAAGAGGGAACTGAGTTTGATCTTTTCCAAATTTAGACCCTTTCATGTTGTGGAATATTTGACAAGGACAACACGTTAGGAAATGTGCTTTATGAGAGTGATACCCTCCATGCCTGGTTTGCATTGAATAGTTCCTGTGGAAGATGAGGGCTGATCTGACCTCAGATGCAAACGGGGCTTGGAGAAGGGCAGAGCTCCCCAAATCCACACAACCAACCCGGGCAGAGGGTAGACCCAAGGTTTCCCAGCTTCCTGTCCAGTGTCTACTCCCTCAAGCACACATCGGCCACGTTTTTAAGTATTTTCATCCCGCAGAATCCATGAAACCCCATACTCAGATGAAATAACCAGAAGACCGGTGATCCAAAGATTTAGCTTTCTTTTTGGTGTTGTTTTGCTTTCTAGGGCCACACCCTCGGCATATGGAAGTTCCCAGGCAAGGGGGTGACCTGGAGCTGCAGCCTACACCACAGCTGCAGCAACTCGGGATCCAAGCCATGTCTGGGACCTTCACCATAGCTCATGGCAGCACTGGATCTTTAACCCACTGAGCGAGGCCAGGGATCGATCCTGTGTCCTCATGGATCCTAGTCGGGCTTGTTAAACCCTGAGCCACGACGGGACTTCCCAGATTTAGCTTTCTAGGGCCCTTTCTCCATGTAGGAAGTGTAAGTGTGAAACTCTGCAGAACTATCCACCCCAAACAGTGAACTTTATGGTACATACTTTTTAAGAATTTAATAAGATAAAAAGTACACATAACAGTGCCCTGCCTCTCCCAGGAATACCATGAGGAGCAAAGAGCAGATAGGAACAGTGACAAACTCTGTACAAAAAATCATTGTTTAAATCCCTTGAAGAAAATGAAGTATCTTATTAAAAAGTCAACAAAAGTCTCATAGCAAAGGTATGTCAAAGAGTGCCCTTTCATTCCCCGGTGACAGCAGTGACCTTAAGTGACTTAGGCTCAGCAAGGCTCAGGTCCACACATCGGCGCTCTGGAAGAACAAAATGTCTAGGAGTTCCCGTTGTGGCTCAGCGGTAACAAACCCGACCAGCATCCATGAGGACACAGGGTCCATCCCTGGCCTCGCTCAGTGGGTTAAGGATCCAGCGTTGCCATGAGCTGTGGTGTAGGTCACAGATGCAGATCAGGTCTGGTGTTTCTGTGGCTGTGGTGTAGGTGGGCAGCTGCAGCTATGACTTGACCTCTAGCCTGGGCACCTCCATATGCCCCAGGCATGGCCCTAAAAAAGCAAAAAAATAAAAAAGGGAGTGAGGAGAAAAAAGGAGGAGATAAAGGAGGTATAAGGAGGATAGAAAAAGAGGGAAAGAGGGAAGAAGGAAAGGGAGGAAGGGACAAAGCCAAGAAAAAAGGAGGAAAGCGTAGACGGACAGATCGGAAACCTTTCTTTTCTGCTTTTCAAATTCCCTGAAAGCCTCCCCTACAGCTTGGGAGCAGAGCTTGCTTAATGCAAATCCTGTGCAGTGCAGACGAGGCTGGACGGCCTCTTCACAAGGGGTCGGGCTAAACCTCCTTGCTGGGCACCACGGCTCTGTTGCCAAACGTCCTGGGAGCCAGACAGCAGCCAGAGAGGAAACCTGCCATTCATCTCCAAGGCAGCCCAGTCTCGGGCGGGGAGAGAGCTGATGTTGGCAGGACGCCTTTGCCCTCTTTGCAAATGTAAGGACCATGTTGAGTGCTGCTTACACAAATTAGCCTCTCAAGCTTCAGACACTCTTACTCACATGCCAGCAAAATAAATAACAGTCATCCCGAGTTGGAGGGGAGGCGAGTCTCACGGTGCCTTTGCATCGCTGTCTAACCGTGAGTAAAGCATGAAGCCTCCTTGCGTTGTTCTCCCTCCTAGACGGTGGGAATACAGTGGGTCATTGCCATTGCAAAATCAGAGGACTAGAAAACCCGTTAAGGTCTGGGGAGCCTCAGAAGCAAAAAAAGGCGTTATTCTCATCAAACCAATTCGTACCCCCAAATCACTAGTTTGGCAACCTTGGCTACCTGGAAAATAGCAGAGAAGGAAAGCTATTATGACTGAGACAGAGACAGAGTGCATCAAGGATGGCACATTCAAGCTGGGTTCTGAAATATGAGAAGTTTACGCTGAAAACTGGAGAAGGGAAACAGTTTGGCAAAATAAATACATAGGGAGACCCCATTGTGGCACAGCAGTAACGAACCCGACTAGTATCCATGAGGACTTGGGTTTGATCCCTGGCCTCGCTCAGTGGGCTAAGGATCTGCCTTTGCCGTGAGCTGCAGTGTAGGTGGAAGACTCAAGTTGGATTCCGAGTCACTGTGGCTGTGGTATAGGCCAGCAGCTGCAGCTCTGATTTCCCCCCTAGCCTGGGAACCAGCATACGCCATGGGTGCAGCCCTAAAAAGACAATAAGAAATTAAAAAAATAAAAAATAAGTAAATAGTACATACACACAGTTTCCTGAAAGTTCCATCCATGTCCCAAGGAAAGCAAAGCGGACTGTGTGCTGTCCGTGGTCCTGAAACCCCACTGGGCACCCGGATAGCAGGGTTTCTCCAGACCCCAAGACCTTCTCTCCTACCTCATCCAGCTCCTCGCCGCTTTTCATTCTCAGGTCACCAGCATATCTGTAATCTTTACATTCCCAGAACAAAACAATCATGGACTATGTTTCCTAACGTATGTGGTTGGTTTTAAGTATTTTTAACTCTTCGAGCCACCTTCTCAAATCCTTTAATTAACCCACCCCAGGAAGCTGGGGCGAGGGCATATGGCATGCCCATGTCCTCTCTCCTGTAATGCTTCACGACAGCACACTGGAATCTGGGTCAGCGAATGAGTGAGTGCCAAAAATAGATCACAGAGATATGATATTCACACTGCAAGGGCAGCTCCTCCTGGGGGCTGTCTGATGAGGCTGTCTCATGCATCAGTGGGAAGGGGCTCAGACTAAACAAATGACAAGCTATTCCTGGAAAGATGAAGAATCTCCTCTCCAAAGGGCAAGCAGGAAGCCAAGTCTCAAAAAGATAAGGAGAGAGTTCCCACCATGACGAAGCGGAAATGAATCCGACTAGGAACCATGAGGTTACGGGTTTGATCCCTGGCCTCACTTAGTGGGTTAAGGATCCCACATTGCCATGAGCTGTAATGCAGGTCGCAGACGTGGCTCGTGCCCCACATTGCTGTGGCTGTGATGTAGGCCAGCAACTGCAGCTCTGATTAGATCCCTAGCCTGGGAACCTCCATGTGCTGTGGGTGTGGCCCTAAAAAGCAAAAAACAAACAAACAAACAAAAAAGATAAGGGAAGCCCCCTTTAGCTAGAAATACACTTGCCTATGAATTGAGTGCAGGTGGAACTGCTCAGATCCTGCCAGCAGCTGCAGCCCCGATTTGACCCTTAGCCTGAGAACTTCCATATGCAGCAAGTGCAGCACTAAAAAGCAAAAAAAAAAAAAAAAAAAAGCTAAAAATTCCAATCCAGGTCCTTTTAAGATTTTCATTGGCCAAATCCAGTTTATGGGTCAGGAATTTGTGTTATTAAAAAACACCTAGGATATTCTTTTCTTGAGACCCTCTGTGGTAGACTGCATTCTTTCTTTCACAATCCTTCCAGCCTGCCCACCCTTGCCATGCTCCAATGTGGGTGCAGGCGGCTCTCCCAGACCCACCCTGTGGGTGTGCCTACGTGACTCTCGCTTTGATCAGCAAATGTGAGTGCACCAGTCTGAGCACACACTTTAAGGGGCAAGTGTGTTTGAGCTCAATTTCTTGAGGGTCCATCCTCCACCATGAAAACTGCAGGACCCAAGGAATGGTGCCTCTTTCAATCTGAGTCCCAGAATAAGATGCTATGAGGAGCGTGCCTGACCTAAACAGAAGTCTGAAGACAAATCTAGCTGAGCCCTGCTAATAAGCCTCTGCCATCCACAGACCTATGAACAACAAATAACTGTTGCTGTAAGCCATCCAAGTACAGGGTTGTTTGTTACACAGCGTTATTGCATCAAAGCGAACTGATACACCCTCCAGATCCTGTGCTGGGAGCCACAGCCACAGTGACTGCTGTCTGCAAGATTTTCTAGCTCAGATACTTCATAAAACCACAACTCCATTCCTACCTTTAATGACCAGAGCCCCCCTCTCCCAGGCTCTTCTCACGGCTCTTCCAACCGGACTCCTTTCAGTGACAAGTACTGTGGACAGTGCAGCTGTGTGCTCATATTTATTCACAGAAAACCAGCTCATCCACCTAGGGTCTTGTCTCAGGGGACAGCCTGTCAGCTGGTGGCCCAGGAAAGCTGCCCTGGGAGTGGCGACGAGCCTGAGACTGACTCTGGTGAACACACATGTCTTCTCTGCCCGCAGGGGTAGGGGGCATGGTGGCATTTCCTCCGTCATGAATCAGAAATACAGGCAGTCCCCATGGATTGCAGGCCTTTTCTGTGAGCGCAGGCCTATTCCCATGACAACTGCAATTTTAGTAGCAAGATCTCAAGCTCCATCATACCTGATGGACATTTAGGAAATATCCCCTAATGAACTGAATAATCTGGTTTGACTGATTAATTGATTGATTTTGATTTTTGCTTTTCAGGGCTGAGCCTGAGGCATATGGGAGCTCCCAGGTTAGGGCTTGAATCTGAGTTACAGCTGTCGGCCTACGCCAGAGCCACAGCCACGCCAGATCCAAACCACAGCTCACTGCAGCACTGGATCCTTAACACACTGAGCGAGGTCAGGAATTGAACCTGCATCCTTACGGATACTAGTCGGGTTGATTACCTTTGAGCCACCACAGCACTCCCCGAATATCTGGTTTAAAGCAACACACCTCTACCATGACCCCTGGAGTGGACAAGGTCTCCAGGCTCCCCAGGAAAGGATGATGCTAGTTAAATCCGTATATATGTCTGCACCCACTCCAGGACTTCCTTGTCTCTGCTTTTTCTCTTATAGACAAAGCAACCTGAACAGAAATCCTTTGCCGCTAAAAAGACCACATTCCTGCATATATGCTGAGTGTCAGTTCTGCATCAAATGGGTTTTCATTTTTAATTCTTAAGTCATCTTAAGAAGCAGATATTATTGCTACAAATTGCTGAAACTCAGAGAAGTGCAGTGATTTGCTCAAGGCCACACAGCCAGGAGATGGTGGCGCCAGATCTGAATCTAGTACCAACTGGTACCTACAAAGCGACAGCCCAGTGTCCCGTGGTGGTTATCCAGTGGTCTCTTCACTGTACCCGGTTAAAATGTCTGAGCCTCAGTCCCTCCTCTGCACAATGGAAAAGAGCAGGAATAGACCATAGATATCCACGCAGCTGTTTATCAAGTTCATTCCCAATGCCACGCACCTCATCTGCGTAATGGGAGTGTTGCAATTGTGACCCAAAGGGAGTAAGGCTGAATGTTGCAAAGGCTCTTCAGTGGCAAGATATTAAATTCAGAGCCCTGCTCACCTAATAAACACTGACAAAGGCTCCTGAGGGCTAGAAGCTTCCACCCTCGTTATCTGATTTAATCTCGTTTAACGAAGAGGCAGCATTGTCTGCAGGTTAAGGATATGGGGACAGAGGCTGGAATGCCTAACTTCTAACCTGGCCCCACACTTCCTAACCTTGCGTCTTAAGCACGTTTGCCTCTCTGTGCTCCAGGGTCCTATCTACAAGGCAGAAAGTGGTTTTGAAAGTTCAATGAACTAATCTACGGACAGCTTTTTAAAGTCTTGGCAACGTGGGGAGAGAGATCCCATTCAAGTGCCAGTTCCAGCTCCAGCTTCTCTACCCTCTCACACCCGAAGCCCAACTCTTTCCTAGATCTTGTTACATCTGCTCCAAAAGTGTCCCCACACCCACGTGCTCATGTCCGTCTCCCACGGCGCCTGTCCCAGGTCGCCCTCCCCGCCTGTCTCCTCGCTGCCTGTCTTGTCCCCTCCACACAGCAGCCTTGGCCTTTCTGACACACAAATGCAGCCATGTCATGCCTCTTCTTAAAACCCTTCACCCGCTCGTCAGCACACGCAGGACAAAGGACGCCCCCCCGGGCTCTTCCTGGCCTGACCCCTGCCGTCTCCTGGCCTCGCATCATATTCTGAAAGCTACTCCTTCACACCCCTGTACCCACCGTTCTCTGTGGCATCTGCTACCTGGATTTCCTGCCACACCTGCTCTGCCCATTGATTTCCATCTCACCTTGTCAGGTGTGGTGTCCTGCTTTCTGGAATGCGTCTTCACTCCTCGGAGTTCCTATAGCATAAGTCTTGCACCTCTGATTAGCACTGTTTCACAACTGCCCAAAACTTCATCTTTTGTCTCTTTTTTCCTTTTTTTTCTTTGTGTTTTCAGAGCCACACCCGAAGCATATGGAAGTTCCCGGGCCAGGGTTTGAACTGGAGCTGCAGCTGCTGGCCTACACCACAGCCACAGCAACACGGGATCCAAGTCGAGTCTGTGATCTACACCACAGCTCATGGCAATGCCGGACCCTTAACCCACTGAGCGAGGCCAGGGACTGAACTCATGTCCTCATGGATACTACTGGGGTTCATTACTGCTGAGCCATGATGGGAACTCTCTTTTTTTTTCTTTATCTTTTCGCCTTTTCTAGGGCCGCTCCTTCGGCATATGGAGGTTCCCAGGCTAGGAGTCTAATCAGAGCTGTAGCCGCCAGCCTACACCACAGCCGCGGCAACACCAGATCCTTAACCCACTGAGCGAGGCCAGGGATCAAACCTGCAACCTCATGGTTCCTAGTCGGATTCGTTAACCACTGAGCCACGATGGGAACTCCAGGAACTCTCTTTTGGCTCATTTTACATGTCTGCCCCCCGCCCCCAAGACTGTGAGATCCTTCACCCTAAAGACTGCAGCTTATTCCCACAATTTCTTAGCTGGGTGACCTGTGGCAAGACATTTAATCTCTGTGTGTTTCAGCTTTTTTTGTTTGTTTCCTGTTAATGCAGTTAATCAAAGTTCCTGCTTCACAGGATGACTTAAGCAAAAGCACTTGGCAGGCCGAATTCTGATTTATGAAGCCCAATGCTTTATTCTGAATGCTCTATGTCTATGTATTTCAGGAAAAGGGGAAAAGTTTCTACTGCTTTTATCAGCTTCTCATAGGAGTCTATGACCCTAGAAAGCATTTACACCCATTTCAAAGGTGCCCAATCATTAAAGGGTTTTTTTTTTTGGATCCATTTTTGTCCTGCATGCTCAGGAATACAGGACAGCAAAAGGGAAAAAAAAAATGGAAAAGGGGAAGAAAGAGAAAAGGAAAGAAAAATCCATACATTGTCCTTGGAAATTGCACTAGATGAGGAATAAAGAACTGGAACTATTTGGGGAAAGATCCTAAGTAACTAAAAAAACATCTTCTGGAGCCTCCAGGGGTATCAGTGTGGAAGAGGAAGGAGCTGTGAAAAATTCTATGGGCAGAAGTGAGGCAAAGGCAGACTCTCTCTACACACAGAAGACTTCCCGACAACAGAGCTGTCCAGGAATAAAGCAAGCTGCTGTGTCAAGTGGTGATCTCTCTGTCCCTGGAGGTAAGTAAGGAGAGAGTACTTCAAATGCCTACACTAGAGGCAACTGGGGGTGAGGAAGAAGCAATGGACACACTTTTCTACCACCTCAAATGCACACACGTTGAGAAACTTATCTAATTTAAAAGATTCCTGGTGCTTCCTCACGGCTCAGTGAGTTAAGGATCCGGCATTTTCACTGCAGCGGCTCCAGTTACAGCTGTCACAGATCTCTGTCCTAGAAACTTCCACATGCTGCAGGCACCAGCCAAAATAAAATAAAATAAAGAAGATTCCTTTCCACTTTTAGATTAAAAGCTATCAATTAAATATTTGCTTAGATTTTATTAGAATTTAATCCCTAAGAATTTATGACTCTGGTCTGATACAAAGTACATGGCAGCATAATTTGGGGACAAGTACCAAATCTCAAACAGTCACCTCTTTGCTTTATGCAATGCTACCTCCGGAGTCTTCCCATGGAAGTGACCCCAAGTTCTGACACCACGTAGTCATTCAATCAAGGCCCCAAGGAGAGGTATACTTTGATGGTCCGACATATATATGGAAGATTCTTATTAAAACTTGCTTTCGGAGTGACATGCAGTGAAGCCCATTCATGTGCCAGACGTGCCCTCCCCTCACTGCCGAAGTGCCATTTTGCATGTCTCAGCTCCAAAACCCCTTCATGCCACCCTCACTCCTTCTGGGTGGCAACTACCTAAATGCCAGATCCATGGACAGGACAGTTGTTAAGGAAAGTCAAATGCAAGAGAGTCTGAGATCTCACTAAGCAAAGAGGCACAGCCTTCGATCAGGCTTTATTCATCCACTGACAGAGCACGGAGTCCCTGCTATGCGTCACCAGCGTGTGAGAGAGAACGCCAAGGGAGGCTGAGAAAATGAGGGTCCCAGTCTCTGAAGGTGCATATCCCCAAAGCTGCGGAAGTGGGAGCTTCCAATTCCCAGCCTCGGGAGGGCGAATTTTCACAGGGAGTGCACGCGCCTTGCTTATACGGAGGCGAAGGACCAGAGAGGTGACAGGTCAGGGAGAATGTTCCAGGAGCCTGGGGCACAGGCCCAGGCAGGAGTAGGGACCTGCAACCTGTTATGTCCACAGCCATCACGTCTCTCCTTTTACCTCTTTGCTCTTGTTTTCTAGACCAGCCACTCTGTGAAGCATCCTAGATCCCATTCCATTTCCCAAACCACCAACACCAGTTCAGAGTTGTCTCTTCTCACGCAGAGGCAAGGGATGATTTAGCCTTTGCATCTCTCTACGGCAGTGCATCTGAACCTCTCTGTGTTCAGGACATACTTAGAAACAGTATGAACATCCGCAGCATTCTTGATGGGATTAAAGACCTACGGCAACCCCGAGTGAGTTGGCAAATCATGACCATGCCATCTCGGGTGCAGTGTGACTCTGTCTCACACGGCCTTCCGTGGCTCCTTAACGGCTCTGTGTATTCTTCAGCACCTTGGTGCTGTCCACTGCCCTGGCCCTGTTCTCTTACATCCTCAAGGGACAAGGTCCTCACGTCCCCTTTCCATCGCCAAAAAATGAGACTCTATTCACACTGCTCTGCTTGTTGAGTTCTCAGGGCTCTGCCTGATCGATGTTACTAGAACAATGTGTAGACTTGATGGTAGCAAATATAAACTGTATAGGCTGATCAAAATTTAGCATCACATCTCCAGAGGATTTTTCCAATACATCAGGTGATCACGGCAGCGCTTGGGCTGAGAACCACTGGTTGCTAGAATATCTTGCATTTTCCTATCTTCTACCAGGGCCTCTTGTATGTGGGTCCCTGACCTCTATCTCAGGGCCTTGCCTTTCACCCCCATCCCATGCTGCGTTTCTAACTGCCTAGTGAGACATGGCAATTGGGTGCTCATTCCCAACTCCAATGCAGCCCAGGAACCAATGCAGGTTTTCAACTAAACTCACCCCATATACTTCCTGATCACCGCATTAGCAGCTCCAAAAGGTGCTTATCTGCATCTCTTATGTGCCAGGATGTTTGAACTGAATCCTCATAACTTCTCCAAAAGACTATCATTGGGCTTCTCCCCATCAATTTAGGCCGTGATTACACAACTTGCTTTGGTCAATGGCTATGAGTCGATATCGCCATACATAAATAGCGCCATAAAGTATATATGCCATAGTCGAGCAGACATTCTTAAGGACATTTCAAGTTGCTACCAGTCTCCTGGGCTTCCATGTCTGCTCCTTCGGCCTGGTTCTCAAGATGCAGACCCATTGTTCAGAGCAGCCAGGGGCAAAGCCACGGCCAATCCAGGCCCTCATGTAGCACGAGCAAGAAATACATGTTGTTGAAAACCATTGAGATTTGGGGATTGTTTGTTATTGAACAAAGCTGACTGATACACTTTCCCACAGTAAGAGCAATAGCAGCTAATCCATAGAGCACACAGTATTGTTACTCCCATTTCACAAACGAGAAAACTGCTGAATAACTGACTTGTCCAAATTACGCAGCTAGTAAGTGGAACAGCTAGGATTCAAACCCAGATACCCTGACTTGAGGATCCACAGTCCCCCACGCTGCCTTTATCATATCCTCCCAGCTTGAGAACTTCCAGAGGCTTCCTATTTCCCACAGAATAAAGTCAGAGTATCCTGTAACTTGCAGCTGAATGATCTAATCCAATTCTGTAAAGCAAAGGAAGGCCCAGAGAAGAAATGACCTATCCGAGATCAAATATCCCATTCTCCTCTGAGCCAGACTTAGAACTGATGGGCTATTTCCATCACTTTGGGTACATTCCACTTGACTCCCAAAGTCTTGTAGAACACCCACCCCCCAATCCCCCAGCCATTCAAACTTGCTTCAAATTCCTCACCCTCTGATTTAGCTGTGCAAAAGACCTCACTCTCTTCTGACCACTTTCATTTCCCAGCCCAGGTCTTGTCCATGCTGTTCCACCTGCCTCGCATGCTTGTCCTTTGTCTCTACCAATTGAACACTCAACATCCTAGCTCATGCCATCCCCCAAGCCTCAAGAAGCCACCTCCTATTGTTCCTGCCAACGCTAAGCCCTGCCTTCTCTAAATTCTTCTAACACCTGTGCTCTACTCCACAGTTTACCTTTTGGTCATTTTTAAGTCATTCCATGTATGTGCATTTTCCCCTTAGATGGAAAGGTCAGGATCATGAAATATGTATTTTTAACTGCTCACCACACCTTGCACAGTACAAGGAACAGAAAAGATACACAATTAATGCTCACCGATTACCTGCCATTCTGAGTTTTTGTTTCTTCAAGACAGAGCCTGAGTTTGGGAAAAGGACTTGTCACCTGTTAGCCACTCACTATGTGCCTGGTGTATCCGCATATATCATATCCTATGTTTCCATGTATTCAGTCTTGGCCAAGTTCATTACCAAAAAAACAGGCATTCAGGGCTAGGATGGCACAGTTACGTTATGGAAGGGGTCATGACTCAGTATCACTTCTATGATCTCTGAAATATTTTACGTTTTGTTCTATTCTATCCTATTCTATTCTGTCTTTTTAGGGCGGCATCCGTGACACATGGAGCTTCCCAGGATAGGGGTCTAATCAGAGCTGTTGTTGCTGGCCTACACGACAGCCACAGCAATGCCAGATCTGAGCTGTGTCTGCGACCTACACCACAGCTCACGGCAACAGGATCCTTAACCCACTGAGCAAGTCCAAGGATCGAACCCACAACCTCATGGTTCCTAGTCAGATTCGTTTCCACTGAAACCCTTTAGAAGAATATAATTTAAAATAATTTCCCCCCTAAGAATATGGCCCACTTGTCCCTGTCTGATGATGACCCTGACCTAACTGGAGGTGTCTGCTTCTCTGCCCTGGACAAGAAACGCTCTGCCTCAGGACCAGCCGTCCGGCACCACCCCTCCGGTGGTTAAAATCGCTGGCAAGTTTGTTCTCCGCCCTTCCTTGAGCCTCTGTCCTGCTAAAACCTACTTCCCTCTGATTTTCCCATATGCATGACAAACCACCATAGGCATCTCAATCCTTTGCACAAAAAGGCAGGGAGATAAACTAAATATTTACCGGGAGGCTGAATGGCAACCTCAGGAAAAAACAAGCTTTTTACATATTTGTCCATGAGAATAACTAATTCAATCTGATATAATTTTTATTTCATGATCTTTCTCCCCCTGCTCATCTTTTTACTCTTCAATCTAACACACATATGCACGCATGCACGCACGCGCACACACACACAGATTTCAATCAGACAGTGACTTCTTCGCAGGCAGACCAGCCCATTTATCCTTCTTGCTTGAATCAGACTTCACGCCTCTGCAGGCCACTGAAGAAGCTTTCAAGTCTCTGTAATGCAAAGTTTACTCTTTGGGAAACAGGCTCAGGCTGCCTTGCTCATCGGAATGTTCTGAAAACTCAGTGAAAGATGACGGGGATTCTTTCGAAGGCTGTAACAGTCTGCAAAAATCACGAATAGCCAGCACGCATGAAGTCTTATCCGTAACAATTCTTCACCACCTCAGTGGACACTCTGGCCTCCCCCTCTGGTGGCTCTGCGGGGCCAGAGTGCTTC
The DNA here is from genome assembly GCF_016906955.1 of Phacochoerus africanus. Taxonomy (NCBI): domain Eukaryota; kingdom Metazoa; phylum Chordata; class Mammalia; order Artiodactyla; family Suidae; genus Phacochoerus; species Phacochoerus africanus. The sequence goes on along the minus strand of NC_062553.1, from coordinate 4,708,968 downwards.
GGCAGGGCCAAGAGCCCTGTGCCTTTGTTTGCCCAGAGCCACGCCCAGGATGTTCTACTCACTCAACCACCGCAGTGGGCATCGAAAAACAGCTCTAACTAAATGAATCCCGGCTGTGCCATTATTTTTTTTTTTGAAGCCACACATGAAAGAGAGCCTTATTAATATTTTAAATGATCCTTGGGGGCTGAAGCCCAGTGTTTCGGCTGTATTCCCTCTTCTCCAGCAGGCGACTTTCGCATCTCGGAAAACGGCTGAGGTGAAGAAGAGGAAGAGGCACCACAGACAACCTGCCTAGAGCATCTTCTCGATTCAGCCGTCCTCCGGCCTTGGGCCACACTGAGCCCCGTCCAAGATGTCCCTTCTCTTCCTCTGACCGCACACCCTCTCGTCTATCTCTGCTTTCACTGCCAAAGCCAGGACCGTACCCCCTCTGTTCAAGCTGAGGCTCCTGGGGCACAAAGTGACCCAACATCAGGCAGAGGGACCTGGGGATGCAGCTGAGAGCTGTTTCTTGGCTGCTGTGTAAGCCCCCCGGGTGCCTCCTCTGCAGGCCACGCACACCACGCTGCTAAAACATCCTAACCAGCTCCAGGATTTGCTCTGAGGGCACCCAGCAGCCGCACCAAGCAGCCACACGTGGAGCAGAGGCTGGGCTTCTGCAATGCTGACTTTCCTCAGTTTCTCCAACGGGCCACCCGCTCTTCCCTGGGGGCCTCCCCCTTCCCACACAGAGCCCCCCTCCTCCCCCCCTCTTCCAGGACTAGGCTGGGTATCCCTGCTGTGGTCTCCTCAGCTGCTGTACTTCCCCAAAAAACACCCCCCCGCTACACCCACACACACCCACCCACACTTTGTTACAACTTCAGGCTGAAATGTCAAACTCTGGAAAGGCAAGGCCACGCCCATCTCAAGCCCATTTGCCCTCGCATCCAGGCAGTGCCCAGCACTGGGCAGGTGCTTCTTATTATTAACTTACCAAGCAAATGCCATTGATCAGGTGAAGGGGACAGCATGTGAAAAGCCACGATGCCCACCCATCCATTTAATGGCCTTCTGGCTCCTGTCACACCAGGTCCATGATCAGCAAAAGGTCCTCAGGAGGCTGCGGGTCCCACAGAGGAGCTCCGGCCTCTCTGGTTCCCCCTTAAACCACACATCTTTCCAGCTGGGGTCGACCATGGGGCCCAAATTAACCACAAATGCCTCGTCCAGGGCCGCTTCCCCAGGAACTAAGGGTGGTTTGGAGCCTCTCTCCTCCCCACGCCACTGACGCTGTCAGAGTCACTCCATCTGAGTCTCTTTAATGGGTCGACTAGTTGCTTCCACAAAGGATAAAGCAGCAGGATCAGCAAGCAGTTCTGAAGCCCTTGTGTGTCTATCCAACACTAAGCCCTTGGCCGGGGTCCTCTCGGATGCCCGAGGGTCTTGTGAAAGGGCCAGTGTTATGTTCACTTTGGAAATCAGAGCGCAGAGGCTCAGAGAGAAGGAGAGTGGAGATGCACACTCAGACCCAACGGGTGCAAAAGCCTGGGCAGCTTCTCCCCAGCCCAGAGGGCTGCAGCCAAAAAGCAGGGTGACCTCTGCAGCTGTGTGGACAGAACTACACAGCTTCGAAGGCACTGTTCCCACAGGCCTGCCTCAAAGGCCATCTAATGAAACTTCCTTCTTGGAAACCGGGGTGGGGAACACAATACAGACGGGCTGTGCGCCACGGCCACAAAGGGACATGGGGCTCCAGGCTCATCAGCCACTGCATCCCCTCTACCTCCAACTCCTGCCTCAGTTCCCCTGGGCGCGGGGTTAGAGAGGCCCAATGCCTGAACCTGCTCATAGAAACATCCAGTCCCTTTCTCCCACACGGCCTAGGCTGGGACAACCGCATCCCCTCCATTGCTTCTCAGCCAACTGCCGTGTTAAGGGATTGTCACAGCTCCAGGTCCCAGAGGGCAAAGATTAGGGATTGTTTAAGAGGTGCCCCCCACCCCCAGGGGTCACATCTCTGGATGGGAACTCAGAGAAGTTCGGTGGGCAAGACCTGAAGCTGGGCCCAGGAGGGGTTTTCTAAGAGAGGACTTGGCACAGAGGTGGGCAGAATGCGGGGGAGGCAGGGAGCCCAGGTCTCTCTCGGTGTTCTCAATTGCGCCCTCAGTCACTGAGAGCTTTATGTGGACAATGCCTCCTTCGAAGGGTGTACTGAGAAGCTGCCATAAAACAAGATCCGCAATGCGCTGGGCAGGTGAGCGGGAAATGTCAGCTCCTTCCTCGAACCCAAGGCTGTCCTCCCTCTCACAGGCACCCCGGGGCCTCCCTGAACCCGGATTCCGGATGAAGGAGAACGCAGGGTTCCTGTCCTCAAACCTCAGGCACCTGTCCTGGAGGATTCCATGACGCCGGCATCCCGCCTCCCAACACCTGGCTGCTCAGATACCAGCTGCCCAAGGGCCATGGGCTTCACCAGCACCTGTGGCCACATCCCCTCGGGAAGGGTTTGGTTCAGCTCCTGCCAGGCAGGGAATGGGAGGCAGATGGAGTCTCCCACCCCACCCATGGTGCCCTCAGCTCCCCACCTTGAGACAAAGCAGAAAGACCAGGGATCCTTTGTTTCCCGCCACACCCAGGGACTGAGGGGACTGCTCGGCCCCCACGACCATTCCCCCCCCCCCCGCCCCCGTGTTAACCCTGCCGGTGCCACAGCCGCCTGCGCGGCCCCATTAGCTTGTTTTCAGCTGAGATGAGCAATGGGAGGGGCGCCTCCATCATGGCGCTGTGTCTGGGTCCAGACTTCCAATCCATCGACATGGGCGGGGAGGGGGGGGTCGATTTTTTCCTTCTTCTGGCGGGGAACTCTGCTGCGACCCGCAAGGGCTGGACGGTGCAAAGGCCGCGCGCTGGAGGCTCAGCTCCAGGCCCGGTGGGTGGGGGTTCGGGCCCCTGCGCCCCTCCCTCTTTTGTTCAGCTCCGCATCCTCCGGGTCCACGCCATCCGCTGGCACATCCCGTGGGGGGAGGGGGCTGCAAGCCCGCGGGGAGAGGGACCCGCGGCTCCAGCCCCGCCCCGCCACGCGGGGCTTCCCTCCCCCGCATTGTCCCCAGAGGCTGGGGGGAGGGGGCGGCACAGGCGAGACGGGCCCCGCCCCACCCGCCGCGACGCCGCAGAAAGCCTCCCGGGCCGCCCCTGGGTCCCCCGGCGGATCTGGACCCTGGCGGCGACCCCCTCCGCCCCACAAAGGACGGCGGCCCGGCGGCGGGGGCCTGGCTTACCGTGATGTGGGGGATGCTCTTCTTGCCCTGGTACGACATGGCCCCCCTCTGGCGCCCTCGGCCCGGCCGGCGGACCCGTGGGGCTGGCTTTCGCTCGGTCCGGCTCTCTCTCGGCCCCGCTCCCCGTGGGCGCGGTGACAAAGGCCCGGGCGCAGCGAAGAGAAGGGACGAGGCTCGGCGCCCGCGGCTGCCCACGCGCCCGGCTGGCCCGGCTGCTCGGCCCGCCCGCCGCCGCTCCGGCTGCGAGCACCGCCCGGCTCGGCGACGAGGGCGGGAGGAGGAGGGAGCGGCGAGGGCGGGAGGAGGGGGCTGCAGACAGACAGCTCCTCCCGGCGGCGCGGAGTGCAGCCCGATTCGCCCCTCTCGCCTCGAACCAGGAAGCGCTTCCCTTCCGATCCCCCTACTCCGCCCCTCGCCCCCCTCCACGGCCCAGCCCCGCCGACCCCCGCCCGGCGCACACGCCCTCCGCAGGCCCCGGCCTCGCTCTCGCGATTGGGTAGGTCTGCGTTTCAGGGCTCTTTTAAAAGCCAGAGATGGACTTCGGCTGCGCAGGGAGAGCCGTGGGCCGCGCCACAGGTGTGCGGCACCGCATCCGGGGGGGCCTCCCGGGAACGTCTGCGTGGGGGGCGGATAGTGGGGGCCGGGCGCCCAGAACCCGCCCGCTGCGGGAGCCATCGAAGCCCTCCAGGGTCTGGCCCAACGACCGCACCCCTCCTTCTGGCCTGTCGTTCCGCAGCCTCCGTTTGTCCATACGCTGCACTCCTCCCTGAATAATCCAAGCGCATTTGCAGCCCCAAGTCCAAGCCTATATTCAAGCTGCACCCTCTCTCTGAATACCCTGTCCAGGACAGGAGCTCAACCCATTATTCTCCACGACTCACCTCCAACGGCTGCTCGTAAAGCCTTTCCCTGCCACCCTCGGCACTGAACCAGCCTGCCTGAGAACTCAGCAGGAACCCCGCAGCAGGGACCTGGGAGACAAGGCCCTAATTAGTGGCTGACCTGCTGTATGGCCTGCAGCCCCTCTCTCCTCGCACAGCCCTCTGCCACAGCGGCCACCAGGTCACTGCCACAGCCTTGTCTACCAGAGAGTGGTTGCTGATTGCAGAGCCAGACCATTGGCACTGAGGTTCCCACAACCCCCAGGACAGGCTAGGGGCCAGGAGGGGGGAAAGGATGCCCTGGTTCCCAAGGGAGAGTGGACATCACCCCTGGCACCCGTAATCCAGGTGTTGCTTTGGGGAGAGGTGCACAGGAAGCCTGGGCGTCGCTTGAGAAACTTCTTGACAGGAAAGAGGAAAGACAGAGAAAAGGGGGAGCCCTAGCAAGCCCCCCTAGCACTAGACAGTGGCCCCAAATCTCCAGTCAGATTAAAATGCCAACCTTCTCACTTTCTGCCTACAAAATCCAAACCCACAGGCTCCGTTAAAAAAAAAAAAAAAAAAAAAAGACCTCGTTTCCTTACTTAAGCTGCCACCCAGAGGGAAGGTACATTCGACCTCATAAAGCCCCCACCGTTCAGGTTAGGCCCTGAAGGCCCTGCCTCCGCCACCAGCTGGAGGCCAGTCCTCCAGTCTTGGACAGGAGGCCAGAGATGCCTGGGCCTTAAACTGGAGATGAGGTTGTATGTTCACAAAAGAGAAACAGCTTAGTATTCCAGGAACAGTCGGCCATACGGTTTCCATTTCACAGATGGGAAATTGAGGTGTACAGAGATAAAGTGATATCTTGGATACAAAGCACATTAGCTGCAGCAGAGCAGTATCTGGAAGCCCGGTTCCCGCACACCTTGTCTGGAACTTACTCTGCTACATTCACTCCTTCAGCCTCGGCTCTGACCTGGATCCTAAATTCTTCCTGCTGACCGGAAATTGCAGGTCTCCCTCTCCCCAACTCTATATTCCCTTCCTCAGCGATGTTAAGTCCTAGGCTTCATGAACCAGGGTGTCCCCAGGGTTCCGTCCCGGCTGGGATGCTCGGGGGGTGGGGACAAGACCACGTGAGTTTCGGGGGAGGGGCATGGGTCCTCTATTGGCCAAACAGGCCACTGCTCCCCAGCGGACTTCCCGGGTACAAAGCGCCGCAGTGGCTCTGCCTTGGGCCTTTGGCAAATGCTGCGCCTGCGCCGCAGAAATCCCTCCTCCCTCCCCAGGAAAGAGCTTTATGGGCGGGGGAAGGGCCCGGCACCCTCCGCAAAGCGCAGGAGCGGCGCGGCCCTCCAGCCCTCGGAACCCGAACGCCCTGGCCTCTCGATCTGCAGACAGTAAAACGCTCCCCCTAGGGAGATTGCGAGCCCCTTGGCTCCAGAGTCCCGAACCTCAAGTGCTTCCAGAGCCCTTGGCGCGCTAGAGGCGCTGCCTTTGTCCGGTACCCGAGAAGCCATGGAGAAAGGGGGAGAGAGGACTGGAGGGGGAGAGGAAGGAGGAGTGGGAGAGGTGAAGGGACCGGCGTTCCCAAGCGCCGAAGGGCAGCTGCAAAGCTGTCCCAGACAGAGCCCAGGGACGACGCTGGCGTTGGTGACACTGACTGCAGCTCCGTCAGGGATGCTGTTCCATAGCTCCCGGTCGTGCACAAAGCGCTCTCCCCTCCCTGATACTCCACCATCCCTTGAGGGAGGCTGGAAGATGCTGCCCCCATTTCACAGATGAAGAAGCTGAGGCTCAGGAGGGCTCAGTGCCTTGCCTGGAAACCAGGGTTGTGCGGTATTGGCCCCAGGTTCCTGGTCCGTGGCCCTGAAGCCTCTCACTCAGGCTCTGAAGCCTGGATCCCTAGCAAGGTCGGCCTCTAGGGAAGGCGGTGGGCAGGGTGAGATATAGAGGGGGTAGGGGCAAGGGGACGGGACCCTCTAGATATCTCCGTTCCTTGCCCCACGCCCACCACACACCCCCGCATTCTAGACTTTCCTCTCGCGAGCACCGGATTCAGGACCACGGAGAGTTCCCAAGCTACCGGGACCAAAAGCCCCGGGCGGGTGTGGGAATGGTGGGGGCAAGGGGAGACCCACTATGCAATCGTCGCCACCACAGGCCGGCCCAGCCCCCACTCTTCCAGGAATCCCTCCTAGATTTTGTCCAGATCAAGCTCTGCCTCCTCCCAGCTCATTTTATGCCTCTCATAGCACTTAAGGGGAGAAGAGTTAATAAAAATGATGATAATGATAAAATTCATAAAATAGACGGACATTTATTGAATGCTCACTACCCAGCAGCATTAACCGATTTAATTTTCACAGCGAATGTGTTGCCCACCCTAATTGGGGTGGGGCCAGAGTGCCAAGCGGGAATCCCAGCACCCACCAGGGGCCTGGAACCTGAGCAGTGCTCAGACATGGAGTTCTGGGGTGAGCTGACAGCTGCCGGCCCTCGGGGGCTCCCACTTCCGTTTTCCAAGCACCTCACCCACATATCCCAGAGCTGTGTCGTCTGTCCACCCATCTTCCCCCCCCCCCCCGCCCCGTGTCCTGGCGTCCTCCCCCGCCACCCCCATCCACCCCAGCTAAAGGGAGAAAGAGCCCCAGGGCACAAGGCATGGATTTCTCTCTCCCAGAAGCTTCCCCACTTTCGCCGGAGAGGCGGGGGAGACCCTCCAAGTCTCGGAAGCTATCGGCCCCGGTTCAAATCCCGGCTCTGCCTCCAACTTGCTCTGTGAAGGGAGCACCCTGGCACCGTGCCGTGGGCCTGAGGAGCGTCCCCTGAAGATGTCAATGATGTGGGCAGCGGTTTCCACTTCCATCTGGCTGCTGATCTAAATCTTTAACCAAAGCCTTTCCTCAAGAAGCATGCAAGGAGCACTCAGGAAGACTTAAGCTTTAAGCCATGTGACCACATGTATTTCGCTGCACCTTGGCAGCGCCTGGTACCTAGCAGGTGCTCCGGAATTACTCCTGAGTGAGTGAATAAATAAAGGGATGAATGCGGAACTGAACTCCCCATCTTTCACGAAGCAGAGAATGGGGATCTTTGCATGAAATACCCCCAGAGGTCCCTCTGCGCTTTGAGGAACCATGTGGTGGCTTTAGCCAACTTACTTCCCTTCTCAGAACCTCGCTCTCCCTTTCCGCAGAGAAGGAGAGGAGGGCTGGATCTCCAAAGACCCTCTGGAGTCCCAGGGACTGTGCTGGCCGATGTTAACGGAGTCGCACAAGCTCTCCGCACCTCGGGTATGATGGGGTGGGGGAGGGGCCTTCCGTAGCTCGCCCAAGCCTGGTGGCAGCGGCCCCAGCACTCCGGCCCGGGCACTGCCCTGGGGCGGCCTCACCCCCAGCGACCTGAGGGCCCCGCCCCCTCCATCCGGCCCACGCGCGCCCCGAGGGTACCTGGCCATTGTCCCGGCCGAGCGGCAGGTCGCGGGGCGCGGGGCAGCGGATGCGCAGCGCAGGCGGTCTCTCGTCGCGCTCGCCCGGCGAGCTGACGGCCGAGCCCGAGGGCTCGCTCACGTCGCTGGCCGTGTCCTCGCTGCCGCCGGGCCCCGGCAGGCCGACCGAGTCGAGCCGGCCAGCGCTGCGCGGCGTGCGCGCCGAGCCGCGGCGGCCCACGCTGTACGCGTCGAAGTCGATGGTCTTATTCTCGTAGGCGCCCTCCACCGCGGCGAACATGCCGCCGTACTTCTGGCGCGGGGTCTGCGCCGCGCTGCCCGGCCGCGCCAGGTACACGGGCAGGTCGTCCTCCGTGTTCCACGCGCGCCGCCGGTCCGCCATACCGGTCCAAGGCCGCCCGCCCGCGGCCCTAGCGGCTGCCGTGCGCCGCGCTCCGCGCTCGGTGCGGGCCCGCGGCTGCCCAGGCGCGACTGTGGCCCGGGGAGGGGCGGGACGGGGCGCGCGGCGGGGCGGGGCCGGGGCGGGGCCAGGGCGGGGCTCCGGGCGTCCGTCGGCCTGAGCCGCGGCCGGCTACAAAGGACCGGGAGGCGGGGACGCGGCGAGGGCGGAGAGGCACCGTGACGTGCCCTCGCCGCAGCGCCGAGAGCCGGCGGCCTAACCGCAGTGCCCTCGCCGCACCCCCGCTCCCCGCCCCCCAGCCGAGCGCAGGGTGCGAGGAGAGCGAGGGGTGCGAACCGCCAGCGCGCGCACACACGCACTCCCAAGGCACGCACAGGTTGGTACTAGCACACCAGACAATTACGCCATACAAGCACGTGAGAGATGCACAAACATGATCTCACACACGAGGGTCGATTACACACACTCCCCAGACGCACGCAGGTTCGTTCACGCACATGATAGACGATTTTGCACACACATGCATGCTTGTACCTATTCCGAGCTATTTACACACACACACACACACACACACACAGAAATTCTCAGTCACCCAACCCGGCATGTACACCGCATCACGCCAAGATTGACTGCACAACCAGAGAGACATTCACACATTGGACACCGCATTCATTCACTCGGCTCGATTAAAGCGAGTGCCTGCTGGTGCCTAACACGTTGTGGGTGCTGCGGAGAGCGCCATGAGCAAAAATAGACAGAGTCCTACCCTCTGCGAGCTGACATTCTAAGGAGGAAGGAGACCGACACACGTGAACACACCGGCCGTTGCTGCACGCCAGGAAGAATGAAAGAACAAGCAGCAGGAATGTGCTAGGGCCGCGTCCATGCTGACAGGCGGGAGAAATCCACTCCTGCATGTGAGCCAATGATTCCCAGGGACACGAGGCTCACTCCTGCAACACCCACACAACAAAGAGATGTTCACACCCTGATACCAAAGGCAAACTCACAAGGTGACTCCACACACATAAACCCGACAGGACACCCCCACACAAATCCACACCAGAAATGTGGGAAGACGGGAGCTGAAATAGAAACGCTCCAGAAAAAGAGGCACAAAGAGAAAGATCATCTGGCAGACATGCACACACTCTTGTCAGTCACCCAGACAGACAGGTGTTCCCCATTCCAGGGTCACCTCCCGTGATCCTTGATGCAGCCCACCCTTACTGAGCTGGGACCTTGCAGCCTGAGCCGTCCCAGGCTTCCTCTGACCAGGGCTAGGGTGGATGGTGTGGGGCTTGGGGGTCACTCTGCTGGAGCGCTCCTCTACCCCTCTTCAAAGCCAGGCACCATGTGCTTTGCCCAGACACCCTCGCTCATTTCTCCTTGATTGCTAGCAGACAGAGGATCCCGAGAGTCTCCAGGGACATGATGGTCCCAGCTGCTCTTTCTGGATGAGTAGAATCATCAGCTGCTGGGCTCCTCCTCAGGCAAGTTCAGACACAGAGCATCAGGCTGGGTGGGGACCCAGCTGGAAGCTTCGGTGCCTTTTGCCACATCCTAACCGCTCCCCCCCACCTCTCCCTGCCTTCCCAGTGCTGAAAGCTGTCCCTTCAGCCCCTGGCCTCATTGGTTCAGGAAATCCCAGACTCTGCAAGACTCTGGGAAGCAGTGCAGGAGTGTTTTTAGTGAAAACTTCTATCTGAAATACTGTTCCCAGCAGATTCCAGGCAAGGAAATTTCATGTTGAAGACCATGCAGCAACGTCTTCTAAAGCTCCAAAAATATTCGTCGTGACTCAAGCCGTAGAAATAAACCCATGGTAGTCAGAGGATCTGAGAATCTGCGTTAGATGAAACTTTTGAGGTCAGCCCTCCTGCTGTATGCCTGAACCCGCTCTCACATCTTGAGGAGATTATCTCTCGGGCTTGCTTACATGCCGCTGGTGATGGAGATCTTACTACCTTCCAAGCAAACCCTTTTATTGGGAGGAAGGGCTAGACGGTTATCAAGGGTGGGAGGCAGTGACCTGGAAGGAGGGAAAACGCTGTCTTTATACAGAGCAAGAAGAGATGACAATTCCCACTTAAAGAGTTTGCTACAAGCCAAGGACCATTTGTAAGCACTTTACGTATAGTTACGTAAAGCCTCACCGAGACCTTTGCGAGAGGTACCATTTTAGCCTCATTTAACAGATGAGAGTACAGGTTCAGAGAGGCAAGTAACTTGTCTTGGGTCACAACGGCTAACTGATGCCACTTCAGACTTAAACACAGAGTCTGCGTCTTAGTATCCCTTACCCTCCCCCAAGAAACTTGGCTGAAAAGCTCCCACTGGGAGGGGGGAGACAAGGAAATAGACCTGGCATAGTTAGAAGAGTCTCGTGTTTTAGTTAGAATCCTGTCCTCCATGCAACCCTGGGCAACTCATCGTTCCACATTCATCCAACACACATCTTGGGTTCACTGTGTGGCCGACTTTATTTTCCTTCTCCTCTCTCCTCTCTTCTAGAGGAGGGGCCTCTGAGTTTTATTGAGCACCTACCATATGCAAGGGTCTAGGCGTGCACTATTTATTTTCACACATTATATTCTGCTCTCAGTAGATGCCACCTCTGTTTTCAGGCTGGACCACTGCTCAAGTTAACTTCCAGGAAGTGGCCATGCTGGGATTCGACCTCAGATTTGTCTGCGTCCTCTTTAGATCATCTCCTCTTCTCCAGAGCAGTAATCCCAGTGGAACAGAGAGAGGCAGGTAGGACACAAGCTGGGCTCTAAGTTAGGAAGGACACCCATCCGCCTCCAGGGAGGCCCAGGGGAGCAGCATCTGGCAGAGGCCAGCAGAGGAAAGCCCAGGCCACCTAAGCAAACGGCGGTGGCCTTCCCCACCCTGTCCTCTGACTGGTCTCAGTCCTCCAGGGAAGCAGGGCTCATAAGTGAATTAAATCATGACATCTGGCGGAGGACAAGCCTCCAGCTCATCCTGTCGGAAGAGGAAGCCTTCCAGGGTGATGACAGAGAGCAGAGGGGGGCCACGTCGGATGGCAGCGGGAGGGAGGACAGAAGATACCACTCAGCTCTGATGCCTATTCGCCATCAGGACCTTTTTTTTTTTGGCCAACAGTGAAAACCCAGATTTTTAAAAAATTAGTTGAGGGAAAGGGAACCATCATTTATTCTTAGGTGCATAACACTCTTAGCAAATAGGTGAGGCCAATAGTGGATAATTACCCTTGTTTGGAATATAAGGAAAGAGGTTCAGAGAAGTAAAGCAAGCAAAAGGCAGAGATACAGTTTACATTTAGGTCCGTTTGATCCCAAAAGGTCTGCTCTTCTCTGATGCCTCCAAATCAGTTCATAGGGGTTGTGGTGGGCATAATAACGCCCCTTTCTGGAAGAGGTTCACCCCCTCATCCCTAGAACCTGCGTGCATGTTCCCTTAGAGGGCAAAAGCTAACTGGCAGCAGCGAGAAAGTTCAGGATCTTGAGATGGGGAGATGATCCAGGTCGGCCCGAATGGAATCACGGGGGGTCCTTTTAAGTGAAAGAGGGGAGGCGGCAGGAAGGGCAGGGGCAGCCTCAGAGAAGGAGAGGTGGCAACAGAAGCAGGTGCCAGAGCCAGAGTGAGATTTCAAGAGGCAATGAGGCTGGCTTTGAAGACAGAGGAAGCGAGCCTGAGCCAAAGAATGCAGGCAGCTTCTAGAAGCTGGAAAAGGCGAGGAAGCCGATTCTCCCCTTGAGTCTCCAGAAGGAACACAGACCTGCTGATACCTTGGTTTTAGCCCAGCGACACCCATTTCGGACTTCCAGTCTCCGGAACTGTCAGATAATAAATGTGTGTTGTCTTAAACCCCTCAATTCATGGCAATTTGTTATAGCAAAAAAATGGTAAACCCATCCAGGCATATAATGGGTCATACAAGACATCGCTTCATTACTTGTGCGAAGTGGATTTGACTTCTGAGAAGATTGTTCCCCACCAAAACACAGGAGTCTTGGAATTACTGCCTTTTCCATTGTGTCAGGGTCTGTAACCTTTTGTAATGAACCATCAATAAGTTAAACATTCAAAAGGGAAAAAAACTTTAATTGTGAAAAAGGATACATTTTAATGTACAAAATTTCACAAATTATACATATAACTAACATAGAAAAATACATCTTGGTAACAAGAGAAAATGCCAGCCTATTTTACACAAGACTGAGCCATCATTACAAATCTTGAAAACCCAGAAAGGAGTATAGAGCCCAGTTCCCAACTGCTCAGGAATCTGATGGGCTTCTCCAAGGACAGGTCACTCTGTTCATTTCACTGCAGGCAGCAGTGTGGGGACAGCCACTGCTCCAGGACCCATGGGAGGGGAGGGTCCCACGACAGAGCATCCAAAAGGAAGAGGGGTCTGCCTATATTTTTAGACCACTCCTGTGTGAACCGATGCTTCAAACTGAAAGGAGGGCAGAACATTGGCAGAGCTGCCCAAATTCTGACCCTGTGTTTATTAATAGAGACGTGTGATATTGGAGTCCTTTTAGGTTCATGCAACTGCAAGGTGTAGACTTATTGTGCATTTGGGATCCAGTGGGAACGTATACAATTTCCAAACGGATGTCTTTGCGTCACAGCCTTCGTGTGACATCTGCCCAGGATTCAACCGGGAAGAGTGAGGAGACCAAGAAGGTTCTGCCAAAATGAACTCACAAGCCTCCTGCATCACCCTGGCCGGTGACACTCACGTTCATTCCCCACTTCACCAGCAAAAGTTGGTTGTGCCAACCTGAACACTGGGAGCTCATTGCAGTCACCCACCTGAGGTCGGGGGTTCATGCCCCACCCGTGCATTGAAAGGTGTCTGGGCCCATTTCAAAAGGTTGAGGGAAGTTTCTTAACATCTGCAGAGCACGCATACATGCTGAGTGCTTTAGAAAACATGTGCTAGCTCATTAAGGCTCACACCTTCCCAGATGTTTCTGTGAGGACATTAGGACTGTGAGAGGTAAGCCTTCTGCCCACGCTTGCGCAACCAGTTGGTGGCAGAGTCACAGTTTGAACCCCATGTATCTGGCCCCTAATCCATCCTCCAAACTCTGTGAGAGGCAGAACCCATCCTTGTCCCAACACAAAGTCTAGTAGTTAATAGTGATAACGTCACTGCCCGGAGACTTATTGCTCCTCTCACTTCCACTGTCATATTTGCAAACGCGGTATTGTATGACTTTACTATAAAGAGAAAATATTGATCCAGAGAGGATACCAATTTTTCAGCCATTTTCAACAAACCTACTCATCTCTTTTTCTCTTCCTTCGTTCCATCACCTTTGGGCATAGCCTGATGATGTTTTTCAGACAAAAAGAATGGTATTCGAAAACCCTATTTTGATGGTATCAGTTCTTCCAGGAGCCTTCCCCTGACTCTGTGTAATACATTTATGCTGAAGATGCAGACGTCAGACTTGGATGGGAGCTGTGCTTGCTGAAACCAGAGTAGGATTTGGGGAAAATCAAACGGGATAAAGGAAACCCAATCCTTCCATCCTAAGCCTATTGACTTTTCCGAAGCAGCTTTAGGTCCGTGGTATGCATCCTCTTTTCCTAGAAATTCTCAGAAAACAGAAAAGAGGACTAAATACATCAGCAAACCCCAGGGGGTTCTTCTTCTCTGCCTCCTTAAGATACAAGAGAATTTCCAAAAAGAGTCATTTCAAAGCTAAGTAGGAACACAGTCGGCCATTGGTACAAATGTTGAATAGAAATCTGCCTCTGTTTGCTTACATAACCAGTCGATCTACATATCGTACTGGACTTAAAATATCCCTTTCTGAAAGATTCCAGGATGCAAGCAACTGCTCCCAAGAGGTCTGCTTTGTGTGCCTATTGCATGACTCAATTGTATAATCTGAACTTATCTTTGGCTGAGCCATGATCAGCCACCAAGGGCTTGGCATCTGTGGAGCGGAATGCTACAGCATACCACGTGCTTCGTTTTCATAGGTTTCACAAGCTTCTTCAAAGGGCCCCTAAAGGTGAAGCTACAGAGCCAACTTGTGGTCAAAACACTCCAAAGATGAGATGGTTCATCCTGTTAACTCTGAGGACACATTTCTTTCCTAGCAAGGAGCAAACATAAATGAGTCAGACGCAAAAGAAACCCACAGGGGCATCTGGGTATTTAATTCACACGGAGGATGGGAGGATGAAAAGGGACTGAGAAACTACAGTCTGGAGGTTCTCCCCCTGGCTGCCCAGGAGAATTCCTGGGGGTACTTTAAAGAGCCCTGCCTGGGACCCACTCAGAATAACCTGAACTAAGTGTCCTGGAGAGGGAGCCGGGCATTGGATTGCTAGCTGCTCTCCCGGGGAACAGGTCACTCAGGTGAAGAATCCTCACTCCACTATATCCTCCAGGTGGCCTTCGGCAGGGCTCCCGTGACGCCCTCCCACCCCCACCCCTGACTCCCAGCCCAAAGCCCTTCCCCCTGCAAGGCACCGACTTGAATCCAGAAAAAGAGGCTGAAGAAAATATGTCAGAAATGTCTAGCACCCTATTCTCAGAGGTTGACTGAGTTCTCAAAAAGTTTCTCTTTCCAGCCCTGGGAATTTCACCCTGCAATTAAACAAGAGCTGTGACTCTCTTAAAAGACGCTTACCAGCCTGAATGTAAAAAAGCCCCTCTCGGGGTTTATGAAGTTTGCTCAACAAAGTGCTGAGTAAAACAGAAAGAAAGGAACTCAGCTTTGAAAGGATTTGGGCTCCAGGTCCTCTGCCATGATGGGTAACTAAGCTCCTACGTTAATCTCATTACAGAGTGCTTCATAAACTTTGGATCAGCTTTGCCGCTGGATTTGCACACGGGGAAACGAGCGCAGGGAAGGCTGCGGAGGGGTGGATTTAAACTGCAATCACCTCAGCCTCGCAGAGAAGTAGGTGTTTTCCTGATAACTTGGGAGTCACGGCTTCCCCAGAGAGAAATGTGGGGAAAAGATTCTTTGATCTAATAAACGTTGCTAAGTGATGCCAGACTTGGAATCATTAGAAAATGAATGACATCAGACCCAGATTGAGAATTCCAAATCAGAAGGACCCGCATGGTGGCACCGTTGGAGAACCCCGCCTAAGAGAGCAGAACCAGATTCAGCTCCGTCTGCGATCAGGAGGCTGTGTGACCATGGGCGTGTCACTTACCCTCTCTGGGCTTCAGGTGCCTCACCTAGAAAATGAGACAAGGCAGGGGTGCTGGTCCTAGAGGAAATCTCTAGCTCTACCAATGGATGCTTCCAAGTCTATTATCTGCATTCCTGCACCGCTGGCCTGCCTGGGAAGAGCAGAGGCAGGACCCCTCTGAGCAGTGAGGGCAGAGTGCAGCCCACCTCGGCCTGCATGTCGCCCCTGCTGCCACACCTCTGGTGAACCTATTTTAAGAGCACTGCCTAGCAGTTCGCGGGGAAACGTTGCCATGCCAACTCGCTGGCTGTGGCTAATCACAATCTATGAATGCGCAGCACAACCATCTGACAAGCGGCTCTCCTCTCCCTCAGCCTGGAGATGGTCCCAGATGGTCATGAGACAGACCACCTTGCTCCTAGTGGCACACAGGACGTACACAATGGCTGCGCATGGAGTTAATGACATGAATGTACGACATGAAAGTGCCACACTGAGGTCTGCCCGTCCAGAGTAGCTGTTAACCCCTGGCATTTTATTGCCCCATTTGCCAGGTGATTCAACTGAGGAGGGGAAGTGACTTTCCCACGATCTCGGGGCTAAGACGTTGCAGAACCCGGACTCCAGCCCACTGATTCTGTTTTCAACTCTCATACCTCTCTTCGTAGGTCTCTCATCTCAGCCGCCTACGAAGGTCAAATCCTGTATATTTACGCCGAACTTGAGAGTTGACCAAGCGCCTTTCCCATGCATCTTCCTGTTTCACCCCAAGCCGAAAGGTAAGGAGGCGGGGCTCTGCCGGGCCCACACCTGGCCTCTTAGGGTTTGGGGGTACCGTGTGCTGGACTGCTCCACTCAGGAGGGTCTCAATGACCCCCAAGGGGCTCAGAGGCCTCCTGCAGGGACTCTGGGAAGGACCGAGGTAGCAAGCAGCAGAGTGGGTAGGAAGCCCAGTGGTGGGCGATGGTAGGGGCCCGGGACCAGCAGGCCACCTGGGGCTGGCGGAGGAGCAGGCAACACGCACCCAGCAACAGAGATGAGGCTTGAAGGAGAAGCCAGGGCCCCGGGGAAAGCCAGCTCAAAGGAGGCACTTCATGAGTGGTTATCGACCGACCAGATGACCGATTGACGGCTACAACTCATCACGGGAGCAGGAATTGGGTCTGTTGGTTCTCTCTTGTAACCCCAGGGCCATAGCGGCGCCTGGCACTTAGGGCTGGTTGGATGAAGGAGGCCATCCCAGTGAAAGACACACCTCAACCCCAAGAACATGCGAACCCAGGAACACTCCCATGGGAGGCTAGAAACCATATTTTTCCTCTTTTTTTTTTTTTTTTTCTCCAAAAGGTTTGGAAAACACGCCACCCTTTTAACCTCAGAGAGACTTCTGCCTGGGAAAAGAATGAAGTGAAATAAACTTTGTTGAGGGCCTGTGATCAACCAGGCACCTCCCCTTTGTCACCCACCTGGTGCTGCTGAGGGAGGTGCTAGGGGCTGGCGGGGGGATCTAGGGGGCTAGTGGGAACAAGGGGCCAGGGTTGCAGTCTGGGAAGAAGGAAAGGCGCTGGAGACGATGGGGTGGTGATGGTTGCATACCGATGTGAAGATACTCAATGCCAGGGAACCGGGCATTTAAAAACGATTAGATGGCCTGTTTCCTCCTATGCGTATTTTAACCACAATTTAAAAAAAAAAAAAAAAACATCGGCTAAACAAGATGTGTTTTTGAGCCCAGTCTGGCCTGAGGGCTGCCTGAGTGACCACAGGAGACGGGAAACTCTCTGAGATCGGACCCCACCCACCAGCCACCGTCCTGCCATCGTCCCCTTGGCTGCCCGAGCAAGAGAGCTTACAAGGAGTTCTTTTCAAAAGGTGTGCACCCTCTCAGTCTGAGCAGAGGCTCTTAACTGCTGGGCAAAAGCCGTGGATACGGGGCTGTGGTACTTCAGGCAGCTTGGGTGCTTTGGTTATTGGGGGCGGGGGGCAATCCGTGGACACAGCTGCCCGGAGTGACTTATGTTTCGCAAAGAAGAAATGTCCTCTTACTGTGGAAGCAAGAAGGAGGCTGGCTTCGGGACCTTCCCAGGCGGCCAGAGCCCATCCTGCAACAAGAACCCAGGCCACGTTAGTGGCCGCAGAAAGCGCCTCCTCTGCTGGAGGATATGACGAGGGAGGGGCTCGTCAGGGGTCCGAGCTGACGGGGACACCGGACGGCAGGCAGTTACACCCATTTTACAGATGAGGCACAGAGGCCCGGGGAAGCCAAGGGATGGCCTCAAAGTCACCAGCCAGTGAGAGGCAGAGCTGGGTCTCTGGGTTCCTCAACAGAGTCCTTTCCTTCCAGACGTGGGGTACTTGACCTTTGGTGGGCTCCCAGTCTCACCAGAGAGGCCAGTGAACTCCACGGCCCCTCCTCCCAGGAGCGTGCTCACACACCCCATTTTTTAGCACAGGCTGGCCCACAGGGAGCTCGATAATAGCGAGGTGACTGCTCAGATTTCTTTTAAGCCATGATTGTGCCAGGTCCCGCATCACCCATCTTGGGCAGAACAGGAAGGCATGCTTGTGGCAGAGAGCCCTGCCCAGCAGACATCAGCACGCACGGGAGAGGGGCAGGGTCGCGTTTACCCAGCGCCAATGATCCCAGGCACCGGGGAAGAAGCATCTTCGTGTTCAGGGCGCCTTTTGCAGCTCACTCAGTCGTTGGAATGAAACTGTCAAGTAGGCAAGCACTGGGACTCTCCAACAGACCAAGAAGCAGAAATTCCAAGGAGGTGAGCAGGCTGTGCAGGGACACAGCTGAGGAGGGGCCAAGCCAGCCAGGACCTTGGGGACTCCAGCGTGCTAGCTCCCGCCACCACCCCGTCCGTGCCCATACACATGGGCCTCCGACAGCCAGCAGCCATCACGTTGGTCCCCTGGTTGGTATGATACAGAGGAGAGACGTTCCCAAGGCTGACTTGAAATGGGAAGCTGTCGCTTGCCTTGTAGCTCAGCTCCCCAAGGGAGTGACAAATAACAGGACCCCCTGGGCTCCACTGGCTGGTTGCGAAGGATGTAAATATTTTCCAGGTTGCCGTGCTTGCCTCTGTGCTGTCTTCTTTCCTAAAACGACAACAACAAACCAGGGAGATGAGTTCTTAAAGGGACCATGCCATTGAGCATGGTTTTCTGCGTGAAGTCATCGGAACACACAAGCCCTTAAGATGCTGGGAGGCCCACTCTCTCCTCGATGTGTATGGGCTTACATCATGATAGCTGCATACAATTCCCCAGCTGCTCTCCATGAGAAATAACCTTAGGAGTTCCCACTGTGGCTCAGCGCATGAAGGACCCAGCGTCTCTATGAGGATGTGGGTTTGATCCCTGGCCTCGCTGAGTGGATTGAGGATCTGGCGTTACCATCAGTTGTGACACAGGTTGCAGATGCAGCTTGGACCCAGTGTTGCCATGGCTGTGATGTAGGCTGGCAGGTGCACCTCCAACTCAACCCCCAGCCTGGAAACTTCCATATGCCACAGGTGCAGCTGTATGAATAAATAACTAAATAAATATAACCTTAGTTTGGAATTGATAAACCATGCTCTCTTTATCTGGGGGTATTTCTGAACCTTGAAAAAATATAAGAGTTTTATGTGAAGAAGCATTTATGTGTATTTGTACTGAGAGGGTTCCTAGCTTTCATGAGACTCTCAAAGGGGCCCAGGTCCCAAAGAAGTTTAAGAACAATAGAGGCAAAGGAAGACAGAGTCTGGGGTACTCAGGACTGGGTTCTTTCACCCACTCAACAAAAAGTTATCAGGCACCTGCTGTGTCTCAGGCTCGGTGCCGGGCACTGAGGTTACACTGCCTGCTCTCACGTGGTCAAGGAGTCAGAGTGACCTAGGAATCACAAAAGCAATGTTATGTCCCAGATGTGAAGGAGGCCAGAGTGAGACAAATGCAGGGGGCGAGGAAGGAACCATCAGGCAGGTGGGGAGGGCAGCAGGAATGTGAGGGGGGAGGAGCATCCCAGGCGGAAGACTGACACAGCCTGTGCAAAGGTCCTGTGGAGAGAGGAAGGGAGCATGGGCAGCCAGCATGGGCAGACAAGAGAGGTGAGGAGAGGCAGAGAGGGAGATGAGGCTGGGAGGGTCTGCATGTGGCAGACGCTGGGCTGGAGGGAAGTGGGGGCCTCCAGTGCGGTGCTGGGACCATACAGGAAGGAACACCAACAGGAAGGAAGGACATGAAGGAGGCAGAAGAGGAGGACTGCCTGGAGATGGTGACATTTGAGTGGCATCTTAGAGATGCGCGGGAGCCTTGGAGGCAGAGGAAACAGCCTGGGCAGAAGCCAAGAGGTGTTGGCGAATGCGGGCCGGGAGGGTTCAGCAAGAATGATCACTTTGTCAAGAGGGCCTTCGTGGGTGTCGCCAGACCTCTCAGTGTATCTGGGCAGTCTGAGAGTTTACAGAAGGGGACCTCAGAAACATTAAAACCCCATCGACGAGCTGCATCCCTTTGCAGTCCCACTGTTCCTCCCATAATTGATTTCACTGAGCTGGGCTTTTAATGCCAAGAGTCTCCAGGGATGGATAATAATGGCTCACACATGGCTGGCAGCTGCACGTACAAGGACGCTGGTGAGAACACCAACCACAGCACTGCCCTGTGCGTCTCCAGATCTCACTTGCTTCAGTTATTTATTTGTGTAGGTGGCTTTTTAAGGCTGCTTTTCAAAATGTATTTATATATATATCCTGTGAGCTGCTTTCAATCCTTTTATATGAAGGCACTAAGACAATAATCCAGTTCCAATCCTTAAAGCTTTACAGGACCACTGGTATCCAAAGTTCACTCTATATCAGAATCACGTGGAGAGCTGCACAAGAATTCAGATTCCTAAGCTCAATCCCAGACTTATGGAATCAGTACCCAAGAGGTGAATCTAAGAAATCTGTGTTTTTTAATGAGTTCCATGCTCAGGCATTGGGCTGGGTGGTTTTCATACATTAAGTTCATGCATTAAGCATCTGGCATCTGGGTACTGCTGTGGGTGATGCTCCCATCTGAGGACAAAGCAGGCAGGTTAAGTCAGTGTCACTGGAAGCAAGTGAGGTTTAGTGACACCACACACAAGAAATCATCATCGCTTGCATCCATCATGCACAAAGTCGCCGCTCAGATTCTTGCACTGATCTTGCACTCCTAAAGGAGTTAATGCAACAACTCTTTCAGGATTCATGAACATATAGGTCACCTCCATAACCCACGAAGGTCACTCATAGATGAGAATTCCTGATAAAGTTACATCTGAAAAATTACAACAATTACAATGATACTCAACTCCTAAGAGATGATCGGCAGATACAACAAATTGAAGAAATCTCTGTGGGGGCATTAGATGTAAGAGAAATTCTAAAAGGGACTTTAAAATAAGGAGGCTTGCAATACTGACATAGACGTTCTATAAAGGAAAAGTAGAGTAACTGATATAAGACCTCAATCAGCAGGTTAAACAGTAGGCCAGATACAGATGAAGAGAGACTTAGTGAACTGGAAGATGAACCTGAGGAAACCACCCTGAGGAATTCAGCACAAAGAAATAAAGAAGTGAAAGGGCAGGGGTGTTAGTCTAGTTTGAGTGGTTAGAAAGGGACTTCTCGAGGAGATGATATTTGAACTAAGACCAAAATGAAAAGATATATACAGCCATGGAAAGACATGGGAGTCAAGTGTCCTAGGCAGAAGGGGCAGATATGTAAAATGCTTAAGATGGGAAAAACCTTGGCAGGAACCAGTTGGTGTGTTTGAAGAACATAAGGCAGGTTGCTATGATTCCACCAGGGGAGAAGCCATCATGGGGAAGAGGACAGTGTGATGCTGTGTGGAATGGACTTCAGCTCAGAAAGTGGCAGTGAGCAGGAGGTGTATGGCAGCTGAGGGCGAAGAGGAACTTTCTAACACTGAGAGCTAATCACTCACTCATTCATTCACTCACTTGCTTATTGGTTCATTTACTTGTTATCAAGTATATACTCTATGCCAGACCAAGAGTTCAAAGCTATGCCAAATGTTGAGATGAATAAGATCTGGCATCCTTGTCCTCAAAGACCTCTGTTGAGCGTGTAAAACAGACAGAGAAACTGTAATGTCAGACAGAATGAAATGCTAGCTTCACAGAAATCACCATGGCTGTGGAGCGTCAGGGAAGGAGTCATGAAGGTGATCAGACTGAGACATCAGGAAGCCTCTGGGAGGAAGAGTGCGCTCACTGCACTGCAAATGTGGGGCTATCAGAGGGGGCTCCCGCCTTTGGAGGAACACTTAACCAGTGGACCCTAAGGTCCCTTCCAATCCCAGAAGCGATGAGTCTATAAGACAACAGAAGGCGTTCATATGCCTTGGGGAGTTGGAGAGGACTAGGCTGCCGCTTCACCTCCTAGTCCACTGGGGGAAGCTAATGTCTGAACAGGTGACAGCAGAGATCCCAGGCAGGGAGATGATCGCATGATGGGGAGAAGGGAAGCCCTTGGGTATAAGAAAACGAGGGCAAAAATGGGGACGCCAGTCCATGCCCTACTTAGTTTCAGACCTTTGTGAAGACAAGAGCTCCTCACTGAAAGAATGCTCTCCAACAGGAGGGGCAACACAGGCATGACTGTCCTTGACACCATTCACTCAACACCCAAGGTCAAGCTGCCTTTGAGGGGAAGGGATGCATAGAGGAGATGAGGTCATACTGGGGGACCACTTTGTCACTGCCCTTTCTCTCCCTCTGATCTGTAAATCAAAGCAGGGCTGAATTGACCTACTTCCCAGATTAAATTCCTGAAAGTACAGAACTGGTATTCTCTGTTCCATCTACCTCTCCTCTGTGCTGCCATCCTGCAGCTCAGATCACTACCATTGCTTACCTGGACCATGGAGACAGCTTCCTAACCAGCCTCCCTGATGCCAGGCTGGCCCCACTCCAATCTTCTCTCCACACAGCTGCCAGAATTACTAGAAAGCTGAACACATCACGCCTTTGCTCCCACTCCCTGTCTTTCTCTGCCCTAGGATAAAGCTAAGCTCCTTGGCAAGACTTCCAGGGTCCCAGAACATCCAGCCTCACCCACCTGTCTTATCTCATCTCATGAAATTCAAATCCTTCCACTTCACACAGCAGCCACACAAATTCCTTGCACACTGAGTGCACTCTCCTTGGTCACACAAGCAGTGTTAGGTGCCTAGGGGTGGAATGCATGAGTAGGCGCTTGATGGCAAGTGCTTCTGACACTGATGGGCACGTTCACTGGGTTCTTCCTTCAACTCCATTCTCCTCCTGGTGTTTGGGGAATAGAAGCTCCATTCCACCAACGCTTCATTGGAGCAGTTCCTGGGCCAGAAATCACTTCTCTCTTCACGTGTCTCTCATCTTAATATGAAGTCCAGCTTCACAAGTGAAGCAGGTGCTCACCTCCCTGGACATGCTGGACAGTGGACTGAGGGCTCCAGATTTGCACACATGCAAAGTCTGTGCTCTCAGGAGCATGCAGGACAGGACAGAAGGACACACAGTGTCCACAGGACCATGAAGGAGCAAGTTTGGGGAAATGGAGGTGGGAAGGTTTGATGGGGGTCTTTTCCCAGAGGGATCCATGCCCCAGGTGGGAGGACCAGCAGGGGCAAAACTTGATAATCCAAGAGTTAAAGGGACGGCAACCCTGGACCACACCTACTATGTGTCAGCTACTGCCCTGAGCCCTTGACACGTATCACCATAGTGAAACCTCACAACTCCCATGATCCACGATTAGCCTTTTCCCCATTTTCAGAGGAGGACATTGAGAGGCTTAAAAGAAATATCCCCAAGATCCTACAGCAGGGTAAATGGTGGGACCGGGATTTTCAACAAGGCATTAGACTCCAGAGCCCACAAAGAAAGGCATGTGAAACGGCCCAAACAGACAAGAAACTGCTGCTGAACAGAGTGGATGCTGACAAAGGACAGATTAAATGCGGATCAATCTAATGCGATTCTCATTGAATGCAATCCAGTTCCAACATATTTCCTCAGGGAATATTCAGCATTTTCTTGCAGGTAAAGAGAAGCAAATGCAAAATTCATGATTTTTTTTTTCCAAATGAAAGTCCTCGAAATGTAAAAACTTCTCAATCTGCACCATCTGGCCACTAATTTTTATATTTTAAATGATGTCTGTTTGTGATACACTTTATGCTATAAACAAGTTTGGTGTGAATCACGGTGTTTTAATTAGAACACTAGTTATTCTCAAGAAGTCATCTAAAATAAATCCTTGTATAATTAGTTCAGGAAAGAAAGAGAAAGTGACCCCATGGTAATCGCCCAGCTTGATCGCTGAGGCTGAGCTTGGACTAGCTTTCCAGTCCCCTAACTGATGCTGGTATCCATCCAGAAACTTCTAGGTGCCCAGCACTGGGCAAGAAGTTATTTGGAGGTCGGGGGAAATGAAAAAAAAAAAAAAAAAGGTCCATTCCATCAATCTGCTCACATTTATTTTTCTTTTTTGGTGCCTCCTTATTGAACTTGAAAGCAGTACCATGTCCCCATTTCTTTAACAGATGTTTGACCAGAGCTTCTGTGTTTCTTTCCCTTTATGGCTCCTGAATTTGTGGCTTTTCCTGGCCCCCATCAAGGCCCAAAGCCTACCTGCCTCAAGCATCTGGGACAGATTTTGCTCAAGCTCTTCTTGGATATATCATCTTGTCGGGGGCTCACCACTGTGACAGAGACATCTGTTTCATTGGACAGCTCTGACTGCTGGGAAATTTCAATGTGTATTTTTCTCCAACATCACC
The DNA here is from genome assembly GCF_016906955.1 of Phacochoerus africanus. Taxonomy (NCBI): domain Eukaryota; kingdom Metazoa; phylum Chordata; class Mammalia; order Artiodactyla; family Suidae; genus Phacochoerus; species Phacochoerus africanus. The sequence goes on along the minus strand of NC_062553.1, from coordinate 4,685,025 downwards.
AAGTAATTCTCCAATTCTCAGGGGGCACTGACTGGATGTCCTATAATTTAACTCAATTCTGACACCAGAATTATACCTAGAAATATAGCATCAGATCACAGAGGTTAAGGGCTTAGTCCCACAAGACTGTCCTCACTTCAAATGCCAATCAAAAATCCATGTTGCTACCTTTGCTTCTGACCAATTGGCTATAAATTGGATGTGCCTATGACCCCTTTTTAGGTTTGATTAATTTGTTAGAGGGGCTCACAAAACTCAGAGAAGCATTTACTTATATTTATTTATTATTTTTTTATGAAGCGTACTGTAAAGGATACAGATGAAGAGTACATGTGGCAAGGTTCAGAGTGGTCCCCAGAGAGGGGCTTCTGTCCCCATCGAGTTTGGAGTGCATCACCCTCTAGGCATGTGGATAAGCTCTGGCTCATGAACCTGGAAGCTCTGTGAACACCGTCTTTTTTCTTGAACCCCATCTTTTTCGTAAAGCCTTGTTATAAAGAAACAACAAGCCCCAAATGGAGTCACTTGTGCCAAGCCCCACATCAGCAAACCAAGACAAGGGAATACATAACCTGCAAGCAGTCTCAGCCCCTCCCAGGAATGCAGTCTTAACAGTCAGTCTGGAATTTCCTGGTCAGCAGCAGTGAGGTAATTCCCCCTGATAGAGCCCTTAATCTGCCCCCCAAAATGAGGTAATCCATTCTTCCCTCTTCCTTGCCCCCTCTGTCTGTAAAAGCCTTCCACTTTGTATAGCTCCTTGAAGTTCATTTCTACTTATCAGCTAGGATGCTGACTGATTCCAGAATCCTTGAATAAAGCTAACTAGACCTTTACCTTCACTCAATCAAACTTTGTTTTTCAACAGTCTTCATTTCATAGGCATGATTGAGTAAATCATTGGCCAATGTCAATAGAATTGAATCTCCAGCCCCTCTTCCCTCCCCAAATCTTTGGGTGAAGATGAAAGTTCTCCTGGCAACCAGCCCCCAACTTTAGGTTACCTGAAGACTGATCCCCAATCATCTCATCAGCATAACAAAGCCACCTTTATCTCAACAGCTAGGAAATTCCAAGGGTTTTAGGAGCTATGTGTCAGGAACCAAATACACATTTCTTATGGTAAATCACAATATCACTGAAATTCATCCCTGAATCAAGCAAAAAATGAGACTTGCTCAAATGTGTGTGAAACATCTGAAGGGATATTTTACATGGCATGTAAAGCCTGGCACAGGGTCTACTCACAGAGGGGCCTTTCTTCAGAGATGCTGAGTCTGGTTGCAAAGTCCCTTCTTGCTGAGTCCGGTTCCCATGGTCCCTCCTGCCTCGTGGCTTCATTAGGGTGGTGGGAGAAGATGAAGAAAGACTCAGCCTTGCCTGCAGGAGAACCACAGTGGTGAGCTGGTACAAACTAAGTGGCTCTCACAAAACAACAGACCTGATTTTTAGCATTTGCCAATTTCTGTGGTGTAAATATTCCTACCATGGCCAATTTCCAGCCATCAGTGGGATGTCACGGAGGAGTTGGTAGCAGATGCTCACAAGCAGTTCCGTCCAGCCTGGAGGAACCAGCTCCAGCACCCCGCTGTGTATTTGGGGACAGCGGATGTATAAGAGAATGAATGAATGAGGGAAAGAATGAGCTAGCAATTTTGCAACAGTGAAAGGAGAGAACTGGAATGAACAGGATGTTTTTGTAATAACAGCAATAAATAGACTTTACAAACAAAGCTTTACAAAATAAGCCAGGATCCATGTAAAAAGCATTTTAAGCAGCTTCTCCAAATTACTTTCAAAGAATCATGCCTGATTTTTCAAAAAGGGCCATAAGGACAAATTGCACCAGCTCCATAATTTACTGCTTCTGTGACCTTGGGCAAAATACTTAATCTCTCTCTCAGTTTCCCCATCTGCAAATGAGGGGCATAATGCCCACCACAGGGCTAGTGTGAGGAAGGCACCAGGCAGGGGTCTTAGCAAATGGCAGAGCTAGCATCTGAGCCTGGGCGAACAAAGGAAGTATGGCCACATCCTAGAGGATAAGCCATCTCACCAGTGCCCAGCCTAATTCCCGGATCGCGGCAGACATGCAATGATTATCCTGGAAATAAATTTTGAATAAGGGCAGCGGGGATCAGCGTGCCCATGTGCAACATGGAAAGAACATATACTATGAAACAGATGAATCTCTATTCATTTTCTATGAACTTCCTAATTATATGCGATACAAAAAATATGGATCAAGATAAAATGTGTTTTTCCCCCCAACTGCCCTAACCTGTGTTTCAACATCAAGATTCATTGGGGTCATTTTCACTTTCACTGTTCTTAACGTTCTGGTCTAATTGATGAATTCCTTCATGAGTTGAAGCCCCTCTGAATCTCATTACACTGGACTCCTGGGCGTATTGATCCTTTTCAGAAATAAGGCAATAAATTGTCCACAGACGTAATGATCAAACCCACCACCAAGGCAGAGAATGCAGAACGCAGGCTTTCTCACTGCATTGTCTGTCTTTAATTGAACTTTTGTCACAGGTTTGTATTTCCGAATCAGCAATAGGTATCAATGGTTTTAAAAATGTTTGTTCCCTTTGAGATAGTAATTCCATTTCTGAGAATCAATCTCTCATAAATAGTCTTCCATGAAGACAAAAATTTATATACAATGATAAGCATCACATTATTTGGAATAAAAAGAAACCACTCAAATGTTCAATAACAGGGGTCAAGAAAGTTTTGTGTGAAGTTTATGAGAACCGTTAATATGGGGGGAAAAAGCCTACAAGATGCGATTAGATTAAAAAAAAAGCAGCATATAAAATTGTACATTAAGCAAAAAAAATAAAAAATAAAAAAAGGGAGTTCCTGTTGTGGCTCAGCAGTTAACAAACCTGACTAGTATCCATGAGGATGCAGGTTCAATCCCTGGCCTCGCTCAGTGAGTCAGGGATCCAGTGTTGCCGTGAGCTGTGGTGTAGGTTGCAGACATGGCTCGGATCTGGCATTGCTGTGGCTGGGGTGTAGGTCAGCAGCTGTAGCTCCCATTCAGCCCCTAGCCTGGGAACCTCCATAGGCCGTGGGTGTGGCCCTAAAAAAGCAAAATAATAATAATAATAACAAAAATAAAACTGTACATTGATTATGGATATTGGAGGAAATCTTACTTATAGGGATAAAAAGGGATATGGACCAAGATAGCAACAATGATTTTGTTTTTTACGGTTTCTGATGTTTTCTTCTTGACAGCTTTTCTCTATTTTATATATATTTTTGTAATACCCATACATCACTTGAAATTAATTTTCATAATCTGAATTTTATAATAGATCTATAAGTTTACTCTGCCCTCTTGAACAAGGCCAGCTGACCTATATGAGGGTACAGGTACAAGGGTGCTTCTCATTTTTCACTTGTTGGAAGTCCTTAGTCTAATGTCCTATTCTGCGGTGTTAACTATGATTGGTCCTTGCTCTCCCATGGATGCAGCCTGGAGCTGATTTTACGCAGCTGAGTCGGTAACTTAGCGTGGCCTGGAATTTGCTTATGCACACAGAAATGCAAAGAAAAGTCACTTTGGAAGTAAGCCAGGCAAAGAAGGACAAATATATGATATTGCTTATATATGGAATCTAAAGAATAATAATAATAATTAAAAGGGAGTTCCCATCGTGGCTCAGTGGTGGACAAACCCAACTAGCATCCATGAGGATGCAGGTTTGATCCCTGGCCTCACTCGGTGGGTTAAGGATCCAGCATTGCCATGAGCTGTGGTGTGGGTCACAGACGCAGCTCAGATCTGGCGTTGCTGTGGCTGTGGTGTAGACCGACAGCTGCAGCTCCAATTCGACCCCTAGCCTGGGAACTTCCACTGCAGGAAGTGGCCCTAAAGAGACAAAAAGACAAAAAGAAAAAAAGAGATGAAAAGGAACTTACATGCAAAACAAAAACAGACCCACAGATAGAAAACTAATTTACAGTTACCAAAGTGGAAAGGGGGGAGGGATAGATTAGGAGATTGGGATTAAGATATAAATACCACTAGGCATAAACTAGATAACCAACGAGGACCTACTGTATAGCATAGGGAACTATACTCAATATTTTGTAATAACCAGGGAAAAGAATCTGAGATATATATATATCTGAATCACTTTGCTGTACACCTGAAAGTACCACAACATGTAAATCAAAAAATTTAAAAAGCAACAACAACAAAGAAAAAAATTTTTTTTTTTGGTCTTTTCTAGGTCCGCACCCTCGGCATATGGAGGTTCCCTGGCTAAGGGTCCAATCCGAGCTGCATCTGCAACCTACACCACAGCTCACGGCAACGCCGGGTCCTTAACCCACTGTGAGCAAGGCCAGGAATCGAACTCGCAACCTCATGGTTCCTAGTTGGATTCGTTAACCACTGAGCCACGACGGGAACGCCCAAAGAAAAAAATTTTGAAAAGCATATAAAGCTGTTTGGACACTATATCAAGTATTCAGGAAATATAAGCTACGGCTAAAAAACCAAAACCGTTATAAATCAGTTATAACAACAACAACAACAAAAAACCCAGCCAAACAAATAAACAAAAAACAAATTAAGGTGTGTTGCTAATATAAATTACACACTAGATTTTGGAAATTTAGAAAAAAAGAATGCTAAATATCTCATTAGTAATTTCATACTGATTTCGTGTTGAAATTACAATATCGCATACAAGTTGGACAAATAAAATATATATTAAAATGAAAAAAGAAAGAAAGCCACTTCTGTCATCTGAAAACCTAGGACTGTAGCTGCCATATCACAGCCTAGTTCCCCACTAGCGTCAATTCTTCTATGTTTCTCAAGAGTTTTAGTCTTATTTATCTGTCCAGTCACTCCCTTGATCCAATAAGTAGCTCAGAAGGGAGTTACTCTAAATTCTACGCCTATAAATACTATCTTCAGTTCACAGGAGAAGCAGGGCAAAGGCCTCGACCTTGCTCCAGTCCAATCCTCCCTCCAGGTAAAAGCCAGGGTGATCGTTCTGGAATGTAATGCTGGTCCTGCTGCATGGAGGGCTGGGTGCACAGGAGCTGAAGGCTTGGAGGGACCCGGGGAGTTTGCTGGACCACAGCCTCCATGCTCCGAAGTACCCAGTACCTCGCAGGCTCCTCATTGGCTCTGTCTTCTCGATCTGAGTCTTTAAAAGACCCTCGGAAGACAGGACCTGAGCTCCACCTCACACCGTGCTTCTCTCCTGGCTGCCCTGAATTTGAATTTGTTGTCATCATTATTAACATGTTTATGGCCCTTGAGCACTTCTACGCACCATCTCCCCGGGATCTCAGGCACCCCCCAGACGAGAGAGGACACGCGTTCGCTGCTCCTGCTGGGGATTTTCTCTGTCACAGGAGGGAGGGAGGCGGTGCCTGACCTGTGGCCTCACGCGTGGCTTGTCTCCCACGTGCTCTTATGCTCTTTACCTTTCCACGTGTCGCTTATTGAATGATCTCAGCAGCAATGCCAGGCAATTACAATCCCTGTGTTACAGGTGAGAAACTGATATTCAGAGAAGGCCAGCATCGTGCCCAAGGATGCACAGCGAGTGAGCTGGGATTGGAACCCGGTTCTGTCTGACTCCAAGTCTGGTAAAAACAGAGACGACAAAAATGATGGCAACGGTGATGATGGTGACGCCGGTGGTGGCGGGCACTTAGTGCTAACTCCAGGCCAAACGCTGAGCCTGGCACTTGACATGCTTTACTCAATTATGACTCAATTTAATACTCATGGAATATTAATTTAATACTCAATACTACTGTCATACTCCCATAGGGCAGCTACTATTATTATCGGCTGCGCTCCTCTCACTGGGCCACATGCGCTGGGGTTGTGTATTTCTGGGAAGTGACAGGGCCATTACCTGAGGCTTCACAAGCATTAAGTAGCTCCAGGTTTAGTGCTTTATGCTACCAGGTTAGGGCCCAGCATGCAGCTTGGCAGTGTGTGCAAAATAGAAACGAACCAGACATCTGGAGACTTCCTCCTGAGAAGCATAAAGGAAATGTGTCTTGAGATTTGACACTATATTGTATCAGTGTGCTTACTGACCCAGACCCTAAAAAGGATGCCTTCAGCTCTGAAGAATGAAAAATTTTGGAGTTCCTGCTGTGGCTCAGCAGTAATGAACCCAATTAGTATCCATGAGGATGCGGGTTTGATCCCCGGCCTCACTCAGTGGCTCGGGGATCCGGCATTGCTCTGAGCTGTGGTGTAGGTTGCAGATGTGGCTTGGATCCCGCATTGCTGTGGCTGTGGTGTAGGCCAGCAACCATAACTCCGATTCGATCCCTAGCCTGGGAACTTCCATATGCCGAGGGTATGGCCCTAAAAAGACAAAAAAAAAAAAAAAAAGCATGACGATTTTTCTAAGACTTCAAGGTCTTTTGAAATGGAAGCTCAGCTACTTGGGGCAACAGTGAGTGAGCTCCCCGCAGCCATCAATGTCCAGTTAAAAGGGACAAAAAGCTAAAAGTCCTCCTTCCCTTTCCTTCCTTCTTTCTTTCTTTCTTTCTTGTCTTTTTCTTTTTAGGGCCACACCTGCGGCATGTGGAAGTTCCCAGGCTAGGGGTCGAATTGGAGCTGCAGCGGCCGGTCTATACCACAGCCACATCAACGCAAGATCTGAGCCACATCTGCCAATCCTTAACCCGCTGAGCAAGGCCAGGGATCAAACCCACACCTTCATGGCTACTAGGAGGGTTCTTAAGCCGCGGAGCCATGATGGGAATTCCTTTTTTTAAAAAAAGTTTTTTTAAGTCTTTTGAAAATTTCTTTTCATGGCCACATGTGTGGTATATGAAAGTTCCCGAGCTAAGGGTTGAATCAGAGCTGCAGCTGCCAGCCTGCACCACAGCCACAGCCACACCGGATCCTGGCTGCCTCTGCGACCTTTGCTGCAGCTCGTGACAACGCTGGATCCTTAACCCACTGAACAGACCAGGGATCGAACCCACATCCTCAGGGACACTAAGTCAGGTCTTAGCCACTGAGCCACAACAGGAAGTCCTGGAGTTTCCTTTTAGGTGATGATCCTGTGCTGAAATCAGGTAATGGGGATGGCAGCATGGCACTGGGGATGTAACAGAAGCCACCGAGCTGACAACTAAAATGATTCGGATGATGAATCGTACGTTATCCGCCTCCATTTAAAGATGGATAACCCGGCAGGGCACCTGTACTCTGCATATCCCACTTCTTTCTTTTTTTTTTTTTTGGTCTTTTTGTCTTTTCTAGGGCCACACCCTTGGCATATGGAGGTTCCCAGGCCAGGGGTCCAATTGGAGCTACAGCAGCCAGCCACAGCCACAGCCACAGCAACGCCAGATCCGAGCCGCGTCTGCAACCTACACCACAGCTCATGGCAACCCCAGATCCTTAACCCACTGAGCAAGGCCAAGGATCGAACCCACAACTTCACGGTTCCCAGTTGGATTCGTTTCCGCTGCGCCGTGACGGGAACTCCTCATTTCTGAGCCAGAGGAAGAGCTCAATAAGTGGTTTGAAATAAACCAGTTTCGAAGTAGAGAATGCCCCCCACCCCATCCCACGCCCCAACCACTCATTCCTCAGGCTCGCTGTTTCCCATCCAGCCAGGACAGCCCCTCACTGGCCTTGGAGGGGACCACAGTGCCTCCTTAGCCCACTCAATCCATTCGTTCACTCACTCATTCATCCAGCAAGTATTTTACGGGTGCTTTGAATGCACCCACTTTTCAGGTGGCACGCACGGCAGTCCTGTGCCCTCAGACCTCCGCTGTGGAGGGGACGGCAGGCCAGGAGCAGATGCCGGTGGGGTCACCCAGAGGTGACTCGGCATCGGGTGCTCAGAAGCAGGTTTCATGGTAACAGATGCGTCAGTGCATGTGGCTCTGGCCACCATGGGGGCCACCATGGCTCAAGGGCGGGAGTCCCCCACCCCCTGCCACCTTCTCTAGCCCAACACTGACCACCCCCACTCCAGCCCCTCTCAGCGCCTCCCTGCCTCTCTAGCCTCTGGCCCCCCATCCATTTTGTTCCCTCTGCCTAGAACTTCCTCCCTTTCTCCCCCTGCTCTCTGCTTGGTAACCCTCATCCAGTCTTTACTTTTCCACTTTGGACGTCACCTCCTCCAGGAAGCCTTCCTCAACAGCACTGCCCACCTGGGGCCAGGCACGTCGTCCTCTGGCTCTCAACACTGGTCACCCAGCCTCACCATGGTCTGGGTTCAGCCATGCGTCCCGAGTGGACCCTGAGCTCCGCCAGCACCAGAGACCTGCCTGTCACCTCGGAGTCCCCAGTTCCAGCTCGGGGCACAGGTGTGCAAACAGGGAGCTGAAATGAACACACGGACCTTGCACGGTTAAGGACCATAACGTTTCTAGTCTTCTGGAAACGTGAGATGGTCGTCACACACCTGATAACTGGAGCTAGAGCTCATGATGTCAAGAACAGAAATAAAAACCTTTCCCAAAATTTCTGAATTCGGTTCATATTCGGTGAGTGTAGGAATACAAACCGCAGAGGAGTTAATCTTACAAGGTCAAAGGCGAAATCAGTAAAACAATAAACAAAGCTCCTTGGCGGACTGGCTCTCTCTCTCCCTCTCTCTCTCTCTCTCTCTCTCTCACACACACACACACACACACACACACACACACAGCTATCTCAGTGGCAGCCGAGTTCTCGGTCACCAGGGAGTGCGGGGAGCCGATGATAAAGTACCTTTGTTTGCTCTGACCCAGGGCTCTAGGGAAGGAAGCAGGTGGCAAGTCCACGCAGACACGGACAGGGACAGAGAAGGCGACATTCTCCAGGAGCTTCTGGAGGAAGGGAGGCGAGCACAGCATGAGCTGGAGCACCCACTCCCCCCTCAACCCCCCCCCCAGGGATAAAACATCCTTCCCATGAAAGAAACCTTCTGTCACTTCCCAAAGGACCGGCAGACACAATTCCTAAGAGTGGCACCTCCGCATTCATACGTCAAAATGCCTTTTAGAAACTGTTTTCCCCCACGATAGAATTTTTCTGTGCACCTTCATGCTGGGTGGGGAAACAGCTGAAAAAACAAAGATATTTGGGGAAACCGATAAAGACCACAAAGAAGTCAATGTCCCGGAAAATACGTTTGTGTGCGTTTTCCACAGAATTGTGACGATAAAATCGCACAAGCGTTTTGAGTTAGCATACGATTTCCTCAAAGCGTCATGTTTGCAGCAGCCCCTGTGAACAGCTGCAGAATCTGCGGGTTTATCATGGCACAGCCCTGTCCTAACACGGTCCTTGGTACACAGGAGGCACTCAATACATGTGTGCTGCATGAATGCTAAATGGCCAATATTTCATTGTGGGATGGGTCGTCCTTTCGTTAACCCTTTCCTGTAGTTGGGCATTTAGGTCGTTCCTACCAACTCGCAAGTGTAATTACACTGTGATAAATTGCGCAATTCGTTATAGCTGCGTCTCAATGATCAACCAAGTAAAGAATTTCCCGTCACAGGGTGGGAACATTTTTCAGGCTCATCTGCCTGCAGACATTTTTTTTTAAAAAGCCAATATCCACCTTATTTTAAAGGCTAGACGTTGTGCAAATATTCCTTTATCCCAAACCCAGCACCAAGGTAGCTAGAATTTACATTTTGTTTTGCAAAAGCTAATGCGTTCTCCTTCAGGAATACCATTAAATTTTCTTGACTTTAATGTCAATATGAAACATATCCTTTTGAGAAGCTCGGGAGAGCTAACTCTGATGTGAATCATATTTTAATACCAATGATTTGTATTGGAAACCAAAGGACTGAAGGAAAGGAGAGAGGAAATTTACAATCTACCTCTTCTAAAGAGAAAAATAACAGCGAGAATCTCAGGGAAATGAAGTGTCTGTCCACGAAGTGTGTCTTTTTTCTTTTTTCTTTTTTTTTTTTTTTTTGGTCTTTTTGCCTTTTCTAGGGGCCAATCCCGTGGCATATGGAGGTTCCCAGGTTAGGGGCTTAATCGGAGCTGTAGCCACCGGCCTTCGCCAGAGACACAGCAACGCAGGATCCAAGCCGTGTCTGCAACCTACACCACAGCTCAGGGCAATGCCGGATCCTTAACCCCCTGGGTTAAGGCCAGGGATCGAACCTGCAACCTCATGGTTCCTAGTCAGATCCGTTAACCACTGAGCCACGACGGGAACTCCCCACAAAGTGTGTCTTGAGTAGATACAGTGGTAGCAAAGCTAGAAACCGGCTGGAACTCTGGTTGAACCAAACCCAAAGTCAGTAGGGAGTTCCTGGTATAGCTCAGCAGTAACGAATCTGACAGGTATCCATGAGGACGAAGGTTCGATCCCTGGCTCAGTGGGTTAAGGATCCAGAGTGGCTGTGAACTGTAGGTTGCAGACATGGCTTGGATCCTGAGTTGCTGTGGCTGTGGCGCAGACTGGCAGCTACAGCTCCAATTCAAACCCTAGACTGGGTACTTCCATATGCCACGGGCGGGGCCCAGAAAAAAGGTCAAAAAAAAGAAGGAAGGAGGGAGGGAGGAAGGAAGGAAAGAAAGAAAGAAACAAACAAACAACAAACTGATCCACCAACCTAATCCTGCTATCATCTAATAATAAATTAAGGGCAATTAATTAGCAATGATGTATTGAAGATGCTAGATCATCAAGGGCCCTGTGACCATAAGCAGCTTTAAATTCTAACTACCCCACTATGAGCAAACTTTATTGGGCGCTACCGGAGAAGTGAAGACGCGGCTGGCTTTCACATCCTAGGTTTAAGTCTCATGAATGTTGACAGCCTGTAACTTTTGCTCCTGTGTGTCTAGGACTCAGGCGACCCCTCCAGGCCTGATGCTGTGTGGATGGTGTATGGAAACGACTGGGTCCTGGCAGAGGCTTCCGTGTGGGAGCGGGTGCAGGGCGGAGAATCAGAGGACCTGGGCTCTGAGCCCGGTGACGGCTCCACCGTGACATGGTTTGGGCCCTTGGTCAAGGAGCTGCCACCCCCTGGCCTCAGACTCGGCCCCCCTTCAATGGGGACCTTAGACGGATGGTGTCTGTGTGCCTTCCATTTCTTTGGAAAACATCAATCAGTGATAAGAGCCCACATTATGGGGTGTTGATTACATGCCAGATGCTTCTCAAAATCTCTATGGGGCCATCTTTCTCCCATTTCAGCCTGGCTTCAAGTATGGGCTCAAACTGTCTTCCAAGGCCTCTGACTTTTCTCTCCTTCCAGTTGGCCACCTCATAAAGTTGCCTGGAGAGTCCAAACAATGAGGTTGTGTCAACGCTGAAATACTGGACAGTTTTAACAATTACAGCTGCACCCGTGGCATATGAAGGTTCCCAGGCTAAGGGTCAAATCAGAGCTGCAGCTGAGCCTACACCACAGCCACAGCAACTTGGGATCCGAGCTGTGTCTTAGACCTACAGCACAGCTCCCGGCAACACCGGATCCTTAACCCACTGAGCGAGGCCAAGGGATCGAACTCACATCCTCATGGATACTAGTCTGGTTCTTAACCCACTGAGCCACAATGGGAACTCCCAATTTTAACAAGTTTAGTCAGGGTGTATCTGAGCAGCCCCTGCCCTGTGTCACACTGTGGGGACAGATGCTGCAGCTTTGTAGCAGGGTGCACTGCAAGGGTGCCTCAACTGCACCCCACCTGGGGGGGGGGACAGATCACTCCTCCAAAGCCTGGATGCTCCTTCCAGAAGGGGTACAATCAGCGCCAGCATCTGTCTCCCCTAGAAGCATGAATCCAGTGAGGGCAGGGACCACGTTCAGATGCAGCTCTGCCATCTGCAAGCCCAGGCGTGGGAGACGCTCTAAAATGATGAAAAGCATAGGTGGGAGGAGAGAGGCGGGGAGGGGACAGAGGAAGGAGAGGGGGGTGGGGCGGCCCTGGGCGAGACTGCATCATTGCATCGATGCCTTGTGCTTAGTGAGCAAATAGTGCAGCCCCACGGTCGCCCTTGCAGTGAAGTGCCTGGGTCTGTTCCAAGGAGACGAGACTGAAAGCGCCAAGCCCAGACTTCACAGGTCACTGGAACCCCCCTCTGTCTGGCCCAGCTGAAAAGACCCTCCCAGAGGCCGGCGGCGAGCTGGAAACAGCCCATGATGAGCCCCCGGGGCCTCGCCGTCCAGCCCCTTGGCTGGTGTGTTCCCGTGACCTCAGTGGTGCGTGTGTATCCAGGGCAATGCAGAGGCGTCTCTCAGGGGGTCTGAAGAGCACCAGGGGGAACTCGCCCTCACGGGGGCTGAAGATTCTTCCCGGTCCGTCTCCAGTGTGGGGAGGGAAGGATTGACCAGGATTCTCACATCATGCAAGAGAAAAATGCTCAGACACAAAGGGCTCTTTTCCCTGAGGTTGTGCAGCTCTTAAGAGACCAAGCAGCACTAAAACCCAGCCCCTTTTGGAGTTCCTGGCAACAATGGGATAGGCAGCATCTCTGCCGCGTCAGGACACGGGTTTGATGCCTGGCCCAGCACAGTGGGTTAAAGGATCCAGCAGCTGTAGCATAGGTCGCAACCTCGGCTCAGATCTGATCCTTGGCCCAGGAATTCCATATGCCGCGGGGTGGCCAAAAAAAGAGGAAAAAGTAAAAAAATAAAATAAAAACCTACCCCTTTTGACCCTCCGTCCACTCTCCACATATCATGTTCTGGCTTTGCTCCTCTTATTCTTTCCATCTTTTTTTTTTTTTTTTGCTTTTTTAGGGCCACACATGGAGGTTCCAGGGGTAGAGATCAAAGACACCACAGCCACAGCAACGCAGGATCTGAGCCGCGTCTGCAACCTACGCCACAGCTCACGGCAATGCCAGATCCTTAACCCACTGAGCGAGGCCAGGGATCGAACCCGCAACTTCATGGTTCCTAGTCAGATTCGTTTCCGCTGAGCCACAAGAGGAACTCCTTCCCATCCTTCTAACGTAGAAGCTCTCGCCCGCTCCTGGGATGGCCCTGCTCCACACCCTCTGCAGGAGGATTCCTTTTTGTGCTCACCTCCTCCAGGAAGTCTTCTCTGATTATGCACGATTAGTCCCTCCAGCCACCCGCTCACCCCCGGCTGGATCCAGACCTCTTCCTTGGGCTTTAACACACTTCACCACCCTGTGCAGTCATCCTCTTGGAGGCCATTTCTGCCCTCTGTTCATTTCTTCAAGAGCGTTTACAGAGCGCCTAGCAAAAGGGAGACCCAGGCTGGGAAGGGGGGTCCCAGCATGCAAGGCCACCCAGAAAGGTGGATGAGAAGCCGTGGGACTGTGTGGTCCCTCGGGGAATATCTAGAGGGACTTGCCACGTGACTCCCGAATGCTCAGCTCTTTCAGCACCTGCCTCCTTAAGGGGCCTCATTTCCGCCTCCTTTGGGTGATTGCCCATCCTGCTGCTGGGGACTGCAGGTGTCACTTAGTCACCTGACAGGTATTAGCCCAGCAGCCACCTGTCATCGCGGGCAGATGAGCTGCACCCGCAAGACTTGGCTGAATGCCCCACAGAAAAGAACGGGTATCATTCCCATTCCAGCACCTTCCATCTCCCGGGCCATTTATGGAGCACACACATGAGCAGCGAGGCTGGGCTCCTTTAAAAATTCCAGCCACCGCAGAGGAGCATTTAACTCCCAGATCCGCCACCAGATAGAAAGTAGCTTAACTCTTTGGAACCTCAGTTTCCTCTGCGGCACGATGAGAATATTACTCTTTCAGAGGTTGGTGGAGACGAGGCATTGATGGGGACGTGTAGCCCAGCTCCTGCTGGCATACAGCAGGCACTCAATAAATGGTACGAACGTTAGTATCGTTAGTGTTCCGTGTTCTCTTCTTCATCTCTGCCTTGCAGCTTTTATAGGAAAGTTTCCTTTTAGAAGATCCGCCCCCAAAACCAGAATCAGGAGCACCAGGCTGAGACGTCCTGCACCAAAGCCTGGTTTCACTGCGCTGATCCAGCAAGCCCTTTAGTCCTTCTGCAGCTCAGTTTTCTCATCTGTATAATGGGATTGTCTGACCCGCCCTCCACTCTCACAGAGGGCAGAGGAAGGATCAGATGCCAAGAGGCACAGGAACATGCTTTTTAAAACTCACTTGACAGATACAAAGATATGCTGTTAACCACCTTGCTTAAAAGCTCCAGATGGCGGAGTTCCCATTGCGGCGCAGCAGTAATGAACCTGACTAGGAACCATGAGGACTCGGGTTCAGTCCCTGGCCTCGTTCAGTGGCTTAAGGATCCAGTGTGGCAACGAGCTGTGGTGTAGGTCACAGACGTGGCTCAGATCCTGAGTTGCAGTGGCTGGGGTGTAGGCTGGCAGCAACAGCTCCAATTGGACCCCTAGCCTGGGAACTTCCGTATGCTGCAGGTGAGGCCCTAAAAAAAAAAAAAAAAAAAAAAGCAAAAAAACCCCCACCTCCAGTCAGCTCCCTACTGATTCTGGGAGAAGATCCAAATTCCCAGGGGCCACCATCCCCAGAACTTTGTGACTGGGGCTTCTGCTGCTTCTCCAGCCTCCCTGAATGGCTGTTCCCGCCTGCCCTTCCCAGCCCCCTTCCCATCCCCCACTCCCTGTCCTCCATCTGCCACTGGGAACTTCCCTGACCTCGCCTCTCCCCACTCGCATCCATCACATCAGGCTACACTCCAATTACTTGCTCATGTGCCTGGAGTCCCCGAGGGCTGGCACTGTCTCGCTCAGCCTCGCGTCTCTAACACCAGCACCCGGCCAGCCCAGACTCGCTAAGCATCTGCGGCAGGAAAGCGGGGGGGCGGGGGCGGGGGGGGCGGTGGGGAGCCGTTTCTGTCCAGTCCTACAGTGGCTTCTCCCTGCGGGGGTGGGGGTGGGGGCGGGCAGCAGAGGCTGTGACGAGGTTCTTTTTTGGCTCGGACTCACAGGAGGACCCATGTTCAAAGGCTGGCACTCAGGCAGCCCTAGGAGGCAGGAAGGGATCCTCCTTCAGGACAGAAAAAAGCCAAAACACTGGATGCCAGTGTCCTGCCTGCCCTGGGCAGGGGGGAGGGGAGGTGGTCAGAGGAGAAGGCAGGGGGGAGGAAGGGGGAGCAGAGGAGGAAAGAGAGCCAGGCCGGTCGCCCCTTCTTTCCTTCTAATACTGGGGAGGTGACGTGGGGTAGGGGTGGCAGGTGGACCCCAGGACCAGCTCCTCACCACCTGAGCCCCGGAGCAAAGCATTCACCTCTCTGTGCCTTGGTTTCCTCATCTGTAAGGAGGGACGATCAAGATGCAGGGCCCCCAGTGATGCAATGACTCAATGGTAGCGCCTGACACGGGGCGTACCCCCGGGAAGTGTCAGGGGCCATTCTTAAAAACCATCACTCAGTCAAACAGATCGCTTCTTTCCATGTCTCCACTGTCATTGTATCTTTCTGTCCAAATATCATTAAATAACTTCTAGGTCCATCCATGTGGCTACAAATGGCATCACAATTATCACACGAAGTGAAGTCAGTCAGGGAAAAAAACAAGCATGATGTGACATCACTTAGATGTGGAATCTGAGAAGAGAATACAAATGAGCTTATTTGCAGAACAGAAACAGACGCCCAGACTTTGAAAAACGTAGAGTTACCAGAGGGGACAGGTAGGAAGTGGGGAAGGCCGAGGTGGGGGTTTGGGATTGGCATGTGCACCCTGAGATGTATGCAAACTTCTGTCTGGCACAGGGAACTCTACCCAGCATTATGGGATCATCTCCATGGGAAAAGAATCTGAACGAATGGATGCGCGTACATGTTTAACTGAATCACTTTGTTGTTCAGCAGAAATCATCACAACCTTGTAAATCAACTATATTTTTTAAAAAATCATCACATATAATATTTTCTGCAAGTTCTTTTTTTCTTTTTTTTTTCTTTTTTTTTTTTGGTCTTTTTGTCTTTTCTAGGGCCACACCCTTGGCATATGGAGGTTCCAGGCTAGGGCTCGCATCAGAGCTGTAGCTGCCGGTCTACACCACAGCCACAGCCAGACCAGATCCAAGCCACACCTGCAACCTGCACCACAGCTCAGGGTAACACCCGATCCTTAACCCACTGTGCGAGGCCAGGGATCGAACCCGCAACCTCGAGGTTCCTAGTTGGGTTCGTTAACCACTGAGCTACGATGGGAACTACTGCAAGTTTTTTTTTACAGGAAAATTCAACACAGGATTGAGCTCAACAAAGAAAGAAAAGTCAGTTGCCACGCCCCTGCACGAGAACTTTCATATCATAGCTCTTCCTCTCTTGCAGGAGCATCTCTTGCGCCTTGGTCGGCCTCTGTCCTCTGGCCCAATCAGCCTTTTCTCTGCGTCCTGCTGCTTCTCCGTGAATCCTCATCTGAGCCACACCGACCCCGGCACATTACTCATCAATGCCTTCGCTTCGGATCCCCTGCCCCCACCTCGGCTACCCTGCCTCCCCAGCTCCAGCCTCATCCAGGCTGGGAGAAGCAAGCCTTCCTTCCGTATGTGGATCTGGGGCTCCTGGGCTACGAGACCCCAGGGCCTGGGGACAGAATGTACTGCAAATAATAACAAAAGCACTAGCAGTACTCGTAATACTATGATGACATAAAGACCTCAGGAACAATACTGCTAACGGCCAGGGTCGCGTCCTCATGTTTATGGGCCAGAGATCATGCAAAGTATCCTTCCGTAGCCCGGGAGGCAGCACAGTGTGGGCTTCACAGCCTGCACTTGGATCTAGACGGCCTGGGTTCAAATCTGGCTCCCCACTCTCTGGCTGGGTGACAGTGCCATGCCGCATTCTCCCAGCTGCGACACAGGGGTAGTAACCGCGTGTACCTGTGGTGGCCGTGAGGACGAACTGAGTTAACACCGGTGAACACTGAAAGCAGGGCTTGGCACACGAGCCGCTCTAGATGGATGATCGCTGTTGTCAAAGCTCATTCTTTTTCCTCGCAGCAGCTCTGCAAGGACGCGTTTTGCAGAAGAGGGAGGCGGCACCCTGTAAGGCAGTGGCCACCTTAGTTACTGCTGCGCTCGGGGCCTGGAGAGCATCAGGCTGAACAAGAAGCCTCTGTTAACTGACCTCAGGGAGAATATCAGAGCCTCCAATTGATTCCCTATTGTTCTCCTTTCAGGCGTGGTCTCCTGTCTTAGGACCAGACTCCTGAGCAGCTGGAGATGCAGGCCCAGTGGTGGTCAAGGCTCTGAACGAGCGGCCTGGGCTCTTAGGTGTCCAGTCACCCAGTCTGTCCATTCAACAAATACTCCTGAGTTCCCGTCGTGGTTCAGTAGAAACGAACCCCACTAGAATCCGTGAGGATATGGGTTCAATCCCTGACCTGGCTCAATGGCTGAGGGATCCGACTTTGCTGTGAGCTTTGGTGTAGGTCACAGACATGGTTCAGATCCTGTTTTGGTGTGGCTGTGTGTAGGCCGGCAGCTGCAGCTTCAATTTGACCCATAGCCTGGGAACTTCCACATGCCGCAAGTGTGGCCCTAAAAAGCACACCACCAAAACACACACACAAAAATAAATATTCCTGAGGCTGTGAAATAGACCACAGAAGACTTCTGTTTCCCCCACGATGGCGGATGGGACAACTTCCGCGTGGCTGGACAAAGCACTTAAAGCATCTTCTTCGTGAAGGGCTGACGTCACAAGCGTCATGGGCTTGCCCTCCTGGGAAATCTGCCTGGAGGATGAGGCTCTGGAAAGGCTGTGCCCTTCTCTGCAAATCAGCGCGATGGGATTTAACACTATGCAGAGAGCCAGGGCCCTGGAGGTGAGACCATCACATAAGCCAGGGCCCCTGAAGAGCTAGTCCCTCAGCGAGAGTAGAGCAGGTGGGGAAATTCTACCTTGAGCACAAGAGCTCCCAGGAATGCTTATCTTTCTAGGCCACAGCTATACGTGGGGAAGAAAATATCTCCCTTGAGAACATGTGGCCACAGGCTTGTTACTCAGACCATCCAAACGGCCCACAGACCTCCAGTCAGTAAGTGAACAGAAAAAGGTTTCCCGAGCCAGGGAAACGCTGCCTACGATACTCCTAATATTCCTAATAGCCACAGGCCAGTGATATTCCTGAAATTCTGGGCCAAGAACACCCGGATATCTTTGAGTCTATAGTGCTCTGATGGCTGAAGCCAAGATATACAGGATTCAGAGTTCCCATCGTGGCTCAGCAGTTAACAAACCTAGTATCAGTGAGGTTGCAGGTTCGATCCCTGGCCTCACTCCGTGGGGTAAGGATACAGAGTTGCCATGAGCTGTGGTGTAGGTTGCAGATGTGGTTTGGATCCAGCGTTGCTGTGGCTGTGGTGTAGGGACAGCAGCTACAGCTCTGATTTGACCCCTAGCCTGGGAACCTCCATATGCTGCACATGCGAGCTTAAAAAGACACCACTCCCAAAAAAACACAGGATTCCCACAAATATAGCTCCACAGGCCAAGAATCCTGAACACCCAAGAAAGCAAAGTGTCATGAGTGGATCCATAAGACATAATCAGCAGAATTAAGTTCTCAAGAAGATCAAATAGTAGAACTATTGGGTAGAGACATAAAGTAGATTCTAAAAAATGTCTAACTTTTATAGAGCATTTATTGTGGGTCGGGTACTGCTCTAAGAGTATTTTATCTCTTCACTCATTTAACCTCAAAATCATCTTAGATGGTTAGGCGTCATTGCGACTTTCACTTTAAAGATAACACTAAAGTAGAAAAAGATCACATGGTCTAAATTGGAACCCCAACAGTCTGCACACAGAGTCTTCATGCTGCAGAGAAATATAGCAAACTTGAAGATTCATCTAAGGAAATTCTCTAGGAGGTTACTTGGAGAGATAGAGTTAGAAAACATAAAAGAGAGGTTATGAGCCCCTGAGAAAAAAATGAAGTAGTTCAACAATGTTAATCTGAGTCGCAGAGGGCAAAAAAGGAGAAAGGAGGGTGACATTCAAATATATAATGACAGAATTTTTCGGAAATGCTGAAAAATATTAATCCTCAGATTCAAGAATCACAAGTTCCAAGTAAGATAAATGAAAACAAATGTGTCTTATAGCAGAATTATAATCCCAAAGACAAAGAGAAGATCCTAAAAGGAAACAGAGAGAGAGAGAGAGAAAGAGAAAAATTACCTAAAAATATATGGAAATTATACTAATACAAGTGTCTTAATAGAAGCCAGAAGACAGTGGAATAACATTGTCACATTACCAATAAGAAATAATTGAGGATCTAGAATTGTATATCTAGCTAAATGATTACTCGATGGTGAAAAGAAAATAAAGACATTTTCAGACAAAGACAGAGAAAGCTAACTGTTAAAATGCCTTACCGATTAAATGCTGGTAATCATTAGGATCCAGGGAGAACTAACTGAACCCAAAAGGAAAAAATAAAACATTAGGAGGAATAGTAAGCAAAGAAACTGGTCAATCTAAACAAGTATCGGCTATATAAAATAATAATGAGCAATACGAGATGTATAGAAACAGAATGGAAATGTATTATTGGATAATAATAAAGATGAAAAAAATCATAGTCTAAAATCCTGTGTGCAGAAGGAAGGTAGAAATACTGATCCAAGGATGCACCTTGAAACATTAAAGAGTAGTCGTGAAAAGGACAGAAATATAATGTACACCTAGGGTAAAAATGTGGAATAAAGAAAGCTTAATCAGTTTTACAGAAAGCAAGAAAGGAGAAAAACAAGAATCAAAGCAAAGGCAGGGTAAAAAAATAGGCACAAAACAAGATGATGGAAATCAAATATAGAGATCCGTTATTACAATAACTATAAAAGGATCAAACTCTTCATTAAAAAGACAAAGATCATCTTATTGGATTTCTAAAATAAACCTACATGCTGTTACTAAAATATAAGGGCAGAGAAAGACTGACTGTAAAACAATAGGAAAAGTTGTACCAAGCAAATACTAACCAACAAAAGAAACTCGATATAGGAATTTAACATAAAAGAAAATATATTTGAAAACACGAAACATTATGAAAGATAAAGAAGGTCATGAGGTCATTGTTAAACAAAGATTGATAACATGATAGAAAATACTAGACTAATATGCCCTGAATAATAGAGCCTCAAAACACACAAAGCAAAAATTAAGGAAATTAGAAAGACACATTGCTACAGCTACACCATAGTTGGATGTTTAAAAACATCTTCCTCAGACCTTGGCAGATCAAGCCTACACGAATGGTGTTTACCAGTCGGGACAAATCACATTTGGAGAACACAATTTACAGGCTTGATATAATGATCTATGCAGGAGTCTGACTAATCACCACTAAATACGGTTCATTTCCAAACACACATGGAACATTTGCAAGAAGTAATAGTAACCTTGGAAACAGAGCAAAGCCCCACAAGTAGAAAAGATATCAGGGGTTTCTGTAATCAGTTTCCTGGGTCCCCTAACAAGCCATGTTCGTCCTTGGGCCTCTCTTTTCTCAAGTGAGAGAGTTGAGCTGATTCACCCTGAAGTCTCGCACAACTACTTTCTTTTTTAAACGTAATTTAGATCCCCAGTTTATACTGCTAAATATCACACAGATCAAGACAAATTTTCTCTCTTGTTGTAAAAACCTGTCAACCCCCTTTCATAATATAATGCCAGTTTTCTCTATCTCTCTCTCTCTCTCTCTTTTTTTTTTTTTTATCATTTAAGACAAATGACACCTCTTTCTGCCTTGGCTTCACCCTAATCCTCCCAAGTTTGCTGCTGAGACAGATGGCCCACTCGTCAAGTAGCGCGCCTTCCCCTGTCTGCTCATGTTTATCTGCTTCTGTGATTTATGGAAGAAATAGAACAAATACATCACCAGGCAGCCCCTCAGTCCTCAGTGTCCAAAACCAGGCAGCATCCCACCCCATCCTGAATCCACTGGTCTCTCCCATCCAATCCTTCCTCCACACTGGGTCCAAATGGTCTTCCTTTAGCCATTTCCCTGCGGGAAGCCCCTCCATGGATGCAAGGGGGCCATAAGCTCACATATCCACAGCAGCCCAGCTGCGTGCTCTTGGGTCCTTTTGCTGGCAGAGCCTGAAGGCGGACCCTTTTTTCTCAGCATCCAGACTATGGAAAACTCAGCTCTCCTGTTCAAAGTCTTTCTTACTGGTTTCTCTCCTCCCCACTCTGCACAGTTTTAGAATCTGGCCAGTGTCTGGAGAAGAAAACAAACCAGGTGTTTGAATCTCCTGCTTTCATATCTACATGTGTCTCCCTGGCCCCGTGAGAGGGCACCTCTCTGTCCTCAGCAGCAGGATCCACTGGACCAGGCCCGGACTCAGGGCCGTGAAAGACCCCAGAGAAAATCAGCCACTGGTCTCCATGGTTGTCCCTTCTCCACAACCTGGTTCCCTCTTGTTCTCACTGCTTCAGCTGCTCCCTGGGAATTTAAATGGATAATAAAATATATATATATTTTTTAATAAAACAGCCTTGCTCATTGTTCTTGGCAGGCGTGGTTGTCCACTGTTACCAACTCTATCCTATCCCGAACTGCATCTCATCTTTTTCTTTTTCTTTTTAAGGCTGCACCTACAGCATATGGAGGCTCCCGGGCTAGGGGCTGAATTGGAGCCACAGCGGCCGGCCTACACCACAGCCATAGCAATGCCATATCTGAGCTGTGTCTGTGAGCTATACTGCAGCTTGCGACAACACCAAATCCTTCAACCCACTGAGCAAAGCCAGGGATCAAACCCACATCCTCATGGATACTAGTTGGGTTCTTAACCCACTGAGCCACAATGGGAACTCCCTGCATCTCATTTTTTAACCCCAAACTCACTGGCTTCAAAAGTCCAGAGGCAGGAGCCCTGAGTGTGTAACTGGAGTAAGTGCTGTGTCCACATCACCCTACACTACGTGTCTAGGACATCAGAAAGTGACCTTGCTAAGAACAGAATAAGCAGACTGTGGTTGGGTCATTCTATTCCCCCATCAGTTCAGGACCCTCAGAACTCATGCCCCTCTCTCTCCTCCTTAGCCCCTGGGGAGAACCACACACCTCTGCTGATGTTGAGGCTAACCTTGCAGAATCCACTGACCTTGTCATGTTGCGAGGGAAACCCTGCCCCTCACCCACAGTTCAGTTTGCAATGGTGCGTTTTCTTCGTATCCTACATTCCTCACCGACAGAAAGAGCCCTGAGGACCTCCTCGCAGCCCCTAGTCTGCAGCCTGGATCCCACCATCTCAGTCATTTTAAGGGCTCTGCAGACTTGGCTGGAATATTCCTAGTACAGCGAAGTCCTTACCTCAACAGGGAGTTTATTTTGCTATGTGGATAATAGCTATAGGAGTCAGTGTGCCTGGCAAGTTAGCAGGACCTTGAAAATGTTAGCTGCTTCTGCAGAGGAACTGTTTGCAAAACTGGTCACAAGAATCCCTCCCACCTCTGTGGGCATACGCATTGGCAGGGTGACACCCCCACCCCTGCCTGGTCATGTGGCTGGACCAATAGCAAGGGACAGAGGTGGCCACTGTGGGTGTTCTGAGCTTGGGCCTCAGGAGCCTTGAAGCCCCTGCTCTCTCTCTTTTGGAAAGTGCCTTGAGACCAGAAGCCTGAGCTGGGCTCCTGGAGGATGAGAGGCCATGTGGAGCAGAGATGAACATCCCAGCTGAACAGACCTGCTGACTATGTCTGGGCCAACGCACAGACACGAGGCCATCTTAGACTGCCCGTCCCCAGTCGAGCTGTCTGATGAGCATGGCCACATGGATGGCCCAGGTGAGGCCAACCAAAAAAACCCACCTGCCAAGCCAACCCAAACTCTTCACTCATGTAGGTGAATAAATAAAAGAGTAGTGATTTTAGTCAGTAAGCTCTGGGGTGTTTTATCACCCAGCAATAACTAATAAACCTTCCTTCTGCCAATTACAAAGTGTTCTGATAATGATGATTTACATGAACGGAGTTCTTCCTTTGTACCAAGTTCTAAGTGTTTTACAAGTTTAAAGCTCTTATTATTCTTGCGCCAACCCTATCTATGAGTCAAAGGACCATCACTGCTAATGAGGAGACTTGAGGTCCCAAGAGGGGGGCAATTTGCCTAAAAGTTGCAGAGCAGGCAGGTAGCAGAGCAGGAACTGGAAGTCTAATGCACTGGCCCCAGTTCCTACTTCCTCTGCGACTGCTCACCCCTCTTCTCTCTCATCCTGACATCCGTCCTTCCCACCCGCCCTCCCTCTGCCCACCTCCTCGAAACTCCCCCCTGGACTCGTATAGAATGTCATGGAAGAAGAGCTCAGATTTGTTTATTAAGAATTCATTTAGGCGGAGTTCCCATCGTGGCATAGCGGAAATGAATCCTAGGAACACTGAGGTTGGGGGTTCGATCCCTGGCCTTCCTCATTGAGTTAAGGATCTGGCATTGCCGTGAGCTGTCGTGGATGTGGCTCGGATCTGGCATTGCTGTGGCTGTGGCTGTGGTGTAGGCCAGCAGCAACAGCTCCGATTAGACCCCTAGCCTGGGAACCTCCATATACCACAGGTGCGGCCCTAAAAGGACAAAAGACAAAAAAAAAAAAGACTTCATTTAGGCAACAACATATCCTCACACCTGCTGTATGCCCAATACTCTTCTAGAAACTAAGGATTCCACCTTCTAGAACACACTAGACCAGACTTCCACTCTTAAGGTCTAAACGTGTGCCTGGCACATACAACCACTCCAAGCACGTTCTTCTGCGGGGTTCCAGGTGGCAGCCTCGTGGGGTGGGCAGCACCAACCCCAGCTCACAGATGAGGCTGAGGAAACCAAGGACACTCATTCAAGGTCACCTGGGGTTAGGACCCGGGTTGGCCTGACCCCAGACCCAGGCTTTCACCGCGGGACCCTCTTCGGCCCACAGCCCCTCAGGCAGGACGGCATCTATGTCTTCTCCAAACTAAAGACCCTGCTTCCTTTCTCTGCCCCTGTCAAGTCTTGGTTCCAGTCCCAAGAACCTCCTGTTGATGATGTCATTTTTAAGAGCAGTTTTCAGCTCAGTTGTGTGCATTCTGGTGGAGCACGAGGCATCTGCCAGGCACCAGGGAAGGGACTGGCTCCGGGAGGGAATCCCAGGCCAGCTGCCTGAGGAAACTGCGGGCACAGGTGGCGGCTGGTCTGAAATAATAGGGGCTGGGGAGTGGGTTACAATGGACTGGCAAATTACAGTGCAAAGGCCTCCCTTTCTGCACAGCCCAGGAAGCAGCAGTGATCAATGCCAGACATTTCAATAATAGCATCTCCGGTACCCATCTGGTTTGCTCAGAGCTAAGATCAGGCACAGGGCAGCTGGAGAAGAGGCCAGGGACTTAGGGGTCAGACTGGACCCAAGGGGGTTGGACTCTCTCCTTCGCCAATCACTGTAGGACTTAGAGAATGACCTCTCTGCTCCAACTCTCAGTTTCAACATCTGTGAAATGGGAGACAACACAGGTATCACAGCGTCGTTATACAAATCACAGGTAGCAACCTGCGAAAAGCCCATGAAAAACGCCCAGGTGTGGGTAGGAGCCGGGGGGGGTGGTGGTGGTGGTTAAACAATGTGATCAAAAATTTAAAAAAATAAGCCTATCATATATTTCAGGAGTAGTTGTACATGCCAGGCCCTGTGCAGGGCACTTCATATATTTAGTTCATTTCCTCCTACTGGGGTCTAGGACAGGTGCTGTGCTCACGGCGTTTCGTTTGAGGAAAGGAGGCACAGAGGGATTAGGTCAACTTGCCCACAGCTCGTCTGGAGAGACTAGTTCCAGAATCCACTGTCTTAACAAACACGCTCTCTTGCGCCTGTGAAATAATGTGACGACAGCACGACGCTGAACGGGAGGTGATCGGATTTGCCATCCACACGGTACGATCTCAAGCTGAAAAAACTCGGGCAGCGTAAGGATGAGCATCCAAACGTCCAAATGTCGAAAGCGAACCTCTCCTGATGGTGGGATTCCATGTGTTTTTGGTTTTTTGTTTGTTTTTCATTTTCCAAATTAAATAAACATATATCAATTGTTAGAAGCAGGAAAAAAAACCATTATTTAAAATGTTTTTTGGCATTTCCGCTGCGGTTCAGTGGGTTAAGAACCCGACGAGCATCCATGAGGACACAGGTTTGCTCCCTGGCCTCCCTCAGTGGGTTAAGGAGCCGGCGTTGTCGTGAGCTGTGGTGTAGGTGGCAGATGCGGCTTGGATCTGATGTGGCTGTGGCTGTGGTGTAGGCTGGCAGCTGTGGCTCCAATTCCACCCCTAGCCTGGGACCCTCCATATGCCGAGGGTGTGGCCCCCAAAAGACCAAAGACCAAAACAAAAGGGAGAGAGAGAGAAATGGTGGCCTGGAGCAGCCAGACGCAGCCTCTGCCCTGACCTGTGGGCAGGAGCTGCGCCCTAGTTAACACCTTGGGGAACCTCCTGCAGCCCTGGCGCTCCCAGGCCGTGCTGGGCAGGAGGATGGAGGTGAGCAAGGTGAGTCTTGTCTTGGGGGTGCAGAGCCTGGCGGGGAGACCAGCAGGGGACAAGACAGCAAAGAACAAGGCGGCTGGGACAGGGCTGGTGGGCACGGTGGGAATGGAGTCGGGGGAGCCTCTGGGGCCTGGGAGACAAGAAGGGGAGGCTAACACTTGCCAAGCACTGACACTCTGCCCTAAGTCCCTCACCCCTAGGAAAACTTATTTCACAGGAAGGGAAGCTGAGGCACAGGCTCCTGAGACGCCTGTCCGAGGCCCTATAACTGGTAAGAGGCATGGCTGGAAGTCCTGCCAAGCACACGTGGCCCCACAGCCTGTCCTGGGATTTATAAAATAAATCTTGATAAAAGACACATGGCCCAGAGCTCCCGTCGTGGCTCAGCGGAAATGAATCTGACTAGTATCCATGAGGATTCGGGTTCAATCCCTGGCCTCGCTCAGTGGGTTAAGGATCCGCTGTTGCCATGAGCTGTGGTGTAGGTCACAGACAAGGCTCGGACCCAGTGTAGCTGTGGCTGTGGTGTAGGCCAGAGGCTACGGCTCTGATTCGCCCCTAGCCTGGGAACTTCTGCATGCAGCAGGTATGGACCTAAAAAAAAAAAAAAAAGACAAAAAAACAGAAATCAAGCCCTTTTGGTGAAGCAAAGGAGCTTGCTGAGTCCTCGGAGGCCCAGCCCCCACTGCGTTAAGGGAGCCGAATCAGAGAGCAGCCTTCAGATCAGAAAAGCGACAACGGCAAGACAGCTTAATCCATCTTCCTTCAGGGGCTGTTCCCCATCCAGCTCGGCCACACGGATTCCCCAGCGGCTGAGCAGGCTGCTGGCTCCAGGTCCTGCTAAGGACACATCTCAGGACTCACCTCATCTCCCTCCACGGCATCGTCCCCAGCGCTGGGTGGCCCGTCGGAGCCCCGGGGGGGGGGGGGCGGGGAGAGCCCCACCCTGAATTCACGGAACGTGAGCATCTGTCTACCAGTGCCTCACAGGGGGACCCAGTGAGCGAGACCAGGCCGGGGGCGCCTCGGAGCTGCCACCCAAGGAGACACAGCGCAGACACATCTCGTCTCCAGATATGAGTCTGGACATAGCCTTTCTTTCCCTCTGACTTGTTCGCAGCCGCCTCTCCTACACCAGGAAGCAGGCCTGGTACCTAAAAGATGAGCAGCGAGAACCCGAGTGACTTCTGCACGCATCATCTCCTCAATGAAGGAAGTAACAACTGTGCCTTCAGATCCCCGTACGCACGCGTGAGATGAAGCTCTCGGCACCCGGGCCAAGGTGCTCCCTGAGCACTATTTCTCTGTCTCTTCATCTTGAAAGCGATACATGCCTTTTTTTTTTTTTTCAATTTTTTCATTTTTAGGGCTGCACCTGCGGCATGTGGAAGTTCCTGGGCCAGGGGTCGAATCGGAGCTACAGCTGCAGCTGAGGGCTAAGCCCCAGCCAAGGCACCACCAGACCCGAGCTGCCTCTGCAACCCAGGATGTAGCTTGCGACCACGCTGGATCCCTGACCCACTGAGGAAGGCCAGAGATTGAACCCGCATCCTCGCAGAGACACCCTTGGGTCCTTAACCCACTGAGCCACAGTGGGAACTCCCACCTGTCTTTCTTGCGCTTCGTCTTCCTGAAACCACAACTCCTAGAGGAATGGAGTTGTGTGTGCATGCGTGTGATTAAAAAACACAACATAAAACTTACCACCTTAACCATTTATAGACATGTATGCCGTCGTGGAACGGCTCTCTAGAACTTCTTTATTCTTGCAAAACTGAAACTCTACGGCCAATGAACAACCACCCCCACCCCTGCTCCCGGCAAGCGCCCTCTGCTTCTGTACGAATCGGTCTCCTCTAGGGACCTCATACAAGTGGAACATAGATCAGAGGGTCTGTAGTTGTGACGGACTTATTTCACTTAGGATAATGTCTTCAGGATTCATCCACGTTGCAGCACGTGTCAAAATGCCCTTCCTTTTAAGGTTGAGTCACATTCAACCTATTCCGTTGCATAGATAGAAGCACTTTCTTTTTGTTGTTGTTGCTGTTTTTTTGTTTTTTCTTTTTTGTCTTTTGCCCTTTCTAGGGCCGCACGCACGGCATGTGGAGGTTCCCAGGCTAGGGGCTGAATCAGAGTTGCAGCCACCAGCCTACGCCAGAGCCACAGCAATGCAGGATCCAAGCTGTGTCTGCAACCTACACCACAGCTCATGGCAACACTGGATCCTTGATCCACTGAGCGAGGCCAGGGATCGAACCCGCAACCTCATGGTTCCTAGTCGACTCGTTTCCGCTGCGCCAAGACGGGAACTCCCAGATGACCTAACTAGACCTTTGCACCAAGAAGACATACAGATGGCCAGAAGGCACAGGAAAAGATGCTCAACACCAGTAATTATTAGAGAAATCCAAATCAAAACTACATTGAGGCGCCACCGCTCACCAGTCAGAACGGCGGCCATCAAAAAGCCTACCAACAATTCATTCTGGGGAGGCTGTCAGGAAAAGGGACCCTCGTGCACGGCTGCCCGGGATTAAATTTGTACAGCCGTTATACAGGACAGCATACAAGTTCTTCAACAAGCAAAAATAGAGTTGCCATATGATCCAGCAATCCCTCTCCTGGGCATATATCCAGAAAAAAACTATAATTTGAAAAGACACACGAATCCCCATATTCATAGCAGCCCTATTCACAATAGCCAAGACATGGACACAACCTAAATATCCATCAACAGAGGAATGGATAAAGAAGATGTGGTATATTTATACAACAGAATACTACTCGGCTATATAAAAAAAGAATGAAGTATTGCCATTTGCAGCAACATGGATGGGTCTAGAAATTATCATACTAAGTAAAGAAAGAGAAAGACAAATACCATATGATATCACTCCTATGTGGAATCTAAAATCGGACTCAAATGAACTTATCTATGCAACAGAAACAGACTTGCAGACATAGAGAACAGACTTGTGGTTACCAAGGGGGAGGGCAGAGGGGAGGGATGGCCCAGGAGGCTGGAATTAGCAAGATGCAAAGTCTTAATCTATAGAACGAATCAACAACAGGACCCTACTGCATAGCACAGGGGCCTACGGTCCATGTCCTGTGATAAAACATAAAGAAAAAACGAAGTGATCTGACAGGGTTTGCTGGCCTGGGGACACACACACACACACACACACGAGCAGGGAGAAAGAGAAAAGGGAGAGCATGAGAGCAGAAGTTAGGCTCCCTTTGCAGCTGTCTTTGCTCTGCCGAATGCCTCCAGAAAAGCCACAGGAAGCAATGAAATCACACCTCTGAATTCTGAAAAGGCTGGCAGTGGCCCAGGCACCTCTGCGAGTGGGAGGGAGATGAGGACTAAATATAGGAGAACAGGCTGAAATCTGTCTGGGAAGCAGCTGTGCCCTGAGGTCCCAGCCCCCAGGTTGCTCAGCCAGGAGACCACCGCCCCTTGACCCTGGCTGCCACCGGGAGGTCCCAGACCTGGGCCTTCTGGAAGCGCTTCCTTCCCGCTCCGCTTCCCTTCCTTGAGGGAACTTTGGGGAGAACTTTCCAAACTTCCTGAATGATCAAGTGCTGGAGCAAAAAAGGCCCCCGGCTCCCTGGAGGATGGGTTTGAGTTGATCATGCTTTTCAGGATGCGGTTTGGATGAGTCAGAAGGAAAGCCAAGTGTTTCCCGGAGGCAGAGGGGGACACGAAGACACACACACACACACACACACACACACACACACACACACACACACACACGCACGAGCCAGGAGAAAGGGAAGAGAGTGCGAGCGTGAGACCAGAAGTTAAGGAGACAGTCAGAGACTTAAAAGGGGCAGGGCCTGCAGCTGGGTGCTCTTCCCATTAAGGATGACAGTTCCATGTGCCACCCGGCCCTCGGCCCCTGGCTCCACTGAGGGCGCGTGAATTTGCCATGGTCACTTTTGGTTTTACTTGGAAATATTTTCTACCAGTGTAAAGAGATGCGAGGAAAGCAAACGAGGGAGGCGGGAGGAGCCGAGAGCCGCCCCGTGCCTCCCGTGGAGGGCGCTCTGTGCATGTGTGGTCACCCCCGTCCCCGCTGTCCCACTTGGGCTGTGCTCAAGCTCAGGTTCTGCCAGGAGACGGGAGTAGGGAGGTTCTTCTAATCAGTTCTCCCCTCTCTGCCCTCTGACCCTGTGACGCCTGGGAGGGGCGGAGGAGGATGCTTCAGCTTCCCTGTTCCAGCAACTTCATCCTGCCCACACCACTTACTGTGGCCCGCGGAACATGGGCCGAGGCGTTAGGAGACACCGTGTGCCCTATCCGCCCTCCCCTGTGCCACCAGAGGATCCAGCCCGCCCAGCCGCAGAACGCGTTCCAAGAATTCCAAGGAGAACGTTGTGACAGGTGGAACAGACCTAAAGCCAACCCTCAGCCTAAAGCACAGCCTCCCTGCTCAGCCCAGACCTGAGAGCAGGAGAATAGGCTGGTCTGTTTTGTGCCATATTGAAGCTGCAGCTGATTAACACAGAGAGGTTAAGTGACTCCCCTAAAGACACACAGCTATTAAACAGCAGCCTGGAGACTTATTTATTTATTTATTTTGGCTTTTTGGGGCCGCACCAGAGGCCTATGGAAGCTCCCAGGCTAAGGGTCCAATCAGAGCCCCCGCTGCCAGCCACAGCCACATGGGGAATCAAGCCATGTCTGTGACCTACACCGAAGCTCACGGCAACACCAGATCTTTAACCCACTGAGTAAAGCCAGGGATCGAACCCGCATCCTCATGGATTCTAGTGAGGTTCCTTAACCACTGAGCCGCGGAGGGAACTCCAGCCCGCAGACTCTTTCTCTGGTCTCCTTCTTTCCCCTCAGGCTGGGCCTGGGCTGCAGGAGCAGGAGGGTCCCAGGATAAGACTCAGGATGCAGGGCTCAGACTATCTGGGGTGGGCGGGGAGCCGTGCCCTTGGTGAAGAGCAGTCACCTAATCACCCAGTGGGCAGAAACTACTGTCCTGTCCAGGGATGCACCCGGGCCAGGCTCCGGGAGAGCTTGGGCCTCTGAGTCAGGCTGGAAGATGTGTGGGGGCAGGACATGGGGAGGGCCCTGCTGGGAAGGTCCCGGGGGCTCCCTGACTCCTCCAAGACCTGCCTGCATCAGCCTGCTGACTTGGCACCTCTGGCTCTGAGTCAGCAAATAAGGAGCTGCAGCTGGTCTGGAGCATTTGTGCAGAATCACAAAAAGAAGCCCACTCCTGGAGGTTGAAGCCTATAGGCCACCCCGTGATCTTGTAAAAGGCACCACTTCCTCCAGATAAGCATGGTCTCTCGGCAAAAAGAGAGCAGCAGGATGTAAGTCCTTTTGGCGCTGGACCGTATGCTTTGTTCAGTACACAACCTGAACAACCAGGCCAGCAGCCCTGGAAGAGTGGAGAGGTTGGCTGTTCGGTTCCTGCTGCCTCACCAGGGACCCCACGGCCCACACCCACGTCCTCAACAGATGTGCTCGGATTCTGCTCTGCTGAACTGAAACCATGTCCCAGCCCCTCAGTCCTTGTGGTTTGAAGGAAAAGGCTTTTCCTTTAGCCTCCCCGGCCTGCCCTCCATCTCAAAAGGCTGACTCAAGGATTCATGAGTTATGGACGTTTTGTTATAGCTAAAAAATAAAACTAGTTAAAACAAGTCTCCACTATGTCACACCCTGCTTGGGCCACTAACTCATTACCAGAGTTAACTTTCTAGTTAGAGTTCTACGGCGCCTAGAGTCCGGCTTTTCACAATCTCTACCTTGCCTAACGGCTTTCTTTTACTCATGGTGACTTTCTCGTTTGCGCTCTCTTGCACCTCGTGTGTTCTTGTGTAATCGGAACACCCCCTAACACCCCTCCCTGTGAGCAATCTTATTCCAGAGAGAAAGTCAAGGAAGAATAATCACAAAGGCCACGAGAAACCATCACCGGACGGACCGATGCTGGACCTGACGACTCGGGAATGATCTATGGAGGGAGAATAATGTAGACCCCCCCCAATCAATAACCCTGCCTTCCGAGCTAAGACCCCTTCCTCTCCCCTCTCAAGGCAGGACACAGTTTTGAGGCGTTAGCCTGCTCAGCCTCCTCTGCCCGGCAAAGCACTAAAGCTGTTCTTTCGGCTTCACCTGACACTCTGTCTCCGAGACTTAACTGGTACCCGTGGACAGAGGTTGAGTTTTGGCTAAAATCTCACTCGGGACAGCACCGGCACACAGTAGGTCCTCACTGCTGACGGTGTGTCTGATGAATAAGCTGCCCGTAGCAACAGGGAGTTGTCTGCCTGAGGCCGCTGGGACTTAACCAGCTTCTGTCTGCTGCTTCCCCCTTGCGTGCGGGTGGAGGGAGGGGAGGACGTGGACTCCCAGGTCTGGTCCAGGGTGAGGCAAACGCCAGGGGGTCCAGTCCCGGGGATGGGGAGGGAGGAAGCGGCAGCCGGAGGCAGTGGGAGCCCAGCGCCCTCCCCGCCTCCAGCCTCGCACCTGCTTCCCGTTGCTAAATTATTTTCCGCCTCCTGCAGCCGAAGCTGCCCGTCTTGGAGCTGAGCCCTGGAGGGCGTGGGGGCCCTAGGGAGCATTTGGCTGAGATTTACAGCAAAGGGGAGTGTGCTGGGGGAGGGATGGAGA
Source organism: Phacochoerus africanus (assembly GCF_016906955.1). NCBI lineage: Eukaryota > Metazoa > Chordata > Mammalia > Artiodactyla > Suidae > Phacochoerus > Phacochoerus africanus. The sequence goes on along the minus strand of NC_062553.1, from coordinate 4,652,938 downwards.
GCGCTGGGGGAGGGGAGAGCAGGGAAGGCTGGGGGAAGGGCTCGGGAGGAGGCGAGGAGGGGGATTAGCGCTGGGCAATAATCCAAGCCCAGGGCCTCCCTCCCTGAGCTGGGCGGGCAGTGCAGCGGGGGAAGGGCTTAGGGCATGGCCAGCCGTGCTGGTTCTGAGGGCTTTGCCCCCTACAAGCCAACAAAAACCTACAGCAGAGGCCTCCGCACGCATTCTCATCTGGAAAGGGCAGAAGGGATAACGCCCAGCCTGGAGCCAGGAGACCCCAGGAAGCCAGGCGTGGCCCCAGCCCAGGCAGGGCAGGAAGCGGCTTCTGTGGGTGGGTCCTTCCCGCTCCCCAGGCTGGGAGCTGCGCTACCAGCGATCTATCGGGCCTCTCTCATGGCCCTAGACTTGGCCCCTTCCTGTCCATTCTGGGTTTTAACATCACGGGCATCGGGAGGGGACATGGCAGGGTCCCCATAGCTGGCGCCACGCCCCAGGGCCTCTGTTTTGGGCTTCTACACCCTCCCTCCCACCTCACAACCACTCAAGGTTGTAGGCGTCTGCACTGTACAGATCAGAAAACCGAGGCACAGAGAGGCCAGGTGAGGAGAGAGGCAGGCGGAGGCAGGTGTGCTCAGCTCCTGGGCCACGGGCTCCCGTGTCGGAGAGGAAGAGGGAGGTGCTGGGGGCTGCACTTGTCACAGGCACCGCAAGCCTCCAGGGAGGTCAGACAAGGTTGTGACGCTGCTATTTCCTTTTTCTCTCTTTCTTTTCTTTCTTCCTTCCTTTCTCCCTCCCTCCTCTCTTCTTCCTTCCTTCCTTTCTTGCTTTTTAGGGCTGCACCTGCAGCACATGGAAGCTCACAGGCTAGGGGCCAAAGCTGCAGCTGCCAGCCTACACCACAGCCAAAGCAACTTGGGATCCAGGCCACCTCTGCAACCTACACCGCAGCTCACAGCAACACTGGATCCTTAACCCACTGAGTGAGGCCCGGGATCACACCCGCATCCTCATGGATACCAGGCGGGTTCTTAACCTGCTGAGCCACAAGGGGAACTCCTGCTATTTCCATTATCATAGGAGGAAGCTGAGCCTCGAGGGGCCTTGGCTCCAGGCTCACAGGGGGACAGTGGTGGACCTAGGATGTGAAGGCAGGTCTCAGGGCCCGCGCTCCATCCACCTGCTCTGAAGAGCCGGCCTGGGGACCGGCTGCCATGTGGGGCCAGCTGCCCACTCCTCCTCTGTCCGTGTCTCCTCTGCCCCCCCTCTACCGCCCCCATCCCTCCTCGGGCTTCCTCTCCCCAGCTGGCTTCTCCCCTGGAGGAACCCCGAGCCGGGGCGTCCACCACCTCGAACGGCCTCGGCACAAGTGTCCCTCAGAAGCCCTAGGTCCTTTCTGACCCGCCTCTACCCAGGCCACCACTTCTGCTCTCTGGACCACATCGCCCTTCTAGGCTCAGCGTAAACACCCCCTTCTCTGCTCTCCCTGGGCCCCCAGATTCCTCAGGGCCCGTCCCTGGCGGCCAGATCCCAGCCTCCCTCCACGGAGGCCACAGGCCCACATCCCCCTCCCGCCCAGGCAGCCGGTGCCTGTGGGACAGGAACACAGACAGCCCCTCACTGGGGTCGGGAGGCGAGTGCCTCCCGCTCCGGTGTGGCCCCTGCTCCCAACGGCAGGGCCCCATCTGCCTCGTTCCTGGCTGGGGCTCAAAAGGTCCGTGCTGAATCGAATCAGCACATCCTAGGGAGCGTGATGGTGGGGGACCCCACCCAACATCACAAGGGGGGCAAACAGCGTACAGCCTCAGAGCGGGGTGGGACTCGGGGCGGGCAGGGCTCTCAAAGTGACCACGGCTTCTCTGCTCTGACCCAGCAACTCCTCTTCCCAGCACCTGCCCCCAGGCGACGTGTCAGTGAGTGAAGAGACAAACGGATGAGCATCTCACAAGAATGTCCCGGTTTTAAGAGCGAAAGATTGGAAACGGCGCTAAGGGCGTTCCCGTCGTGGCTCAGTGGAAACAACTCAGACTAGCATCCATGAGGATACAGGTTCGACCCCGGCCTTGCTCAGTGGGTTAAGGATCCGGTGTTGCCGTGAGCTGTGGTGTAGACGTGGCTCGGATCTGGCGTGGCTGTGACTCTGGTGTAGGCCGGTGGCTACAGCTCCGATTCGACCCCTAGCCTGGGAACCTCCATAGGCTTCGGGAGGAGCCCTGAAAAGACAAAAAAAAAAAAAAAAAACCCAAAAGACAAAGAAACGGCGCCAATGTCCATTGAAAGGGGGCTGGTAAAACAGTGCACCTGTTTAGAGAGGGAAGGAGAGACGGATGTTTTTACGTGAAGGAGCATCGAGGTATGTGACCTGAAGACAGCAGAGTGTGGGGCAGAGGGTACAATGTGTCCCCATCGGGGACCAATGGGGGTGTGTGCGTGTGCGGGCGAGGGGCTGCTTAGAGGAAACGGGCATCTCCGGAAGGAGTCGTAATAAACCAGCGTCACATTTGCCTCTAGGGAGGGGACCCCGGGACAGGGCTGGAAGGAAACGTGCATGGTGTACACCCCTGTGCCTTCTCAATTTTGAAGCCGGAAACCGTCTTCCCTACACTAAAAACACATGCCAAATGAAACAAGAAAGTTGCAGAGGGATTGTAAAAAATCAGCACCTTCCAATGGAGGATTCTTTTTTCGTTTTTTTGTCTTTTTAGGGCCGCACCTGCGGCACATGGAGGTTCCCAGGCTAGGGGTCGAATCGGAGCTGTAGCTGCCAACCTACACCACAGCCACAGCCACACCAGATCCGAGTCCCATCTGCAACCTACACCACAGCTCACGACAACGCTGGATCCTTAACCCTCTGAGCGAGGCCAGGGATCGAACCTGCAACCTCATGGTTCCTAGGGGGATTCATTTCCGCTGCACCACGACGGGAACTCTGCACTGGGGAATTCTAGAAAGATACCACCTCCATGTCCACCTCCATCTCCTACCCTGACCCTACCCCAGGCCTTCACCCGTGTGGTTGCCCTGCCTACAAGGCCTCCCTCCCTCCCTCCCTCCCTCCATGGCCAAGCCCTGCTCATCTCCAGGGCCCCCTTCTGTTGCCACTTCCTCCAGGAAGCCCTCCCCGACCCCTCCCTCACTGGTCAGCCCCAGGCCCCTGCATTCTCCCTGTCACACCCCTCAGTCTCAGTCCGTATGTACATATGTCCCCTCGGGAGCCTGGAGGGGGGGGGGGGCTGGACCTGAAACGAGACCCCAAGACTCAGCCCCCAGCCTCTCACCTGCCTGACTGCTGAGCAGACCATTCTGATGCAGGATTGAAAAGCCTCCCAGACGGGCAGGGCAGTGAATCCAGAGACTACACTTAGCGCGCCTACTGCTTGGCCTCGGGCCAAGGCCACACTCTCATCCGATTTGCCTAAAAGCCCAGGTGGGGGCGGGGTGTGCATTTACCTCCTTGCTGTGTTCAGGGCTCCCGCTCTGCGAAGCTCGGCCAGGCGTCCCCAAGAAGGACGTCGTTGCTGCTTGCTGACAGCCCGTCCGACAGACTGTCTTCTGCCGCAGGGGCCAGGCTGCCCAATCTGGCTGGTCTCCAGAGGCCTTGGGTCACTCATGGGGGCGTTCCTGGCACGTGAGGTTGCCCAAGCCAGTTCCCTGAGGGCCAGGTTCCTGCCTGACCCCGTTTGGGCCCCCGAGTCCTGTCCCTGGGCCAGGCCCTGGTCACATCAGTGGAGACAGCAGTGGAACACGGGGTCTCTTCCAAGGCAGAGGTCTCTGGTCGAGGCAAGGGACACGCCAGAGTCTACCATCCGCCATCGCACAAGTGCCACCGGCAGGAATCACAGCACAAAGCAGTGGCTCAGCTTGAGCAGATCCAAAGTGCCAGCCCCAGGCAGGATTCACGGCTCAGGTTCCTAAGTGGCTCCTGGCTCCAGAACGTGATTTATTACAGAATCACTGGGTTACGCTGCAGAGATGGCCGTGGCTTCTTTAAATGGATTTTCCCTGGCGGCCTCTCCACTGAGGCCCAGAAGGTGAGCAGAGGCAGGAGGGAGCGCTCAAGTGACAGGACGCCGATGTATGAACCTGGGGGGGGGCGGTGGTCTGGGGACCGGAAGTGGCCTTGACTGCATCTGGCAAGCTTGCCCTGCGCTCAGCCGGCTGCTCACCCCAAGGTCACCGGTTCATCGCCTGTCTTCAGCACATTCCTGATGCTCAAAGCTAATGGCATCGTCCTAGAAAAAGGGAGGGGAGGCCAAGTGAGACGAGAGCAAAGCCATGTCCTGAGCAGCTCTGCAGGACGCCTCCAACTGGCAGCTCTGGGCGGCTGTTCTGTTCAAACCATAAGCGTGGTGACCACAGCGATTTCCGATCTGGGGTGTCTTTGGGGCTCTTTGGTGTGTGATGGGGCCACTGGGCTTCCTGGAGGCCCTGGAGGATGGAGATAGGCATCTTCTTTATTTCTGCTTCCCAGCACCTCCCCAAGGGCCAGGCACGCGCCTGGTGGTGAAATTAAATGCTTACTGAACAAATGGATGGGTGCATCCATTGGCAAACAAATCCAGAGTGGTGGCTGGGTGGGGTCACCCACATCACTGTCCCCTGGGCTAGTGAACATGGTAGCAGCTTGCTGGCTGATGAGCTTCTCTTATGTCTTGATGGCATCCCCACCCCCCCCCACCCCAACCCCACCTCAAAATAAATCCATTCTTTTCTATCACTGGCTATGGGTAGGTGCACAAGGTGTTAACATCAGGGGAAGCTGGGCGAGGGGTGTGGAAATCTCTGCACTTTTCATTTCAACATAACTTAAAATCGTCAGAATTGGGGTTCCCGTCACGGCGCAACGATTAACAAATCCGACTAGGAACCATGAGGTTGCAGGTTCGATCCCTGGCCTTGCAAAGTGGGTTAAGGATCCGGCGTTGCCGTGAGCTGTGGTGTAGGTCGCAGACACGGCTAGGATCCTGCGTTGCTGTGGCTCTGGCGTAGGCCAGGGGCTACAGCTCCGATTCGACCCCTAACCTGGGAACCTCCATGTGCCGCGGGAGCGGCCCAAGAAAAGGCAAAAACAACAACAACAACAACAATTGCCAGAATTCAGATGCTCTGCCTAGGGCTCAGGAGCCCTCGGATGCTTGTCCTGGTCCTTGTCCTTACCCCGCACCCGCTTCCGGGGGGACAGCACTAGGAAGGGACCTCTGACCTTTCCCTCCAGCCCCTCCCCACCCCTCCCAAGGAAAGAGGTGACGTCTCTGATCAGTGAGCCTGGGGACAGGGCCTAGGCACACAGGGCCCAAGCCCTCTTGACCCTTCTTCTACCCCTGGGTCCCACGTCCGGGTCAGGGCAGGGTCCTGTTCCCAGAGGAAGTAAGTGGTGCCCGATGGGGATGAGGCCGTGGCAAAGGCTGCTCGGCAGACTCCGCTCTGGTGGCACACCCAAAGTTCAGCTTCCTGCCTCAGAGCCTTTGCCTATGCTGTTCCCTCTGGCTGTAACACCCTTCCCCACCTCACCCATGCGTGAACACCCATTGGTCTCAGGGACTCTGCTTGGCCATTCCTTCCTGAATGATCTCCCAAAGCCAAGCAGAAGTAGCCTTTCCCTTTGTCTTGCATACAACACGCTTAACCACGACCGCACGGTGGCTGGTTTACACATGCATCTCTCCTGTGGCCCTCTGAGCCCCGGGGCAGGGACCAATGGGGACGCAGGGACCAATGGGGACGCACCTCTTTCTTCCCCTATATTGTATTGACTGTCCTTTTTTTTTTTTTTCTTCTTCTTCACTGTTTTTCTTTTTAGGGCCGCATATGGAAGTTCCCAGGCTAGGGTTCCACTTGGAGCTGCAGCTGCAGGCCTACACCACAGCCACGGCGACACCAGATCTGAGCTGCATCTGCAACCTATGCCAGACCCTTAACCTACTGAGTGACGCCGGGGATCAAACCCGCATCCTCACAGAGGCACCATCGGGTCCTTAAGCTGCTGAGCTACAACGGGAACTCCCACATTGCCTGGCTTATACTGGAGGTCCATAAAGGTCTGCCGAATGAAGGGATTTATCAGAAAATTCTGCTTGGCTTTACTGTTTTAAAATGTAAAAGATATGATTACTTAAATCAAGTGTCTCAATAGGCAGACAAAGATCTCTGAAAACCTGGGGAGGGGCCCTGGGGTGGTGTTAGGAGCTTTTACGTTGTTCCAGCCCTGGCACTGAAGACACCGGGGCCAGACAATTCTTTGTTCCAGGAAAAGCCGTCCTGTGCCCTGTGGGATGTCCCTGGGCTCCACCCACTAGATGCCAGCCGTAGCTTCCCAGTTGTGATGACAAAAAACACGTCTCCAGATGCTGCCAAATTTTGCCCTGGAGTCACTGGGGGGTGGGGGGGATCGCGCCCACTTGGGAGCCACTGGGCCGGTCACTCGGTAGGTTTGGGTACAGCAAATAGTCCCTTTGCTGCCTGGACATTTGCAAAGCCGGCTGGACTCCTGAGCGCTGGCAAGTGCAGTCCTCCAGAGCTCTGACAGCCAACACAGATCCCCAAGCCACAGGCAAAGCACTTGCCACGAATGAGGGTTTTGATTGCAACCAATTTCTTAAAACGCTCTCCGGAAGTCCTGCTTCAAATATTTATGGCATCTTTGAAATGGCCCCAGAGAGTGAGCGGTCCTTCTCCATTTATAACTCCAGCAGTGATTGATGGACCTGGGCGCTGCTGCAGACGCTTTGTCTAAGCTCTTGGTGCAAAGCCAGGATCCTCGCGGGGCTCCGGAGCACGGGGCACGGCGGCAGGGGGGCGGCTTGGAGGACAGGACGGGACCTTCCACCTTGTTCTTGCAGCCATTGCACGGGGAGCCCTGGTTCGACGGCGACAGAAGCCTGGCCCATTCCAGGATCGGGCATCGGCCCCGAGGGCCAGGGAAGCTGGAAGCAAGAGCACAAGGAAATGGTCTCTGCTTCTACGTGTTTGTCAAAGCCCCTCTGATCCCACATTTCATCCAAGGGAGAGAGGACAACGGCAATGCAGGGATCGAGCGCTTTCCAGGCCCGGCACCTTCTAGACCAGTCCAGACAGGCACACGCCGTCAGCACCACGTTATGGACGAGGAAGCTGAGATTCCAACCCCAGGTCACCTAAAGGCCCGACAAGACGGTCACTGACGGTCTCCCCATACAGTGAAGTCCCCTATCAGGGTCATTCACAGTGACACGGCCTGGTGACCTTCCCATTAAAGGAAATCAATGTCCCCTGGAGGCCAAGCTCGGGTGCCCTGGGTTTGGTCTTTTTTTTTTTTTCCCCCGCTAAGCTCCACCATAAAATAATTGTGACATGGGACAAATTTAGCAACTGCCCTTCAAAAGTGACCTCGTTTTGCTTATAGGTCACTACTCCCCTGGCGTCATGGTTTAAAGAGTTCGTTTCACCACGGGCAGGTCTTACCCAAAGCCAACCCCGGGGAGACGGCTTACAATCTGTTTTTCTGCAGGGCAGGGAGCGCTGCTCCTCAAGACCTGTCACAGCCTGGCAGAAGCAAGGCCTCCGGGAAAATGCGACACTGGGGATGAGGACGAGGTGCCCCCTGTGACCTTCTAGAGAAACATCCTAACAGCCCCCTCCCACCACCTCATTATTTATCCAAATTCACCCCACAAGGCTTCCTGCAGACCCTGGGGACAAAGACATTTAAGTGGGCCATTCTGTCATCTCACTGCAAAGAAACAAAAGTATATCCATTGGGAGTTCCCGCTGTGGCTCAGTGGAAATGAACCCTCCTAGTATCCATGAGGATGCGGGTTCGATCCCTGGCCTCGCCCACTGGGTTAAGGATCTGGCGTTGAGGAGAGCCGTGGTGTAGGTCACAGACGTGGCTGGGATCTGGCGTGGCTGGGGCTGTGGTGTAGGCTGGCAGCTACTGCTCCGATTCGACCCCTAGCCTGGGAACCTCCTTATGCCTCAAATGCAGCCCGAAAAAGACAAAAAAAAAAAAATGGGGGCAGAGTTTCCTTTCTCATAGTTGTTCTCAGCATCATCAACACAATCTCCTAGGGGACATTTTAACTGCTGGCCACCCCTCCGATGCTTCAGGAGCGCTTACCCCTCTCTCTCTGTCAGGGTCCTTCCCTTTGCCTAAAATGCCTTCTACCTGCTTATGGGAAGGTAGATCAGAGGATAAGAGGCAGAGGTCATTTTCCTAGAAAAAGATCAAAGCTGAAGAGATGTTCGCATTCCCAAATAATAAGCCTGGGGACAACTAATTTGACATGAAAGTCACCGGTCAGAAAAAAAGAAAGCTGAAGAAGATCAATAACTCCAGCTGTCAGTTATCGAACGCCTCTTGTGCCAGATGGTACAGTAATTGCATTAGGCGTGTGACTTCACTGAATTGTCCCAAAGACCCTGAGAGGTCCATGCTGGCTCCATGTGTTAGATTAAAAAAGTGAATATGGGGGTTCCTGTTGTGGTGCAGTGAAAACAAATCCGACTAGTTTGCATGAGGTTGTGGGTTAGATACCTGGCCTCAATCAGGGGGTTCAGGATCTGGCATTGCCATGAGCTGTGGTGTAGGTTGTAGACATGGCTCAGATCCGGCATGGCTGTGGCTGTGGCGTAGGCCAGCAGCTATAGTTCTGACTCAAGCCCTAGCCTGGGAACTTTCAGGTGCTGCAGGTGTGGCCCTAAAAAGCAAAAAAAAAAAAAAAAAAAAAAAGCCAAAAAACCAAAAACCAAAGCCAAACAAACAAAAAAAACCCACAAAAATATAAACATAAAGGCAGGAGAGTAGCCACAGGAATAAAAGGAAGAAGAAAAGCCATTATAATAGGTTGAAATAAAATGCTAAGAATAAGATCCCTTTCTTCTAAGAAATGACTGCCTTTGTTTTCCCTTGAGCACTTCTTATGTTCCAGACACATAATCAGTGCTGCTCCCCTGATTCTACCCTCCTCTCGGCAGCAGGCAGCAACATCCCCGTTTGACAGACGAGGCGAGCCAAGCGCAGACGCGGTGTGTGATCGGCCCACATCATACTGAACAACAGCTGAGGTTCGAACTCAGGCCTGACAATTTCCAAGTCTCACGAGCAAAACTGGGTTTCCTCTAGGAAAACAGACTGTTCCCCTGACTCTGACTGATGAGGACGTGCTGGACCAAACCTCCAGTCAAGGGCACTGGGGAAAGCTGGACAAAATGTAACCAAAGATCTACTCGACCCCAGCTGGAAAGACTGTGCGGATTTGCGGGACTTTTAGTGCAGTTCAAGACAGGCGAGACGCCAGGAGAGGCTGGCTTGCGTTGCAGGCTGCATTTCCTCTCCGGGTGGAGGCAGGGCCTGTGTGTCACGGTGGCAGGTGAGGGTAGAAAGCTAAGCAGAGCTCTCGACAGCATCATGAGCTGGGTAGGGGCCCCAGGAAGGACGCCGATAACTATTACAGGCGTCCTATGCCCTCGAGCGAGCAAGAAATAAAGCAGATCTCATAAACATTAAACTCATCTCGGAATCAGTTCTGATGTGAGGAGCAGAGAAAGTCCCATCCAGATGAAGACACTATCAAAGCAGAACCTTAGGAGTTCCCGTCGTTGCACCACAGAAACGAAACCCACTAGGAACCACGAGGTTTTGGGTTCAATCCCCAGCCTTGCTCAGTGGGTTAAGGATCCTGTGTTGCTGTGGCTGTGGTGTAGGCTGGCAGCTGTAGCTCCGATTCGACCCCTAGCCTGGGAACCTCCATATGCCACGGAGGTGGCGTAAAAAAGCAAAAAAAAAGAAAAAATGCAGAACCTCAAATGATGTCTTCACATTTTTACACATGATGTCTAGCACTCAGTGAAAAATAACCAGACACAGAACACATGATTTGACCACAAACCACAAAATTAAAAAACAGCTCATAAAAAAAGACTAGAAGGGGAAACTGGGATGGGGGGACAACACTTTGTGGCATTGGTCATTTTCCAGTTCTTGACCTGGTGACGGCTTTATGGGCATGTATTACTCCAGGGCAATTCATCAAGGCTGCCTACTTCGGCTGTTCCCATTTCTGTAGGCGTGTTATCCTTTCGATAAAAACGTTTAAGAAATTCAGTGACTAGGAGTTCCCATCGTGGTGCAGTAGAAACGAATCCGACTAGGAACCATGAGGTTGGGGGTTCCATCCCTGGCCTTGCTCAGTGGGCTAAGGATCCGGCATTGCTGTGAGCTGTGGTGTAGGTCAAAGATGCGACTCAGATCCCGTGTTGCTGTGGCTGTGGTGTAGGCGAGCAGCAACAGCTCCGATTAGACCCCTAGCCCGGGAACCTCCATTCGCTGTGGGTGTGGCTCTAAAAAAAGAAAGAAAGAAAGAAATTAAGTGACTAATGTCCTCTCACCTTCAAAGAATCCAGTTGTGCTGTCTGTGGCCACTCAGCCTCGGGAATAGGCCAGGACTCTGAATGCAATGGTCTTTGAAGGACACTGTCCAGCTCGGGATTCAGGAGGTATTTCTGAGCTAGAAGAAAACAGTCTCAGTCAAGCCTCAGTCCAGAAACCGATTCTAAAAATCAGTGAGTCTCTGAGCTTTTTTTCTTCTCTTTTGTTCCCAGATCCCCGCACCCATGACAGAGGCCCTCTTGGGGGCCTTTGAACTCTGGGGGCCACCATCACCCCCCTCCAATGGAACTGCCATCATCTTGGTGAGTTCTAGAAAACTACCTGCCTGCTTCACTTTCTATTACCTGGCTGCAAGCTCTTTCAGCACAAGGATCACCACATCTGCAAGCCTATGCTAAGGCTGAGGCCATGCAGGCTCCTTAACCCACTGAGCCACAGTGGAAACTCCAAGCCAATTCATCTTTAAGTCCTACAGCACCTCTCAGGGGTCTGGCACAAGGCAGCCTTCTAGAAAGGCTGAATGAATAAATAACTAAGTCAATCTAATACATTCCTTTCTTTTAGAGGTGAGGAAGCTGAGCCCAGAGAAAAGCAAAGACTTGCACAAACTAGGGGCAAAAGCAGGACCGGCTAGAATTCATGCACCTCCCACTGTGAAAACAGAGGCCAACTCAGATCGCAGGGGTAGAAGATGAAGATGCAGAAAGCCGGGCCCAGCTCAAAACTGAAGACAGGTCCTGACCAGCTAAACCGTGAAGACAGGTCTCTCTTCCTGCTTGTTGGCACCCTGCAAAGTGCCTGGCACGAACACATCTGAAAAAGGCCATGTTATCCTCCCTTTCAAGATAAGCGTCTGGGACTCAGAGAGGTTAATTAACTCATCCAAGGTCACACAGCAGGTAAGAACAGAATCTAGTAATAAGAATCGCTAAGTGAGCAATTATCAAGAACAGCCCAGTTGCCTAAAGGTAATACTATGCATAATATCTTCACTTTTATATTGAGTCCCTAAAAACATCATAATCCTAAACAAACCTCTAGGAACCCCACCCTACCCTACCCCACCCCACCCCAGCCAATGCTCATAGTACCCTGCACTTTTTTTTTTTCTGTCCTTTTTTTAGGGCCGCACCTGTGGCATATGGAGGTTCCCAGGCTAGGGGTCGAATCAGAGCTGCAGCTGCAGGCCTACACCAAGCCACAGCAACGTGGGATCTGAGCCACATCTTCCACCTACACCACCGAGTGAGGCCAGGGATCGAACCTGTGTTCTCGTGGATGCTAGTCAGATTCCTTTTCACCGAGCAATGATGGAAACTCCGTACATTGCACTTTAAATCAGGGCCCAGAGACATTCTCTCTGACTGGATAGCATTTTAATTTTTTTAACAATAAAAATAATAGAACTGCAAAGAGCCCACCATGTGTTCAGCTAAGTAAGCCCTGTGAGTGCTTTTAGTTTATCTTCTGACCTACGTGGTCATTCACAGATGTTCACTTATCGTTACAGCATCGTAGCCATCCGACACATTCCATTTTTTGTATCCGTTTTCCATTTAGTAGAATATCACACTCTATCCCATGCTGCGTACCCGCATCGGTTTAGGACCGGTATTTCATTCTCAAGGAGTACGAGTTCATTACCACCACTGGCGTTTTCTCCCACAGTTTTTCACTACGGTAAATACCCTGGCATGGAAACACCTGTCCCTGGAGCCTTCCCACACGTAGCATTAGTTACACAGGATAAATTTCCAGGACTTAAACTACCGGGCCCCAGAATTTGGCCATTCTGATACTGTCAATATCTTTCTAACGCGTTCGCCTTAGGCCGTGAAATGAAAAGGCAGAGCTAAGTTGGGAAGAGGGCACGAGAGCACGGGGTCTGGTTTCCTTCCGTCGTCTGCACTTGACCCTGCCCTTGGCCCCTCGCATCAATACCTAATCCACCTAAGCCACCCTGGTCCCCCTGTCCCATTGTCCTGCTGGCTTGGACTATGTCTGAGCCGCAGGCTCTTCCGAACTAAAATTTGCACTGACCCTTTTCATCTGCTGTCTGCTCAGACTCGACGTCCAGGTCCAGGTGGCGGCTTGTCTGGAAAAAAAAAAAAAGACATCTCTGCAGTTATTTTGCATGACACAGGGGGCCAAGCCTTCCACAGACGACTGCAACTGGATAAAGCAGCCCCTCACCCCTGCAGAGAGTGGCCAGACCCACTCATCCCTGGGTACATGAAAATGCAGGCAGGACCCCCTCCCTCCTCTGCCCACGACCCTCAGAGGGGTCCAGGATTTGCTCCTGGAATGCAGGTGCAAAGAAAAGCTTCCATTTCCTTGACTCAAATTAAATCACCAATTTACACAGGGAGAAGAAGACCTGTGTTTGAAAAGATGTGAGAAAAGGGGAAATGAGGGCAGGCAGACGGCAGAGTTTCCAGGAGAAACACCCTCTCTGCAGGGAGGTCCCCTGGCCACCTTGTGAGAGCTGATCACTGAGCTGTGCCCTGGGCCCCTGGCTCAGTCACCCGCGAGCCCAGGTGGGGCTTGTGCAAGTCCCTGCACCACCCCCTGGCCTAGCTGTCCTCCAGGAGCCCACAAATGCACAGGGTCTGTAAGAGGTGAAGCGGCAATGGTAACCCCGCTGCTCAGCCCCATGGCCCCCGACTGATTCAATAACAATGGTTGGATCTTCCAGGCAGGTTAGAGTTGATTCCAGACCAACAGCCCAGACCATCTTCTTTGTGTCCTCTAAGTACTCACACCCACCGCCTCCTGCCTGGAGTTCTCTGGTGAACTCCTATGTATACGTCAATACCCAATCCAAATGTTCCCACTTCTGTGAAGTCTTCTCTGATTCCACCTGGAATCAAAGCGTTCAGGCACCTGGCTCTCCCATAGTCCCTATATGCTACACTGGGACACCTGGGCTCTGTGACTGTCCCCCTAAAATGGACTGATTGATCCAGAGACTAATACACAAGGGCATGAATTATGGCCCAACCATCTTCCCAGGGAGCCTTTTGTACCAGGCTGTTCTCTCCCTGCGTTTCCAGCTCTCAGAGCACTTTGCTTATATCCCCCGAAACTGCATGTCTTTGAGCACCATGGCCCTTCCCACCCCAGTGCCTTTGCACCTGCAGGTCTCCCAGCCTCGAGGGCCTTCACTCTGTCCTTCCAGATGTTACATCTCTTTTTTTCATCCTTCAAGGCTAGTTTGTACACGTCCTCCTCCTGGAATTATATCCCCAAATCGCTCTCCTTCCCCTCCCTGCTCATGGCTATGCTTCAAATACATGCTTTTTCTTGCACCTGGGCTTAGATGTCTTATTAGGCACAGACTTTCTCAACGTGAAAGTGAGGTTTGGCTGACCTCTGTATCCAAAGAGGAGCCTCAAGTGCACTAATCTTCTTCCGGAGGCACTCAAGTCAGCAAGTTATCAGAGATCTATGCATCTTCCCCCTGCTCCCTGCTCCTCATTTATCTCATTGGCCTGGAGAGGCTCAGAGCCGGGCAGCCTCAGGTCTCCCTGGTCCCCTGGTCTTGGCCAAGGCAGTTGACATCTCGGAGCCTTGCCCTCTCCATCTGCAGAGTGAAGCTACTAATATGCTCCTTGCAGGGTTTTGTCAAAAACAGAATGAGAATGAGCATCTCTAAAGGCTCCAAGCAGCATAGCAAATGGATAAAGCCTTGCCCTCCCCTCTGCTCCCCCATGTCTTTCCCCAGGTAAAATGTGGGGAAATCTCGACTTCATACAGGCAGGAGATAAGGAGACAATAATTGCCTGGATCCTGGGAGGCCCAGGCTTTGGGTCACCGATTTAATGAATTAAGGGAATTTAGGGCTCTCGGTCTCGCTGCTCTTTTGAAGATGAGATTCCATTTCTGAAGGCCCATATATAGAGCTTGCTGACCAACACCCAGAGGAGAAGACGCTTCCCGGACGTGGAGGGAAGAGGAAAAAGCAGGGCTCGAGGAAGTGGAGCGAGCAGCTTCCTTGCCGGGCCGTTTGCGTCTCTCCCAGCCTGGCGTCCGGGGGACCCTCGGGTGTTAGGACGCCAAGTCGCTGACTTCCCTCCGTGGCATCACACTTTGGTGCTGCTTGAAGGGACCCTACACCCTCTTCGAGGGCCTTTATGGGGCAGCACTGTGATGGGCATTTGACGTGAGGTCTTGTTCAGCCCTTACAGACCCTACAAGAGGTCAGCAAGCCCCACCCCTGGCCACCCAGGACTAAGAGAGGAGGCAGCCTAGGAGGTGAGGGTGAGCACGCAGTCACGGGGTGGCAATTCTTCAGCATCTGGGGTGTCTCTACCCACCGGGTGAAACTCCGTGCAGGGACCCTCATGTCCCAGGAACTGCAGAGAGTCAGGCAGGGGCCAACCCATTCTCTGGTGCACCTTTTGTTTGCTGAGCTGACCCCAGACCCCGGGGGAGGTCGGTCAGGCACCAGCAGGAAGGCTCCCCGCTCCACCTCCCCTTGGTACCCAGGCATCTGCCTTCAAGAACAGGGTGACACCCGAGGCACAACATTCTTGGCTTGGGAATATTGCCAGTCTGGGTCCTGGTGGAATCCAGAAGCAAGAGATATCCTGGGGCTAGGGGTGGGGGTGGGGGTGGGGTGTAAGGGGCGCTGAGAATCAGGTGCCCTGAGCCCTGCCCAGTCAGGCCAGTCTGGGGATGGGGAGGTAACTGAGAACCCCCAAGAGGTTTGAGGAGGCCAAGAATGGAAGGAACCTGCCGATCCTGGGCTCCCGTCCCAGCTAAAGCCACAGAGGGGGGAAGACCCCAGTGTGCTCAGCTGAAAGGCAGCGGGGAGCTGGCCAAGCGGGCCTCGTGGAATCCCCGTTTCAGGACCAGCGCCCAAGCTGGAGAGAAGCAGCAGAGCTGGGAGAAGGAAACGAGGGCAGCTGCAAGGCTGACCGGTGGGGACAGTGGCAGCTGAGGTGCTGAGGGAAGGACAAGACACCAGCTCAGGCAGATGGCAGCTCTGGGGGCCAGCAGCCCTCGTCCCACCCACGCGTCTGTCCTGGTCCCCCAGTGCTCTGCATGGAACATCTGTGTACCCGCCCCCAAACACAGGCTGAAACCCTCACCTCCATGTGACCGCATCTGGAGGTGGGGTCGTGGGCAGATGACCAGACCCTGGGGACAGAATCCTCAGGATGAAACCGGTGCCCCTATAAGAAGAGGTGAGAGGGAGCTGGCACTCTGTGTCATGCGAGGGCACAGCGAGAAGGCGGCCACCTGCATCCCGGGAAGAGGGCCCTCGCCAGAAAGCCACTGTGCTGGCACTCTGACCTCCGGCTTCGCCTCCAGAACTGTGAGGGGTGAACACGTGCTGCTTAAAGGGTGCTGAGCCCACGGAAGCTCAGTGTCCATCACCCACCCCACCAGAGTGGGAGGAGGACGTCAGAGGGAGGGGGGCCCTGACCCTGAGCCACTGCTGTGGGCCCTGAGCACCCCCTTCCTGAAAGGGTGGGAGCTCAGACAGGCCCCAGCTCTAAGCCCCAGCCAGCTACCCCTTTGCGTGACCTCGACCGGCTCTCTGACCACTCCGGTCCTGTCTCCTCCTCGATGGTGGGAGGTTGAAGTGAGTTCAGTTGACTCAGGGGGGACCCTGTGATGCTCGGCCATCATCGTGCTTCCTGCGAATAAACCAACAGCAGCCGGTCCAGGTGCCCCCCACCCCCCGTGCTCCTGCAGGTGACTGTGGTCAGCGGGAGCCCCTCCCAGTGAACAGGAGCCCCGGCCCCCGGGGTCCAGGACCTCCCCGGGCGGTTCCCTAAGGAGGCCTCGCCTCGCAGCCACACCCTCCGTGCTCCCAGGTCCACCTTCCCTGCTCCTGCAAATCCCACCCAAGCCCACTGGGGTCTCCCCAGCCAACGAGCAGCCCTCCCAGGCTCAGAGCCAGAGCCCAGCATCTCCATGGAAAGTTCCATCTGTGTTCTCTCCAACGAGAACCAGCCCCTGGAAACCCACTTCCTGCCCAGCTGCCAGTGGGAGGAGCTGCCGCCACCGCCACCTCCAAGAGGGTCTCAATGCTCCCTGCAAACCCCCAACCCGAGCTCTGCTCAGCTGCCTGGACCTCGGGTGTTCACGGCCAGAGCCATCTGGCTGCGATGTGCGTGGTTTGCCTGGGGCTCTGCAGCTCAGTCTAGACCGCATGCCTGCGGGTTCACGGATCCTGTTCCAACCCCTCAGCAGCTCCCGCTTCACTGAAGAACCCAGTGCAAACACCGTGGGGAGCAGGCAGGTGTCTGTGACCTTCTGTCCAGGCTCCCGCCCCTGCTCCATGCAGGACCTCCTCACTCCAGCCGGCCTAGAGCCCGCTTTGCTTCTCAAACACACCATGGGTTTTGTTTTGTTTTGTTTTCCCTGCTGCCTTATATCTGCATACGGAGGACTGGCCTTCCAGTGACGAGAGGGACCGACTCACTGAGGGCCTCAGGTACGTAGGTGCCACAGCCCGTGCTGCTGCCCACGTGCCCCTGAGCACCGCGGGGCACCCATCACACCCCCTTCTCCCCCACTTCCCATGGGGGGCAGAGCTGCCGTGGCCATGCACAGAATCCCACCGCCAGGTTCAAATCCCAGCTCTGCTTAGGCAAATGACTTAACACACAAAGACTGAGCTGGAAAGCAGCTTATAGACCAGTGTCTTTGGGCACAATTTCTAACCTCTTTGAGCCTCAGTCTTCCCACCTGGAAAACGGGGCTAATGACAGCACCTCCCCCACAGGAGGACTGCCTGAGTCGGTTACATAAAGGCTCCCAAGGGAAGAGGTATATGTCAGTGTCCCCTCCAAAGGCTGCCAAGCTAGACTGTGGCAGAGCTAAGACTTGAGCCCAGGGTTCCTGATGCCAGAGCTGGCCCCTTGACAACCGCTCACCCGAGGACCAGATTCCCATCCCCAGGGACATCTCTGCAGAGGATGCATCATAAGTTATTTCCATCCATCTTCAGGTCCATTCTCCCAGGTAGGCGGTACTATTCCCATTTTACAGATGAGCAAACTGAGGCTCAGAGCCATTAAGGTCTTGCCCAAAGGCACACACACAGTCTCTGTCTACGCCCTTCCTCACCATAATTTACGGCTATTTCCCTGTTGGCATGCATGTTTGGGCCTGTCGGGTCACTATGCCTCCTCAGCTCCTGGCACCACACCTGGCTCATGGTAATGGGTGCTCGGTAAATATTTGTGAGATGAAATGGCAGAGCCAGGCTTCTGTGGTTCGTGGAGGGAACAGTGAACCATCCCCCAGATCATGAAAATGCGGGTATTCTTGGTGAGCTGAACTATAAAATAATGCAAAACGGGTCAAGGAGGATTCAAGCCCACTTTTAAAGCAGGGAGTAGCTGCTTATGACTGGCCATGGCCTTGAACCCTCTGGCCCACGGGGAGGCACGTCCTGGCCCAGGAGCATGTCTTTCAGGAAATGAAGGCATCAGGCTGATGACACCATTAGTCTCTCAAATGACCTTCTAACTATAAGCGTGTATTGACTTCCGAATGATGAATGAACTTGACTTTCCAGGTAACTCCACTACAGGGAGAGAACACGCTGATTCCTTTTTCAACCATCCGCCCCACGTTTCAGCCTCTCAGGGGAAAGGAGTAAGATAGCACTCAGGTTTATACCTCAGTCTCTATGAATTTGGTCCATGGAAGTCAGCCTGTCCAATCTCAGTGAACAAGCCGGGTCTGGTTCAGACCCAGCGCAACCTTTGGAGGGTGGGGCCCTCACTGCAATGACGACTTCTCAGACATGGCCGGCCTCCCTCCCAGGTGACACCTCCCGGATCCAGCACCTTCCCTGAAACCCTGCTTTCCGTCCTGCCTCGTTAACACACAGGTGCTGTGCCGGGCCCCTCAACTAGATGCTGATTTCCCTCCCTGCCCCTATTCTGCCTCTGAAGAAGCCTGAAACCCTCAGCCCCACCAGAGAGGTTGCGATGAAATGCCCCCAACAGTAAGGAGAATCCCTTGAATTGTCACATCACACAGGCCCATGTGTGGTGAAGGACAGAGGGGTGCATGGCTAACCCTGGGGTCTGTGGGACTCAGAGCAGGCTCCTGGGCAAGGTCACGCTTGAACTGTGCCCTGAAGGATGGGTGGGAGGCTGCAGGGCCAACAAGAAAGAATCTTCCCGGGGAAGCGGCAAGTGCTAAGGTCCTGGGGCACACGGGATGAAACCAGGCAACAAGACAAATGCCGAGTGCTGTCTGACACTGAATTAAAGTCGTGGTTTGTGTGTCTGTCTCCTACACCGTGTCCTGAGCACGCTTTAAGGTTCAGGATGGCGCAGTCACCTCCTGACACCAGCTCTAAGCACGCCATCAGGTGCTGGCACACGGGAGTCCAGGGTGAGTTCCAGGCGGGGTGAGTGAACAGAAGGAGGGAGGGAGGGACGGAGAGGGCAGGTCAGGGTGGTGGATGAGCCTACAGCCCCCCCAGGACAAGGGGGCAGGGCTACCTGTGGGAACCTACCTCTGGGTCCCCCGGAGCCAGGAAGGTGGCCACATACTCAGCCAGTGCCACGTCGGTCACCATGCTGTGTGCCACCTCAGAGAGCAGGCGGTTCCCCGCCCCGTGTCTGTGCAGCTCCTCCAGCAGGCGGGTGATCAGGTGGTTCCTCTCCTGGCACTTCTGGACCAGGGAAGCCAGCTTGGCCTGGAAGGGTAGGAGTGAAGACACGGGTGGGTCCATGGCGGGCAGGGCTCCCCTGGGGGCTGGACGGCTGGGCCGGGGGGGTCACTGGTGGGCATCCTTCTCTGCATCCCCCGGCCCTGCCCCAGCTCAGCCTCCTCCCTGCAATTCCTCCCTTTACCCACAAGCCACAGCCAGCTCCGGAATCCAGGGCTGCCCTGCAGCCCTCTCACCAGGGCTCCCCGCAGCCCCCTGGATGCCTTCCGGATGGGTCCACAGCGTGGACGTCAGCCCCACTACTGACCAGCTATGAGGCCAAGCTCCTCCCTACCCCTCGACTTGCCCATCTGTACAGTGGGCACGGTCAGGCCTCCAGGACCAAAGGAGACTGACACAGAGCCAGCCCAGGACGGCCCGCATGCCCGAAAGATCAGACCCAGCCTGTGCCTCCCCACCCCCACCCCAGTGGCCCTCCTCACTGCTGTTCCAGCCACACGGGCACCCCCTCCAACCCCCCGACCCCATCCCCACCTTCCTCCTCACTCTTTGGTGGCTCCTACATGTCCCAAGCCCAGAAGAGCCTTGTGCAGCTCTGTTCAGAGGCCAGCCTGAGCGTCGCCTCCCCCGGTGAGCCTCCCTGATATTCAGGGCCTGTGTCCCTCTGTGCCCAGACTCCCAACTTCCTTCCGTCCCAGCAGTTAGTCTATATTTGGGGGTCTGTCTCCCACATAGCCTGGGGCTCCTCGGGGTCAAGGCTTCCATTCCCCTGGACCCCCGGGACCATCCCTGTGCTACGGCTGGGCACAGCATGGCTTTTGGGAGGCATCTGTTCTGTGAATCCCAGGAGTGCGTGACCCCCACTCCCACCATGAAATGAGCTCCCCCATCTGCGCATGTCCAGAGGGGCTGACAGGCTCCCATCGTCCCCTGCGCTGGTGGAGGAGGTGGTGACCCCTCCAGGCCAGAACTCCCTTCCGAGCCAGTCCCAGAGGGTCAGGGGCATCTGCGCGTCAGCCCCTGGGCAGGGGTGCCAGGCGCCTAACTGCAGGCAGGCAGGATGGGCGGGCGGTCTGACCTGGAGGCTGGGGTGCCCCGGGCCCCCAGGATCACACCCCCGAACGTCAGGGTCCCGTTCATTCAGCCAATATCAGCTGAAATCTGCTCTGTGCAGCTCCCCCTGAGAAAGAAGCCGCTGTTGACCATGACAGGACTCTACTGGGCTCTCGGAGGGAGAGTGTGGCTGTTGGGAAGGTGTGGCATCAGACGAAGCTGGGTTAAATCTTGGCTCTGCTACAGGGTCGTGCTGTGTGGATACGGGCAAGGCACTGTGTCTCTCTGAGCCTCCGTTTCCCCATCTGCAGAGCAGGGCTCGGGGTTCCCTCCCTGACATGTTGAGATACTGTGTTGTTGAGAAGATAGGTGTGGCCCCTGGCACATGGCAGGCATGCGACAGAGGGTAGCCATTCATCATTAGAGCCTCACCAAACCGCCCACAGCAGGTTAGGAACCCCAATTCCCATCCCCAGATGAGAAAACCGAGGCCCCAAAGGTGAATGATGGCCCCAAGGAGGGGCTCGATTTGAACCCAGGGCACTGCGGCTCCTCCCTGTCCAATCCAACCTCTTCTTTTTTTTTTTTCTATGGCGTACCTTTTTCTTTTTTTAAATTATTTTTATTAGGGTAGAGTTGATTTACAGTGCTGAGTCAATTTCTGCTGTACAGCATAGTGACCCAGTCACACATATACAGACATTCTTTTTCCCGTTTCATCTTCCATCGTGTTCCATCCCAAGAGACTGGACACAGCGCCCTGTGCTGCACAGTAGGACCTCATTGCTCATCCATCCTAAATGTCACAGTTGGCATCTACCGACCCCAAACTGCTCAGCCACAAAAAGGAACGAAATAATGGCATTTGCAGCAACATGGATGTGACGAGAGGGTCTCAACTAAGTGAAGTTACAAAGAGAAAGACAAATACCATATGATACCGCTTATGTGAAGAACCTAGAATAAGGCATAAATGAACCTGTCTATGGAACAGGAACGGACTCATGGACTGGTGGTTGCCAAGGGGGACGGGGAGGGGGTGGGGTGGATGGGGAGTCCAACCTCTCGTGCTCAGGCCTGGCTTCCCGTGAATATCGTGTTGTTGGTGTCGTGTTTTTATTTCCATCTGGGGGGGGAAGGGGGAGGGGAGGAGAGGGAGGGGAGAGGAAGGGGAGGGGAGGCGGAGGAGAGGGAGGAGAGGGAAGGGGAGGGAGGAGAGAGGAAGGAAGAGGGGAGAGGAGGGAGGGGAGGGGGGAGGAGGGAGGGGAGAGGGAGGGAGAGGAAGGGGAGGGGAGGGGAGTGGAAGGGGGGAAGGGAGGGGAAGGGAGGGGGGAGGAGGGGGAGGAGGGAGGGGAGTGGAAGGGGGGGAGGGGAGGGGGGAGGGATGGACCCAGAGGCTGAACAGAGCGTTCCCTTTGTGAACTGCGGTGTCTCATGCTTTGGGCTCCAGTGTGACAGCAGCCTCGAAGGTGGGCAAAGACAGGACAGTCCATCTACAGGGCACACACTCCAGCAGGAAAAGCAGGACAGAGACACACGGGTTCCGAAGGATCTCAGACACGCGAAAAATATACTGGAAGGAAAATACCTGAAAACGCCAGATTCAAAGGGGGGCTTTGGGGGTTATTTTTCTCTTTCATTCCTCTTCCCAGTATTTTTATACACTAGCGATGGGCTATCTCCTAATGGGAAAAAGCATTCAGCTCTTTTTTCCTTGGAAGAGACAGTTCCTACTGATTTCGCACCCATATTACCTTCAATGGGGTCACAGCCAAATCTGCTTCGTGGTGCCTCTTCTGAAGTTCATCCAGCTGAAAGAGAACCCAGACTTTGGAGCATGCTGAGCCATCGTTCACCTTGCTCGGCGTGTCCACAGGCCCGAGGCGCTCAGAGGGGTTGCCTCCAGATCCCCTCTCCTCCCCCGGGAGTTCTCGGAGGGAGCAGGCACCTTTCCCATCACCAGCTAGGCTGGACCCGGGGAGGAAGGATGCTCTGACCACTGGAGAAGGGGGTCCGCCAGGCCGCTGTTGTCAAGGCCAGCTCCGTGCCTTCTCCCTTCGGGAAGGATGCCTTCCCCACCCCCACGTGCAGAGGTCCCAGGGTGTTTGGGTGCAGTGTGTTGGTTTTTTGGTGCGGAGCCTATACGAGGACCTATAGGCTCCGGGTCCTAACCCCAGCCCAGCTACTCACTAGAATTGTGACCTTGGGCAAATCACATCTCTCTCTGCCTCAGTTTTCTCGTCTGCAGAGTGGGAGCAATATTAGCCCACCCCCCTCCCCCGGCCCAATAGTGAGGATTGCATAAGGCCTCTGTGAATCCATGTCTGTACAGTCCTGGAACGAGGCCTGGCATCAGTCAACACTCACTGAAAGGGAAGCCACTATTACTCTCTAGGGCAGGCCTGTGTGTGAAGCCTTCCTGGACCTTCCAGCCCAGCCCAGCACCCACTTGGATACCAGCAAGCGGCTCCGCTAATGCTCAGAGGAGCTCCTGCCTGAATTCCTGACCCACAAAACAGTAAGCTCTAGAAGTTTCCATCATGGCTCAGTGGAAAGGAATCTGACTAGTATCCGTGAGGACACTGGTTTGATCCCTGGCCTCGCACAGTGGGTTAAGGATCTGGTGTTGCTGTGAGCTGTGGTGTAGGTCACAGACATGGCTCGGATCTGGCATTGTTGTGGCTGTGGTGTAGGCCGGCAGCTACAGCTCTGATTCGACCCCTAGCCTGGGAACCTCCATGTGCCATGGGTGTGGCCCTAAAAAGACAGACTGCAACAAAAATGGTAAAAGCTCTAATAAGACGGGTGTCCTATGAATTCTCCTCACTCTCTTCCTGGTTCTCTCTGGAGTCGGTACAAGAAAAGCTACATAAACAAAAGTCCTTCTTCCTCTCTCCCATCCTCTCCTGACTCCTAACACTATTTTCAACCCTACATACCCATGATCGGAATACAGGCGTGTATGCGCACACATGACACCATATTATACAAATGTTTTACAGCTTGACTGTGTCACTTGATATAAAATCATGGTGTTACTCCCATGTTAAAACATACAAATTGATCACATTCTTTTAAAAATTTGCATACTATTTAACTGTGAGGCTGGAACAAAATTTATTTAACCAATTCTTTGTTGATGAAAATTTATATTGTTTCTGTTGGCTTGCTTTACAAACAAGGCTTTAATGAACATTTCTATAAATCTATTGTGGCTCATGTTTCTGCATATATTTGCAGAGTAAAATGCCAGCTTCAAGTGAACTGTCTTATATATGAAAGGCACACGATAATATTTGCAGGCTTGGGTGAAATCATCTCTCTACTTCATTGTAAGAAATAGCATGAATATGTAGCTGCAGACTGAGTACTGGGCAGTTGCAATCAAAAAATAAATGAGAGCAGGGAGTTCCTGTCATGGCTCAGCAGTCACGAACACCACTGGTATCCGTGAAGACTCAGGTTCGATCCCTGGCCTTGCTCAGTGGGTTAAGGATCCAGCGTTGCCATGAGCTGTGGTGTAAGTCGCAGATGTGGCTCGGATCCTGCATTGCTGTGGCTGTGGTTTAGGCTGGCAGCTGTAGCTCCAATTCAACCCCTAGCCTGGGAACTTCCACATGCTGCGGGTGCGGGGCTCAAAAGACAAAACGAACAAACAAAACCAAAAAGAGAGAGAGAGAGAGAGCAAAGTGAAAAGATGGCAGGATAGGAGAAAATATTTGCAAATCCTATATCTAAATAGGGACTTGTATCTAGACTAGACAGCAAATGCTTACAACTCAACAACAACAAAACAACCCAATTACAAAATGGACAGAGAATCTGAATAGACCTTTTTCCAAAGAAGATATAAGACCCGCAAATAAATACATGAAAAGATGCTCAACGCTATTAACCGTTAAGGAAATGCAAGTCCAAACCACAATGAGATGCCACTTCGCACCCACAAGCATGGTCAGCAACAAAAAGACAGAGAGAGCAAAGGTCAGGGGGACGTGGAGAGGCTGGGACCTTCACCCGCTGCTAGTGGGAACGGAGAGTGGAGCTGTCACAGACAGACCTGACAGTAACGGTGACCAAAAGGCTCAGGAATCATTTTACAAGAATCTCATCAGAAAACTGGAAGAGATAAAGAAAGTAATCATAGGAAAATTCTAAGACTGCAAAATACAATATCTGAAATTAAGAACTAAAATAATGCATATAATTAAGAAATTAGGGAGTTCCCATTGTGGCGCAGTGGTTAACGAACCCGACTAGGAACCATGAGGTTGCGGGTTCGGTCCCTGCCCTTGCTCAGTGGGTTGACGATCCGGTGTTGCCGTGAGCTGTGGTGTAGGTTGCAGATGCGGCTCAGATCCCGCGTTGCTGTGGCTCTGGCATAGGCCGGTGGCTACGGCTCCGATTGGACCCCTAGCCTGGGAACTTCCATATGCCGCGGGAGCGGCCCAAGAAATAGCAAAAAGACAAAAAAAAATTAGGAATGATAATAATTAAATAAAGAACTGAAATTAAGAACTATAATAATGCAATGTTGCCTCACCTAAAGAGTATCATCTAGCTGGAAGATGGATTAGAAAGAAATATCTGATCTAAAGCACAGAAACAAAAAAGAATGAAAATAATAACTAAAAAAAAACCCTAAAACATTCATTGGAGAGGGTTAAAAAAAAAGGTCTAACATGTGTATAAGTGGAGTTTTCTTTTTCACAGATCAGTGGCAGACGGGACGAGAAAGTCATCATACCTGCCACACCAGCCAAGGCACAGTGACAAAGAGACCCTCCTTTACAGCCCTGGCTCTGCGGGTAGATACCAATACTCAGGAAAGCCAATGTGCAATACACATTTAGAAGGAACACGCTTGCCTGTCTTAGAACCAGCCATCTCTGCTCCCTGAACTATCATATATAAACAACGCTATAAGAACTAGTGGAAGTAACCACAGATGCTCTAAGGGAATGGAAATCACATCTACCCCATAGACGACTGCATGGTCCAACAAATAATGGGCATAAAACCCTGTACAGTGTATCCATGCATCCAGAGAACGCCTAAGAGAGGGGTCAGAAGTCGCATCAAAATGTCGGTGATGTATTTTCATCCATTAGCTTCTCAAAAAAGTGTCACGTGCGATACGGTTCAGGGTAACAAGCTGTGGGCAGACAATACACTCACTCATTTCTGGTGGGAGTGTACTTGATGCAGCAGTTTGCAGGGTCGTTGGCCATTTTCCATCAAAGTTCATTATGAACCTAGCCTGGGACCCAGGAATTCTTTCACTAGGAGTTTGTCCTTTGCGTACATAGCAGAAACATAGCCCGAGATAGAGGGAGGTAGAAACGTCCACGGGTCTTGTGTGTGAAGCAAAGAACAGAAACCACCTAGATCTTCATACCAAGAACCGGTTAAGTACGTTACGGTTTGGCCTCTTAAAAATAACATGAACGCGTTTGAAATAATGAAGCTCCATGTGCATGTGTTGATGTGGAAAAAGCATCACGATGTGTAACTAAATGATAATGTCAAGATGCAGCATATTTTTGTATGGCACAATTTCATAAATGTACACACACGTCCTGAATGTGGGGAGATAGGGCTAAAAAAAGGGAAGTCAGAAGGGGTTGGGGTTGAGGGGGAGGAAAGACTGTTTTGTTTTGTTTTTTTTGCATTAAAAATTTATTTTAGGAGTTCCCGTCACGGCAAAGCAGAAACGAATCCGACTAGGAACCCTGAGGTTGTGGGTTCGATCCCTGGCCTCGCTCAGTGGGTTAAGGATCCGGCGTTGCCGTGAGCTGTGGTGTAGGTCACAGACAAGGCTCAGATCCTGGTGTTGCGGTGCTGCGGTGCGGCTACAGCTCTGATTCGACCCCTAGCCTGAGAACCTCCATGTGCCATGGGCGGGGCCCTAAAAAGACAAAAAGACAATTTAAAAAAAAAAGATAGAGAGAGAAAATTATTTTATTGAAAGATAGATGATTTACAATGTTGTGTTAATTTCTACTGTACAGCAGTGATTCATTCTTTTATTTTATTTTATTTTATTTTATTTTATTTTATTTTATTTTATTTTATTTTATTTTTGTCTCTTTGTCTTTTCTAGGGCCGCTCCCACGGCACATGGAGGTTTCCAGGCTAGGGGTCGAATCGGAGCTGCAGCCACCGGCCTACGCCACAGCCACAGCAACGCGGGATCCCAGCCGCGTCTGCAACCTACACCACAGCTCACGGCAACGCCACATTGTTAACCCACTGAGCAAGGCCAGGGACCAAACCCGCAACCTCATGGTTCCTGGTTGGATTCATTAACCACTGGGCCACGACGGGAACTCCTGATTCATTCTTTTAAATGTCCTTTTCCAGCATGGTTTATCACCGGATGTTGAACATAGTTCTCTGTGCTAAACAGCAGGACCTTGCTGTTTCTCTAGCCTATATATAATAGTTTATTTTATTGCATTTTGAAAGGATTGAGATAATTTTAGATTTACATACAGTTGTAAAAAATAATACAGAGAGGTCCCTTGTACACTTTGGAGGGCTCCTCTGGTGGGAACCTTTTGCAAAACTCTGATTCACTACAGCCTGGTATCGACATGGATGCGCTCCGTTGTTCTTACTTGGAGCTCTCCAGTGTACGTGCGTGTGTGTATATGTGTGTGTGTGTGTGTGTGTGTGCGTGTGTGTGTGTGCAGATCAAGTTCCATTCAATTTCATCACCTATGTTGTCCTGTCCCCATCCCCACAGACAAGATACTAAACAATTCCAAGTATCCTGTGACCTTATTTATTTTATTTTATTTTATATCTTTTCAGGGCCGTGCCTGTAGCATATGGAGGTTCCCAGGCTAGGGGTTGAATGGGAGCTGCAGCCTCCGGCCTACACCACAGCCACAGCAATGCCAGATCCAAGCCATGTCTGTGACCTACACCACAGCTGAGGGCAACGCCTGATCCCTAACCCACTGAGCGAGGCCAGGGATCGAACGCGTGTCCTCATGGATCCTAGTCAGATTCGTTTCTGCTGAGCCACGAAGGGAACTCCCTATTTCTTTTTGTATTCTCACCCAGTTCACTCCTGCAGAGAAAGGACTTTTATTTACGTAACATCTGAAGACTGTTTGACTTACGGTTACCAAAGGGGACAGACAGGTGGGGGAGGGATGGACTGGGGTCTGGGACGGGCATATGCACGCTGTGCTACATGGAAGGACTGGCCATCGGGGACCCGCTGTATGGCACAGGGAACTCTATTACATATTTCTTTTTGGCGCCCGTGGCATGTGGAAGTTCCCCAGCCAGGGACTGAACCCACGCCACAGCTGTGCCTGCACCACCACAGCTGACGCAACGCCAGATCGTCTCCTTTGCCACAGGGGAGCTTCCTGAATATTCCGTGATAATCCCTATGGGGAAAGAATCTGAAAAATCACTTTGTTGCGCAGCAGAAAAGACCACAACCTTGCAAATTCAACTCTACGTCAAGAAAACTTAAAGACAAACCATTTGTCTTTTGAAAAAGCCCTGCATATGTGTTGCTATCTTCAGATCGAACTGGGGTTGAGCCGGGTGGACAGATTACAGGCCTTTCTTTGCCACTGTTCTGCACTTTCAAAATATTCAAACCCTTATAAACTGCTGGAGAGGCTCCGTGAGCTCTTACCTAACTCCCTTGTCCACCCTCAAAGCTGTCCTGGGTGGGGGAACAGTCGTTTCCAGGCGGGGCAGGAAGAGTGGGCCCAGCCTTACCTTGCCCTGGAGTTCTCCCTGCAGACGGGTGGCCTCCTCGAAAGAGGCCTGCAGGGCCCGGTGTGCAGAGCTCTGGTCTCGGAGCTGGCACTGCAGGGTCCGCACCTGGTGACACAGCTGCCTGACGCGCAGCCCGAGGTCCTCCTCCGAAGCCTCGGCCTCTGGGTCCCGATGCTGTGGAATCAGAGTTGAAGGCAATTTTGGCTGAGCCTCCAAGTCTCATCTGTCAGCCAGCAGACAGTATCGATTTGCCTTCATATTTTTTTTTTTCCTGCTTACGTTTTTCTCACGCTCAGTAAATTTCATAAACTAAAGTAACAGAGATCACGCCCAAAACTACGAGCCAGAATCACCATCATGATTCTCCCTCCGTCATCTCTCTGCTGTGCCCCTTTCACCCACGTGCTCCGATCCGGGTGTGGTCCCTGCTGGGTTTCTTGGGAGAGGGAGTTGGGGAGGGGCTAGGGAATCTCAGAATAACATTCTAGAATGTTATTTTCAAAAAAAAAAAATTGTTTCGCATATGGAGAATAGGCGAAACGGCATAGTTCCCCAGAGTCTGTTTGAATGGCTGTCCGTCACCCCTCTCCTGAAACACAGCACGATGAATGAAATCGAATGTCCGGAGCCAGTTGAGATGCTCGGCACGGGAAAGCTGCATGCATTTACAGGAAACGGGAAGCTACCGTATTTCCCCAAAACGTTTCTTACATCAGAAAAAAATAGCCTCTCCCTCGTCCGGGGTCAAACACGAGCAGGTTTCGCAGGAATATCCATAGGGAATTTCTGGGAGGGCGGAAAGTCAGATGGGAGAGGCTCATGTACCTCCGAGGGGAGTGCGGTCCAGCGACAAATGACCATAGGAGTCGTGCTACTGCCCCCAGCAGTAATAACTGCCCCCAGTTATTATTTTTAATAACTTATATATGCACATCCATAAGACAGGTAGGCGCATACATATACATACACAGGTAGATTTTCCTATGTAACATTTCAATGCTGTGTATATGTCTTTATTCTGTTTTCCTCTCTTAATACCATGTCATGGGTCTTTTCCGTATCATTAAATAATGTCAAAAACCCTGTCGTTAGTACACTCTGTGCATGTTCAATGCCCGGATTAGTCGAAGATTTTGCTGCTGTACCTGGGGCTGGGATAGAGAGCCTGGTACACCCGAGAATGCCTGAGACACCTCTGGTTCTTCCCCCGAGAGCCTCAGAGGGGGACTTTCTATGTCAAGGGCCTGAGCATCATTAAGCTCTTGGTTTTCACGACTAAGGTGGCCTTGGGCTGGACAGCCCGGCTAATTGGAAAAGTCCAGGAATTCAGAGGCATCTCCAACACCCCGGCTCCTGGTCTGGAGGTCTAGCTCTCATTGAAAGCGATGACCCTGGGAATTTATTTATTCACTTATTTATTTATTTTGCTTTTTAGGGCCGCACCCATGACATATGGAACTTCCCAGATAGGGGTCCAATTGGAGCTGCAGCTGCTGGCCTGTGCCACAGCCACGTCAACGCCAGATCCAAGTCGCATCTGAATGTACCGCAGCTCACGGCAACGCTGCATCCTCAACCCACCGTGTGGGGCCAGGGAGCACATCCGCGTGCTCGTGGATGCTAGTTGGGTTCGTTATCGCTGAGCCACGATGGGAATTCCCACCTTGGGAACCGAAAGCCTACGAAAGTCATCTCTCCTGACCCAGGGGTGTGGTGGGAGGGGGACCCCAGGCTGCTGTGTGGGGAGAGGATGCGGGGGAGGGTGAGAGGGCAGCATCACGTGCCTCGGGGGCTGATCAGCCTCTCTCTTGTCAGCAAAGAATCTGAGAGCAGAATGTGATTTATTTTTAATTAATAGAAATTCACAGAGCGTGGGCCCAAGATTCACAGGCTGGGCCCTGTCAAGAGCAGATGGGTGCTCTGAACAATTCCGTAAAAATCCACTTCTAAGACTTGCAAAACAACTTGGCCTTTCTGGGGAGTTTGGTGCCTTGGCTACCTCCGTCCTCTGCAGTGACTTGGGCTTTGTCCCGTCATCCTGAGAGAGTGACCATGGGGCATTCTTTTTAAAAAAAATTTTTAAAAGGTATATTTGACTTACAATGTTCTGTCCATTTTTGCTGTACAGCAAAGTGACTCAGTCATATGTGTATATATATTACATATTTATTTATATTCTTTTTCTCACATTATCCTCCATCATGTTCTTTCCCTAGAGATTGGATATAGTTCCCTGTGCTGTGCAGCAGGACCTCATTGCTTCTCCATTATAAATGGAATGGTTTGCATCTACTAATCCTAAATTCCCCGTCCACCTCACTCCCTCCCCCTCCCACGTGGCAACACAAATCTGCTCTCCAGGTTGATGATCTGTTTCTGTTTTGAAGACAGTTCATTTGTGGCATTTTTTAGATTCCACACATAAGTGATATCATATGGTATTTGTCTTTCTCTTTCTGACTTACTTCACTCAGTCTGAGAATCTCTAGTTGCATCCACATTGCTGCAAATGGCAGTATGTCCTTTTTTATGGCTGAGTAGTATTCCATGCCACAGGGCATCCTAAGTCAGCAGGTGTGTGGTGGCCCTGCCCACATGGCGACCCCTGGGGATGGCCCACAATGCCCTTGCTCCCTAACAGAATCAGGAGCATGTGCTCCAGCCACATGCTGCCCCTGGGCTGGGAGCCAGGGTGACCATGGCCTTGGGGAGCTCCGTCTGGTGGGGGAGGTTGACATCGCTAACACGGCATGGTGAGGGGAAGCCAGGAGGCGGGCAAGAGCCTCAGGAAGACCCTAAATCAGAGGCACCCTTGCCACCCAGGGGTACGGTGGCAGAGGTATAACCACCATTCCCAGGGAGGAAGGGGCACAGGGACATGCAGTGCTTGCTGAATCCCCTGGCGTAAATACCTTCGCAGCCAACTGCCAGCCACCAAAGTGGGATCGCTGAATGGCGTGCTGGGGAGAGGTGTGCCGAGCCGCCTGCCTTTGCACCGAACCCCTCCAAGGGTGGGATGGGGGGAGATGCCCCAAAGCAAGACCTGGAGGGCAAGCAGCAGTTCCCAGGGGAAAGTGGGGGCTGGGGAGGGGCGGGTCGAGGATCTAGGCCTGTAGACACAGTGGACGCATCCAGCAATAGCTGAAGCGCCCAGGGTTCAGACTATAACTCCCCCGGAGGAATCCGGACGTCCTACTAAGCGCACTAGGGAGACACAGAGGGTGTTAAGCCAAATCAAAAGATGATCAGGTTTGTGACTTGGGACGAGGGAAAGGCCAGTTTTCCTCACCTTCTGCCTTCTGCCCCACTAAGCATCACTGCATTTGTCCCGACTCTAGCTTTGGTCTGGAACAGTCTATTTTTTTTTTATTCCAAACTCCTCTCATCTAGCAGCATCTCTTGGCAAAACCCTCTGGACTGTTCTCCCTGTGTCTTTACTGCAGAAGGCGATCTTTCTATGTTTGAAACTCATTGAGGTGGCTCCAAACCCTCCAATAGTTTCTGACTGCATCTCAAACGGTCACGACCAGGGCCTGCAAAGCCTCCTGCGATCTTTCTCACAACCCCTTTACCATCTTCACTTCATGCCGTACCCCATGCAGGCCCACGGTGATCCAGCCACATTGGCTACTCTCTGCTTTTTCTTTTTTTTCTCTTTTTTAGGGCCTCACCCACGGCATATGGAGGTTCCCAGGCTAGAGGTTGAATCACAGCTGCAGCTGGCAGCCTACACCACAGCCACAGCAACGCAGGATCCAAGCCATGTGCATGACCTACACCACAGCTCAGGGCAACGCTGGATCCTTAACCCACTGAGAGAGGCCAGGAACCAAACCCACATCCTCATGGATCCCAGTTGGGTTCATTAACCACTGAGCCATGATGGGAATTCCTACTTTCTGCTTTTTTCAACCCTCCAGGCTCATTCCTGCCTCAGGGCCTAGCCACTCACTTCCCCCTCTGCCTGGAATGTTCTTCATCCGCTGCTCCTTTCAAACTTTGAAACCTTCCACTCGATATTCACCTCCTCGGAATTCCAGTTCCTACCAGGTCTGACTAGCGGGGAGCTGATAACTCTCAGAGCTGAGAGAAATGTATAGAGACAATTCTTTGGAGACTTTAAATGGCAGCCCATGCAGGGCTACAATCCCTGAGCAAAAGGGTGCACGACAAGGTGAGCTCAATATTCTCCCTGGATTTCTCTTGGGAGCCTTTTCCATTCAGATCTCAAGCTGAATGTGGTGGTCCTGCTGGGTGGAATCAGAGACTAGGGTTGAGGTTCAGGGATGTTCTAATATCTGGGATTTGTGGGGAAAAGTAACAGGGAAAAGAGAGATGCAGAGAAGATATCCAGATACCATCCTGGAATACTCTTGGGTCCTTGGCTGAATCCTAAATGGTGCAGCATGGTGCAAGACTCTGAGGCCTTGCAGAGAACAGCCGTGGGGAGGTCAATTGCTAAAGAGATCCCACACCGCTACAAAGATGGCAGTGCTCTGGCCAAGCCAAAGGGAGAGTTTGCTGACTGCTCTGGGAGCCCAGCCGTTATCATTGAAAGGCTATATCCTAGAAGAAGGACCACCGTGTTAGAAGTAAAATCAAGCCCTGAGACTGAGGGGAAACTTGAAATAAACCTGCCCAGGGATAATATGGACTGCTGATCATTCACCCACCTACCAGAAGAAAACTCACTCAACATTAGAGGAAGCTAATCAGCAGGAATCTCTACAACATGTTCTGCACAATGTTCAACACAGAAAAAATTACCAGTCACATGAAGAAGCCGAAAAATGAGACTTAACCGAGAAATAACAGAGTCAATAGAAACAGACCCAGAGACGACGCACATAGTAGGGTTAGCAGACAAGACCTTCCAATTATCTATGATCATGTATTTTATAAAACATAGGAAAAGCTACAGGCAAATGAATGCAAAGATAAAGTATTTCAACAAAGAGTCAGAATCTTTTTTTAAAAAGATAAAAGGGATATTCTAGAACTTCAAAATACAAGAAATGAAAATTAAAAATGACTGGATGCATTTATTAGAAGACAGGACACAGAAGAGCATGGGATTAGGGAACTAAAAGACAGGTGAACAGAGAATTCAAACTGATGCACAAAGGGGAAAACAAGGAAAAAACAGAACAGTTTCAAAAGATGTGGGATATAGCAAGAAAAAAAAATCTCTAGGAGAGGAGAGAAAAATAGAACAGAACAAAGTATTTGAAGAACTAAGGGCCAATAATTTTCCAAATCTGATTAAAGACCTGAACCTACAGTTTCAAGAAGTTCAGAAAAACTGAGCAGAATAAACATAAATAAAACCTCATGTGAGTGCATAATCATCTAATTGGCAAAGCCCAAAGATAAAGAGCAAACCTTTAAAATAGTCCAAGATAAAATGACACATTTCTTTTTTTGGGAAAAAAAAAGACAAATTACTCCATTTCTGAACAGATACTATGGGAGAGAAAAGACAACGGAATGAGGCATTTAAAGTGTCACAAGACGGTGACTTACTTAAAATTCTGAATCCAGAGGGGAAAAATCTTTTAAAAGTGGAGTTGAAAAACTGTTTTCATAAAAAGAAATTTGAGAGAATTCATCACCAGGAGGCCCTCACTACAAGAAGCAACAAGTTCTTCAGGCAGGTGTAAAACAGACCCACAGAAGTAGAAGAAAGAACAAACAACAGAGTTCCCTGGCGGCTCACGAGGCTAGGGATCCAGCACTGTCAGTGCTATGGCCTGGGTCGCTGCTGTGGCTTGGGTCAGTTCTGTGGCGTGGGTTTGATCTCTGGCTCAGGAATCTCTGTATACCATGGGCGCAGCCAAAAAAAAAATAATGAATAGTATATTATCCATCAAAGTAACATAGTTGACAAAAATAAATAGTAACAAAGATGAAAAGGAAGAAATGGCGTTAAACCAGGAACTCCATTTTTGCATCTTCTGAGACACGATTAAAGCACTCGTTTAAAATAAATTTTAGCAATTAATAGATACATTTCGAAATTTCTAGGATAACCAACTAAAAGAATGACACTGAAATGTGTAACAAAATAAGCTAATGGAGAAGAAATGGAATACCAGAAGAGAGTGTACTGACGGGTACCAAAAACAAAGGTAGGAATGAAGGAATACGAGACAATAGGACAGAACAGACAAATAGAAGAAACGGCAGGAAGGTGAAACACAAAGACGATTACATCACCATGAACATGAAATGAAAAGGGACCCAACACGCCAACTAAAATCCAGACGATGTCAAACTGAACTGAGTTAGAAAACCAAAAAACAACAAACGACTATATGTTGTTTCTAAGGAACGTAATTTAAACATACGTGTACTACAGGCTGGAAGATGAATGGTGTAAAAAAGTTGTGTTACGGTATGACGGGGTCACTTTGTTGTATAGCAGAAATGGACAGAACAACGTAAATCAACTATAATAGAAAAAACAAAAGCCTAAAAAAGATAAAAAGTGAAAATAAAAAAAAAAGATTGTATATCATGACAACACTAAAGGAAAGAAATGGAGGTGGCTACTTAATATCAGAAAAAGTCAACTTTAGGGGAAAAGGGGTGAGAGACAATGAGAGCTAGTTCATAATGAGCAAAGAATCCACCCAGCAAGAATACATCACAGCCCTAAATCTGTGTGCATCTCGCAATAATTTCAAAACATATGAATCAACACCAACATAACAAAAGAAGAAATTAGCAAGTGCACACTCGGAGTGGGAGGTGTCACGAGACTATTCTGTAGATGACAAAACAGGTAGAAAACTCACCCGTGAGTGTGAGAGCACAGAAAATTTGATTAGCGTGATTAACCAGCTTGACCTAATTAATACTCAGCAACCACAGAACACTCATTCTTTACAAGCGCACATGGACAATTTACCAAAATAGGTCATAACGTGATCCAGCAAACAAATCTCAAGAAATTTCGAAAGATTAACATAATCTAGTGCATGTTTTCTGGCCACAGTGAAATAAAATCAGACATGGGTAACAAAACATAACTTAAAAATTCCACAGGTGCTTGGAAATTCAACAACATACTGCTAAATAATGCATGGGCCAAGGAAGAAATCGTGATAGAAATCAGAAGCTACTTTGGACTGAACAGACATAAAAAGTACAACATGTCAACATGCGTGGGATACAGATGAAACAGTGCTTATCGAGGAAACCGCAGACGTGAACGCACAGATCACAGAAGGAGAGCAGTCGAAAGTCAGTGATCTGAACTTCCAACACGAGAAGCCAGAAAAAGAACAGCCAATTAGACCAAAAGAAAGGAAATAATGAAAAGGTTAGCAGCTACCGATGAGGTAAAATACAGACAAATAAGACAGAAAATCAGCAAAACCGAAAGATGATCCTATGAAATGATTGATAAAACTGGAGAGATCATCATTCATAAGTCCACGAATAACAAATGCTGGAGAGGATGTGTGCGGGGAGTCGAGGAGATGCAGGGACTCGAAAAAAGGACCTTGCCTGATGGCAGAAAACCCGAAGGCAGGTTCCTAACCAAGGAAGGGAGCTCACCTGAACGGTGAAGCCAAAGGTGGGCTCCTGGTCAGGATGAAAGCCAGCCTGCATGGTACCAGCCGAGGGCAGGCCTCAGGTTACACGGCTCTCACTTTGATGTTGATGGGAAGAATTGGGGCTTCCCTGGGAAAACAGTTTCCATGTTTGCGTTGGAGAATATGGGTTGTTTCTTGGGTGACCTAGTCTTTCCTGTTGTTTTACTTGTTATTCAGTTTTCCTCAGTCTTTCCTGAGTATTTGCTTATTATTCTTATTTCCCATTCTTATTTTCCTATGGTGATTTGTGATTTAACAAAATTACAACAATAATATAATAAGAATTTCATCCTGAAGGACTTGCCCCTATTCAAATCCAACTTAATTAAAAACGTAGTGTTTATCTACTAACTAGTTATACAGTAAACTTTAGAGTTAGGATTTGAATGAGGTTCAGAGAAGTTAAACATATATTATTCCTGACCAAAAGACACCTAGCTATGAGTTATAGAAGCTTTTAAGTGATAGCTAGTTAAGTTGGTTTGTATTTTCTTACGCTGTCTCCCTGCCATAACACTTTAAAGATAAGCACTAGTCTAAAAACAAGATTTGTTATGTCTGTGACCTCTTCAACTTGTGGAGATTAACTGGCCATGGGATGATTGGTACTGAGCCTCCCCCTTTCCACATGATGTATTGTACCCAACTGCCCTTAAATTGTACTCACTAAATGTAGTTAAAACAAAGATCTTAAAAGCTACTGTACCATGTAAAAGTTAACCGATGTACTTTTAACACTACGATGTAATCTGTAGTTAGAAACTGTCTATATAATCAACCACTTATGCCAACAAAATGTGAGCAGCCCAGCGCCCTGAAAGAAGGGACAAAGAGGCTGTCTCCGTGCGCATTCGCTGACGCATGTCCATCTCCTTTGGGGCATATATACCCTGGCAGCCGGACCTGGTCTCCTGCAGATGTGGAGAAAAGGGACCCCTCCTATACTGTGGGTGGGAATGTAAATTGGTGCAACCACTGTGGAAAGCAGTATGGAGGTTCCTCAGAAAACTAAACACAGAACAGGCATATGACCCAGCCATCCCCCTCCTGCGCATATATCCCAGCAAACCTTTCCTTGAAAAAGACACATGCACCCGTATGTTCATTGCAGCACTGTTCACAACAGCCAAGACATGGAGACAAGCTAAATATCCATCAACAGATGAATGGGTTAAGAAGATGCGGTATGGGAGTTCCCATTTTGGTGCAGCAGAAATGAATCCAACTCAGAACCATGAGGCTGTGGGTTCTCTCCCTGGCCTCGCTCAGTGGGTTAAGGATCTGGTGTTGCCGTGAGCTGAGGTGTAGGTCGAAGACATGGCTCGGATCCCGCGTTGCTGTGGCCCTGGCGTAGGCCGGCAGCTACAGCTCTGATTTGACCCCTAGCCTAGGAATCTCCATATGCCACAAGTGCGGCCCTAAAAAAAAAAAAAAAAAAAAAAAAAAAAAAAAAAAAAAAAGAGAGAGAGAGAGAGAGACATGGTATAGGTACACAGTGGAAAAAGGAGAAAATAAAGAACAAAATAATGCCATTTGCAGCAACATGGATGGAACCAGAGACTCCCATACTAAGTGAAGTAAGTCAGAACGAGAAAGACAAATACCATATGATATCACTTATATCTGGAATATAATACACAGCACAAAGGAATATTTCCACTGAAAAGAAACTCATGGACTTGGAGAACAGACTTGTGGTTGCCCAGGGGGAGGGGGAGAGAGTGGGATGGACTGGGAATCTGGGGTCAACAGAGGCAAACTATTGCCTATGGAATGGATAAGCAATGAGATCCCGCTGTATAGCCCTGGGAACTATATCTAGTCACTTGGGATGGAGCAGGATGGAGGATAATGTGACAAAAAGAATGTATATGTGTATGTGTGACTGGGTCACTGTGCTGCATGGTAGAAAACTGACAGAACACCAACGATAAAGGGAAAAAAAAAACTGGAGAGACAGAGAGGCAGAGAGAATAGACAAGAAAGTATACAAAGGGCTCAATTCGAACTATCCTACAGACATTGGAGACCACGGGAACCCTACACGAGCATTTCATCCTAGGAGTCCTGAAAGGCAAGCAGTGTCCACGGACGAGGAGAACAACTCAGAGCAGTCAAAGAACTAGCGCGTGTAGGGCTGGGTTTGAACACTGATGGAGTTCTAAAGCCCACGGCCCCCTCCTCTCGGGACGCAATGCGCAGCGTGATGGAGGTGTCGGCTAAAGCTTTGGTGGTGATCAGATTGTAACGTATAAATGTATCATATCAACGCGTCGTACCCCTTACACTTAACACAATGTCAGTCACAGTCGATGTCAATTACATCTCAATATAAGCAAGTAAATAAATACATACAGAAAAAGACTCAACTGCAGAATTACGACTTGAGCTGCTTGAAAAACTCCTCGGCGTGAAAATACGAGCTCTGCTCTTAAAGTGTAAACACCCCACTCCCACCACACCAAATACCGATTTGAACAGCCTAAGTGAGGGACAGGCGTGCAGCTTAAGTCATAGGCAAGAATAAAGACCATGAAGCCTGACCACCCAGGTGGAGTCTGGGCTCCTTCCCCCAAGCTGTGTGATTTCGGGTGAGTCACTTAACTTCTCTGTGCCTACATCTTCTCAGCTGGTAAGTGGGGAAGCTGATTGTCCCTCCCTCCTAGGGTTGCTAGGGGCACATGGGTAAAAAGCATGTGGTCGGTGGTATAAAAAGTTAGTAAGATGGAGTTCCCGTCATGGCTCAGTGGTTAACGAACCCAGATAGCAACCATGAGGTTTCAGGTCCAATCCCTGGCCTCGCTCAGCAGGTTAAGGATCCAGCGTCACCATGAGCTGTGGTGTAGGTTGCAGATGCGGCTTGGATCCCACGTTGCTGTGGCTCTAGTGTAGGCCAGCAGCTGTAGCTCTGACTTGACCCCTAGCCTGGGAACCTCCATATGCTGCAGGTGCAGCCCTAAAAAGACAAAAGACCAAAAAAAAAAGTTAGTAAGATAATTAAACAGCCATCAGAGTCAACCTACCTGGGAGCCACTGTGTGGGGACCTCGGAGCTTGTCCTTGGTCTGCAAGACACAACGGTCTTTTAGGCGCTTCTTTCACTCCTGCCCTATCGGAGCTTCCCTGCAGGGCACTGGATCTGGCAGCATTTCCCCAGACCAGAGATGGAGCAGTAGCATCTGCAGCCTGTCTGGAATTTTGCAGGCTTAAATGAGGTTCCGTCCACTCTCCAGCCAGAAGCATTTCCTGCTCTGAGGGTGGCCCGGGGACGCTTGCAGTCAGTTGTCCTGAAAGCTGGGTCACCTGCACCCCTCTTTCTACAGTGTTCACCCTGTCCACGGCCATTGTGCTTTTTTCCTGGCTATGTCCCCCGGCTCTCAGCAAACGCACCCCCTCTGGGCTGCTGCCCGCCGCCACCTCCCGCTCCAGGACTCGGATCCTGCGTAGAAGGGCTTCACTCTCCCCTCGGAAGGTCTGGATCATGTCTTCGATGCCCCGCGCTGCATCCTTTATCAGCTCTTTGTAACGGATCCCGAGCTCCGAAATCAGCGCACCGAGCTCCCCATTTTCCGGGGTGACGGGCTCCGTCGCGCCTCTGGATTTTCTGATGCTCGCAGACCCAGCTTTGCCGAGCCGTCCCAAGTCTCCTCTCAATCGGTCGTTTTCCTCCTCGAGCTCGGACATTCTGCGGTAGCTCTTCCCGTTGCAGTCCTCGAGGTCCGCGATGACCTGCGCGTACCGGTCCCGCTCCCCCTTTAAGTCCGAGATGGCTCCGAGCAGCGCGCCGTTCTGCTGGTCGAGCGTGGCTATTTTGCTCTCATGTCTCTCCCTCTCTTTTTCGAGGGCACGCAGTCTTCGGCAGCATCTCTCCCGCTCTGCCCGAAGCTTGGCGTTGTCCTGGAAAACTTGGCTTCTCTCTTTCTTCAATCCAGACATGAGCCGACGGAGCCTTCCCCTTGCTCTCCTGAGGGCGCTCGGATGCTGAGCCAGCCCATTCCAACCCCGCCGGGAGGACCCCTCGGGAGGGCTCGGGCTCAGGCCCACCCCATCCAGCCCCAGCCTGGGAAGACTTTCGGTTCCCAGGGCCTCCGTCCCTCCTGGCTTAGCATCATCACCACGCATCTCGGGCTTTGCTTCTTCGGGAAAACAGCAATGCAAACCCTGGTTGGCCAAAGCCTGCTGAGGATGCTCGTCTTCCCGGCCACTGTGCCATCTCGGAGCAAAACTCCAAGCCTCTCCTGCCAGCAAGGAAGCTGCCCATCCACGTCCCCCACTGCCAAGCTTGAGGATGGAGAGTTGCTGGAAACAAGCCTCCATCTCCTTTTCAAATTCCTCTATTGTGAGTGCAGAGCCCTCATGTCCTTTGCTTGGAGGCCAAGGCTGACTGGTGGGTTCTGTCCCCTGGGGCGATAAAGCCAATCCAGGAGATGGTGGCGGACCCCCCTCCTCCAGGAAGAAAAGCGTTTCCTTGCCCCTGCTGTCCTCAGAGCCAGGCTCTCGGTGGACATGGCTGGGGGCGGGGCTGGACCCTTCCAGATGCATCACTGGCTCTTCCTCCTCCTCCTGTCCTTGCTCTCCAGGGCTTTCCTCTGGCAGAAACTGAGCATTCCCAGACCACACGCAGATTTCCTCCTGGCCCTGAACCCTCCGGCTGGCTCTGCCCTGCTGAGTGCCCATGAGAGGTGGCCCACTGGCGCTCTGAGCCCTGGAGAAGGTGGCTGCAGGGACCGCCTCTGATGATGGTGGTGAAAGACCGCCTCCCCTGCCTCCTCCTCCTCCTCCTCCTCCTCCTCCTCGCCCCTTCCTCCCCGAGGATTCGGGACCCTCTGTGGGCACCGAGGCCTCCCCCTGCAGAAGAGGCAGAGGAAGCTCCCGCTTGGACCAAGGGCAGGGGGCTGCAGCCTGGGGTCGAGAAGCCCCGGTCTCACTCAGCGTGCCCTCTGTGGCCCTGACACCAGCCTCCAGGCTCAGGCTCAGGCTCCCATCGCTTTCCTGGCTCGGCTGGCCCCTGTCACCGAGGGCTCCCTCCTTCCGGCCCCATGTCCTCTTTGCCCGCATCTCCAGTCTCCAGGCGGGGGCTCCTCCTTCCTTCCACAACTCTTTTAGATCCTCGGGCCCCATCCTGGGAACTCGGTGACCTGCAGCATGTGGGGACTCCTGGCAGAGGCGGGCATCAGGACTCCTTGCTCGGTGACCCCGGCCGGCGGGCGCTGTGGCCGAGGGAGCCGGTGGGGGTGTGACCTTCAGCATCTGCTGGGCTTGCAGGTCTTCCGGGGAAGCTTCCAGGGGCAGCAGCGGCAGCGGCAGGAGAGCTGGGTCCCCAGGCCGCCCCCAGGGAGGGGGTATGGACGTCTGCACCAGAACAAAGGACTCCCGGGCTGGGGTGGCTGCCGGCTTCTGCTCTGAAATCCAGGCCAGCTCCACAGGAAGGAGGGCGCCGTCCACGCACTGCCCCAGGGGACAGTCCCAGATGGGAAGAATCTCCTCACCCAAGCTGGGCTCGGGAGTGACCTAGGGGTGGGAAGAAGAGATAAGGTGGGCAGCAGCCCCTGCCCCACAGAGCTCCTCCCCACTCCCTGACCCCTTCTCGCCCAGCCTTATAGACACACCTAGCCTGAGACCACCCCAGGGCCTTTGCACCTGCTCTTCCCTCCTCCCAGAATATCCTTCCCCCAGATGCTCTCATAGCTCACTCCCCTGCTTCATTCATCTCAGCTCAAATGCTACCTCCTCAAAAAGGCCTCCATGGAGTTCCTGTTGTGGGTCAGTGGTAATGAACCCAACTAGCATCCATGAGGATGAGGGTTCGATCCTTGGCCTCGCTCAGTGGGATCAGGATCCAGTGTTGCCGTGAGCTGTGATGTAGGTCCCAGACCCGGCTCGGATCCCACGTGGCTGTGGCTCTGGTGTAACCTGGCAGCTCCAGCTCGGATGCAGCCCCTCGACTGTGAACTTCCATATGCTGCAGATGCAGCCTTAAAAAACCAAAAAACAAACGAAAAAAGGCCTCCTTGACCTCTTCCACCGCTGCCTGTCCACTGGCGCCCTCCGCCGTCCCCACGGCACCCTCCACTCTCCTGCATCTTGGAAGATACTTGTGTGTATTACTGGGTGACGCCCCCCCATAGCCCCGCACTGTCCAATATGGTAGCCGGGGGCCCCACAGGGCTCTTCAAATGCAAAGCAATGAAATAAAAGCTAACAGTTCTGCAGTCACCCCAGCCACACTGCAAGGGCTCAGAAGCCACATGTGGTTCATGGCTACAGTACTGGGCAGCACAGGTGCAGACCCTGCCAGGCCATGGAAGGCCTAGTGGATGGGGCTGGGTGGTGCTGACATAGCCTAGAACAGTCCCGGGCACACAGGAGGTGTGTGATAGATAATTTTGAATACATTTTTATATCCACCTATTCAATGTATTTAACCAGAGAGAAGACTGGCCCCGCTCAGAGAACAGAGCCAGGCTGGGCTGAGGCCCTGGAGCCGAAAGCTGGCCTCATCCAGGCTCGTGGGGAGCCCTCGGCGCTCATGGGACCACAGCCCCTGCTCCCGGTGGCCGCTCCTAGGCTCGCCACCCTTACCTGGAGGGTCTTCCCACCTGGCCTTCCCCCTGGCAGCCCCATCCCTGGCTTTCTGTCCGTCTAACTCCATCCTCCACTGGGGTCCAGCTTTCCCATGAAGCTCTCCCCTGTCCAGGGACCATTCTCAGCTCTTTTCCCGCTTTGGGGGTGACGCAGCACCCACGGTAGCTCAGAGCAGGGGTGGATGAATGAAAGGGAGGAAGCGAGGAAGGTCCCTTTCTGTCTGTCTGTCTGTCTCTCTGTATGTACATCTGTCTGTCTGCCCGTCGAGGTGTCTATATGTCTGTCTGTATGCATGTCTGTATGTATGTACGTGTGTCTATATGTGTGTATGTACGTACACATGTCTGTCTGTATGCAAAGC
The DNA here is from genome assembly GCF_016906955.1 of Phacochoerus africanus. NCBI lineage: Eukaryota > Metazoa > Chordata > Mammalia > Artiodactyla > Suidae > Phacochoerus > Phacochoerus africanus. The sequence goes on along the minus strand of NC_062553.1, from coordinate 4,610,580 downwards.
TGTCTGTGTGTATGTACGGATGTCTGCATGTATGTCTGTATGTCTGCCTGTCTGTTGTCTGTCTGTATGTATGTCTATATGTCTGTATGTCTATATGTCTGTCTGTCTGTCTGTATTTTGTGGCTGCACCTGTGACATATGGAAGTTCCTTGGCCAGGGATCGAATTGGAGCTACGCCATAGCTGCAGCAACACCGGATCCTGTAACCCACTGCACCGGTCCAGGGATTGAACCTGCATCTCTGCAGTGACCCGAGCCACTGCAGTCAGGTTCCTAACCCACTGTGCAACCGTAGAAACTCCCTTCTCTCTTTAGAACCACAGAACCACATCAGGGCTGGTGGGAACCACGCCCCTGACCCTTAGGGGACAGTGTGGTGCAGAGCGTGGCCTATGGACCCTGGACCCTGGAGCCCTCCAGGGCTACGAGGTTGGGAAATCACGACTTCCTCCTCGATGGAAAAGGGGCCGGGCTCTCGCCCCATGGGTGGTGGGGAGGTTTCAATGAGATGAGGTTGGCTACGTGGCAGCCGGGCCCGGGCACACAGATGGGGCGCCCGTCCTGCCCACTCCCACTAGGGCTTGGGGTGTTCCAGTCTGTCCTCAAATCTCCCCCTCAATGATTTCCAGAAAGTTCTTCCAAACCCTGAGCGTCTTTACCTCCTTATTCCACCTCCTGCACGGTGGCCACACTGTGCAACACACACACTAGGACTACTCGGACCCAGCTGGTGCCCTGGACACACAGAAAACCTTGAGTGGGAGTTTCCACTGTGGCTCAGCGGGTTACTAGGAACCTGACTGGTATCCATGAGGATGTGGGTTTGATCCCTGGCCTCACTCAGTGGGTTAAGGATCTGGTGGTGGTGTGCGCTGTGACGTAGGTCACAGATTCAGATCTGGCATTTCGAGCCCTAGCCAGGGAACTTCTACGTGCCATGGGTGTGGCCCTGAAAAGACAAAAAAGAAAGAAAGCCTCCGCCCTCACCTGCGCATGGTCAGATCCTGCGAGGTCTCCTGGGAGCGTGTCCGCGGGGGTCCCTGGGCCTGACATCAAAACGCAGGTGCAGGATCCCTCGGAGGGCTGGCCTGGGAAGAGACAGGACCCAGAGGTTAAAGAGACCCTCCCAAAAGCTTTCCCATGAGGGCCACCAGCAGTGCCACCTGCCCTTAAGATGAGATGGCACTTCTCGCTTTAGGGGACTTTGAGCCCCTCCAGGTGGCCTGACGGCCACCATCACCTGTCAGGAGGGTCCCAGGCTGGGAGACCGGGGATGACCAGCCACTGAAGAGTGGTGGAGCGCGTTCTGGGAGCCACCTCCACTGACCACAAAGCCCATGCAGGCGACAAAGCCCACCACAGCCCCGCACCCTGTGGGTCACACAGGGCGGCGATCTCTGGCCCCAGCAGCTCCCAGACCTCACGCTCATCTCACACCTGAGCCATCACCAGGGCAGGGCGGCAAGTCAGAACAGCTCTGGTCACTCCAGGGTCTTCTGAGGGGACCAAGGCTGCCCCCCACCCCCTGAGGCCTGGGACTGTGAGCCCGAATGTCTGCTGGAGCCAAAGTCAAGGGCCTTGTCCTGGACACTGAAGACTCTGAGCCCGCTTTCCCAGCTGTGTGTGTGGCATTGAGCCAGCGACACTGCCTCTCTGATCCTCAGCTCCCTGTCTGCGGAGCAGGGACGGCCACCCCACCCCCCAGCACTGTGTCATCAGGATGTCATAAGCAAGCTAGCCCCCGGGGGCGAGTCCCTTCAGGGCCCCACGCACCTGCTGAGCCCGATGGTCCAGGCGCCCTGTCGGAGCCTTGGCTTCCACAGGCCTCCAGCGCCTGCTCCCTGGGCAGAGGCTGCAACTCATCCTGAGCGTGGCCCGGGCCATCCTTGAGGAGGACACACGAAGTCAAGAGAGCCACCAGTGTCCCTGGCTGACGTGCTCCCTCCAAGCCTGTCCCCACTGAGTCCCTCCCGAGGGTCCCAGGAGAGAGTCAGAAACCCTCCTTGCTTGTTCTTGGGCCTACTGCCTGAACTGCTTCCCATTCGGACCTGAGCTCCAATGAGCAGCTTGTCTACTCAGCCAAGAGGCCCCTGGGCTCCCCAGGGTGACATCAAAGGCTCCAGGCCCCTCTTTCCTGGGTGGAAGTTCCCTCTGTATCCGCCCAGGGGGCAGGGTTTGGGGAGGTGCCTGCCCAGGGCCTCCAGGAAGTCCTGGGGCTCAACTGTCCACATGCCCCAAACGCCATAGCCAGGTTTCTCTGGGCGGTACCCCTCTCCCCTGGATCCCACCCCCAAAGGCAAGCGGGGGATGCAGTGGGGAGGCTCCCAGCGTGACACGCACCCCCTCCCCCTGCAGAGCACGTAAGAGGCAGGCACCTTGACTGTGGCTACAGCAGTGGAGGCGGGGGGCTGGCGGGAAAACTCAGCTCCAGCTACCATCCACGAAGGGCTGGGGGACAGGTCTCTGGCAGGATCCCGACACCCCAGGTACTTCTAATTCGGTTCTAACAGGTGCTGCTTGCATTCCGCCTGCTTCCCGCTGGACCTGAGGTCCTTCGGGGCGGAAACTCGCCTTCGGTCTGTACCACTACCTTAGCCTGGTACACACTAGGTGCTTAATCAATGCTTGATAGTTGGATGGTCAGACAGAACCTGCAGAAAGGCAGGCGTTTCCGACTCGCTGTGCGTTTATTCGACAAACACTTATGAAGCTCCTCCAGTGGGTGAGGCGCCCCTCCAGGGGCAGGGGAAATGGAGGGGACCGATGATGTCCTGTCGCCTCCCCGACCTGTCCCCCAGCTGCTCACCTGCTCTCAGCAGACCCCTGCATCAATTCCTAACTGAGCCTCCTGCTCCCCTCCCATCCCTCCAGCAGCGGCCAGGGACACCACCTAAAAGGCCCCCTCAGACCCGCAAGTCCCCTGTTGGCCCCCTCGGTCCAAGGAATCAGTCTTTACACTGAAACTGGGCACAGGAGGCCGTGCAGGGCTGTCCCTACAGCTCCAGACCCTCCTTGACCGGCTTCCACTCTCAGCGCCTCCGAGTCCCCTCCCCACCCCGGTTCCCGCCGGCCTCCGCCCTCCGTGGGGGCGCCATTGCCCCTGCCTGCCTGGTGCATCCTCCCGGGAAGGGTGCCAGTCACCTGCCGCATCCTCACGAAGCCCCCCACACCTGGCCCTGGGCGGCTCGCCTGCACCCTCCTCAGCAGCCCGGTGATGGCACAGAGATGGAAACTGGGGAGGGCTGCTCTCCTGTTTCCAACCCTGCCACGCTTCCCACCGCCCCCAGCCCCATCGCTGCTCCCTGGACAGACTTTCTCCCTCCCGCCCTGGGGCCTTGCACCCCCTGTGCCCGACCCCTACACCTCTCTTCCCCACCCCTTTGCCTGGCCCACGTTCCCCCCGGGCTCAGCTTAAAGGCCAGATCCTCGGTTGTGGCTTCCCTGACCCTCCCCCGTGAAGCCCCTCCCTCCCCGCGCAGCATCTCCTCCTCACGGCCCAAGTTCGTCTCTGTGGGACGGTCTGTGTCGTGTCCCGTTCTCCTCACGGACCAGGGGTCTCAACCCTGGTCACACGTTCGAATCACGCGGAAGCTTTCAAGGAGAACCAAAGCAGGGCCTCAGCCCAGACCAAGTAAAACCAGAGGGCACGGCCTTCTGCTCCGCATCCAGCCGCGCCTGGCCTGCCCAGGTGGGTGCCCTTCGGCTCACAGCACTTTGGGGACCTCTCGGTTTTACCCACTGGCTCCCCACTTGATTAGAATGAAACGTTTGGTCAGCGGGGTAGCACCACCATCGGAACAAGGCAGAGAAGAGGAAACGAAGCAGGGACAGAGAGGAGACAGAAGGGAAAGGAAGCGAGAAGGTCAATAAGAAAGAGAAAAGAGTGAGGACTCGAGGGCAGAAAGGGAGGCGAAATTCAAACACCTGAGAACAAGCAAGAGAGAGAAGCAGATGGAGCTCCTGTTGCGGCGTAGCAGAAACGAATCCAACTAGGAACCATGAGGTTCCCGGTTCGATCCCTGGCCTTGCTCAGTGGGTTAAGGATCCAGCATTGCCGTGAGCTGTGGTGTAGGTTTCAGATGCAGCTCGGATCTGGCGTTGCTGTGGCTGCGGTGTAGGCCGGCAGCTGGGCTCCAATTAGACCCCTAGCCTGGGAACCTCCATATGCCACGGGTGTGGCCCTAAAAAGCAAAAAAAAAAAAAAAAAAAAAAGCAAAAAAAAGAAAAGAGAGAGAGAGAGAGAAGCAGAAAGAAGAGCGAATAGATGAAGGGGAGTGGAGGACAGTGTCCAAAGCCACCAGCATTCTACCTGTCATTTCTATTTGGATTTTGTTCCAATACTCGAGTTGACTTTGATTCAGTTCCCCACATCCTCACTGAGCACCTACTATGGGCAGGCCCTGCCCTGGGGCTGGAGACACAGCCATGGGTGACACAGACCCCTGCCTCGAGGAAGTGACATCCAGTGGAGGACTTCCTAGGAGATGATGCGATAGCCCCTTCCTGTCTCAACTGATGAAATCTATACCCAGAGAGGGAGAGCAACTTGCCCAGGGTCACACAGCACAGACAGTGGGAGGACAGGACCAGAACTCAGGTCCCTGAATCTGATCCTGGCTTTCTCTCCCCCTTCCTGCCTCTCTGTTCAGTCTTATCAACCTTTCCTGCTTTTCAACACTCTTGGGAGATATGAGACTTTCATTTGAACGTGGGATTACTTTGAAAAATAAACAAGAAGAAAATGAGGCATACAGTGATATCCAGACACAAAGAATGCGTTAGAATATACCCCTCTGGGCTTTTTTCTAAGCCTGGCCATTGAAATTCTTCCAAAAGGCTATTTCTGCACAAGGTCGATGTGCGCTTTTCTGCATGTTTCACATGATGGTGTCAAAGGATCATTTCGCAACACGTTCTTCCGCAACGTGGCGTTTCAGGAATGGCTTCGCTTAACAAATCAGGGCCCTCCAATCAGACATTTGGTTTGTTTCCAATTCTTACCAACTAGAAACAGTGTGGAGGTACTTTTAATATTAGGCAAATATTCAGAATAAATGGCAGCTTGAGCCTTTGCTCAGGTGTCTTCATTTTACAGGTAATGGAACTGACATTTGTTGTAAGACCACGAGCCATCTGTATTTCTTTTCTCACTTGTGCATTCGTGACCTTTGCCTGTGTTTTTTTTTTTTGATAGTATCAACAGTTTCAGAGCCCTTGCTCACTGCCAGAGTGAGGGCCTGATGTGTGACATACAGGTTTGCACAGATGCACGCTCAGAGCAAGGAGGGGCCGCCTGGACTCAGGGAACAACGAAAAGATTCTCCTATCTGCCACCAGGGGTCGCTCTCCACACACCGCAGGGGCTGAGAGGTGAGCCCCAGCGTCCAGCATTCCTGCCGCCCTGTCACTGGGAGCCTGACCTCCGCTCTGAGATGACAGCCCGATGCTGACATCATGAGAGTGACTTTTCATCCCTTTATATGTGCTTCCTTGTTACCCTCCAGGCCAGGCCACAGCCCCCTGGGCTGTCCCCTGCCGCAGCCATCATGGCTTCAATTGCCTTTTCTGCTCCAATGTCTGTACCCAGATAAGCTTTTGAAGGGCAGGATCGCCTCTCCAGCCCCTGGGGCATGCATGGTGCCCGGGGCACACTTGCTAATCACATCCAGACGCACCTGCAGAGAAGCCTTGCTCGTGGGGCACATCACAGTCCCTTAAAATTTTCTCTCACCTGGATTCTGACCAAAACCCCCCACTCCAAACTCCTCCCCAGGCCCAGCATTTGTTCTCGCAATGGCCATTCCTTCAGGGACCTGGGCTCCAAGCCGCTTGCTCTAGAAACTGCCAACCGTGCCAACCTGGGCAAGTCGTGTGCCTCCAATGGGGGCTTGGGGACAAAAACATTGATTCCCCCAGTTGCTACCTTCCAGGGCTAATGACATTCTGTTCAGGAAAGTGCTGTGTAAACATGAAGCAAATAAAACATCTTCTCCCAATGATAACTCTCACCGGAAATCACGGCCGTGCCAGAGCACGTCAGGACCGGCCGGGGTGAAGGCGCACTCGTCATGCCTGATGGTTTTCTATGTGGTGCACGATCCCTGGGGCCAGGCCTCCCTAGGGTTTCCCAGTTTCTAGACCTCCCTTCCCAGCATCGCCACCTGGGGGCGACCCCTTTGGCTGGAAGTTTCCGTTTCCCGGGCAGTGGAGCAGCCATCTTCCTGCGGCCATTGAGTCACTGAGTCACTTGCTCACCAAGACTGAGGCTCGGATTTCAAGCTGAATCGGATCCAGCTGGTGGTGATGGGAGGGTACAGCTGGGGACATCAGCGACGGGGGGACAGCCACGCTAGGCACAGTGAGAATCAGGGCCACCAGAGGTGGGTCATGTCACCGAGAAGGGAACGAGCTGACGGTTCAGGAGAGTCTCCTTGGAGGAAGCGACATTCTCCCCAGATGGATAAAAAGAAGCAGGGGTTCAGCGAGGGGCCGAGGGAGCAGGCAGCAGAAGCCTCTAGACTCAGGGGAGGCGAGCGAGCGAGCTGGAAGAGCCTGGCCTTGTTGGGGGCCTGCAGGAGCTCAGGGTGCCGGGCGGAGTGGGAGGAAGGGGTGGGCCGTGACCCTGGAACACTGGCTGGGGCAGTGGGGTCCTTGAGCAGTGTGGTCAGAGGTGGAGCTGGAGCCCAAGGATGGAGACCCTGGGGGCTTAGGGAGATCACTGGGGTTCATGGTCATCCGGATAAAGGCGCTGAAGGCCTGCTCTGGCTCTTAAGCCCCCTGGTCCCACCCCTTTGGAAATGCACCCGCAGCCTTGAGACATCACGCATGCGTGCAAGGCTCTCGGAGCTCTGGGTTCGATTTCGCATGGCCACAGCCAAGGCCACGGGCCAGACCAAGACCCTGGGGACAGTCTGGCTTCACAGTAGTCTTACCAACAGGTTCTAGCATTTTCATTTTAAAACTGCAGGCGATGCTCCCCCATGAGCCAGTGACTGGCTGGCATTTTCCATCTCCCCAGGGCCCTCTCTGGAAGATTCCTTCCACTCAAGGTGGCCCTTTTTGACTCCAAGATGCTCAGAGTTAGGGCAGTTGGTGCCCTGTGAGAGCAGGACAGCCTGGAAGGTTCTGACATACCTGGTGGCCCTGGGTCTGTTCCCTTTCCAAACACCAAGGTCCCCAACAGTGACCCATACTGTCAGGCCCCTTCTCTCTTCCTCTGTCTCCACCCTCTCCCCCCAAGACAGTCTTGTCATCTTGAGCAGGCAAGGGTCTTGTCTTACCTCCCAGTCCCGTACCCAGCTCAGGTCCGAGGCCACCTTGTTGTACCCAGTGGGCACCCATTAAATACTGATTACAGAGCCACTCATCAGTATTCACTGGTGGAGCAGAGCGTGGGACTCACCAGTGCATCTCGGGGTGCCCCCAAGGGCACGAATCCTGCCCCCCCTTAATATCTGTGGGACCCAGGACGCTCCCAGCCTCCCCTCCCGCATTTGTAAAATGGAGGTGAAGTACTGCCCCCCTCGAAGGCCGCTGACTTGAGGGACAAAATGAGGTGACATAGACGTAGAGCATCTGAGACGGGGCCTGGTGCAAAGACACCCCAGTTCACATGGGGGTCATTTGTACCCCCATGAGGCCAGCAAAGAAGCCATCAAGGAACTGGAGTGGACAGTTCTGCCATCTCATGGGGCCTCAGAGCAGTGCATCCAGGGGTACCTGTCACAAGTTGAACTCTGTCCCCCCAGACTTTGCTAAGTTGAGGTCCTACCCCCGGCCCTAGGACCTCAGAACATGACCTGATTTGGAAATGGGGTCTTTGCGGATGTAATTAGTTGGGTTCCCATGAGCTCATTAGGGTGGCCCTCATCCAGCAGGACTGGTGTCCTTATAAAAAGGGGACATTTGGACCCAGAGACGCAGAGAAGGAAGGCGACGGGGAACAGGGAGAAGCCGGCCACCCTCGAGCCCCGGAGGGAGGCCAGGGACAGATCGTCCCTCACGGGCCAGGGAGGAAACGGCCCTGCTGAGGATCCTGGACCTCCAGCCTCTGGGACGGATGTTTAGAGCCCACAGCTTGGGGTCCTTTGCCAGAGCAGCCACAGGAACCTCTCATGGCCCCGACGGCTCTCTCGGCTCCGTAAGAAAATCGAGGCATCAGAGTGGAGGGACTTGCCAGGCTCCCGGGCCCACAGAGGCCGGGCACTGCCTGCCTCCATCAGGAAGAACCGCCGGCATCTGCTGGCAGCGGGAAGCCGGTCCCCCCCCAGGGCCCCATCCCCTCGGAGGAATCCTCGGCAAGGAGATGGGAGTCCGGGGCCCGGGAGGGGGAGCAAACCACGCGAGAAACACACAGACACCGGCGGCCAGAGGCAGCCCTTGCTCCTAACACGCCCGCAGCCCGGCTGCACACGGGCCACCGTCTCAGGTTCCTAAGAGCCGGGATTGTGACTGTCCAGGGACACTTTCTGCCAGAAGGTTACCCGACCTTTGTTCCATCTTAACGGGCTCTTGCACTCCCAGCCTCTTCACGCGGACACCCCCGGGAGACCTCAAGGGCGGCTGCACCTTCACCCGGCGGAATCCGCAGGGGCCAAAGGACATCCCAAGGTCGCGGGGTCATAGATGGTGGGAACATAGATCCTCTGAGCCTCACAGCCTAAAGGGGGTCTCGACCCACCCTGGGGACCCCCATCGTAGAGACTCGGCTGCCCCTTTCTTGCTCCCCCTCTGCACTTGATAAATATTTACTGAGCTCCCGCATGGGCTGAGCGCGGTGCCGGAGCCGGGGGTGCGACAGAAAGCAGAGAGGACAGCCCCTGTCCTGAAGGACAGGGCACTCGGGTGGAGGATGCAGGGAGTAAAGGAAGGTGACACAGGACAGGACGGGTGCGGCCTTGGCCCAGCCCCAGAGGGTGACAGGAGTCCGGGTATGTTGTCAGGCTGCAGTCAGGCTGACCTCCCTGCTCTGGGGTCTTCCGAGGATGACCCCCGAAGCGGCCTGAGGCCCCACCACCCCACAGCCTTCAGCGGCACTGAGGACAATGGGCCATCAGGGATTTGAGCCCAGGCTGGGGAGGCCAGGCTCGGGGAGGGGGAGGGGAGACAACCATCGCTGGCCGCAGGCGTGGGGGACTCAACACACAGAATTGTGTCTCCTAAAAGATAGGACCAGGTTCTAACTGCCACCCCCTCGGGCCAGTACCTGAAACTGTGACCTTATTTGGAACCAGGGTCTCCGCAGCTGCGAATTCAGATGAGGCCATGCTGGGGGAGACTGCGCCTCGCCCACCTCACCTGCCCCTGCAGGCTGACCTCCGACCTTTGAAACCAGGCAGAGGTTCTCAGCCCTTTGGCCAAGAGAACCACACCTGGGGACAGCCCTGCCCGGAAAGCCAGTGCAGGGCTCTCTGTCCCTCCCGGCCCACGGGCTGCTGTGACGGGGGAGCTGGTGTCCCCAGGTGCCGCCCACTCCAGGGCCCCATCAGCCTGTGTTTCTGCCAGCAGCTCCCAAAGATCAGAGGGCACAAATCGCAGCCACATTTAACCCGCTGCAGTCCAAGGTAAGCACTCAGAACAAACAAAAGGACAAGAAAGAGGAACTGATGAGGGAAGCCGTGTGGTCGCGTGATTCTACTCACCCTCCCGCAGGATGAGTGGGGCCCAGGAGGAGAGGATGGGGAAGGGGATAATGGTGACAGTGACAATGATGGGGCAGAAACCAAATCCGACTGGTCCCCACTTCCTGGGGACCAGGCACTGTGCTAAGAGCCTTCCCTGACCGTCTCATCTCATCCTCGGGATCGACTCTCAGTAGGGTTCCCATTTCACAGTTGGGAACGCCGAGGCACTGAAAGGGTTAGTAAACTGCCCCAAAGGAGCTCAGCCAGGAAGAGGCAGCGCTGAGCTGGAATCGCCCCTGCCTCTGCCCACGCGGGGGCCCGCCTGCCTGCCACGTTAGGCGTGCAGCATCGCACCCAAGCACGTGTGGCTCCCGAGTGTGAGGATCAGCTGGCTTCTCCCCGTGCCGGAGGCAGAACTGGCTGGGGATCACACTCTGAGCCATTTACGGAACTTTCGAGAGAATCAGAACTGTGCCCAGCAGCCTCCTGCAAAGTCTTGAGAGCACGGGCCCTGTGTGAGATGCAGGTCTCCTGGGGCCCAGGGCCTTTAAATGATAAGGCACAAAACATGGAGAAGGCCACAGATGCGAGTCAACGAGGAGCTTGTAGCTGATGGCACAGAAGCTCCTGAATGCAGCCCTGGACATGGTCCCGAGCTCCTCAAGAACCACCTCTGGCCCCCATGTCCCAAGGGGGCAGCAGCTCAGGGTCACAGCCCTGATCTGACCCACGTCTCCTTGCTGGCGCTGCTCCTCCTGGGCTGGGGGTCTGGGGTGAAATCTCTGAACCTCCTGGGTCTCAGGTTCTCCATCTATTTAGTGGGATGACAGCATCCTGCCTGCAAGGCTGTTCTCAGGATTAAATGAGAGAACACAAAATGTACAAAACATTAGCAGGTGTCTCTAAACTATATAGGTATTCACTCTTGGCCTTAGGTAAGAGAAAGCGCAGCAGTGCCGGGGTAGACGGAGAAGTCAGGAGAATAAGGACAGAAGCCGACTGCCTACATGAAAGTCTTACATTTAGGAAAATTCCAGAAAGGACTCTAAATGACGATTTCCATCTCTACACGATTTATTTTCCAAAATTACAGCACAGTGCCAATATCAAAGGTACACTGTTTTCTTTTTATCTGATGAACATAACCGAGAAAGAACACACAGGACACGCAGAAGGGACACGAGGAGGATGAAATACTAAAAAGATAAAATATGACCACGGATAAACTCATTATTAAAACAATCTAGGTAGGAGAGCCTTCATTATCCTGAGAAAACCTAGAGTATTCAAAGGTCCAGTTAATTTGGAATAGATTGTCCAGGTCCAAAGGTACATTTGAATCTTTTTTTTTTTTTTTTGGTTTTTTTAGGGCCGCACCTGCAGCATATAGAGGTTTCCAGGCTAGGGAGTCTAATCAGAGCTGTAGCTGCCAGCCTACACCAGGGCCACAGCAACGTGGCTCCGAGCCACATCGGTGACCTACACCACAGCTCACTGCAATGCCAGATCCTTCACCCATTGAGCGAGGCCAGGGATCGAAGCCACAACTTCATGGTCCCTAGTCAGATTCATTAACCACTGAGCCACGATGGGAACTCCTGATTTTTTTTTTTTTTTTTTAATGAGCAATCTTCTTTGGGCTAACATGGCTTCCTGATTTTTCCCCTTAAATGCAAATTAACCCAACGGGATTTTTTTTTGGGGGGGGGGCTCTTTTAGGGCTGTACCTGCAGCATATGGAAGTTCCCAGGCTAGGGGTCCAATCGAAGCTGCAGCTGCCAGCCAACATCACAGCCACAGCAACGCTGGATCCTTAACCCACTGAGTGAGGCCAGGGATGGAACCCTCATCCTCATGGATACTAGTAGGGTTCATTACTGCTGACCCACGACGGAAACTCTGTTTTTTGGGGTTTTGTTTTTTTTTTTGCCTAGTGGGATCTTGATCTCTCTGAGGAAGCAGAGTTAACTCTCTCCTTACAGGGAAACAGCCTGATGCAGAAGAAACAGAACCCTCTGGACTCACAATACATTTGGATCAATTTCCACTTCTGTCCGTTCCAAGTGTGACAACAGGTCAGTGCACTGCCTCTCTGAGCCTCAGCCTCCTCCTCTGTGGAGCCGGGGTATGAATATCACCAGCTTTACAGTTTTATAAGCATTAAATGAAATGCCTTTGAAAACACAGGGCACCAAGCCCATGGCAGGAGTGCATTAAATGTAAATTTTTCCTCTTCCATCAGGAAGCTGATAGCTTAAGTGTCCAGCCCGCCCTCTCCTCCGAGAGCTTAAGAAACTTGCTCAGGATCACACAGCAAAGAAGTAGCAGAACCAGAAAAGGACACAGCCCTGCATGCCTTCCACAGCGCAGGGCTGGGGGCTTCCTGCGCGCTGCTGTGGGGGGCAGGGCTACAGAGCCTAACTGACCCGGACCTGCCCTCCAGGGGCTCACAGTCTAAAGAAGGACACATGAAGACCCTGCCAGCGGCAACGGTCAACAGCCTCGGAGCTGTGGGCAAGGAGAGGGTGACTGCTTTCCCCGGGTGGGGGTGGATCCCAAGCCATCACATGAAGTAATACTACTGCACATGGAGAAGTGCATCCAGCACAGGGCCTGGCACAGGCAGGGACCAGGTAAATGGTAGGTAGATGAACAGACAGGAGGGAGCAGATGATGAGGGCTGAAGGGTAGCTGGCTGGCTGCCTGGAGAGCGGCGGGAAGGAGAGATGGACAAGCAGATGGTGCAGTGAATGAGATGACGGAAGGTGGGTAGACAAGCGGGTGGACAGGTGGATGGGAGAGGAGCAGCAGGGATGGCGGTGGGGTGGCTGGGCTGATGAACAGGGGAGCGAAGTTGTATGGGCGAATGGGTGACGCCAGGTGGGTGAGTAGACAGAATGAAGGAGGGATGGACCAGCTGGTGGGTGGAGGGGTGGATGAAGAGGAAGCCTGGGAAACGAAGGAGTCCGTACCTTGACCAAGTGGCTGGATGAGACAGAGAAAAGCAGAAAATCACTCGTGTCCTGGCTTGCGGCCACTTACCAGGCTACAGTGACCCGCAGGGGCCCTGCTGAGCGCTGTCTCCGTGGGGGCCTGGGCTCCCAGCTCCTGGCGCAGGCTCCTGTTTTGCTGGGCGAGCTCCTCCACCTGGCCCTGCAGGCCGATCTCCGACAGCTTCAGCCCGTAGAGGCAGCAGCGCAGCTCCTCCAGCTGCCCGCGGAGCCGCCGCTCGACGGCGCGCTGCTCCCGCAGCCTGCGTGCGGCCAGGTCCCGCTCGCGCTCGCCGCGTTCGGCCCTCGCCCGCAGCGCGCGCAGCTCCGCGGCCTCCTCCGGGGCGCCCCGGGGACTGGCCGGGGCCGGGGGTCGGAGGCCGCCCGGGGCCGGGGCGTCCAGCTCTGCCAGCAGGAGACCCGCGGCGCGGCAGAGGCGCCGCACGTCCAGCTCCAGCTGCTGCACCTGCGCCCGCAGGACGCGCTCCTGCTCGCGCACCAGGCGCAGCTGGCGCCGCTGGATCCGCCGGCCGCGCTCCAGGGCCGCCGCCTGCCGCCCCAGCGCCTCGTCCTTGCGCCGCAACCGCTCCCGCAGCCGCCGCTGCCGCCACCGCTGCCGCCGGGCCGCGCGCTCCTTCTCCTGAACCTACAGGTTGGCGGTGGAGGCGGGCGTCAGGAAGGCGGCCCGGGGACACCGTCGCTCGCACTGAGCATCTTTATTTGAAACGTCGATATTTTGTCGTTCGGCGTGCTTTTTCTTTCTTTCTTTCTTTTCTTTTTTTTTTTTGGCATTAGTTTGTGCATTAAAACATTGCTTCAGAATCTTATTTATCTTATCTGATGATTGTTTTTTGGCGAGGAGGCAGTGCCTCGCTCACCTACCCCTGGGGCGGGGTGGGTGGGGGGGTCCTGTCCACCCCAGAGGTAGTCCTTGAATGGAAACTGTGCCGCGGGCAGGATGGCAGGCACAGGCGGAGGGCCGCACCACTGGTTCCAACACTGAGTACCCCCCACACCAGTGTGTAAAAAGCTGCCACTTGGAACCCTGCGTGTCCCCACTTCCATGCCAGAACCTGCCAGACCTCGCCGTCTCCCAGTGCCTAAAGGGTTAAGGCCTGGTCCAGTAAGGGTCAGCTGACCATGACCTCCAGGATCCAAGCAGCTGTTCTTAATTGTGAATACGAGCCCCCCACCCCCCAACCCGTGGAGCTACTCAGAAGTGACCTGCATGAGGTTACCTGGCTCAAGGTCGCTGAGCCTCCAGGGAGCTTTCTTTTTCTGCTTCGGCCCCTGCCTGTCCAGGGAACACAGCTCCTTGTTCTGAAACCTTGCCCCCCCTCCTTCCCATGAGCTGCGGGCGGGACCAGGGTGAACCAGGCACTGCAAAAACAGGCGTCCTTGCCTAATTTTCAGAATGAATGTATGCCAATGCGTGGAAGCGCCCTCACGTTAAACTCTCGCTCGACCGCTAGTGGCAGTCACTGCTACTCAGCCACCGCCATGGCCACAAGAGCTTGCAGAAGACAACAAGCATGCAAGAGCAAATGTGAACGAGGAAACTTGAGACAGCTCGGCAGTCTTTGAGAGCATGTTTTGGGGGGAGTTGGGGCAGATTAAATTAGAGTTAGATTCCCTGCAAGGAAAATTGCTTGGGGTCTGCCCGATGGGGTGACCCTTCTAATTCACAATGCTCAGAGCGCCTTGCTCCATCTGCTCCATCTGCCTGGATGGGTTTGCCTTTATCGCCTTTGGGAACCCCCAGAGGTCACCACAGAAACGAGGTGTCTTTGTATGCAAATGATTAGCGCGCATATTGACAGCCACAGGGCAGAGTGACATTTAGCACATTTCAGGTACAAAGGGCAGAGTTCATGCACTCCTGCAAAACGTGCTCTGATGTGCAGATAGCTCTTGCTAGAGACTGAGGGTCGGAGGGTCTGGGCTGGGCTGGAGCTGGGTCAAGTGGTCTCCGAGGGGCCCTGAGCCCCCCCACCCCCACCATTCTGAACTTCTGCCCCTCATCTGGATACGCCATTTTGTGACAGGAGGTCCCTAGGAGCATCCAAATTACAGGAGAACGGGGGGGGGGGGGGGGAGGGGGGGCACGGAGCTGCAGGTCCTGCAGCGCTCCGAGCTTGCTCACAGTATATCCCCCGCTTGTTGCCCTCGTGCTCTGCTTATCACACCGTAACCTCTGGTGACTGCAGGGCTGTGTCTGCTCACCTGGGAAATCCTACATGTCTATAAGGCACGACTCAAAAAAAGGATTTTCCACGGAGAGACTGCATTCTTTTTCTTTTGGCTGCGCTTGTGACACGTGGAAGTGCCAGGGCCAGGGATCAAACTGGAGCCACAGCAGCGACCCCAAGCCCCTGCAGTGACAACACTGGGTCCTTAACCCTCCGAGCCACCAGGGAACTCTAGCGATTACATTCTTGATGGTGGAATCTCACATAACACTATTATATCTCGGGTTAAAAGCTGTACTTGAGGAGTGCCCGTTGTGGCTCCGCAGGTTAAGAACCCGACGAGTATCCATGAGGATGCAGGTCTGATCCCTGGCCTCACTCAGTGGGTTAGGGATCCGGTGTTGCTGCAAGCTGCAGTGTAGGTCTCAGGCGTGGCTCGGATCTGGTGTTGCTGTGGCTGTGGTGTTGGCCAGCAGCTGCAGCTCCAATTCAACCCCTAGCCTGGTAACGTCTATATGCCCCAGGTGTGCCCCCCCAAAAAAAAAGGGGAAAAAAGAGAAAAATGACAGGTCTACTTGGACATGGATGACGTGCTGCGAACCAAGGAGGCAAATGAACTTTCCGCACCGGAAATTCGACATAAATCGGAAAAACGACACTCGCCTGTCTCCCTGGCATCTCACAGACGAATTTCAGCTGAACTGAACTTCTTATCTTTCCACGCTTCGATTTCAGTTACCAGCTAATCCAGTGGTTTTCGCACTTTTTGGACCGTCTCCCACGGCAAGACACACATTTCACAAACAGGCCCTGTGATACGCATGCGCGCACGGATAACCGAAACCGAAATTTCACGAAACAGCACTGCCCTTCCGAAACGGGATGACCTTTCCTAGCTCCTAGGCAATTCCAATTTTAAAGGCTGCCTGTGAGTTACAGAATTGATTTCACAACCCACGGGCAGGCGCCAACCTGCAGTTGGACCGTTGCTGTCCAAATGCACTGTAAGCAGCAATTTACTGACACAGGAAGATCCCTCTCGGGGTCACTGGGTCCTGCGGCATGCGGGCAGCCGCCCGCCAAACCCTGCCCTCCAGCCTTCATCATCTCCCCTCATCTCCCCCCTGGAATATTTCAATAAAGACTAATAATTACGAAAGCAGCTAGTGTTATTTGAATGCCCCCTCTTATGAGTGTTTTGCAGGTAGTAATTCCCTCAACCCGCACAAGCTAATCTAATGGGTATGATATCATTCCCATTTCACAGATGAGGAAACTGAGGCTCAGAGAGGTTAAGTCGCTTGGCCTAGGTCACACAGCTCATGAGCAGCAGAGCCAGGGATCGGCTCTAGGCAGCCTCCTCCAGAATGTACACTTTTAACCATGTACCTCCTTTTCAGCAGTGCTCTAACTTGTCCCCCGCCTCTGCCATCTCTCTGTCCCATGCAATTCGAGGGATAACCCCAAACCTTGACTTTGAGCCTCTCCCGCTAAGGTCCCCCGAAGTCCTGCTCCCTCTTGCCTCCAGAATGCAGTTCATGCTACAGCCCTGGCAATCGGTCCTCCCTGACACTGTCTAGTCTCCCTCGGCCCTGGTCCAGCTATGCTTAGCCACACCTCCACACGTTGCCATGCTCTCCCCATCCTGGCACGCCCTTCCCGCAGGGCGCAACTCACACAGCCCAGTTCTCTGTAGCCTCCCCCTCCCCCTCAAGCACGGGCAGAGGGTGGCTCCATGTCTCTCATGGCCCAGCCTCTGGTTTGGGAGTTACTTCTTTCCCATCCGTGTCCCTGCTTGTGTGCCAGCTCCTGAGGGCAGAGACCCTGCACCCGTCACCTCCTTGCCCTTTAATCAGAGCTGGCTCCCCTGATGTCAGGCACCAAGTCCACAGAAATGAACCCCTGGCCAGAGCTCCCAGTGCGTGCACAGCTCCTCCTCCTGCCCCCCGAGGCTGCCCAGGCAGGTGGCCCATTTTACAGATGAGGCAGCTGAGGCCCAGGGAGGCCACGTGACCTTGCCCAGGTCCAGCGGCCCCTGCCTGCTGTTAGAATTAGGGCCCTCCTACCCCATCTGGGTGAGCTCCCCCAGGCGCCCCCGCCCCCACCCCCGCCCACTGCTTCTGCTCAACAGCAGCTGCTGCCACCTGCAAACACCTGGGGGGGCCCTGCTAGGGCAAGAAGCAGGAACTGGGAAGAAGGCAAAGGGACTCGTACCTGGCTGGCGAGCTCCACCTGCAATGCCTCCAGCTTCTCCTGGGCCCAGAGAGAGGCACTTCTCTCCTGGAACACGCGGGTGCTCAGCTGGTCAACTTTCTGAAGGAGTTTTCTCTCCGACAGCTCCAGCTCCTGAATCCTGCAGCAGTGAAGCAGGAAGATGCTTACTCGGGATGCAGAGAATAAGTCCTCAAGTTTTTGCAAACCCCGGGATCAATCGGTTTTTTTTCCTTCTCTTCTTTGGCCAATTTGACATTCTGGCAAAATGACATCTTGTAAAACATCCACACATATCATTTTCAAGATGATCTAAAATACTGCAGAGACCTCTTTTGAATAATAAGGCACCAGGACTCTTAATTTAAGAGTGTTCTTTTCTTTAAACCAGTAATCCTGAGTTAGGGCCATACCAGCTCAGAAGGGCTGGGCCTGAACCAAACATCTGCATTGTCCCAATCAATCCTCCCATTATCAGCCTGCAGCTGGGTTCCCTTTCTCCTCCTTCACACGGGAGGAAACTTCAGATCAGAGAAGCCGGGCAACTTGCCTGAGGTCACACAGCATTATAAGGTTCAGGGTGCGTGACACCCAAACGCACCCTTTAACCCTGGGCTCTGCTGCCTCCCGTCTGAGTTAACCTCTTGCAAATCTCATCTAAGGAAATGTCTGAAATGCAGGAAAAGGTTTCTCCAATTAAAAAAAAAAATGAATCTCAGAATTCCTTACAAAAGTGAGAGGTTGGAAATGGACTAAGAGTTAGGGCTGGCTAAGCCACCTGAAGTCTTTTGTATCATCTCGGGGACGTGTTGAACTTGAGTCACAGGCAAGGTCATGCCCAGGCTGGAACCCTGACGGCAGCTGTTTAGAAAGAGAAGCACGTGTGATCAGAGGGAATGTCAGCCTAGCGGTCCCACCGGGAGAAGAGGAACCACACAGACTCACTGTGTCTCCTGCCTGTGCCCAGAATCCAAGTCCCCTTAAGGTGCCAGTCTTACTTCTGTAACAGAGCACTCTAAGCTCCCTAGGAAGTGCGTTCTCAGCCTCCGAAGACAAGCTCTGCCCATCCTCACTGCTTTACCCAGCTCCACACTAGGTACCCAGCTCATCCGGGTCAGACTCTGCTTCCCTGGGTAAGGACCCGGCTCTGCCTCCTGGCTCTGCCACTTACCAGCCATGAGGCTTTAACTGGGCTCCTTCGCCACCATGGCCCTCGGTATCTTCATCTGTAAAAGAGGCACTTGCGCCTTGCTCAGAGGGAGGGTTATCGTGAAGATTAAATAAAATGATGCGGTACTGACAATAATAAGGCTAAGAGGCCCCTCACCTGCTCTAGTTTTGAGGCCCGGGGAGCAGGTGGGGTCTCTAAAGTGACAGAAGGGAGGGTGCCCTCTGGTGTGGAGTAACATCAGGTTCCTTCCAAACTGAACCAGAGCAGTGGCCCCAGGTTAATCAGAGACCTTCTGATGGATTCTAAGATGTGGCGATATCTGAATGGGAAAAGAAAAGCCTCCCTGTTTAGTTTTTGAGACCCGTCTAAAACATTCAGTCTCAGACAATATTTAATTCTGGTGTTACCCCTATACTTAAACTAACAGAAAATGACTAATCTCCCTGAATAACAGCTCCCAAATATATCCAGGCCCTGCTCCCCGGAACCGAGGAAGTTACCTTAAAATGCAAAGGAGACTGTAGCTGTGACAGAGTTGAAGATCTTGCGACGGAGAGATTATCCTGGATTATCTGTGGGCCTAATGGCCATTACGATTGCTCTTCTGAGAGGGAGGCGGAGGGAGAGCTGACCCAGAAGGGGAGGCCACGTGACCGCAGAAGCAAGATGCTCCCCTGCTGGCCTGAAGATGGGGAGAGGCCAGGGGCCAAGGGATAGGCTACAGATGCCGGAAAAGGCAGAAGCCGATTCCTCCTGCAGCCTCTAGAGGGAGCCCGGCCCTTCGGACCCTGTGGCCAGAGCCCAGTGAGGCTGCTTTGGGACCCCTGTCTCCAAAGAGCTGAAAGACAGCCGATCCGTGTTGTTTGAAGGCCCCACATTTTTAGTAATTTGTTTTAGCAGCCATAGGAATCATGCACACTCGCAAATAGGAACTAGACCGTGAAGTACCATTTTTCACTGATTAATGACAAGTTAAAAACAATATTGCTACAAAGAGAGACATGAAACGAGGAGACTCCACCAGGGAGCATCCACCAGGCTGAATCAGTGCCTCACGGCTGCAGGTACCACAGGACAGGCTGGGTTCGAGTCACAGCGCCCCTCGTGGCTGGGTGTGTGACCGTGGAGAAGATGCGGAAGGCAGCGCCTCGATTTTCCACATCCAGAAATGCAGAGTAACCCCATTACTTCGGTTTCAGTGCTATTTTAAGGATTAAGTCTGTTACTACCCGTGGAGCGTGTAAACTAGTGCCTGGCTCAGAGCAAGCGCTCAGCAAGTATGCAGCTCTCATTAATTTTGTTGCATTTAGATTGGAAATGAATTTGCAACAGTGATAGTGTTATGAGGTGGGAGTTGGGTTCTCTTGCTCAAATTTCTAACAAAGCAGGTGCATTAGTTTTGCAGTCTATACTTTTAAATATTAACTCTTTAATTGAAGCAGAATCCAATGTACCTTATGAACCATTTACCATTCCCCAGCCAGACCAAGCCCACAGTAAAATTAGCCTGAAATCTATATTCACAACCACGCACTCAGCCCCTGGCTTCAGCTCTTGGTGACCCTGAGTCATGTATTTCATCGTCTGAGCCTCCGTTTTCTCATCTGGAAAAGGGGTTCGTATCACTCTGTGGGTCCCAGGGTCCAGAGAGCCATGATGGAAGCGTGTATGGCAGGGCCCGTGCTGGGCCCCACCCCACAGGCTCTTGATAAGCCCTGACTCCTTTTTCCCCCCAACCCCTGCCACAGATCCAGGCTCCCCACCTGGAGTCCCACTTCTGCAGGAAGAACTTCAGAGAACTGAGGACACAGCCCACATTTGCAAACCACAGCCAGGTCCCGGATACCCCTCCAGGATGGCTTCACCCCAGGCTCCAGGCACAGAGGCCCCTCCTCTCCATCACTCACGGGGGCCCCCAGGTTGGCTGCCTCTCTCCCACATGGAGGGGTCTCCTCCGGCAGGGGTCTCCCACCCACCTGTCTGAGGCCTGGGGAGCTTCTGGTTTGCACCGCCATGTACAACCATGTGTGCGTTATGTTACTATCGCTCCAGAGCTGGGGCCCTTCCTTCCCCAGCTCTCGACCCTAACACTTATATTTGGGGCTCAATGCCATCCCCCAAGTTCATATGTGGAAGTCCTAACCCCAGGATCTCAGAATGTGGCTGTGTTTGGAGAGAGCGTCTTTAAAGAGGTAGCTCAGTTAAAACGAGGTCTTTACAGTGGACCCCAATCCAACACAGCCATTGTCCTTGTAAGTCCTTAGGACAAAGACAGGCGCAGAAGGAAGCCCCCAGGAGGTCACGAGAAGGCAAACGTGGCCTCGCCAAGGAAAGAGGCCTCAGGAAGAACCAACCCTGCCCACAGGTGGATCTTGGACTTCCGGCCTCCAGGAGCTCGAGAAAATAAAGACCTATTGTTTAAGCACCACACACCCGCCTCCCCCAGGCTGCGGTGCCTTGTTATGGGTCCTGAGCAGTCCTGTTTCTCCTTTGATATAGATACTCAAGTTCCCACCTCATTCTACTAGTATTAAAAAAAAGCACAGGCTCTGGAGAAAGATCTGGATACAAAGGACCAAGTTCTGGGCCATGTCGGTTCCATCGGGAAGAGAGAGCCCAGGCCAGGAGGCTCAGCAGTGAGAACCCAACCCAGAGACTCTGCTACGAAGATGACGGAGGAACTGAAAGGCAGGCAGAGGTAACCGGCCACAGGCTTGGCAACTGCTGGGAGCCACTTCCGCCCCTGTGGCTGGAGGACCACACGGGGAGGAGGCGGTGATACTGGCACCGAGGAGCAGGCCCACAGAGGAAGCCAAAAGCATGAATGAATGGCAGCCTCGGTCAGAGACGCCCCCCAGAGAGAAGAGGGGGGCAATGCCCCGGCTTCTCCCTTCCTCCTCCCTTTGGCGCCTCCCAGAGGCTGGACCCCAGTGGAAGCCAGGGAGCAAGGGAGCCCGGGAAACAGGCTCAGCCCCTGTGATGCGGCGCAGAGGATGGAAAGACAGAGAAGGCGCTGAGAGCCAGGGCCTGCGGTGGGCAGGTCATGGGATGCGGGTTTGCTTGCCTCCTTGGCCGGAGAGGCAGTTGGACACCCCATTCTACCACAGCCAGGAGGCCCCCGGGATGCCCCGGCCACACAAAGAAGAGGTCCAGCGGGTGTGCGTACCTGCTCCTCGGCCCGGACTCCGACATCACGTATTTGTCCACAGCTGCCAGCAGCGTCTGCTCCGAGGATTCCAGCTGCTTCCCGCGTGTCCTCGCGTCCACCCCTGGGCTTCGGGCCGCTTCCTCTGGAAGACGTCCCGGCTCCTCCCCGTCATCCTCTGCATCCTGGAAGATCCAGGCTGTGTCCATCTTCACATCCACGTTCACGACATCAAACCCATCGCCGCCGCCGCCGCCGGGGGCTCTGACAACGTAGCTGAAGCTTTTTTCAGTCCGTCCTTTGGCGGCTGGCTCCATCCTGTAAGGAGTTCACCAGCCAAGACTTAATCAAATGCAGCGAATTTGCAACATTGACTTTCTGGAGGTTTCGAGGTGGCGGCCGTGCCTTCAGATTGGGCAGGAAAATAGCCTTGGAGGAGGGCAAGAACAGGTGGATTATTAATGGGTTTCACTTGCGCAAACGTCATACAATATGAATGAAACCCTCTCGCTTTACCAGCCAGCCATGCCAGCGCTCACCCAGGGCAGAAAAGTCACTTGGAACTAGCAACTTAATAATGTACAAAGAAGGAAAATAAGATTTCTAGGCAGGACCATCAGAGCGTCATAAATTCTCAGTAGCGACACTTGAGTTTTCACCTGGTAATAATTCACGTTCTAAATGGTCCCTGAGTGCAGCAAACATCTCTCTCAGGCTCGGCGTTTACTGGGGCGCAGGGAAGAGGGGTGAGCCTGTGTCTGGTCACTTCACCTGGCCTGGTCCAACTCTCCTGGAAACCCTAGGAGCTGGGTCTTAATCATGCCCACGTTATAGATGATGAAATGGACACTCTGGAAGGCCGAGAGCTTGTCCAGGCCCCACAGATGGGAAGTGGCAGAGTCAGGATGCAAATCCAGTCCTGACCCCCCAAACTGAAGGGATGAGAGATGCACCAAGACCCTGAACCTGAGACAATGCGTCCTGGGGTCGGGGCAGGGGGAGCCTGAGCCTGGGGACACAGCTGAGGAATGACCCATCGCAGCTGGCGGAGCTGGGCGGAAGCCTCCTCTAGGTGGAGGGGGCCTTGGGACCAACGCCCCAAGACAGAGTCAGGACAGGTGAAAGGAATGGGTTCGGCTTGCCAGGTGGATACACTGAAGGCAGAGACGAGGACGTGGGACAGAAGGTAACTTGGGGCCTTGATGGCTTGCGCGCTACATCTCTGCATGAGAAGTGGGAGGGGGGCGTCCCTGGAGGGTTTCCAAGCCAGGGAGGGGCCTGGCTGGATCTCACTTTGAGGATGGAGCCCTGTGGGGCTGCAGGAGGAGAGAACAGAGGCAGCTGGCCACGGAAGGATGCGATGAAATAGGCCCGGGGCAGAGCGGTGCAGGGAGAAATAGACATTTAAAATAACAGGCTTAATTCTCCCCATTAAAAATGACGGAGGAGCCTCCCCCAGCCCTTGTCTTAGAACACAGACTTTGGAAAACTTTGTGTTCTTTCTTCAGCTCGTAGAAATACGTGTCAATCCATTTAAAAGCGAAATAAAGCTTTTGCCAGTTTTCAGACCCAGGAATGTCTTTCCGAGGGGCCTGGAAACCATCTCATGGGCCTGTAAATATCAGAGGAAAAGGGAAGCCCCTCGCCCAGTGGCTGTGGGAGAAGCCTAACCTCATGGTCCCCTGGCTCCAAGGTGCAAAACTACCTTTTGTCACAAAGCCAGAAGGAATTCAATTTTCTTTTATATACAACAAATGAGCAGACACAGAGGGCCCATCCGATGGCTAGGTGGATTTAGGGTGATTTCTGTGTCATAAGCGGTGCTGTCAAGTTCTCTTGCTTGAGAACAAATGATTGTCTATCCTAAGGCTGCGTCCGAATCGCTCTATCCCCTTGGCTAAAAAGGGGCGATATTCCTTTCTGTCTTTGCAAATCTCTTAGCAGATGGCCTGTCAGGCACATCAAAGTCTGGTTTCACGCTCATTTGATAATAAAAGCGTTTTCTTGTCTTTCTTAGTGGAGATGTTGTCTGGTTGGGAGAAGATGGGGTGGAAAGTATCTTTCCCCAGCAGCGGTGGGTGGTTCAGGGGCCTTGCGGTAGACGGGGAACAATCAGAGGCGGCAGAGTGGGTTATCGACCGAGAGGGGGCGCCATGGAGCAACTCAGCGCTCAGGCGGTTCTTGGATGGAATCCTGGACAAATCACTTAAATTCTCGTAAAAGCTAGGGTGGGCAGTAACAACTGTACCTGCGCAAGGAGCTGCTAAGTCATACACAAAGGGCTGTAGGCAAAGAATTCTGCACGGGGCCGGGCACACAGGCAGAGTGCAGCGTGCAGGATGCTGGGTGGTGGGCAGAGGCAACACCGGGCAGTTCCAGATCACCTGCCTGGGCTGTGTCCAGCTCTGCCTCTTATGTGCCAAGATCTCAGGCAATTAACTCAGCTCCTTGCAAAAGGAGACAAATAGCAGTCCCCTCCCTGCTGTTGGCAGATTGTTGGCAGCTCTCAAGTGCCAGGTCCAGTGTCTGGCACCGTGAGCCCTGGAGACATTAGCCGCAAGGAGCATCTGAGAACAGGAAGATGGATGGAGGGCTGTCTGCGGTAGAGTGACCACCTGGAAATCACCTGCCAGGCCTGCAAGGAGGAAGGAAGTGGGGATTCTAGCCTGTTCTTAGGGGAACAGCCCAGGGGAAGGCTCAGCCTCCCTTCGCCCTCCAGGACAGGTAACAGGCGTTTGCACCCCAGGGCCGCTGCCTGGGGAGTGTCTTCAGGCACCTTTCGATAAGTATCTAAGACTGTGGGATTCATTGCAAGGAACCCTCTGAGTCGGAGGGAGAAGGGCAGGAACGTGGCCTGGCCCAGGATTGTTACCTGGTGGGCTTCTCAGGGCTAGAGATCTGGGACAAGGGGACAGAGGGCCAGGGGGCTGTTGGAAGGACCGCACCCTGCACCCCGGCAGCCTCAGTGAGTCCCCAAAGGGACATGGGGTCCCCACTTCAGATAGGACTCGCAGCCCCGGAGAGGGGGTGGGGAGGGGGTTTGAGTGCAGGTGGGGGGGAGACGGGGGGCCTGGAGACCGCAGCTGTGCCCCCAAGCTGGAATTGCCAAGGGTTCTTAGACCACCTGGGGGGAGCACCCCAAATTGGCAGGTTGGGACCCTCAGCTTGGCAGGCCTCTAGCAGGTTCTGGTTAAATGTGAGAAAAGAGAAGCAGACATACATTTCTGATCGGGGAGCATCGGGTGGGATTTCTGCTCATCACAAGCTGGTTCTGGAAGGCGAGGGGAGAGCAGGAGCTCCGGGCCTGGGGCTCAACTGCGGACGTGAGGAGGGAGGAGGGAGGCAGGGGCGGCTGATGGAAAGGGAATGATGACTAAGCCAAGAAAAGTGCTGAGGGGCCGCTAAACCCAGAGGGCATCTCTCCAGGTGCCCAGAGCCAGGGACCCAGGCTGCACAGTGCACCTGCGCCCCCTCCTAGCCCCAGCCCGTGGGCCCTGCGCACCTGGTCAGCGGGTGTCATCTCAGACACACGCCCCTGTTGCATTTCACCCAAGTGAGTCCAACCCAGCACATGCAGAGGCGGGAAAACGGCCACGTGCCCGGGCTTTTCCCATTTTAGAACTGGAAGGCTCAACCGGGGCCAAGGATGGCTGGTCCCCCGCAGGGCTGGTGGCTCTCCAGGCCAACGCAGCTGCCAGATGGCAGTGACAGGGCACAGTCTGCCCTCTGGACCCCTCTGCCCTTCTCTGCCTCACTGCTTGCCCCTGTCTGCAGGACTGAGGGGGAGGGGAAGGGGGGGACGGGAAGGGGGGACAGTGAGGGGAGGGGAGGTGGGAGGGGGGAGGTGTGAGGTGTGGGAGGGGGAGGGGAGGGAGGGGTCAGGTAGAGGTTTTGGGGAGGGGAGAGGGAGGAGGGGAGGGAGGGGGTGTAGGAGGTGTAGTGGGGAGGCAGAGGTTGTGGGGGTGCGAGGTATGGGGGAGAGGGAGGGGGAGTGAGGTTGGGGAGGGGGAGAGAGCGCATGGAGGCAGCATAGTGTGCAGCCCCGTGTCAGGAACCTGACCTGGGCTCTCCAGCCCCCAGATCTGCGAGGAGCGTGGTGGCAAAGGACGGACCCAACCCTTCTCTCTAGCTGAGAAAATGGCTTGGCTTCAGCTGGGTCTGCAGCCCTTGGCCCCGGAAACCATGCCTGCGCAGAAGGGCCCCTGTGTTGCTAGGCAACGACCACCACAGCAGCCTGAGCGGTGGGTCTCACCTGGGCGCAGGGGGCTGTGGGTGACAAATGAGACATGCGAACGCACCTGGTGGGCGCCAGAGCTCTGAGGCCCCCTGAGTACAGTGGCTTTTGTGACTGGGCTTGTCCAGGGCAGGAACCTTGGAAGCCATACCTGGAACTGTCACAAGACTTGCTGGCTCTCTTTGGGGAGTTGGAGCTTCTAAGCTGAGCAGGTCCTGTGCCTCCTGTGTGAGCATCCCTCCCTCACACCTGAACTATCTCCTGGGGGCCAAAGAGAAAGGTCCCTGGTCCCCTGTGGGCTGTATGGTCTCCCTTGAGGACGACTCCCACAAAGGTGTGTTGGATGCTGGCTGCTCCTCTCCTGCCAGCATCCTGGCGTCTCAGGGTCTAACTGCCTAGTGGTACCCAACGAAGACCACTGGTGAGCTGCTATCACCCCCATTCCACAGATGAAGAAATTAAGACTCAGAGCATCAAGTACTTTGTCAGTGTCCACTGCTGGGGAGTGGTTGGTTTGGGAATGAGTCTGACTTCAAAGCCACTGCCATGTGCATCCTGTTGTCTGGGTGAAGGAGCCGAGACAGAAGCATGGGGCAGGCGGGCAGGGGGCCCACACTCCTGCATCAGGGACAGGGTGGACGCTGTGCTGTGGACCAGCTTCCCAGAGACCCTTGCGTGCCCTCCAAACTTCTGTTGCTCAGTTAGCAAAGCAAGGCTTCTCTGTGTTTCTTTGGCCTCAGAGACAGCAGATGTGCTTTTCATGGTCACACACTGTGTGTTTCCACATGGCCATTGCTGCCTGGAGCGCTCAGATGCCTGCATTTTTCAATTAGAGACATCAGACATTCGCTTTGGGTCACCAGACGTGGGAAGGTCATGGGGGCTGGTGTGGCGGTGCTTTGGGTTTAGACGTCGAAAGAAAATGGTCACTTCTCAGCTGTCCTGGGCGTATGTTTGCTTAGAGCCCCCTAACGCTTTGGTTCAGTTTGAACATCCCTCCCTATCTGGCTGGTGGCTGGGTGCTCCTTCTCTGCTGAGTGTCGTGTCCTTCTCCATCCTTGGACTTGTCCTCCTGAGAACTTTCAGCACCTCTGTTGGAGTCCTTCTTCCCATGATTCCTTCTGTGGCTTAAATTGCAGTCGTTTTAGTTCTGTCCGCAGGTTATTCTCACTAGAAATTGCAGGATTGCTCTTGCAGCCCAACAGGCACAGGGCAGTGCCTCTTCCCATGGCTGGGATCAAACCATCCTTGCCTTCGGCTGCTTCTTCCAACACAGATGCGGCTAGCCTTTTTCCTTCTTCACTGTATTCTATTTCACTTGATCCATTTTGATTCCAAAGGCCTTCCTTCCAAAAGTTTGGGAAGACGACAGTCGTGTGAGCAGGTGGGTGCCTTCTGGACATGTTCCCCCACTCACCGGCTCATCCTAGCATAACAACAGCGACAACAGCCAAAAGTAACTTCTCTTCTCTGGGCTTCCCTCCTGGGCTTGGCTCCCATCAGCTGATTCCTGTTCTCCTTGGCTGCCCCACCCCACCCGTTCTCCTGGGAGGCTTGGTTCAGAGGCGGAGCACCTGAGATCGGGAAGTGCCGCCTTCTTGTCTGAGGTTTTCAGAGAGCAGACCTGGTTTCAGACCCCTGCAGGAGGAGCACCCGCAGGTGCACCACAACTTGGCGTTTCTTCCTCACCAGCCCCTTGCAAATTACACCCAAATGGGACACAGCCCGAGCGTGGGGTAGTCAGGGACCACGTCCACCTCTCAGCCCTCCTTCTACGGCGGCCTCAGGTGCAGTCAAGGTTCTGAAGCTTTCACTGTGTCACACCCACAAGAGTGATGGAGCCCGCGGCGTCCCCCTTGTAAATCTGAGGTCCTGGGGTCCACCATCCACGGGCTCCAGCCCTCTCTCCTGCCCCCAGCTGCTGAATCCAGCTGCACACGGATCTGGAGGGGTTTGCTGAGTGGGGCTTGACTCTGGGTTCAGATCACAGGGACATGTGCAAGTCACTCTGGCGGACAGACTCTGGGATGCACAGGACACAGTTCACAGAGACATATGTACACAGTGTCGAGCCAGACACACGCACCGCGGCCAGGGGAGGCAGGCCGTGCAGGGATGAGGATGCAGGCCTGTCCCCAGACAGTGCAGTGGCTCTCCAATCACTCGGTTTCTAGTAATTGCACTTAGTTTCCTGGTATTCAGGTCTCTGCCCCTCGGGCTCTTGAAGGTGCCACAGTGGGGACTCAGACGTGGCCCTGAGCTTGACAAATTCCCCATTGTCCCTGCAGATCTCCCAAGCTCAGCCTAGGCAGGACCCAGCCATAGATCCTAAATGCCTCCCCTTTGAACGGTTGTCAAGTATCCGCAAATTCTGGTTTCAGTCTCTGGGCTTGGAATAGCTTGTTTTGCCGTTGAATTTTGGTTTGAGTGGGATTGGGGTTGCCATAGGAGTCAGTGTATTCCGTAAGCTCTTTTTCTATCCTAGACAATGGAAAACAAAAAAAAAAAAATGAAAAGACAGGGGAACCAAGGATTAAAATGACTGGAGAACTCCCTGGCTTATCTGCCCTCACTCGTTCCCACTGCTGCCCTGACTCTCTGGCTGGACAATCTGGGGAAAGAGGAAGCAGGGGTAAGGCAGCCTATTCCCTAGAACCCACTCCCCGACCCCCCATGGGGACCCCCACTCCCCCTCTGGTGAGCCCTGGTAAGTCCTTTCTTTGCTGCCCAAGCCCTGAATGATCAGCGACCATGTGCCCAGCGCTGCCCTAGGACTGGGGCACAGAGCCTGCAAGGAAAAGCTCCTGGGTGCAGGGCTGGGGCTCAGGGCGCCCGAAAGAACATCAGGCAGGTGGGATGCAGCGTCAGAGCTTAGTCTGGGGGCTACAGCCCACCCCCCGCCTCCCCGCCCCAGGGCACACAGGACCTCACTCGGACTGGATTCAGGGTCAGAACTCTAGAGGCTCCGACAGAGCCCCATCCATGGTGAGCAGTCAGAAGAGGGAGAAAGGGGAGGCCTGGGAGCCAAAGCGGGAGCTCAGGGTGAGGCACGCAGGGCCCAGTGAACAGAGCGGAACCAGCTGCCCAGACGGCATTGAAACCAGGCATGGGGTCAAGGGCAGGAGGAAGGGGAGTGGCCAGGCTCTTTCCACCGGCTTCTGGGGCATTTGGGATGCAGCTCATGGACTTGCGGGTCAGCCTCCTGCACCTGCAGACCCCTGACCCCCGAAGCCCACTCTGGTCTGGACCCGACGGGGAATTTCCTGACCCACGGGCAATAGAGAGCACACCAAAACCCGAAGCCAAAAGGGAAAAACCTTTGGGGAAAGAAAACCACAACCCCCTTTTCAAGAGACAATAAAACGGGGGGACATCCAGGTTGTCGTGGTCCCACCTTATTCCCAGAGAGCTCCCCCATCTGCCTCCCCGTGAGGGAACTCACCAGCAATCCCTGGGTGCCCCGGCCCAGGGAGCCTGACCCTGAGAGATCTGTCACAAGGTCACCTTCCAGGGCATCTCGTCTCTCAAGGAATGTTACAGCCAGAGCTGGGGAGGGCATGGGAAGGGGGGAGGCTCTCCTTTTTGGAAACGTCACCATTTTTATCAGTGAAAATGAAAGGATACCAACCCGAGGTCTTGGCTCAGTGACGTCATCAAGGCCACAGAATGAATGCTAGTGAGAAAAACAAAAAAAGGAACAAAAACTATAAAATAAGACCAAAAGAAAATGAGGGGAGAAAAGAAAAGAAAAGAAAAGAAAAGAAAAGAAAAGATGTGAGAGATGTAGCTTGGAACTCCATGGCAGCATTTCACCCGGACCACGGCCCTGGGGTTGGGTTAGGAAAGACCGGAGGTAAGGGGGCTTTTGGAGGTGCTCCCCCCCACCCACTGAGAAGCCCACCACGTGGAAAACCACGCTCAGGCTGGGGTGTCTTGACACGGTCCCCCCAAATCCAATTATTTCAAACGGGGGAGATACACATCATGGACCAGGACTCTTGGGCCCCGAGGTGTGGTTTTCTTGCAGAACGTGAGCAGACAGCATATTCGGGGGAAGGTCCCTAAACAGTCACGGCTGATGGTCCCACCAAAAGTGGGCATGACCCGCACGCGCACAAGGATCCAGAAAGATGCCACCCAGGTCACAGGTCACCCAGTCCAACCTGTGGACAAGCGGACCCCTCCCTACACCATCCCCACCAGCACCCATTCTCCCAAGACAGTCACTCTGTAAAATCTTTTTTTTGTCATGGGATCGGCCTATTTTAAAAAGAAAAAAAAGAGCAGGAAAAAAAAAAAATGGCCTTAAAGGAATGAGAAGTTATACAGGTCCGTTTCAAAGAACAGTTTCTTAGCTTATTTATCACTTATTTTGTTTCAAAGGATTTGCTGCTGAGTAGGTGAAATAGGTCTGAATATGATCTGGGGCTTTTGAAAATAATTCATTATTTTTTTTCCAACGTGAGAGTTGTGAGTTAAGTTTTATTTGGAGAGAAATGAGGAGGCAGCATTTCAGAGAGTTCTGAGAAACTGCTCCATTAAAGGGGGATTGGGGGGGGGTCAAATGCATAATTTTTTTTTTTTTCTTTTATGACCACACCCAAGACACATGGAAGTTGCCGGGTCAGGAACTGAATCTGAGCCTCAGCGCAGCTGCGACAAGCCGGCTCTTTAACCCACTGCACCAGGCCAGGGATCAAACCCGCACCTCCACAGCAACCCAAGCCGCTGCAGGAGGATTCTTAACACATGGCACCACAGCAGGAACTCCCGGGCACACATTTTTGCAGAAGCTTACTTCTAGTCGAGAGGAGCAGACATCTCCAAGAAGAATTTGAGTGCTTTTCTAGATATGAGGAGATGCACAAATTGAGCTTATAAAATCTCCTGAAAATATGTATCTGAAGGCCTATTCTGCCCGTTTCTCGGAGCGTGAGTGCCTCCCTCCTGGCCTCCACCCCGAACTCCTTTCAGGGGTGTCGAAGGTCAGCATCTACAGCGACTCATGATTTCATCCTTGCAGAGGCGGATGACAAGTGCCCACGTTTAGTTGCCAAAGGCAAGAGCTCCCCTAAGTTGTTAATGAAAATGTAAAAATCCAAACAGCCCCCACATTTTCAGAAAATGTTTAGAACTTTGGAAGTTAGAGCTAGAAGGGGCATTTAGAATCACCTAGCTCTTCACTGTCTCCGTGGGGAAACTGAGGCTCGGGGAGGTGGAGTGGGGGGGGGGGGGGTCCTTGCCAAGACCACGTGGGGGTGCTGGCAAGGAAAGAATTCTCGACCACTGACAGTGGTGGCTGCGGTTATTTTCCTGCCAGCCCAGGCCGAGAGGGCCCACAGGGAAATCCTTGAAGTATACGTGAGATCCTCTGGCTCCTTAAAATAGGAGCTGGCAGACGGGAACTCCAGGAATCGGCTTAAACCGAATTCCGGCAGGATGGCCAGGGGCCCTGGCAGGAGAGCCAGCCCAACCCCCAGCGCAGATGCTCCAGCCATGACCCTCTGCTGCCCCCCTGTGGACACTGTCGGTTGTGCAGGCTGGGAAGCCCCCCGGCTCCAGGAGCAGGTGCGTTGAAGCCAGGAAGGTGATTTTCACGTATTTAAAAGCAGACTCGCAGGAGAGAAACCTGTAGCAGCGGAAGAGCTGCTCTGTATCTTTGAGCCATCGTGTTTGAGTCTAGACAGAGTGGACTATCATCCCATTTGTAGGTAGCCCCCAATCTGCTCTCTGGTGGCTTCTGTGACTTTGGTCTCACTCTGTCGATGGAATGAGTGGGCTTCCTCTCCCCAAAGACTGGCCCCAGACACCTGAAGCCCAGATGTGCCCTTTCTCCCTCTTCTTCCCCGGGGAAGCTTCTGGGGCACATTGTCGCTGAGGGACCCCCCCCCCCAGATGGGGTCACTTCACCTGTTCCCACACGTGAGCTTATCCCTGTGATACAAAATGTGCAACTGTGGGTTTTCTCTCTATGCAGGTATTACTCATCCTGCAAACACTTGGCAATGGTGTATTCCGTGGTAAGAACTGTCTTGGGTAAAGAGATGAAGAAAAGCTGGTCCCTGAACTCAAGGAAGTCACAGCCCCCGGGTGGAGGTGCAGGAAGTAGT
The DNA here is from genome assembly GCF_016906955.1 of Phacochoerus africanus. NCBI lineage: Eukaryota > Metazoa > Chordata > Mammalia > Artiodactyla > Suidae > Phacochoerus > Phacochoerus africanus. The sequence goes on along the minus strand of NC_062553.1, from coordinate 4,578,907 downwards.
GAATGTCCCGATAAAGGTGCTGCACACATGGACTCTTTGGTCCCTCTGGACCAACAGCATGTGGCAGAGGTGCTGGTGGAGTGGCTGTGATATCCCTGGAGACCCCAGCTATCCCGTCCCATCTACGGGCTCATTGACAAGTGTCTCAGCATCCCCACCTGTAAAAAGTAATAATATAGGGAGACAGTGGGGCTGGGTGCCAGCCTCACCTCCTGCTGGGAGGGAAGGACTCCCAAGAATACCGGTTTGGGGCAAATCCATCCTTTAAGGTGAAGGAGTCCACGAGAGACAGCCCATGTCTGTGGCTGGCTTATGGCTCATGAAAGGTCCCCCCACCCTTCCTAGTGAGGTAGTGTCAGAGGCAAGCTGTAGAGGGTCTTTCTGGAAAGAAAAAAAAAAAAAAGACAACCCCTTCCCCCCTCACGCAAAGTTTGTCCCAGACTGCACTTTTCTTCCCTAGAGAAGTACTTGATGGGGCTGCTTAATGTCTTAGACTCCTAGTCTGGGGGACAGGGTCAGAGAAGGGAAGGCTGGAGACAGGAGCCCAGGCCTTGGGTTTCATGGAACTGAAAAGAGACTATATGCCATGCTAGCAGCTCATGGAAAGAAGCCCAGGGAGTGGTCCGAGCGCAAACCACCTACCTTCTCCTCCAGCTCTTTCAGATGTCGCTTCTGGACTTCCAGCTTGTCCTCCAACTCACGGATTCTCTGCAATACATTAAGTTCAGTGTCAGAAAAAAGAAAACTTCCAGGTTCAAACCTTACTATTCCTTGTTTATCACGGTGGAGTGGATGCACAGTGACACAGAAATGAAGTGGGCAGCTCAACTCACTTAAAAATGGGAGTCTAGTCAATTGATAATGTTACAAAGTTTCTGGCGTGTGGCAAGGTGATTATATGCATATTTTTCATTTGGTTTATTAAAGATCCTGAATGCAGTTCCCTGTGCTATGCAGTAGGACCTGTTCTTTATCTACTTTATATACAGTAGTTTTGTATCTGCTCATCCCAAATGCTTAATTTAACCCCCTTCCATCTTTTCCCTTTAATAACAGTAAGATTGTTTTCTATGTCTGTGAGTCTGTTTCTGTTTTGTAAATAAGTCCTTTGTGTCATATTTCAGATTCCACTTACAAGTGATATCATATGGTATTTGTCTCTCTCTGTCTGACTTACTTGGCTTAGCACGATAACCTCTAGGTCTGTCCATGTTGCTGCAAATGGCATTATTTCAGTCTCTTTTTTATGACTGAGTAGTATTCCACTGTACATATGCACCACATCATACTTTTGTACCTGGGCAGGCCTGTCTCTCCACCCCCTGAATCAAGACTGAGGCCTCTCCAGACCCAGGAGGCTCCCTCAGGCCCCTCTATGACTCTATTTTGACCTCTACCAATAAAGGAAGATTTTATCTGTTCTTGAAATAACATGGGAAGGAAATTATACCGTGTGTGCTCTTGCCAAAGGATCTTTTTAAAACATAAACATCCAGTGTTGCCATTGTGGCTCAGCAGGTTAAGAACTGACTAGTGTCCGTGAGGCTGCAGGTCCTAACCCTGGCTTCATTCAGTGGGTTAAGGATCCAGTATTGCCATGAGCTGCCGCATAGGCTCCAGATGTGGCTCGGATCCTGCATTGCTGTGGCTGTGGTGTAGGCTGGCAGGTGCAGCTCTGATTTGACCCTAGCCTGGGAACCTCCATATGCCGCAGGTGCGGCCCGAAAAAGGAAAAAAAAAAAAGGAAAAGAACCCCATAAACCTCAAGCCTAGAGGGAGATATGGAGGCACCTTGGGCAGGTTAATAGAGATGGTGATTTAAAGCAGCGGCACGTGCCATACTCTTCCAAGGTGTATTTAGCTGGAGCCTGGCAGCCGGGACAGAGGAAGTGAGTGCCAGTGGCAGGCATGGCTGTGGCAGCCACCAGGATTCTCAGAAGCCCACTTGGCACTGGGCTTCAGGACCAACTGTCCCCATTTGCCCAGGACATTCCTGGTTTAGCACTGAAAGTGCAGTCTTGAGAAACCCATCAGTCCCAGGCAAACGGGGACAGCTGCTGTGCCCACTGACTGTCTCTTGGGGTGCACGCCCAGCACCCTCAGTGGTTTACCCATCTGTTCTTTCTGGTTCCACACAGCATCCCACCAGTTGAGGGCAGTGGGGTTGGCAAGTACGACCTTTTCCAGTTTGTCACATGTCCAGGGGCACCCCATCACCTCTAAAGAGCGGACACCCCTGGATACCTGCTTAGCTGGCTGCAGCCTTGCCAAGCCTGAACGGAGCTGGAGACCCACTCCTTGGGCGCACACTGTCAGGCTGAAGAGTGGGCGATTTGGGTCAGCCTGGATTAAGCATGTGGCCCCGTTATCAGGCCTGGAGCAGCCTTCTAGGCCTAGACCCCCAAACTTGGATCAGCATCACCTGCCCCAGAGTTTCTGACCCAGTAGTTCTGGGGTGGAGCCTGAGAAGATGTATGTCCCACAGGTTCCTGGGGGATAAGGATGCTGCTGGTCAGGGGCCCCATTCTGAGGGCCACCCCTCTGGGCACCTGCACCCACTCAGCAAATATGGCACCATATGCCCAGAGCTTCAAGGAGGTCATGGTCCAATCAAGCCCAGGCGATGGCTTTATACAAACACACAGATGGTGCCCTGGATGAAGACAGGTGTCATGGAAGAAGTCAAGCAGCGGTAGGGACGGGCTGGACGCTATTGCATGTGGGTCTTCAGGGAAGGTCATGCTGAGCAGAGAGGGCGGGAGGTAAGGAACTGAGGTGTGGGCTGTGGGCCAGAGGAGGCACAGAAGCCAGCCCCCAGTGGTTTTCCAGACGCCGAAGAGGGAAGGGAATGCCAGGCAGAAGGAATGGTGTCTGTATACAGGGAGCTGGAGGTGCGGGATGGGCGGAGCCCAGAGGGTCTGGAATGTTCTGGTGAGGAGCTTGGTGATTCGGGGTGGGGGGGTGCGGGGGGGTGTAAAGGATTTTAAGCAGGGCGATGATGAGATTCTGATTTTGGAAAGAGCACACTGCCAGCAAAGCAGAGGGGGACGCACATGGAAGAAGCGCCGGCAACACTTCTGCTCTCAGATCTGTGACCTTGGGCAGGTGGTTCAGCCTCCCCGGCCTTGGCTTTCTGATCTGTCAGTTGGGGTTAATAGCGTTGCCCATTAGCAAGCGAGTCTGCACAATGTGCTTGGAGCAGGGCTGGCGGAAGGAGCCAGTGTTACCTCTCACCCGAGGGAGACGGTGTTACCTCCATCTGGCCCGCCTCCCAAGACCCCCCCTCCCAAGACGGGCCGGCAGAGAGCATCTCAGAATGAGCACAGAACTTGGCTGGCCCCTGGCTTGGATCCCGGGCCCCAGACTTAAGAAGCTGGCGGATTCGGGGGAGTCACGTAATCGAGTAACCTCTCTGTGCTGAACCCCCTCCTCTAAGATCTACACACTCACCCAATGACCTTGAAATGCGGACCTGGGGAAAGTGCCCTATAAACTGCAGCGCCGCACGGAGGGAGGACAGCGCTTTATCGCTTCCAAATGATGTGCAAAAATCTCCCAGGAACAAATTCTGGGCTTTAAAAAATCAGCCTGAGACATTCTCATTCTAATCTTTCCTGACTTTTTTTTTTTTAAATAACCAGGGTCAGTCTCTCACTCGGGTATGGGAGGCTGGAAGGGGCTTTGAGATCTGATGCCATGGTTTCGCATTCCAGCTCTGCCTCTTCCTGGCTGTGTGACGCCAGGCAATTGGCTGACCCTCTCTGAGCCTCGCTCGCCTCACCTATGAAACTGCACCAATAGTTCTCATAGGGTTGGTGTGAGTGTTAATGAACCAACATTTATGGAGCCCCTTCCACATGCCAGCTCTGGTCTGCCTCCCTGCATTGGACCACAAGCCTCACGAGGGTAGCTGGTTCCCCGGCACTTGGGGCAATGCTCGGCAATGCAGACATTCGGAAAAAGTACAAGCCAGGAGTTTCCTGGTGGCTTAACGGTTAAGGATTTGGCGTTGTCGCTGCTCTGGCTCCATCCCAGGCCCGGGAACTTCTGAGTGCCATGGACATGGTGACAAAAGGACAGGGGGAGGGGGGAAGAATAAGAAGAGGAAGGGGGAGGAGTTCCCGTCGTGGCGCAGTGGTTAATGAATCCTACTAGGAACCATGAGGTGGCGGGTTCGGTCCCTGCCCTTGCTCAGTAGGTTAACGATCCGGCGTTGCCGTGAGCTGTGGTGTAGGTTGCAGACGCGGCTCGGATCCCGCGTTGCTGTGGCTCTGGCGTAGGCCGGTGGCTACAGCTGGACCCCTAGCCTGGGAAGCTCCATATGCCGCGGAAGCGGCCCAAGAAATAGCAACAACAACAACAAAAAAGACAAAAGACAAAAAAAAAAAAGAAGAGGAAGGGGAAGAAGGGGAGGAAGAAGGGGCATTAGAAATGAAGGCGGCGTGGCGTGGAGCAGGAGAAGCTCGTGAAAGAGGTACTGATGCATTTGCCGAGCGGAGCACGGGGCCCAGAGGTGTTGTTCTTTACCAACTAGTGTTCTAATGATGCTCCTTACACCTATTGTTTCGGCCTGGTGGTCCCTTCTAAGAATTCCGTATGCGGTGGGTACTGCTTTTAAAATCACAGCTGACGAACAAGGTACACTTTTCCTCCCGCACAATAAACCCGGCCTCCCCTCGGGGCCTTTTAACTTGCTGTTCTCTCTGCAAATAGCTACACGGCTCACCTCTCACATCATTCCAGCCTCAGGTCTCACCGTTTCTTTCTTTTCTTTTCTTTTCTTTATTTCTTTCACTTTTTAGGACCACGCCTGTGGCACATGGAGGCTCCCAGGCTAGGAGAGGAATCGAAGCTGCACCAGCTGGCCTACACCACAGCCATAGTAATGCCAGATCAGAGCTACGTCTGCGACCTACTCCACAGCTCACGGCAATGGCAGATCCTTAACCCACTGAGCGAGGCCAGGGATCGAACTCGCATCCTCATGGATGCTAGTCAGGTTCGTTACTGCTGAGCCACAACAGGAACTCTGCAGGCTCACCTTATCTGATATTTAGGTGCCTGCCGCTTACTTCCCCTGAGTGGGACAGGAAAACACACTCTCTAGGAAAGCAGAGACTTTGCCCACTGCTCCACCCCCGCCCGGAGGCGAGACCTGTGCCCGGCACGTGATAGGTGCTCAGGGAACAGCTGTGGAACAAAGGCAGGAGGCGGCAGGGTCTCACTGTCGTCAGCATCGTGCTGTCACAGGGCTGGCTGTCGGGAAAGTCTCTCTACCTGGGCCTCACCTGGATGACCCAAGTCCAGCCCATTCCTCTCATGGAAACACCCAGCCAAACAGATGTACTCTCAAGTCTGAGCATCTTTTGCCAAGACACCGAGATGCTGGCTGAGGTGTCTGCTTCCTGCTGCTGTTACACATGTAACGTTGGGCAGGGGGTGAAGGGCGGAGCAGGAATCTGTTAGCATCATGGCATCCTCGGTCACATCTGTGCCACCCTGGGAGAGTCTGGCCAAGCATTTCTGCCTACAGGGTGACACAGGACCCTGAAGACAAAGCCTAGAGCTGGAGCTGCTCTGAACCACCCACAGTGCAGACACGGAACCTGGGGTCAGGAGGGTGCAGCCCTGCCAACGTCTCGGAGCTGAGCCCAGAGCAGGAAGAGGTGGAGCCCTCCTCCTGGAATCTGGGGCCTGATATGACAGAGGAGGGTTCACCTGAGCTGCATCAGGGCAGAAGGCAGGAGAACTCGCTCGCTTACAAAGCCAAAAAAGTAACGAGACCCTCTGCGATGGGTGGAATTGTGTTCCCTCCAAATTCCTGTATTGAAGCCCTAACCCACAGGGGGACTGCCTTTGGAGACCGGGTTACGAGGTTAAATGAGCTCATAGGCTGGCCCTAATCTCGTAGGATTGGTGGTTTTATGAGAAAAGCACGATGACCGCTCTCTCTCCCATCTGTGCCCCACGCTGCACGCCCCTCCAACCCCCTCGCCGTGTGTGCGGGCGCAGAGGGAAGGCGGCCACGTGTGAGCCAGGAAGAGAGCCCTCGCCAGCAACCATCCAGCCGGTACCTGATGCTGGATGTCCAGCCTCTGCTGTTTAGGCCCCCCAATCTGTGGTCCTTTGTTATGGCAGCCCAAGCCAACGAAGACAGACACTTAAACCCCCCTGTAACCCTCAGCCCTGTGTCTCAAAGACTAATATTTAACTACTTGAGCTTGCGCAGAAATCACATTTCTTGGGCGTCTTGTTAAATGCAGGACCCTATGCAGCAGGTCTGGGGTGGGGCCCGAGCAAGCTGCACTTCTAAGAGCTCCCAGGTGATATGCTCTGCAGACCGCAGGGTGGACTTGGAACGCTGCCTTGCTGTTACTACACAGACAGCCCTCCTCTGCCTGGACACCGCCCAGGCAGCAGCTCACTCACTCCTGGCTGTGCTCCATCTCACAAATGCCCCAGAGCGATGCACCATCCGCGAGTGACACCAGCACTGGCTGAGACGCGCGCATCAGTGTATCTTAGTAAGAGTGGGGGCAGCCTTCGTCTTCGGCGGGAGGAAGCGTGTCTACCATTTACCTTTGGCAGAATTCTCAACTGATCGGAAGGTGATCCAGAGGTGGGGGACAAGCAGCTCCCAGCCCTGGCTCAAGCTCAGTCCCTTTCCCCACGCGGAGGCACGTGCAATTTACTAGGAAGGCCAAGAGAATCGTCACAGGAAGGGAGTTCCCCGCACGATCTGACACAGACACTCCAAAACCCTTTGCTGTTAAAGGATTTTCTTCTGTAAGGGAGCCTAGTCCTCAGTGGCCCACGCAGCCAGCATGGCTTGCTTTCCACTTGTTCTTTTTTTTTTTTTTCCTAATCATCGGAGTCCCTTTTTCTCTTGGTGGGACATGGTGCTTTCCCAGGATTCCCAGCCACGTGTGGCATTGACCTTTGTCTTTAGGGTGTGCAGTGGACCCATCACACGTCCCACACTTAGACCAGCACCTCTGTGGGATCCGGGTCCTTGGGCGGGATCAATTACACAAATGCTTTTGAATCACAAAGGATTCAAATACACAAAGGCTCTTCTTCTTCTTCTTCTTTGTGTGTGTGTGTGTGTGTGTGTGTGTGTGTGTGTGTGGCTGTGCCTGTGGCATGTGAAAGTTCCCAGGCGGAATCGAACCTGAGCCACAGCAGTAACCTGAGCCATGGTAGTGACCACACCAGATCCTTAACCCCGCTGAGTGGCCAGGGAAGCCTGACAAATGCTTTGCTTCAAGCTGGATTTTTGCTGCCCACGAATCAAGCCCTCATGCACGCTCAGCCGCGAGTCCCACCAAGGAGGCCCCACGCGGGCCATTGGCTAAGCAGGCACCCAGCTCCCAGCACTGTCTGGCCCTGCACCTGCCACATCCTCACAGCCCGTGCTTGGCAACAGTCACAGCCACTTGCACTTGCTGAGAGTGCTTTCCATGGAAGTTCACGTAAAGCATACAAGGTCCCAGTGAGTAGGCGTTATTACCATCCCAGCAAAGTGAGGCCCAGAGAGGTTAAGTCACTTATCCAAGGCCACACAGCTAGTGAGAACAGGGCTCAAAGGTCCCAGGGTCTGTGTTTTCATCCAGTGCTAAGCCGGCTGAGCATCCCTGCTCTGCTGCTGTCTGCAATGCTGCTCCCAGGATGGTCACCTGGCTTTTTCCTATTTACCTTCAAACCTTAGCCCAGCTGGCCCTGTCGCAGCCTCCCCCCAGGAAGGGACCCTTTCCTGCAACCCCCAACACATTGCGCCCATGGACTGGAGAGCCCAGCCACGCTGGACGGTCAGGATCTGTTCCCTGTTCGGCTCCCCGCCCCGACTGGATCAGGGCCAGCTCCGGTGACTCTTCACTGACGGCTCAGCGACAGTGTCCTCAGAGACAAACACCCCATGCCTGCAGCCCCGAGCAAGATCTCCTTGGACCTCACTGGCCATAAGCTCCTCCCCCTTTTGCCTCCCCTCCCCCACCCCCCACTCGGCAAACGCCTCCTCCTGGATCTTGCTGGCCATCACTCTGCTCATTCTCACTGCAAATTGTCCGACTCCATCCCCAGTGGCCCATCCTGCACCAGCGGCTTCTCACCCACCTGAGCTGCAGGGACTCCAAACCCTCCCCACCCTCACCCCCACTGTGTCCTTACAGGGGGTGTGGCTTCCCTCCTTCTTCCCTCAGGACCCAGCCCCATGTAGGGGGGGGACATACGCACGGTTTCACACTGTCACCTCCTTCCCCACCCTGTCTGTTCAGAGAAGAGAGGTCCGAGGGCCTTGTCACCACCTGCCCGCAACACTCGGGTTCCAGCCACCCCTTCACCTGCACGGGCCCCTCATGCTCGCCTCTCCGCTCCCTCCTATTGGCCGCAGCATCCCTGCCTATTCTTGGGGGTGTGGGGGTGTCTGTGTCCTTGCCACTTAAGATGCCCAGCAAACATCCAGCACATGCTGGGCATCCCACAGGCTCAGGAACCAGCCGGCAGATCCCAGGGGCACAGGGGGCAGCGCGGGAGCCGGGGCAGAGGGGCGCGGGGGGCTGCAAGACGTCCTCTCGCCCTCGCATCCTGACATGTCCTCTTTCCCTCTCCATCACGGCCCTTTCCCTCCTCAACTGAGGGCCACCAGCAGTGCCCCCCACACCCCCTCCTCAAACCCACCAGGGACCTTGGCTTCTCAGTCCACATGGGGGCTTCTGCTGCTTCGAACACCCCTCTCCGCCTCTGCTCCTCCAAAGTCTCTGTCTCCTCTGTGACACTGAGTCCCACTGGAGGTCTGACCCTTCCTCACTGGCAGACACCTTTGGGTACATGTGTTTACCATCCTGAACCTCAGTTTCCTCATCAGGAAAATGGACATGATCACCCCCACCCGCAGGCATCCCTGAGCTGAGGGACCTAACGCAGGACCCCCAGCGAATGCCGGATCGAGCTGCTGCCTCCTCTTCCTCATCCCCTTCCCGAGTCCTGGGAACATGGTCCCTACGTGCTCAGCATGGCGGGATGCTCACCCGGCCCCCAAATTCACTTAGGATGACATTTAAGTTTTCTGCGTTAACAACTGATACAGCTTCCAGGGCCCAGTCCTCAAAGGAGCCGTCATCACAAAACACAGCCCAGAGCAAACCCTGCAGCCCGCACCTCCTGGTCACAAGAACCCGAGTTTCTCTAACCCACCCCAAGCTCCCAGTCGATGAGTATGACCGGGTCACTTTCCTGTACAGCAGGCATTGACAGAACATTGTAAATCAACTATCATAAAAAATTTTTTAAAAAAAGCAATATGTAAGAAAAAAAAAAAAAGAACCTGAATTTAAACAGAACATGGACACTGGTGGAAGAGGGGGCATCTTGCTGTCGTCGGTGTTCCCACTGGGGGGGTGGGGCCCCTGTTTAAATGTGTGATCACGGGTTCGATCCCTGGCCCTGGAACTTCCGCGTGCCACGGGCGTGGCCAAAAATAAACAAGCAAACGAACAAATAAATGTCTGATGAGAAACAGCCGACATACGATGCCCGAGAGCCCACGTCTCCCCATCACTGAGGGTCCCGTAGGCCACGCGGGCATCCTTGGGAAGACACCCCTGCTTCACGGAAACTTGCTTTACTGCCAGCTCACCATGGAACATTCCAGTCAGTGTGTCAGTGCGCCAGCAGGGGACAGGAGAGGCAGAGAAGCAGGGGCGGTGGTGCGTGGCACCTGGCTAGGCCCTTGCTCCTACCTGCTAGGCCCCTGTCTTACCTGTGGGGCCCCTGCCCCTATCTGTGGGGCCCCTGCCCTACTTCTGGGCCCCTGTCCCTATCTGCTGGGCCCCTGTCCCTATCTACTGCTCCCCTGCCCTACCTGTGGGCCCCTGTTCTACCTGCGGCCCCTGCCCTACCTGTGGGGCCCTGCCTTACCTGCTGGGCTCCTGCCCTACCTGAGGCCCCTGCCCTGCCTGCTGGGCCCCTGCCCTACCTGCTGGGCCTGCTGCAGCAGCTCCATGCGCTCCCGCAGGATCTGGCTGTCGAACTCCCGGCTCTGCCGCAGGATCTGCCTGCGCACCTTTTCCACGGCGGCCTGCAGGTCCTCCCGCCAGCCCTCGCTCAGCGCCGCGCTGGCCCTCCGCCCCGGCTCCTGCTGCAGCGCGTTGTACAGTGTGGCCTCCAGTTCTTGGATTTTCTGAGCGGCCCAAATCACACAGACAGTGGGAGGTCACGCGTGGGCGACAGGCACCCCAGGACACTGCCACGAGTGAGGCGGAGCAGGGCATCTCGGGCCGGGAGAGGAGGTGCGCGCAGGGACCGGCAGTCCCCAGGGTGGGCATGGGGGTGAGGGAGGCCCTTCCAGCCCCGTGCACACAGTTGCAAGAACACATATTACTCCCTTGGGTCAAGGTGCCCTGCTCTGTACAGGAGGGACCAGGGCAATAAGAACAAAGAGTCACAACCGCCCCTTAAAATGCAGGCTTCAAAGAGAAGTTGGAGGTGGCTGGTCTTTTATTTTCTCTTTGGCTTCTAAATCACTGCCCTTGTTTTGGGGACAAATCTCCCCTTTTATCGTGAGTACAGTGGGAAAATGTGTCTCCAGTTTTGGGGACGTGGCATTCAGCTGGCTGGCTAGGAACGCCACTGCCAGCCCAGGCCAGTGGGAAGTGTCCTCACTGCTCCCTCTCCCCCGAAAAGCAGGACACCCCAGGTTTGCAAAGCGCATTGAGTGCAGAGGGAAAGTGTGTTTGCAAAAGGACGGAGATGAGACAGAAGCAAGCAAAACCTCCCAAAGTGAAAGAGGGTGAGAAACAGATGAGTGTGCTTCCACTTTTAAATTGTCCCTAAGATCGTTACAACACTGAGTCCCCAGCAGCAAGAAATGAGAGGGGAGATGCCTCGTCTTGCTGAGGCTCACACTGTCCCCACCTTCCCCATCCCCTGCTCCCTGCCCCCGGGGGAGTCTAGCCTCGGAGTCTGGACACCAAGGGCCCTGGGTCCCCGGGAGGGAGGTGGGCCCGCCTTCTCCCCCAGAGCTCCCGCCTGTGCTGGGCCCAGCCTCCCGTGCTCCATCTGCATGGAAACGGGGTTTGCCAGTTGAGTTGTCATTACTGATTCTGCCTTTCTTAGGTCAGAACCCCCCCCTCGGTAAATGATTTTAACCACGAACCATCTGGGCAAAGATTTGCTCCAGGCTTTGTTGTTCCTGCAAGAGCGGCAATGAACTCTAAGTTACCTCTGCTCTGGGGACGGCCTGGAAATGTCCCATTCCGTCATCTCTCTCCCCCCTAAGGGAGAGCTTCCCTCAGGGCTAGGACCACCTGCTTGAGTCCTCCAGGCTGTACCACCTGTGAACCTGAACGTGATCCCACCTACGTTCGTCACCAGGAAGCACTGAACCAGTCCCGTGACTGGAACAGGATGCTGCACAGACCACACCACAAGCGGTTCTGGTTCTGGGGGTCGCTCGGCCTTTGCTCATGGCCGAATGTTCCTTTGTAACGGTCTCTTTTTGCTATTCATGGGGAAGCTTGCTCTGGGTTTTAAGCATAAAGAAGTATTATTGAGAAGAAAGTTGTCCTTTGTCTCAAACGATTGCAAGAACTGATTAAGCGTGGCTAAAGAAACCATCAGGCTAGGTAAATGTTTTTGAAACATCATGATGGATTTGGAGAAAGTGACAACTTATCTGTACCGTCACGTGGGCTGAAACTAGTCGAAATGCGGAGGTGGTGTTGGGATCGTGCCCACGCAGCACCTCAGGGACCCCAAAGGTGCCATCACCCCAAAGGAAGGGCAGCCTGTAATACTAGGGCTAAAGAGCCAGAAGGTCCAACCCACTTCCGGTCCTACCAGGTAAGCCTGGTCAAGGGCTTGCTTCCTGTAGTCTAGCTCCTCCTCCAGGTAGCCCTTCTGCCTGCTGAACAGGTCCTGAAAAAGAGGAGGCGTCCAAGGTCAAGATCAGCACAAGAACCTGTCACTGGGCAGCCCTTTAGAGCCCACCTACTCAGACTTGCTAGACAGTGACGGCCCCGCGGAGGTGGGGGCCGGCCAGGTGCTTGGGTGAGAAGGGAGGTCAGGTCTGCCCTGCTCGCTCTGGCACGAATTCCCCAGAAGGAGCCTCCCCGCCCAGGAACCTTGATCGAGCCTGTCCCAAATCCTCCCAGCCTCCTTCCTCTTGGGTGCCTGACCACGGTGAAGGGGCCACCCCCCAACTTGGTGCTCAAGCCCAGGTTGCAGGAATCCTTGTCCTGGGGGCCCCTGAAGACTGTCTCAATAGTTTTCAGGGGCAACTCCTCCTCCCCCCCAACATGAGCAGTGTCACCCACCTCCCAGTCAGTCTCAGCACTATGTCCCCACCCTCCAGGTCACTCGGTCCTCAAAGGTATGATCGCGCTAGAACCCAAATCTCTTCTCTGACTGATTGGGGGTTTCGGGGTTAGAGCTCAGGTGCTGCAACCACTTGACTTCAGACAGGACGAAACAGAGGGCCAGAGAGGACCAGTGCCTTGTCCTAACGCCACAGTTCACTGGTGGCAGAGGTGGGACTAGACACCCAGGCCTGGTGATGCCACCCAGGGCTCTTCCCAGCCCATTCGCTGCTTCCAGGCCTTAGGCTCTTCCTTCCTCCCTCACCTCTCATTTCCACTGCCCGTGACTCAGCGGGTTAGGGATCCAGCGTAATCACGGCTGTGGCTCTGGTCACGGCTACGGGGGCGGGGGGGAGGTGTTGATCCCTGGCCTAGGAACTTCCATATGCCATGGCTGTGGCTAAAAGGGGAAATAAAAAGCAAGGAAGGAAGGAGGGAGGGAGGAAGAGAACATGAATTGGTCCTTGAAGCTCAAGAACCATCTCTCTGGGAAGCCTTTCCCGACATCCCCAGGCTGGGTAAGATGGATCCCGCACTACGCCCATGGCACCTGGTCAATATTAGGTACCCACATGTGCCAAGCACTGTGCAGAACGGGCTGTGTGTCCAGCATCCCTCCTCTGAGAGCACGGGGAGGTGAGACAGGAGCCCCACTGAGTAACGAGGAGACCAGTGTCCAGTGTGTCTCTCCCAAGTTCATGGCCAATAAGGGGCACAGCGCAGACCGCAGCCCTGTACACACATCCCCACGGGCTTGTGGGATAGCCTGTCAAGGCAGGGACCCCGCTATTCGTTACCAAACCCCTCATCCTGGCAAGGGTCCAGGAGGGCGAGCTCCAAAAATATGTATCAAGTGAATAACTGAGCGAATGGATGATAATTACACAGGACAGCAATTAGGGCCAAAGCACGATTTAGAAATGCGTGCAAATAAATACAGGCAAGGCCGTCCCGGGAGCAACTTGTCTGAGCTGTCACCTCCCTCCCCCTCCCCCCTCAGGGTCACACCTTTACCTTCTCCCTCTCCAGGTCAATCATCTTCTGGGTCAGGGCCGCCTCGGTTCCCTCTATCTGCTTCAGCCACTGGAAAACATCAGGGACAGAGGGCAGAGGGCACAGTGAGAACCAGGTCCCGCCAGGGCCCACCTTCTAGAGGAGGCTGCTGGCCCGAGAGGAAGCCACGTGACAGGGTGGTCCTGGAAACGGAATCTCATAGGCATTATGGATGTTTCAGCTTTACAGACGCCTGCTCAGGTATCAAAGGGACACACGCGTGTGCATGTGCACGCAGGTGGGCGTGGGGCGTGTGCCCAGGCGAGCCTGGGCGCAGGGGTGGCGGTGGGGTGGGAACGCAAATCCGTGCTCAGTGGGCAGACTCCCAGCCCCCCTCGAGCCCACATCCCGGTAGGCAAGCCTCCAGGGTTCTCTGCCCATCGCTGTGCGGGCAGCTTCATCCTGGGACCTCATCTGGCCCCCTCATGACTACCTTGGGGGGGAGGGTCACCCCATTTTGCAGGTGAAGACCTAGCAGCTGAGCTAAGTCACTTGTCCGAGGCCACACAGATGGGAAGTGGGGATTTCAAACCCAGCTCACAGGACAGCACCCTGCCGCCAGCCCCTACAGCTGCCCCCCCTGCAGCCACCTGGGTCAGGTCTGGGCAGCTGGCTGCACTGTGGGATGCAGGCACAAAAGGGGGTCCGGCCGTGCAGAGTACGAGGGCCTGAGAGCACCTGCCAGGGGTGCAGGTGATAGGGGATCCTGGTCTCAGGTCTGGGCTGAGGAGGAGCGGAAGGCAGGCAGCTGTCCCTCAGGTGGAGGCACGATGGTGTCTCTTTATGAGGAGCCCGCCTGAGAGATGGGGACCCACGTTACTGGATGTCGCCCTGTGGGATGTTTTGGGGGGGGTCCAGGGGTGTTGGGTCTGACAACAGTATAAGTATGAGCATTCAACCTCCCCGATGCGAAAGGCCACGCACAGCCCTTGCCTTGCCCCGCCCCGCCCCGCCAAGGGGCCCGCCTGTGGACACGCCCCTTCCCGACGCCCCGCCCCCTCGGCGCCGCGCGCTCCTCCCCGTCCACCGCCTCCGACAGGGACTCCTCCCGCCCCTGCGCCCTCTCCCGTCTCTGAAAGTCTCCCAACTGTCCCCCTCCAGCCCAGATCTGCCCCTACACGCTGATGCCTCAAGGCCCCTGAGAAAGGGCTCACAGGCCTCCCTCTACCGGGAGGACCCGCCTCACCTGCCCCGGGAAGCGGGGAGCAGCCCTGGCTCCTCCCACTGCACTTCCCAAAGGCGGGGCCCACCTCCGCCCATGCCAAAACCCCGCCCACCCCGCCCCAAGGCCTCCACCCAGTGCAGGCCCCTCTCAGCCTCCAGGCTTGCCTCTGACCCCAAATCCCTCCTGGCCCACCTGCCAGCAGGTTCTCAAAACTTCTCATCTATTTATGGAACTTCCCTGTTCCGGCTTCAAGCCCCAGAGGAGACCCCATTGCTCCTGACACGGGCAGGGTGACAAGCCCCGCCTCCTTTTACCTCAGGGCCTTTGCACAAGCCCCGCCTCTGCCTGGAACATCGCCCGCCGCCTCTCCTGTCCCCAGCCGGGGCCCTGGGCCATTACAGAGCTAACACCTACTGAGCCTTTGAACCTGAGTTAGCTGACGCCTCCCCTAGGAAGCCTGCCTGCTTCCTGAGCCCATGGGGTCAACGGCCCTCCATGGATCTCTCCCCTGTCACAGCAGTCACCTGACAGATGGCGCTTTCCCTCGTCCCACTGCATGGGATACTGGGCACGGCCTGGTGTGAGGCAAGTGCCTCAGACATTTGCTGGAGGAAGGAGGGTGTGGGGTGTGTGCTGGGGAACAAGCCTGGCGAGGGCTCGGACCCCAGAGGCTCCCCACTTAAGTCACCACGAGCACGGCCCCTGGGGCGGCCCCAGAACCGAGAAGCAGGTGCTCAGTGCCCACTGCAGCCTTTCCTTACACGTTGCTGAGAGGGTGCCCAGTGTCTTAGACACAGGTAAGCATATTTTTGACAAGGAATGAAAAATATTTCATTTTTACTATCCTAATACAAGCAGTCATAAAACGAATAAAATAGAATAGGGAAAAAAAAAATCCAGTTTTGAATCATTGCAATAAGCTGCTTCTAGAACAGGTTTTTTTGTAGGACACCCTGTCCAATTTTCTCCTACTGTTAAAAAACAAATGAATTGGAGTTTCTGTTGTGGCTCAGCGGGTTAAGAACCCGACTAGTATCCATGAGGATGTGGGTTCGATCCCTGGCCCTGCTCAGTGGGTTAAAGGATCCTGTGTAGCTGTGGCTGTGGTATAGGCTTCAACTGCAGCTCCGATTCCACCTCTGGCCTGGGAACTTCCGTATGCCGCGGGTGTGGTCTTAAAAAGAAAAAAGAAAAAAAGAAAGATTTCAGGAGTTCCCGTCATGGTGCAGCGGAAACAAATCCGACTAGGAACCATGAGGTTGAGGGTTCGATCCCTGCTCGCTCAGTGGGTTAAGGATCTGGTGCTGCTGTGAGCTGTGGTGTAGGTCACAGACACGGCTCGGATCCTGCATTGCTGTGGCTGTGGTGTAGGCTGGCAGCTGCAGCTCCAATTTGACCCCTATCCTGGGAACCTCCAAATGCTGTGGGTGCAGCCCTCAAAAGGCAAAAGACAAAACCAAAAAGAAAAGATTTGATATTCATATTCTGCACATAAAGAAAAAACTTGACAGGTCCTCTTCAGCCAGTGCGAGAATAAAGTGAGGCCAGAAAATGCTGGCCGTGGGCATCCTGGGCACGTGAGATCATGGATTTCATGTTCGAGTCCGGGCCTCGCTCAGGGGTGAGAATGCCAGAGGCTGTGCCCACCCCAGGAGAGAGGGGAGTGGGGGCAGGGTGCCTGCCTGTCCCCAAACCCTCAGGGAGAAGTGAGTCAGCCCACCCCTAGGACACGGGGAGGGGGACTCTCGTGGGACGTGTGGCTGGTGCAACCCCATCCCAGCCAGCACATTGCCCATGGAGGCTGGACCCGATCCCAGAGCCGGGGTGTGGGAGCCTCTCTCCTCTAAGACCCCACCCTCCCTTCAGAGAGGGGACCCACAGCCTTGCTCCCGCTGTTAGAAAGCTGGCAGTGGCCTCAGCTGTGTTCTCTAATCTGCTGTTAGAGATTTTTGAAAACTTCCATGGATTCTTAAAAACTTCCACTTTCTGATTCTGTTTTTTTTTTTTTTTTTTTTTTTGGTTCTGTGGTCATTATTGCTTTTTAGGGCCGCACCCACGGCATATGGAAGTCCCCAGGATAGGGGTTGAACCAGAGCTGCAGCCATCGGCCTACACCACAGCCACAGCGACACTGGATCTGAGCCTCATCGGTGACCCACACCACAGCTCACGGCAACCGACCCACTGATGGAGGCCAGGGCTTGAACCTGCGTCCTCATGGATCCTAGCTGGGATCGTTACCACCGGGCCACAGCGGGAACTCCTCTCTGACCGATTTTAAATTTGAGGGAGAAGAGGCATGACTTGCGACCCCTTGCCAGGCCCCCGACGAGCTGTGTTCAAGCTTCCTCCCTCAGCATGTGTGGTGAGAGACGTGCTGAGACGGGGCGGTGTGTCTCCCTGAATCTTCCAGACGGAGCAGGGCTTCCCCGGGTGGTGATGGGAGGAGGGAGAGCGCCTGGGACAGGAAGCCGTTTGCAGCAAGATCTGCAGGAACACGTGACACTGCCGTCTGCGTGGCACCTCACTCATAGGCCACCAAAGGGGCTTTGTGCTTCTAAATAATTGACCACTGACACGGATCTCAGTTTGGTCAGATATCAGTACCAAGTGGAAATTTTAAAAATGAGGTATACTTGATGGCGGGGGGCTGACGAGGATGTTGGGGGGGGCCTGGGGTCCCCCACTGTGAGCTTTTCCTGAGCACCTCTCAGCTCCCGAGGGACTAACTGGTCCCTATTCGCCTGGGACTGTCCCTGTTTCAGCACTGAAGTTCTCTGGCTGGGGAAAGCCATGCATCCAGGGTAAACTGGACTAGCGGACAGCCTGGCTGTCCTGCCGGCACTCCCAGGGGGTCCTGCTGACCCCCTTCTCTTCTGGGGCTTCCCTCTTGGTGCCAGACTCTCTCTGAGGGGGAGACAGAACCTCTCCCAAGCACCGGACCTTTGATCACAGACACGCGTGGAGCTAGCGTCCCTGAGACAATGAGGAAAAGCTAAGTCCAGTCCCCACGGACTGTCCCACATGGGCCCCTCTCCCCTGGCACAGAGTTGGGGCCTCTACATGCCAGCCCCTGGCACCGTCCCTCTGCCACCACCCTTGGGGGATCTGGGGCAGAGCTGGCAGTTAAGGGCAGCTGGCACAGCTCTCTGTGATTCAGGCACAAGCTTGGCATTTGCTGACCAGCCTGGCAAGGCTCTGTGGTCAGCAGTGATGGGCAGCACTGCAGGAGCGGGTGCAGGTGGGCAGGGGGTGGGTGACAGGGTCAAAGCAGAGTAGTCGAGGGCCAGGCAGGCCCCGTGTCCTCAGTACAAAGTAGATGAATGGATAACTTTACAGGATTGTTGAGAAGAGGAGGCGCTCCGAGGGTCTAAGTGGGGCCGAGGCTGCAGGTCTGAATGCCCGCTGTTTGCAAGTGTGGGGAGGACCACGGGGGAAGGGATGGGAGAGCCTGGTACCCGCACAGGGCTGCTCTAAGTGGGGCTGGGGAGTCCCCACAGTCAGCTGCCCCCCGGGGAGATGCCGGGGTGAGACAGAGGGAGACCTGCCAGCCCGGCTGCCCCAACCCCACCTGAGCCCCTAGCGGTTCCTTCCATGGCTCACTGTCCACAAGCAGTGGTTAAACATCTTCAGGAACCCAGCCTTGCCCTGGGGGCTTAGCGATACTTGGTCCCACTTAAAAGTGCCATGTCCTGGAGTCTCACCACCCACCTTGTAAGGCTCACGGTTCAGGGAGATGGGGGGGCCACCCACGGCACCCCCTGCAGGTGGCAGCTGGGTGGCTGGGAGCCAGCCCAGGAGGGGCCTCTGGAGGCTGAGGAAACCCTGGGTTTGGCATCACCACATCTGCTGGGCATGCTGGGTGCTGGGCACTCAGAGGTTTACTCTCAGTGGACACTGAGGTGAATGAGGAATAAACTAGACTGGGTGGCTGGGCACTCCACGTGACACCCCGGTCCCAGAGGCCACGCTGTCACGTTTGGCTCTGCTGGTGAGAAGGGCGTTTACCACGTGCCTAATCCCCACCGTTACCTGCATCCGAGGGGCCACCAGCCAGTCGGTGCAGGTCATTCTCCCCGCCCCCCCAGCTGCCTGGGCACACAGGTGCCGTGACAGAGACATGGAGCCACCACCTCTCACCTGCGTGCCCTCAGCAAGGCTCTGCCATGTCTGTTACCAACCATTTAGTGCCCTGTACACCACTGCAGAGGGTGGACAGGTGCCCGGGAGAAAAAAAATCTGACCTCATCATTATCAAACAAGCCTTTCAAAGTTTAACTCATGTGCTTTAAAAGAAAACGATCTATGAACAAGACTGCCTTAAAACGTTGGGTGTACTTAACAGATCCTAAATTAATCTAAAAGGCAAACAGGAATGTATCTTTAATAAATGTGACAAAAGTTATTCTCTTTAGTACGTAAAGCGTGCAGAGAAATCCCTAAGAAAGACGGTAATGATGACAACGGCGTATCCAATCCGCGAACAGATGACTGTGTGACTGAATGTATGACGAATGCGTAACAAGCTCAATGGGACATTGTCCAGAGAAGTGGAACCACCATTCACGAGGAAGAAGAAAATGGACAATACACGTAAGAAACTCATGATGAAGAGCACGCAAATAAATGAAAGCGGAAAGAAGGGCTTCATGGGCTGTTGCCTCTCCTCCCGGCAGAGTTCTTAGCGGTGAGAAGCGCCTTGCTGAACAAGAAGCCAGCAGCGCTAACGCTCAGGTAGGAGGGGCGGGGGACCACTGTTCTGGAAACCATCTGACAGCTGCAAAACGCTGCAAAACTTTCTCATCCACCGGCCCAGTGGCCCGGGTTCTAGAATCTATCCCGTGGACGCGTTTTAAAATGTAGATAGGAATTTACTGCTCATGGCTGCACGACAGTAAATAGAAAAAAAAAAAAAAAAAAAAAAGAAGTGGGATGTGCTTACCATCTAACAGCAGAAGAAAAAAAAACCTTAAAGGGTGTGGCCAGGCCGGTCTGTCTCAGGGTAGGAACTTATGAAGCAGGTGTAACAGCTATAGTCAAGAATGATCTCGACTAAGTTTTAAAAAGGGGTGTGGGACAAAAACTCAAAAAAACCCTGGAAGGAGGTCTAGCCACTGTCACATGGTTTCCTCCACGGGAGGGGGGTCCGTGGCCTTGTCTCTCCTCCCCCGGCTCGGATTTTCTACCCTAAGAGGGAGGGGCTCTCAACCAGCAAACGAAAAGGCGTGCACGTGCGCATGCAGACGCAGACGGACGGGAACGCATGCTTCCAGAACAAAGCGAGACGCCAATGTACAGTTTCTTGTATGGTGCCGGGCAGCTCGGACAAGGAGCGTGGACAGAAATGCCGCTGGGCTCTCTACCTTTTCACACAGGGCGAGCACAGTTCCAGCCTGGATTATGGCAACCTGTTCTTCATTCCTCAAATTCTAAAACACAAAAATGGGCACGGGCGTTGTACACTGATCCCACGACACGTGCAGACAGCCCTCCACAGCTCGGCAGCGACAGCGGCCTCCCCAGGGTCAGCCCCGCTCACGGGCGGGGCCAGATGCCACAGAGCTGAGGCCCGGCGCCCCCGGAGTGGGGAACCGCTCCGGCGGTGGCATCGAGCCTTTGAGAAATAGGGCCTCGCTCCAGCCAACCTTTTACGAAGGCAAGAGTATCCCTTTTCCGCTTTCAGAAATCTGGCGTGACTCCCGTCCCTCTCTGGGTGTTTCTCTTTAGGCTCCCCGCCCCCCATCCCTCCCAGGCTATAGGATGACCTGGCTTTAAAACCCCCACTTCGGACCAAGGGGCACCCAGCCACCCACGCAGGAACGTGGCCATACAAAAGCCTTACATTGTACTGAGGAGATCTCTCAAATCAGGAAGAAATTAAAAGGGAACAAAACAAAAGCCACACAAAGTCACACCCGCATCCAAACGAGAACACGAAACCAGAAACCGATCGCTCATAGTTACCCCGTTATCGCCAAGGATATCTAATTTCTTCATAAGTTCAGAAATATTCACATCCTGGAAAAGACGTCCAACGTTCATTTTGTGTGAGCTGCAAAGACCATCCACGCCGACCTCTAGGGCCGCGGCCCTCGCTCCTTGAAAAGACACCTCGGGCTTTCTCGCCTCTGCTGCTTTTCTCCTAGACGGCAGGGCCGGGCTGAGCGCTACTCTTAGCGGTCCCTTCAAGGAGGGGAGGGAGCGTATGGGCTGCGTTTAACGCTAGCACAAACCCAGCTTTCTAGAAAGGCTCGAGGACGCTTGTGGGGCAGGAGGGACCCCTCTGTGCCCAGGGGCCCAGCAGACTCTGAGGAACCACCACGGCTACTGATTCCAGAACGCAACGTGCTTCGGACACTGCCCTGAGCCCTTCAAGTTCATGATCTGGTTGAACTGTGGCCACTCAGATCTCCCAGACAGAGCCTGAGGCTCAGAGAGGTTCCGGCCCCCACGAAGCGAGGGGCCAGGGCCGCGCTGGGGTTTACGCTCAAGGCGGCCCCCCGAGGCTCTGCGCCTGTAACCTGGGGACAAGGAGAGTAACACTTGGTGACCCGCGACCATGTGATGAACTCCGCCTTTCAGATACGGTGGAGGGTTGGGGTATCTCGTTCAAGTCAATTCTACCCCTGGCACCAGGACGCGATCCCCTTTCTGGCTGAGCCTGGTGCTGGAGCGGGCCCTTGGCCGTGGTACAGTGGGGGCACCCCCCAGGCACGCTACCTTAACTCCTTCCTGGTGACAGAACAGCTGGAGGGCGCTGCTGTTGTTCTCGGGGAAGGTGGTGATTTGGAGGTTAAAAGCTGGCGACCTCCGCTCTCTCTCCTGGGGAAAGATGTGGTTTGAAAACAGAACTTTATTGGAGGATTTACCACTCGTCATTTTCCCACGTTACTCAGCAAAAACCAACGACTTCCGCTCGGCAAAAGCGTTACTAGAAAGCGTGCACTCAGACACGGTCTCCTTGTCCGCGGCGGAGACGCTGTGTGTGTGTGTGTGTCGCCTGCACGGCAGCGGATCTCCTGCGGAACCTGGGTTACTTCTTCACCTCATGAGCTGGGGAGAGAAGGTTAGCAGAGGGTCACAAGCTGACCTGCCGACGGAAGCCCAGGGAGTCGTGATCATTGCTAAGGACTCTGCCAGAACAAGCACGTGGCATTCCCGGGGAAGTCATCGCTCTCACGTTTCAAGCTCACACAGCCGCTAGACGGACACTGGGGAGGCGGAGGCCGAGGTCCCACGCCAGGGAGCCACAGGGCCAGGACGCAGACCCTGGCTTCGCTTTCTTTTTTTTTTCAATAATCTGCTGACTTGATTCACAATTTTTTTGAAACCCCATTGACCCTCCAAGGAGCATTCGATCCCCGCCTTAGACTGACAGTGAAATCTCACTTCCTGAGGAAGGAAAGCAAGCATTTTCCCAGCAGCCGGACTTGTTCATCACAGGTAAAGCGACAGGCCGTTTAAAGGGACAGGAGACCAACTCCCTATGCAAATACAGGATAGAGCAGCCAAACAGTCCTAGGCTCACACATGTGCTTCCTACACAGAGGTGCCTTTCAGCCCTGAGCAATGGGCAGGGACAACCAGCAGAGACCTTTCCAAATTATAGTTCGAAACCAAAGTTCTTACTTTCTCCACATTACGGTTCGTAAGCCTGCTTTCAACCAGATCGGCAGAATCTAGGTAGAGGAGCCGTGGGCTTCTTTCGTCATTCACCTAATGCTCAAGACCAGGTCTTAACGCGGAGGCTCTAAAGGAGAGGGAAGGGCAGGGCCCTTGATTCAATTAATTTCCATTACGGAAGCCCCGGTCTGGCTAACCTGGTTCGAAACAGTTTAGAGAGAAAACCTTATTTCCCTTATTAGACAAGAATGACAAAATCCACCATGGTTCTGTGCTACCGATGCCTCTTCTACCAGCCATACTTACTTAAAGGGAGCCTCCATAGAAAAGGGGACAAAAGAAAGCTCATATGGGAGAAGAACCAAAGCCAGAAAACTAGTTTCTAATGGCTCCAAAGGAGGGCGGAGACAAAGAAAATTCTAGTAACGTGACCAAGGCTTATTATGGGATTCTCAAGAGAAAGACACATAGCAAGGGGCCACGAAGGTTTTCTAACAGCGGCCGAGGCCTTAACCACGGCCTCCGTCACGTCCCTTTCTGCTGCGTGAACGAAGGACTCAGCTCACGTTCAAGCAAGAGCTGAGTCGCACGGCAACACTTGGTTCTGAGACACTCAGGCCACGGTCCATGCCAGCACCACAGAGCACAAGATGGAAGGTTCTAGGGCAAGCAGAATCTTAAGTGAAGCAAAGAGGAGAAAACAAAATCAGAGAAACACGGACATTGCCAAGGCGCTCGCTTTTACTGAGGGTTCTGGACATGCAAAGGCTTCAGCGGCAGGAGAGCAGAGCCGTGTCACCCACAGATGCTGAGAGGAACCAGTCACAGACTCGGGTGATGGTACCATGTCGATGGTTTGTAAACGGAAACAAAGCAAACGGAAAAGGATTAGGAAGTAACGTGGCAGCAGGGCAGGGCAGTCACACACCCGAGGCAGCCGTGGAACCCACAGTGGCGTCCCACGGGATCCAACTCTGTGCACGGAGGAGGCTACTGAAGGTGGGAAGGCCACCCCTCCCTGTGAACAGCAGTCACTCTCCTTGCACACCCTACAGAGCAGTTCTGAATTGCGGTTTGCGTTACAAACAGGAATCGTTTAAGTCCAGTGCTGCTGCGAGGTCTGTATTCACTGGATCAAAGGGCTGGAGCGAGGTTATCATTCGCCTGGGCAAATATCTGCTTTGACCCTGGGTACTTACCTGACGTTCACCTTGGCAAATAGAAAATGGGCCAAACTAGCAGTAAACACATCACCGAGTCAGCTGCCGGCCAGGTTAGACCCTGCTCCTTTCAAAACGTGAGATTCATGCATGCAAGGTCACTTAAAAAGGTGTGTTATTAATTGCAACAGTGCTTCTGTCCGGGTTTGCAGAATGCATACCAGGTGACTATGCATGCAGGAAAGAAGTAGTTATGGAAATGAAACACAAATAAAAAAGGCAAAATATTGCAAAAACAAATTATTTTATTAAGTGCAAAAACAAGCCGTAGGCAATAAATATATTAGCTCTGGTACATGTCCAAAGACTCGGCGAGCATTCTCTCCAGAACATATTAAGGCAGTGAAATTATTCTGAACATACAGGTTTAAAAAAAGAAAAAGAAAAAGAAAACACGTGTCACACGTCCCCTTACACATGCTTGAGAAACGTCTGGGACTTTCACATGAATTTCAGTTTGGGCTCAAAGAGAATGTCTGCTCCGTTTGAGAGTTTACAACAGATAGAGTCTCTTACTTCGAGTTCTAGCACTCTGAATTCTAACAGCTCGTTCTGATCCTTTGCGTCTTGCATTTCGTTCTTCAGCTGGTTCTTTTCCATTTCCAGCCTGTTAATCTAGATCAGAGACACCTACGGGTTAGCGGGTGGGAGCACCCCTGTCTCACTGGGGGCCGTGAGAACCTGTGTGCGCCCTGACCGTGGACCCCCTCGGTGTTGGCCCGGGGACACGGGGGCGTCACCAGGGGGAGGGCGGGAAGGCGAGGCAGACACTGCCGGCCTTTTCTGCCACAGAGGCCGGGGTGGCACACACAGAGGCCGTGTCTGCTTCGTCCCTGGGGCCCTGGGCCTGGCTCAGTGTGGGGACCAGGTGTTTGCTAAATATACAGATGGTGGAGAAACTGAGGCACGGAGCAATGAACTCAGGGGAGGCAAGAGTGACCGCCAAGCCTGTCCCAGGTCTCCCACCCCGCCCCGAAGAGGCAGCCCAGCCAGGGTCTGCCAACTACAGCAGGACGGCGCCTCCCCTGGGTCCCCCAGGGAGCTCCCACGGGGACCATGATGCTGGCGGTTCTCCCAGAAGCACAGGTCAGGCTGGGGGGCAGGGAGCAGGGGAGACCCTGGACCAGCTACGTAGCTACAGGTGCCTCAGTTTTGCCCAAGGAGGCAAACGGCAGCCCCCACCTGGCTGCCCGCAGTGAGAACTAAGCCAACGCACAGAAGCCAGGGCCTCGGTGGTCACAGCCACCTCCACTCCCTCCCGTCTCTACTGGGATGGTGCTGCCCCCTAGGGTGACATCTGGAAACAGCAAGAGTTTGCTGTGCCTCCCTGAATTTGGCGAGCAGGGCAAATGACCCGAAATCTCTCCCAACGCCCGAGGCCGACTCTGCAGGACAGTGACAAGTCCTGTCCCAATGTCCCCGCCTTGGGACACATGGGATGGTGAACAACCACAGAGCACGGCTGCACAGAGCTGGGACGGACAGCAGCCCCCCTGCCAAGGGGGCGAGGCCGGGCTGGTCCAGGTCGGGCACTCCGGGAGGCTTAGAAGCTACGGCCTAAGCCAGGTCCTGTTCCACGGGTACAGAAGGTGCAGGAAAAGCGAATGTATGGGACAGAAAGTAGACTGCCAGGGGCGAGCGGGGGGAGACCGGGGTCACTGCGAATGGGCCGAGGGTCCTTTGAGGAGGCTGAAAAGGCTCTAAGAAGCGCACGGTGGGGAAGGCTCCCCGGCTCAGTAAATTGTAAAAGAAAAAAGATCACTGAATCGTTGACAA
Source organism: Phacochoerus africanus (assembly GCF_016906955.1). Taxonomy (NCBI): domain Eukaryota; kingdom Metazoa; phylum Chordata; class Mammalia; order Artiodactyla; family Suidae; genus Phacochoerus; species Phacochoerus africanus. Next base: position 4,553,717 of record NC_062553.1, on the reverse strand, counting down.
ATAAAAATAAAACAAAATAAAGCTAAGGCCTTGTCCCAAAGCATTAGGTCTATTCCCCAAGCCAACCCCTGGAGAACTCTGGACAGTTGCACGAACCAGAAAGTCCATGAGCAGAGAAGGAAGGACAGGCTCAGCTCTGCCAGCGCCACGGCCTCCAGCCCACGAACTGGACCACGACTGCCCGGGAGCTGCCCGCCGGCCGGCTCCCTAGGCCCCTCCGTGAGGGTGGGGGTTCTGGAAGCCAAGACAACAGCAGAGGCGGCCGGGAAGCCCCCCCATGTCTGCAGGGCGGTCTAGACCAGCTCTGTGGACACCCCCCCAACAGAGGACAGAACCAGGACCAGGGGCCGGAGCCCCCAGGAATCGGCTCGACCAGAGGGAGACGTCTCTCTTCTGGGGGAGGCCAGGCCTCTGGGGCCACCAGGAAGGGGGCGCGGCGGGCCTCTGAGGTCCCTGGGGGCCGGGGGTTCGTGGCACGTACCTTTTCCAGCAAGTCCTGGTTCGTTCTGATGAGCAGCTGCTTCTCTTCGACCCATTTGGAATCCTAGGGAAAGTACCAATTATGTTCACACTCGTGGAAGCAAACAGACAGTTGAGGAACAAAAAGTGTCAGGGGGAGAGGTCGCTTCCGCCGTTGGAATGGCCACACCGCCCCTCTGACACCTTAAACCCAAAAAAGAAAGGGCAGGTTTTCGGCACATCCCACCTCGCGGCTCCCCTTCCCTAGGGCACTGGAGGCTCGTCTGTTCCGTGGACAGGAAAACAGCTGCAGCGCCACCAAGCCGGCCCTGGGGACCCTCCCTGGCCTTGTCCTCTGCAGTCCGCGAGCCACACCCTAAGGGTCTGCCCAGGCCCCACAGCCCCGGTGTCGTTACCGTAACACACCAGTGCTGCCCTCACACCCTCTGCCCTTGGCCCCTCACCGCATCTTTGCTGGTCACGTCCTGCCCAGGAAAGTTCCAGAAGCACAAAGCGCTAAGTTTGCCTTTTCGCCAGCATCCCCAGGGCCGAGCATGGTACCCAGCGCGCAGCCGGAGCTCAGCAGATACCAGGGGATGGACAAAGGAACGAGAACTTTCTTCCGCCCGACCCTCTACCCAGCGCGTATCACTCCGCGTCATCCCAGGGTGATGCACGCGTAGGGCCACAGGCTGAGTCCCCGTGAGGACAAGGCTGTGTTCCATTCGTCGTTTCTTCCGGGCGGGTTGCAGGCCCTGCCGCCCCCGTCTCTGTGCCCCTTTACGGCAGCATTTCCCGCAGCCTCGGGGCTGGCTCGGCTGCGGCCCCTGCGATATGAGCAAACGGGATGCAGGCGGAGGTGGGGCATGAACTTGTGCTTTGGGGTCTGCCTTTTCTTCTTGCCCCCAGACCACCAGGGGGAGAAGCCAGGGGAGCTTCCTTGAGGATGAGAGACCACGAGGAGAGAGCTGGCCATGGCTGGCACCAATGCTCAGACAGGACAGCAAGGCCATCGGTGGCCATCTAGCCCCAAACCATCTACGGACAGTGGAGACTCTAGAATGACCCCAGGTAAGACCAGCAGCAGACCCACCAGCTGAGCCGAGACCAAACTGCTGATGCACAGAATTGCCAGCAAATACAATTTTTTTTGCTGCTGTGAACAACTAAGCTGTGGGGTGATTTGTTAGGCAGCAATAGCTAACTGATAGTATCACCCCATCCCTCCAGCATAGAGCCTGTGCGGGCCAAGGGCTCTGGTGAGTGTTCACTGAGTGAATGGCCATGTGCTTTGTCCCAAACTGGCCCCTTCATTTAGCAGCAGTGGAGGGCAGAGCAGGCCTGCAAACAGAGCTTAGTAACCTCAGGTGGGAGGTTAACCTAGTCGTAGGCTGTGGTGGCGGGAGTTACGAGCCGTGAGCTCAGCCTGGAAGAGGGAAGCCAAGGTCACCGGCGGCTTGGGACAGGAGTTTGGAATCAGCCTCATCTCCCACCCCCCTTCCCCAGCGTGTTAAGCACTCGGATGAGACCCATTTTAAAGATGAGGAAACCGAGCCTCGAGAGATCATGTAACCTGCCCCAGATCAGCGGCAGGGCTGGCTGTGCAGTGTGTGCTCTGCTCTGCTCTCCTGCCTCCGTGGAACATTCTGGACAGGTTACCTGAGCAGCTGCCCACTCGGTCCTTGCACGATGAGCTACCCTGTGCTCAGCCTGAGTGCTGGTGGGAAGTCAGCCGCCTCTGTCTGAATCTCAGTCCCAAGCCAAGCCCTCATCCCACTCACTGGACACCAGAGTTAGTTCTGAGCCATCTGCTCGGAAGCTCTTCCCGAGTCCCCCTGAACCCTGGAACCTCTTATAATCCCTCCCTCAATCGCCTCCCTATGCTCTGTGCCCCACCCCTCTGTGGCTCACCTCCTGGGGGCCGGGGCAGCGGTGCCCCCAGAACACCAGACCCGCCCAGCACGCTCTGTGACACCCTCACTGTTGGCAGGAATGTGCCGAGGCAGCGAGCAGCCTCTTTCGCTGTTTCGTCTCCCCTGCCGAGGAGTGGTGTGGACAGGCCAGGACAAGGTGGCACTGCCTCTGCTGCTGGATCCCTGGGTGACCACGTGGAGCAGAGACCCTCTGCCTGCAGGAGGGCAGGATCACGTCCAGCAGGACGGAAACCTCTGGGGGAGCCATGGAGAAGTCTGGCTTATCCCTTTCCACAGGGAGCCCTCTAACGGGGAGAGCACGGCCCGCCTGTACTGACCCCTGGGTTGGTCCTGCTTTTAGACGCTACCCCCGAGGCTGGACCTCCACCCAGAGCCCCTCAGGGTCCCCCTAACCCCAGGGGACGGGTCTGGACCCAGCCTTTGCCTCTCTGCTGTGTCCTGCTGTCGACAAAGGCCATGGATTCAGAGATTCCAGACCTAACCAAGTGCAGAAAACGCGCACATGGAGGTGACTCTCATCTGAGAGGCTTGGGGCCCAGGTCACCGTTCGCCGTGAGGCGGTCACGGCTCGGAACCCTGAGGCCCCCTCTGCCACCACTCAGAGCTGATCACAGATGCCAGTTCATTTCCGCAACTTAACCGTGACCGACAATGGCAGCTTTCTCCCCAGATTCGAGTCAGAAAAGATTCTGGTGACCGCTTTGGGGATTAGCTCCAACTCTTGTGCATTTCACAAACAAAGAAACGCCACGTGAGAATCTCATAACGTCTTTGACTTTTTAAAACTCGGTAAAGAGGCGTGCGAGCTGGAATAGTCTCGCCTGGCCTCTGCTACTGCTTTTTTTCCGCTAACGTCTCTGGAGCCACCGATGAAGTTCTGCAGCACAGCCCTGGCACCAGGGCCCCAGCCACACCACCGAGGGGACAGAAACGCAAAGAGCCACAGAGCACACGACCACCGGCGCTCACCTGCCCTTTCTCGACCAGCAACTTCTCCAGATCCTCGATTTTGGCCTGGCACCTCAGCAGATCAGCTTGGAGCTGTTCCCGAGTCTGAAATGAGAAGAAGACCAGGAAGTGAGCAGGTCGGACGGTGACAGAGGAGGAGACGGGACCAGGCTGCATCCAGGCTGAGAAGAGGGTCCTTTGTGAGGAGCCCAGGCTCAGAGAGGCCTGGTTACATCTGCGTCCTCTGCCACCTACACGTGCGACGTGTTTAAGAAATAAAAGTCTTCAAGCCACTGCCGTGGTCACACTGCCATTTATAAACAAGGACACTGCAGCCTGGAGAAAGGACCAGTGTCTGCCCTAGGGGTTGTAAGCCAGATGCGTCAGGTCCCAGCCCAGTCTTCTGGACAAGGTCAGCGGCTGCAGCATGAGCACCAGCAACACTTTTACGCTGGCTCAGTCCAGCTCGTGGGCCCTTTGTCCTGGAGCAGGGGCTGAAAACCAAAATACCCCAGGCAGCAGGCAGGTTCTGTAAATAAAGGAAGACAACTGGGTGCGGGGTAATAGGGAGTGGTGGGGACTGTGGCAAACCAGAGTCACAGGTCCCATTTCAGGGCGACTGCCACTCAGCAGCTGCAGCCAAGTGAGACTGTGTGGAATGGGAAGGTAGGCACTGCCAGATGTCCTGAACTTTCTAGAAAAGCCAGGAATCTGGATTTCCATGTGAAATCTCCTGACTTTTAAGCATTGCAAGTGATGAAACATTTAGTAAAAACCACATGATTAGCCCAAACCAAGTCTAGCAATACATCTCCTCCAATCTACAGGTTACAGACTGAATGTGACCGTGCACTAGAAGCTTCCCTCCCGCAGCCTCACGCACCACCTCCTACCTCAAGGGGCTGTTGTGGGAATGAAACCGGGGGCACGCTGGGGCAAAATGCTGGCATTGGTGGGCGTGCTCCCGGGAGCTCCCGGCCGTCAGCGGAAGGCCAGCGGACTGCGTGTGGTCTATGCGGCTTCCGAAGGCGGGGTATGGACCACTGAGCGCACACCACTAGAAGGCAGAGGTCGGCCCGCAGCACGAGGGCTGGCGGGGCCCAGACCGGACTGGCCGGCAGAGACCAGAGTGCCCTGTGGGCTGGGAGCACCCTGACAGTCCCTGCCTGGGCCCCTGAGAGATGTTCTTGGGGTGTCTCAGCCAGGAGTGGGAGAAGGCTACTTAACACAGTCTGACTGCATCCCTGACGCTTATGATCTGAAACTGTTCTTACAAACGGACGGGACACAGGGCAGGTCCCGCTGTCACACTGAGGATGGGCAGAAAGCTCCCGCTGGGTTTGCCAAATGCTGGAGCCTGGCCGAGGTGGAGGCGCCCCTCTTGGAACCCCTACAGACCCCTGCTGCTGGAAAGGGCCCGCGCCCCGAGCTTCAGCCTGGCCCCTCGCCGCCCCGCCTGCCGCACCTACCCGGGCCTCTCGCTCGGCGTCCAGCGTCCCCCCGACCTGCTCCTGAAGCAGGGCATAGGCCCGCTGCAGGGCCTGGTACTCCCTGGTCAGCTGGCAGAACCTCAGGTCAGCCTCTTCCCGGGTCGTGGTCTTGGCAGCATGGAAAAGAAAGGCATGAGGAAGCACGTGACTTGAAGTGACCGGCAGTGCCAGGCAGGTTAGGATATCACGGCCACTGCCCCCAGTTACACATGAACTGGTCCTGCCAGGCCCTAATGGGAACCCTGGGGCAAAGGGCTCGGGGAGAAGAGGCCGCCTCTGCCGTCTCTGCCATCAGTGTTCTTCCCACGGGCTCCCCGAACGCGGACAATCTGCGCAGGGAGCAAGGGTGAGCCAGCCCCAAGGGCGTGGGGCTCGTCTACACTGAAAGGGTATCGGAATTGCCTCTAAGGGAAGAGCAGCTCCCGCCCAAAGGACTGGGATGCAGAGCGCACCCCTCACAGGAGCCCATCAGGTTAGGGGCCCACGCGGATCCGGATCCGGTGGATCTGCTCATGACGGAGGAGGTGGACACGCAGCAGAGGCTCTGGTGCCGAAAGGGGGCAGGTGGGGAGGGCGAGGCCACTCGTCACTCCTTTGTGACTCTGGCTCCCAGCACCGTGGTCCTCAGGGACCAGATGTGCCCAGACCGAGGGACGGGAACGCGGGAGGGAACCGAGCCGGGGTCAGAGGTTCGGGTGGGTTTCATGCTGCTCTTTGCCCTTTTCAGAGCTGCCTGGAGCCGCTCCTACAGTGATGTGCCACCGTCTTCACAGGCAGGGGTGTGTGCCGGAGCCCAGGGGGAGAGGGACACACCGTGTGCAACGCTTTTAATGACAAAGGGTCGGCAGCGCACAGCCGCCACAGAGCTCCTCCGTGAAATCCATGCTGGGAAAAGAAAGAGGTCCCCATGTGCCACCACCATCGCCGTCACCATTCTCAGAACCCATAAAAGTGGAGACCGCTTCCCCTGGACACTGTGAGCTGTGATCACCCAGCTCCTTGGGGGTACCAGTCTCGCAACGAGGGAGGGATGCCCACAGCCGCCAGAGACCGGAGGTGCCCCACACGCATCCCCCTGGGGGGCGAGGGCCACTTACGTCGTCCAGGTCCTCCTCGGGCGTGATCGGGGCCCTGTCCGTCCTGTCTGTGTTGCAGGACGTTTCCGACAGCGTTTCCGAGTCCACAGACTCCTCGTCAAATCCAAAAAATGTCTCCACAACATGCTTCTGTAAAAGGCAAGTTGCACGCGTGAGAAGGGGACTGCGAATCGCCTGGGTCCCCCACCCCATCAGCCAGGGGCACAGGGGGCTCCGATGCACTTCTGGGCCACCAGGCACCCCGGGAGGAGGGGTCAGCGATTGGCTGGGGGCGGGGGGGGGAGGGATGAGGCCGGAGCTGGTCAGAGGGAGGAGGGCTGTCCCAGAGCCTGACGGCCCAACTCTGGCTCCAGGCTCGAGCCGATGACCTTTTGCGAGGCAGTCAGCCCTTCGGGGCCTCAGCGTCTGTCGCCATCAGATGGACACAGAAGCCCCAGTCCACCTGGAAGCACAGAGCCAGGTCGCCGTGCGCCAGCCCAGCACCGTGACACGTGGTGAGCAGCATCCCTGCTGTACTGAGTTGGCGGGGGGGGCACGTGAGATGCTGAGTTCTGTGCCAGACCCGAGGAAAGCGAAAAGGGCAGGGGGTCCCCAGGTGGGCAAGCGGGGAGCCCAGGTCCTCACCAGACGTGCCCCAAGAGGCAATTTTAGTTTAATGTTTTGTTACAGAAAATTTGGAATATTGATAGATCAGAAGGCAAAGTGTAATGGGCCCACAGACAGCCGGTGGTCAGATTCAGAGACAGGCTTAATGCCCTGTGCGCTGGCCTCGTGGTCACCCTGCCAGCTCTTCTCCCTTCCCGGACATCGCAGGAGCTGGGGCCTCATTCATTCATTCATTCTACTGGCTCATTCATTCACTCACTCACTCACTCTCTCTCACTCATTCACTCCCACATCCATTTGCTCACTCACTCACTCAGATGCACCTGCTGAGAGCCTTCTCTGCGTGGAGCCTGGAGGCCACAACTAGATCAAAACCAGGCCTGGTCCTGCCACCAGAGCATCTGTCTGTCCCCTGTGGCTGCAGGCGTCAACGGCAATGGCCAGATCAACAGCCCTTTTCCTAGGAACACTGGCTTTTGTTTGTTTGTTTGTTTGTTTTCCCCCAAAATAACCCCTGAGAAGGAATTTTGTTTTTACAATCAATGAATACCCTTCACCGTGAAGAAAGCACTGTTAACTAAATCCCGAGCCAAGCCCCAGGCTCCCACTGGCTGAACAGGCTTCTCCCCTCCCCAGCCCTCAGCACACAGAGGGGTCAGGGTGCTCCCCCCAGACGCTCAGGGGCCCTCCTGCTCTTTGAGCCAATGCTGTCGTACAGTCTCACGTGCCCAGATGCAGGGGAAATGCGGCTGGTACCCAGTCACTGACACGACGAGGAAAGACTTCACAATCAGGAAGGGAGGGAAGGGGACTCGGCAACTTGGACAGCTGGTGTCCCTCCAGAGGCTTTGCTGAAGGCACCCGACCACCGCTGTCGCCCACCGGATCCTTGCATTTGGCATTTGTGTTTCTGCAAACTGCTTCCACCTTGAGCTCCATTTCTGTTTGTTTGACACAGGTGGGGCATGTTCTGCCCCGACCTCCGACTCGCGTGCCAGCCATCTCCTCGACAGCACCGTGGGGGTAGTGGATGCCTACCGAACACCCTCAAAACCTACAGCTCCCACCGGCAGCTCCGTCCTCGTTGTTGCTCAGGCCAAAACAAGATGCTCCGCTCTCTCACGCCTCTCTGGGAAAAACCACGGCTTCATCTTTAACCCAGAATCCAACTCTCCATGAATCAGAGCCTCTCTGCTGGTCTAAGCCACCATCGTCTCACACTGAAATCTTAAAAATTGCCTCCTAGTGTCCCTCCCGGCCCTGTCCTTGTCCCATAACCTGTCTTGAAACAAGAGTCCTGTTGTGTTGGTTCTCTGCCCAAAGCCCAAAGGCTCCGCACCTGAGTAAAAGCCAACACCCACGCTGCAGAGTCTCCAGGCCCTGCAGCCCTGCCCCCAGCCTGCTCTGGCCTCCTGCACGCTGCTGCCACTGGGCTCCGGCCGCAGGGCCGAGCACATCCCGCACCTTCCACATGCCGGCCACAGGGCCCTTGCACTGTCTAGACGCTCTTCCCCAGGACCCATTCACTCTCTCCCTCACTTCCCTCGGGTCCTGGGCACAAATGTAATACCAAAAACGACCTCCCTGGAGTTCCCTTGCGGCACAGCTGGTTGAAGATCTGGTGTTGTCGGAGTTCCCTTCATGGCTCAGTGGTTAACGAATCCAACTAGGAACCATGAGGTTTCGGGTTCGATCCCTGGCCTCGCTCAGTGGGTTAAGGATTTGGCTTTACTTTGTGCTGTGGTGTAGGTCACAGACACGGCTTGGATCAGGCATTGTTGCGGCTGTGGTGTAGGCCTGCAGCTATAGCTCTGATTAGAACTCCTAGCCTGGGAACCTCCATATGCTGCGGGTGCAGCCCTAAAAAGCAAAAAAAAAAAAAAAAAAAATCTGGTGTTGTCACTGCAGTGGCTTGGGGTTGTGGCTGTGGTGCAGGTTTGATGCCTGACCCAAGAGCTTCTCCATGCCGTGGACACGGCCAAAATAACAACAACAACAAAGCCCCAAAACCTCCCTGACCACCACATCCAAGTCCCAACTAGCCTCTTCCCACCCCGCCTTTATTTTTCTCCTTGGCGCTCATCACCACCTCACGTCAGACACACTGAGCTTCTGTGCTCATCAACCTGTCTTCCTTCTCTAGAATGTAAGGCCCAAGGGAACAGAGATTTTGTTCCAGGAGAGCCAGGACTGGGGCTCTTCTGTTCCCCGCTGCAGCCCAGGGCCTGGCACACCCAAGAAATAATGGTTTTTCAATGAGTATCTGCAATGGACTCAACACCAAATCTGCTTGCAAACAAAGGGTTCCAGGTTTGCACATGGCCTCCCTTCCCCTTGTTCCTGCCGCTGGCGTCAGCGGGGCAGCCACCTGGCTGTGCGCCCCAGGTCAGTCCCCCGGATAGGAACGTGAGGCCCCCTTAGGCTCCACCAACGTCAAACACATTCCTAAGTGGAGGTTAGGGACAGTCCTATATTCAGATCTCCCCCCCCCCCGCCCCATGAGAAACCCCGCCTGAGTTCAGGTAGCAGCAACTCTGCAGACACCCATCTCCAGGGAGCCGTGGCCATGACAACCGGGGGCGGACGCGTTTGCAGCGCTCAGCTACTCTGCGCATGCGCGGTTCACCCACACTCCAGGCTCCTTGTTTTTTCTGGCAGCCACTCGGCTGACTTTTTTTCTTGTAAACACCGCTAATTGCGAGGCCTCTGGGGACAGGTCTGGTGGCTGCTGTGCGGGCTGGTGATGCAGGGAGAGCCTGGCTGGCACACTGACGGAGCCCCAGAAAGCAGCAAGCCACACAGCCCACCCCGGGACATAGTGCTGAGTCCTGGTCACGTGCTGCGGGCGTCGTGGCCATTTGGGGGGGGGAGGGTGATGACTCGGTGTTCCATGACCTCCGATGGCCCGATTTTTGAAACCTTGTGCGACTGCTAGTTAGGGAGTCCATCTCTGAGCTCCAAAACGGTCATACCTCTGGACCCTGCAGTCGTGCGTTTAAAGCAGACCTGCCTTTGCTAACAGCCTATCCCCAGACCCAAGCGGAGCCCCCTAAAGTATAATGTGACCCTAGAAACCAAGACACCAAGGACGCATGTTTCAGTAAAGCCAGAAGGATGGACCTCTGAGGGCGGGGATCAAACCCCAAAGGGCATTCACATTAGAACCCCAAATCAACAAAGGAGAGGAATCCACAGTACACAGCACGGCACACACCCAATTTCCAAGGCAGGAGTGACCTACGACCCCACACCTCGTATAACACACAGGTTGGGTATAGTTTCTCTTCTCTAAGAATGAGGGGGTTGTGGTAATGATAGTATTACAGGGGAAGCCAAGATGTACTGTGTATTTATATGCTTTCATTCATAGAAAACAGGATAAGAGACATTTACGCTTCCAAGTGAAAACCTGGTGGTGGCCTGTCCTCTTTGGAGACAGAGCGCGGCTGCCTCACTCTGCATTTCCATCTGCGTCAAATAACACACCAGCCTCCGAGCCATGAGAGGAACATCACCCAGAAATAGGGTGTCCTCAGAAACTGGGCTCGTGATGGGCTTTTGTGATAAGTCAAGCATGAAAGAAACTGTTGATGTTTCAGAGCCCCCGTCATTCAAAAATCCCCCGGGAACTTCCTAAGACAAGACTCTTCAGGAGCAGACATGCCCACTTCTGCTCACTCCGAGCACAGCTTTTGTACACTCGGGACCCCCCCGCTCCAGACTTTCCTCCACTCTCACCTTGCTGACGACACCTTTTCACAAACTAACCTGACCACCCGAAGTGCAGTTTGGGCAAAAGCGATGGAAAAAGAAATGCTGCTTCTCCCTTTACGTGTTGGTGTACAGAGAGGCTCATCCTCAGCAGATCACACAGAACAGGCAGAAAGCGGGGCGCCTCCCAGATAAACATCCCTCACGGACTCCAGCCTCGCTCGGCCCCTCCCCCGCCACCTGCATCCTTCCCAGCCATCGCTGTCACAGGGAGGAATGTCCCCGTCACCGCCAGTGACTTGCACAGGAGGACGCCCCCTGAGCCCCGGAGCTGGCCGCTCACCTTCGTGCTTATAGGTCATCTCCTGGCAGCCGGAGAAGTACAGGCACACCAGGGCGCAGAGGCAGAGGAAGAAGGAGAAGTACAGCACCAAGAGGATGTACTCCATGGCGGGGAGGCGCTGCACGCCCGCTAGCCCGAGTGTGCCCCGGCAGCCGAGAGCCACATCGTGGCCATCGATTCCAGGCCTCTCTAGAATCCTAGGAGGAAACACCCTCCTTTCCTCGGCCACGCAGGCCCACCGCCTTCCTGCGGATTCGTCTGCTGGGGGGATCTGAGACTGGGATCACTTGGGAAGGTGCGCCTTTATCAGAAGGGATGCCAGCACTGGGGCAGATCCGTGGGCCGAGAGGCGCTGGTTTCCAGGGGCTGGGCCTGGGCGCATCTGTCACAGAGGACGGCCTCCGTGCTGGCTTCGTCTCCGGGGCTTTCCGCCCAGACCCCAGGCTCCCAGAGCCGTCCTGTCGTCAGGGCCGTGGCACGGGCCCAGGGTCCCTGGATGATTGCAAAGGTCCCCGGGGAAGACCCCTGGCAACCATGACGCGGAGAGATCAGAGCCCGGGACCACAGCCCAGAACGGGGAGGCGCCTCCCGCCTCTGGTGCTAGGAAAATGTCCCCGTTTGGTCCCTGGCTGCCGCGCACCCTGGATGAGCTAAACCCACGGGTTCTCAGAAATCCTTCTGCAGGCATTTGTTTCACCATTTACACAGGCTAAAACATTATCCACAGAAAAACTGCAACTGGAGCTGTCTTCAGGTCCCCACCCATATGGTACCTATGAGGGCCTCGTGTTTCTTGCAGAAGCTTCTCTAGGAGTAAAGATCAAAAGAAAAACCCTCCTAGTAGAAAAAAAAAGGCAGATTTTTCCATAAAAAAGTACAACTTTTGTACTTTGAAAGGTAGTAAAGCAACCTTAAAAGGCAAAGAAAAAAATATATAGCCAAGTTCACATACACTTCAACTTCTAATAATGTTTGATTCCCTGCTCCTTTCAAAGTATTCACGATATGAGGAGTTCCCGTCGTGGCTCAGTGGTTAACGAATCCGACTAGGAACCATGAGGTTGCGGGTTCCATCCCTGGCCTTGCTCAGTGGGTTAAGGATCTGGTGCCATGAACTGTGGTGTAGGTCACAGACGCGGCTCAGATCTGGCATTGCTGTGGCTCTGGCGTAGGCCAGCAGCTGCAGCTCCAATTAGACCCCTAGCCTGGGAACCTCTATATGCCATGGGAGCAGCCCTAGAAAAGGCAAAAAGACAAAAAAATAAAAATTAAAAAAATTAAAAAGTATTCGCAATATGAGCTATGCAACCATGTCATGCTCTGCAATTTAGTGCTAAGTCTTTAAGCCATCTTTCCAAATGAGGTGCCACCCCGGCAGAGATGGGACTGGTTCAGGGAAGGGCCTGTGACAAGGCTGAGCCAAGGAGCCCCAGCCCTGGGACTTTTGCTGGAACCACTGAGGAGAGGTACCGTCTGCCCACAGAAGCTCTGCCATAGGCAAATGCAGGGCCAGCCTGAAGCTGCTAAGCCATCTGGGCCACCGTGTGGGGAAAGCCTGCTTGAGAAAAAGGCCGGCCTAGAGAAAAGCACAATTGAAAGATGTCAGTGTCGTGTGAGCATCTAGATCCAGCCATGCCTGAGGCTGCGGGCCTGGCCTTGGGGGCATGAGGTCATGTTGGGATGCCCTAGGTGTCCTATCAGAATGGATGCAGGAGCCACGACCAGGAGTGACCTGCCAGAAGCTCCTCAGCTGCGAACTGGTGACAGAAGACCCCCCACACACACCATGATACTGACACTTGAACCCAAGGAAGGGCCTGGTCTCCAGGGGGCTTCACTGCTTCCCAACCTCCTCTCTAAGGACAGCTACTAGCTTAAGGGTGTCCAGATGTCACCTCACTGTTACCTGAGACTGTCTCTCTCTCTCAAAAAAAAAAAAAAGTGATATGAATTAGGCCAGGGAGGTGGGGGGGCAGGGCCTGGAAATCTGCATTTAACAGGCCCTGCGAAGGAAAGCTACTGATTTGAGATGAAGGAAGAGAAACTGTAATTTACTGATTCCTGACTACACATCAGGGCACAGAGCCAGAAGCTTTATTTAATCTCATAGATGTGATGTTTGTTCTAAGAACCCGAGGTTCCCAGAGTGCAAGGCTACACAGCCAGGAGCCGGTCTGGCTCCCACACGGCTTCGGGGCCTCATCCGAGATCCCAGCCCCACTTTGAAGCATGTGATGCAAGCAAGCTGTACTAAGGCTGGGCGTTGTTCTCGCATTTCTCTCTCTCCTAGGACACAGCTCTCAACGGCTGACCCCCCGCCCCCCTCCCGCCACGCCACGGCGGGGCTCTGCTTCCTGGTTAGGCCCTGATGGGACCTTCCGCAGAGCAGGCCCTCTCTCTCCCCAGACAGGGCCCGAGGAACCGCTCAGGGTCCTTTCCCTGTGACCTCCGCCAGGGGCTGAACTAGCGTCTCCAGGCAGGCACAGCCCATGACAGTCTTGTCCCCCAAAGCCCCGTGAGACAGGTCAGCAGCCCCTGGGAACGTGATGACCCTCCTGGATGATGAAGCTTGGCAGGACTGCTCTGCCCTTGGCACAGCTGCAGCAGCTGGGCTGTGGGTGAGGAACTGGAGGAGCCCCTCCGGGGGAACTGCAGGGTCCGGGCGGGCTTGCGATACCCAGAGTACATCTTGTTCAGCCAAGTCAGCAACTATTTAGGGCACCTACTCTGGGCCAGGCGGTGACCAGGATGTGGTGAGCAGGACACAGCACCTGCCCTCCTCGCCTGCTGCACGGACAAGCCTAGCAAATCCTAAGTCCATTCTAGGCCTTTGTCAGGTTCTCTTTCCATAGGCACACGCAGAAACCAAGAGGAGTAGACACAGCCTTTTCTCATTCCAGGCATCCTGACAGAGGTCTGAAAAACAGAGTGATGGCTCAAACATGGGTTTCTTAAAAAACTTCTCTGTGGTATATGATGCCACAGCGCAGCCAGCGAATGAAACAAACTGAACACTTTAGATTGTTGCCTTTTTTTGGGTTTTTTTTTTGGCTTTTGAGGGCCACATCCACAGCACATGGAGGTTCCCAGGCGAGGGGTCAAATCAAAGCTGTAGCCGCCAGCCTACACCACAGCCACAGCAACGTGGGATCCAAGCTGTGGTGTAGTCTGCAACCTACACCACAGCTCACGGCAACCCCGGATCCTTAACCCACTGAGCAAGGCCAGGGATTGAACCCGAATCCTCACGGATCCTAGTCATGTTTGTTAACTGCTGAGCCACGAAGGGAACTCCTAGATAACTCCTAGATTGCTGCTTTGTAAGTGTCTGTCCCGAGGAAGCGTGGCATTCGCATACATTACTGGCAACGGTGCGAGACAACGCCACTCCTTCGTAAGGCGGGGGGGGGGGGCGGGGGGGGCGGAGGTTCCTCCGCAAAGTCTTCCCACCCCCCACCCACACTTCAGCTTCGGGGGATCTACCCTGAGGAATGAGCCAGACTCTGGGCACAGCTTTCTGGACAAAAGGAGTTCACCGTGGGGACACTTCCAGAAGCAGGCAGGCCCAGACAGGGGAAGGGTGGTCACTTAATGAACGGCCCAGCACTCAGCGACTCCAGCCGAAGGGGCCGGGAAGAGCTGAATTTGTAAACTTGGACAGACGGACGGCAGCTATATGCACACCCCTGAGGAGCTAGAGGCAAACATGCTGGCAGACAGCGTGGTGAACAAGCGTAGGGCCCATCCACTCAACGGATCACGTAGCCGTGAAAACGTATATTGATGCTGACAGCCTCACATGGATAAATGCTTTACAGTATAATGTTAAGTAAAAAACCCCAAAAACAAAAAACCAGAGTGCAAAAGTGTATCCTACAATTACAGTTACATTATTGAAAAAAAAAAAAAAAAAAAGAACAACTGGGCATTCCCGTCGTGGCTCAGTGGTTAACGAATCCAACTAGGAACCATGAGGTTCCCGGTTCAATCCCTGGCCTCACTCAGTGGGTTAAGGATCTGGCGTTGCCGTGAGCTGTGGTGTAGGTTGCAGAGTTGGCTTGGATCCCACGTTGCTGTGGCTCTGGTGTAGGCCGGCGGCTACACCTCTGATTAGACCCCTAGCCTGGGAACCTCCATATGCTGTGGGAGCGGCCCAAGAAAATGGCAAAAAGACAAAAAAAACAAAAGCAAAAAACAAAAAACTGAAGCGGGATGAGGATGGGGTGGGGGGATTGCATTCAAATGCCAACCCCGACTGCCCCGGGGACATGCTGCCGTGATGGATGACTTACTTCCCACACAGTCCACACGCCGATTATTCTGCTTCCACAGTAAAAATAGGTATTTAAAAATAGCCAAGCGGAACCACTTCCCCCTTCTGAGATTCAAATGTCAGCGTGTAGAGGTCTGCAGCTCATTCCACTTACTTGGTGGCACATGCTTGGGCCTTGCGGCCCCAGACCTGAGTTTAAATGTCATCAGCCTTGTCAATTTCCTTTATCTCTTTGACTCATTGCTGTATTTTATATCTATATGCTTCCCATAACTGTAAAATGAAAAAAAAAATAATAACACCAGCCTCACAGAGTTGCTTGGAGGATTCAAGGAGATGGCATGAAAAACCACTTACCCAAGTGTCCACAGATCCACTGTGACTGGCCCACAGGGTGTACTGCAAACATTTGCACCAACATTTGCAGCCCTTCGATTTTACATAAAGGTGTTACAGGTGAACTGAGTCCCCCCAGAATGAGAAGCTGAGGTTCTCACACTCCAGGACGTCAGAAGGAGACCTCACTTGGAAATACGGTCACTGCAATAACTGGTTAATCTGAAGGTTACTGGTGTGGGGTGGACGCCTAACCCAACGTGACTGGTGTCCTTACAAGAAGAGGGCCATGCAGTGACAGACCCGCACAGGGAAAACGGCATGTGACGACAAAAGCAGGGATTACAGTCATGTGGCTTCACGACAAGGAAAGCCAGCGATGGCCAGCAAATCGCCAGAAGCTAAGAACAGACAAGGATGGACTCCCCCCGCCCTGTCCCTGGGTTCCACAGGGAGCTTGGCGCTGCCAACAACTTAATTTTAGACTCGGAGACTCCAAAGCAGAGCTAGTACATTTCCGTTCTAAGCCACCCAGGTCATGGTGCTTTGCTACAGAAGCCCCGGGAAACGAATGTGTAAGCTCTGCCACTTCTCTTGAACAAAGAGAGCATCCGACAGCACCTGGCTCACTGTCTTCTAGTGACTGATGTTCTGGGGCCAGTTTTCCGCAGTCCTCACCACTCCCTACAGTCACCCCGACACCAAGGCCGGGTGTCTGTGGTCATTTGGCGTCGCATCTGCACTGCTCTTTCCTTCACAGAATATTTCTCTATAACCATATTTCCACCTAAGAATAAGCCAGGAGGGCTGTCTGGTTCAATAAAAAGGAGATCGGGCCCACGTCTTCTGGGAGTGAAAAATGTTTATGGGTGTTAAGGCAAACTAACCCCCCCCCTTTTTTTGCTTTTCAGGGTCACACCTTGGCCTATGGAAGCTCCCAGGCTAGGGGTCAAGTCAGAGCTGCAGCTGCCGGCCTACAGCACAGCCAGAGCAATGCAGGATCTGAGCCATGTCTGCGACCTACACTGCAGCTCACAGCAACACTGGCTCCTTAACCCACTGAGTGAGGCCAGGGATCCAACCCGCGTCCCCATGGATACTCACTGGGTTCCCTACTGCTGAGCCACAGCAGGAACTCCACCAAGTCCCTTTTTAACGCCAATTTACTCTTTTACACTCTGGCTTGGTCCCTGTGGCATCTGAGTTTTCCAAGCCCAGCTCTGCTCTCCCTCCTGGATGTTTGGACTCTATCTCTATACCATGGGCAAAACCACATTTTCCAGGAAGAATGCATTCTGCACTATTCCAAAAAAGCCCAAAGCTCCAGATTTTTCAAAACAGGATGTAAGATGTTAGAAACCAGGACCTGTGTCCTTTAAATCCCTCGAAAGGTCTCGGTGTTCATGTTTTTAATTTGGGGCGCGCATCCCCTGAGGCCTAAATACACAATTCATCGCTAAGTTTTCCATGAATGAGTTTCAATAACCAGCTCCATCGCCTGTTACTTATGCGGCTTTGAGAGACGGTTATAACAAGCATTTCACCCTCACACACGCGGAGACGTGTCTCTGCCCTTAGGGCCCCTCTACAGACCGCTTGCTTCTCCCCCGCAGATTCCGGCACAGAGGCGAAGCAGAGGCTCACCTTGGGCGGCTTCAGGCTTTTCCCGCGATGCCTTCTGGACCGCAAAAGCCGTTCTCGCTCCTAGAAGAAAACACAACTGGTGGCATTTTCGGCCAGCCTCCCATCACACCCCCCAACCCAGCTGGTTCTCAGAGGGCACGACCCCCGATGCTGCTGTGCCCGGCTGACCGCACAGGGTCTGGATGCAGGTGCTGAGCGCCCACCGCACGGCTGCTTCCCGGATCCGACAGCTATGGAGCCACACCAGTAACCGGGCTTGGACCATTCCAGAAAAAAATGCCAAGATCTGCCAGGCCTGTAAAACTCCAGCCTGTCTGCCTTTGGGGCTGGAAGCTATAAAGCTTTAAGCAGTCCTGACTAGACGGCCACTATCAGTGACCACAGCAGAAAATAAAAGCCGGCAGCTTCGATCTCAGACAGAGCTGGGGTCAAAGCCCCGCGGGCCTCCTCCTGGCCGGGGGACACACCTCATTTCTCTGGGTCTCGGGTTCTTCCTTTGCTACCCAAGTTAGAACCTGTTCTGCAGACACTGTGGGGACCCGTGGCTCCTGTCGGTAGAACTGGCACCTAGAGAGCAGGAGCAGCAGCATGTGCACTGGAGAAAACCAGCCAGTTCTTGGAAGTTCCCATTGTGACTCCGCAGAAACGAATCTGACTAGTATCCGTGAGGATGTGAGTTAAATCCCTGGCCTCACTCAGTGGGTTAAGGATCTGGCGTTGCTGTGGCTGTGGTGTACGCCGGCAGTTACAGCTCCGATTTGACCCCTAGCCTGGGAACTTCCATATGCCGTGGGTGCAGCCCTAAAAAGACCAAAAAAAAAAAAAAGAGTCAGTTATCGCCTTCTTAAATGTTCCTATGCTCTGCAGATGCCAGGAAACCCAGAGACAAGTCTGGCGCTTGGCTGCAGCCCATGTGGTCCATCCACCCTGTGTCCCGCCTGGTCCTGAATCATGCTGCTACCTTTACTTTTTCTAGTCTTAGCTGTTCATTGTTCCTCATTCAACTTTATCATCATTTTGTTAAGTGCTTTTTCATCTTAAGCTGCATAAGGCCTTTCCTGTAACTAAGCAGAGATGATGGAAGGATGGAAGGATGGATGGATGGATGGATGGAAGAAGCAGGGGAGGGATACAGGGATGGAGGGAAGGAGGGAGGGGAGGGAGGAGGGATGGGTGGAAAGAAGGATGGAAGAAGGAAAGCGCAAAGGACAGCGAGGTGGGCAAGCCCAGAGGCCTGGACTACTACGGTCAAAGCCTCTTCTGGAATTTTGGTCACTGGCTTTTCCACTTTTTGACGATCCATGAATGGAACCATCACATACCCGCCTTGGGCAAAGCTGGACACACTTTGCTTCTGAAAACTCACTGCAAATGCTCCCTAGAATTCTCTGGATGGAACACTCCATGTACAGCTCCCCCGCCAATCTTACACACACACACACACACACACACACACACACACACACACACACACACACACACACACAGTCTCAGCAAGTCCTTCCAATTCTGGCCTGATGACAAGGTTCAGGTTTTTAAGTTCACAGTCTGTAGCAATCAAGCTAAAACAATCAGACTGCTTGGGGACAGATCCTGCCCACTCTGTAAAGGCCAGGAGACTCTTTTCAAAAACTGATATTGCTTCTTCATGGTGGCAAACTTGAGATAACGGGGTAAGACTTGAGATAATGAGTAGCCATGGAAACCGCTCCCAGGTACCGGGGATGCTGTGTGAACGAGGTCGAGGCTGCCTCTGGCAGAACAAAGCAGGAGCACGCCCATCACCAGGAGGGGCTCTGGGAGACCCCATCCCACGTCAGCAGCATTGTCCTGCAGCCCTGATGCTGTAAGGCGCCCCCCGGAGGGCGGGCACCCTCGGGGACGTACCAGCGAGAGGTCGTCGATGACGTGCTGCTGCTCCAGCACCTGCAGCCGCAGGAACTCGATCTCCTGTTTGTCCCGCGTCAGGCTGAGGTCGTTCAAGGACGTGTGCCGCTTCAGGGATGCCTGGGCCGACAGCTTCTCCTTCTGCAGCCAAGGGGAGGGAGGGTGCTGCGGGGCCGCTCACCCGCAACGCTTGTTCGGGACCCACCGTGCGTGCCGGGGCACCGCATGGGCTCAGGGACACGGGATGGAAGGAGGTGGGGAGGGCTGAGGCCACCTGGTCCCCGAAGGGAGGGAGCGAACAGCTGAGACCAGAGCCAGGCCCAAGATGTGGCTGGCTGTGCCCACTGCCAGTAGGAGGGGCTGGGTGGATGCTCGGGGAAGAAGTGGACTCTGCACGGAGTCTGGGAGGCCTGGGCGCTGTGGGAGAAGCACGTGGCCCACAGGGCAATGACACACTGCCATCTGGGCCTGCCAGGGCCCCCGGAGGAGGGCATGCCATCGCCCGGAGCCTCGGTCTGCTCAGCTATAAAATGGACATGACTGGCCCTACTCTGGACAATGAACCTAAGCGTGTGCCTTAAACCAACAGCTGCAAGACACCACCCCGACCACAGAGACCAGCCCTTCCTGTTGGAGCGAATAAAAGGCTCTGTGCAAAGCACCCAGAGCAAGACCGCAGCCGCGTTCACACACTGCACCCCCAGCGCACCGGCTTTTCCGTGAGACGCTTCCGTGCCATCGCTCCATCCTCTCCATGGCCTCACAGCACCAATGTGCTCAATTCCCATTTCACGGCTAAGGACGCTGAGGCCCGGGGAGAAGGAGGGCTGTGCCCAAGGTCCCCAGGGTGTAGACGGCAGAGTGGGGGTGCTGTCTGACTGGCTCGCCAGGCTTCAGGGGGAGGCGGGGCGGGGGAGGGGCCCGGGCGGAGACCAGGCGCCCAGGGCCCAGCACTGACCATCTCCACGTTCTCCCGCGTGAGGTTCTTGATCTTCTCCTCCATCCTCTGGATGCTCTGCAGCAGGTCCTCGTTCTTCTTGTTCATCCGCTTGTTCTTCTCCACCAGGGGCTTCAGCTGGACCTCCGTCTCGCGGGAGCGTTTCAGCTGCGGTCAGACAGACATGGAGGGCAGGCCGAGTGAGACCCGGGGGAGGCGGCCGCCACCTGCGGAGGCCAGCGGCCACCCCACCTGGCCTGAGCTGTCGCCACGGGGACCACGTTTCCTGGGTGGCACAAACACTCAAAGACACCCAGACACCTGGCTTCCAGACACAGGCTCCCACCTGGGCCTCCGAGGGCCCAGAGCGGGGCAAGAGGAGGGGGCGGCAGGTCGCCTCACTGACAAGTGGCCTGAGCTGCGTCCATATGTCCTTTACCTCTGGCATAATCCCAGCGGTCAAGGTCACGTGCAGAGAGGTCAGTCCAGCTGCCTAGCTCCTCCTGGCCGCCATCGCTCCCCAGGTACAGACCCAGCAGAAGGGTCAACACTTTTCAGCAGCAGCAGCCTGGGGGCCTGCTCCTTGCCAGGTTCAGGGCTCAGTGTGGGGGCTGCGGGGGGGCATGGGGATAAGTGGGTGGCATCCAGCCCTGGAGGCGCTCCCCAAGTCCTCTGAGTATCCTTCCAGTCACTCTCTGAGCAGCATCTGGGGAGCCCCTCCCGTGCTCGGGCCCTGTGCTGGGGGCTAGGCCAAAGAGATGGCACGACGGGGTGCCCAACCAACAGACAGAGGAAGGACAAAGGACGGTAACAGAGGAGAGAAGGCAGTGAGACAGGTGCCAGCAGGCGCTCCCGGTGAGGGAACCACACGTCCAGAGGTTCAGGACGGGCAAGAGCGGGGCATGCCCACACGGGTGCTACAGTGCAGCGGGAACGCAGATGTGGGCAGTGGGCAGCAGAGGCCAGGCCTGCGGAGGCCTGATTTAGGAGCTGGAGAGCTCTGCCCCTTGTTTCCACCCCTAGCTACCTCCACCCCAAGGGCTTGGAGGCAGGAGCACCCTGCGGTCAGGTCCACCTTCTAGAATAATCCATCACTCTGCTGTGTGGAAGCCCGTCCAGCAAGACAGAGATGCGAGAGGTGACAGGGTGGGGTTGGGGAGCGGGGAATGGGGGGCCGCACAATGAGAGGCTCTCCCTCTTTTTCTTTCTGACTCCAGTGTCCTCGATGACACAGGCTTCGTCTAGCTGCGTGACCACCGGCAAGTTTCTGGCCTGAGTCTCCTCATCCATATCCATAACATGGGAATAATGGTGGTATCTGCCTCAGAGACGTGTTGTGAGAACGGCATGCACAGTGACAGTCTTTGCAGGGTTATTTTAGTGGGTGAAAATTAGAAACAACTGCAACAGTCATCAATATCACGACAGCCACAGGAACCCCTGCACCTATCGGTGCGCGCCCCGCGTCAAAACAGTGCTGAGCCCTTCCAGGCATCCTCTCTCACTTAACCCTGACCGTGACCCTAGGAGGGGCCGTCCCCATTTCACAGACAACCTGGCCACAAAGACGTGGGGCGATGCGCTCAAGGTCACGCAGAAAGCGCCAGAGCCAAGAACCAAAGACAAGGGACTGACTGCAGAGCCCTGCTTTTGGTCGCCAGGCTGTGCAAGTTAGCACACTCTGATGGGTGCCGTTAAAAGGTAAAATGCACCCAGGCTCGAGCATCAGCCCTCTAGAACTCTGTCCTGCAGGAAGAAAGGCTCACGGGAATGAAGAGAGAAGCATCTTCTGTGGGGCGTTGCTGATGACGGCAAAGAAACCTGAAACAGCCTAAATGTTCACCCGCAGAGGAGTGGCTGAATAAACCATGGTTTGTCCACACAACAGAGGACGAGGCAGTTACAAAGGCAAAGGCAGATCTTCAGGCGTTGACGTGGAGTGCTGATGCACCAAGAGAAAAAAGCTGCAGAACAGCACTACCTAAGAAAAATATCCCGTTTGAACCACGAAACAACAAAAGTGTCTTGGTGGGTGTCCATACGTTTGCGTAAACATTAAAAGTATGGAAGAATCTGGAGTGCCTGTCGTGGCTCAGCAGTTAACGAACCCAACGAGGATCCATGAGGATGAGGGTTCGATCCCTGGCCTGGCTCAGTGGGTTAAGGATCTGGCGTTGCCGTGAGCTGTGGTGTAGGTTGCAGAGGCGGCTCGGATCCAGCATTGCTGTGGCTCTGGTGTAGGCTGGCAGTAGTAGCTCTGATTGGACCCCTTGCCTGGGAACCTCCATATGCTGAGGGTGTGGCACTAAAAAGCAAAAAAAAAAAATTAAAAAAAAAAAAAGTATGGAAAAACCTCCTCCAACTGTTAACAGTAGTCCGGTCATGATTTTAAGATCCCAGAGCTGGTACACGTATCAATTCTTACTTTAAACACTTCAGAAGGTCTGAATTGTTTCAAGGAAGCTATATTTTTTTTCTAATCCACTTAGTAAACTATTTCGCCTCTCATGAGGGATTTTTTTTTAAGCTCATGAGTATTTAAGTGAAAAGTGGAGACTTCATATTAGATATACAGTCTGATGAAAGGTATATAAAAAATGCCTACAAACACAAGGGAAGCGAATGAATTTAATCTGATTCCACTAAAACTGGGAAGAGGTGATACTTAGTAACACTTTTCTTCTCCCATGTTTTTCAAATACACTTACCTTCATAGTAAAATTTAGAATAAAGAGAAATAAGAGGCATTTGTCAAGAAGTTTACGTTCTGACTACCACGACACAAAAATTAGTTTAGCTGTTTGTCCAGCAAGTTTAAACATATTCAAGAAATTGCTAGAAATGTATTTTTAACCAGAAGCCCATATTCATTATTTTTAAAATTAGAAATATGTGAACTTTCATGCAAAAGAAAGTAAACAGATGAGCAAAAAATAAAAATCAGCCATAATCATACCACCTAAAGCAAGTCCAAATAATCAGGAGGATGACAAGGTATTTTTGTTCTGTCGTCTGCTTTTACCATTTCATTAATTGCGGACAAATTTCTATGGCTATTAAGTATGGTCTATAATGTCTTTTTTTTTTTTGTCTTTTCTAGGGCCGCACCCTCGGCATATGGAGGTTCCCAGGCTAGGGGTCGAATGGGAACTGTAGCCGCCGGCCTACGCCACAGCCACAGCCACACAGGATCCGAACTGCATCTTCGACCTACACCACAGCTCACGGCAACGCTGGATCCTTAACCCACTGAGCGAGACCAGGGATCGAACCCGAAACCTCACGGTTCCTAGTTGGATTCGTTCCTGCACCACGACAGGAACTCCTGTAACGTCACGCTTAATGATGACCTGCGAACGCTCCATAATTCCTTAGAGCGATACCTGCGTATTGAACAACTGGGGTTTGGTTTGGTTTGGTTTTGGTCCAAACAACCGGCCACACAGCTCCCTGAACTGTGATTATTTGTTCAGGATAAATTCCCGCAAAACGAAGGGCACCGTCGGGTTTCTTCAATGGGCACGTGTTGGCTTTTGAATCAGAAAGAACTCAGAAGGCACGGAGAGAAACCCGATGGCCCGTGCCTTCCCTTCACGTTCAAGGCCGGGTTTGTGGCCCCGGGGGCTGCTTCCCTGCACCCCGCAGGCCCCATCTGCCCGTGGGGAGCTGCTTACCAGTTCATTCCTCTCATCTGCCAATAGGGTATTTCTGTCTTCCAGCTTCCGTATCACCGAATTCAGTTCAGCAATTTTTAGCTGAAATCGCCGCACGTCTCGCTCGTCCATATGCTGATCCTAAAAAAGAACCGAGACATGAACGTCCTTTGGAGAAGCTTAACTGAGCAAAGAGCCCCACGGACCCTTCTTGGAAAACTCTCGGGACAAAGGTGAGCCCCTCGTTAGGGGGACTGGATGCCGTGTTGGGGCTCCCCCAAGTCCAGCAACACGTGGAAAGACCTCCCCTCAAAGGCGATGAGACCTCAAACCCTCCCTCGGTCCCCTAACTGCTGAGCACGGGCTCTGGGGACTTCCCGACTGAGCCCCCGCCACCCAGCATCTCTGATGGGGCCACATCACGGATGTGCCCGGCTGTCCCTCAAGGGCACCGCGTCCTCCTCATTCACCCCTGAAAGGCCAGCACCTCACGTGGTATCTGCACGCAGTGCGTGTGATGGACCCACGAGTGTTTAGTGAATGAATGAATGAATGAATGAGGCTTCTGCCTCCCCTGTGCCTGTTAAGCCCTGGCTGTGGCCCCGATGCCCTGGCTGCCGGCTGAGCGGCTGGCTCTGCCTTTAAGTCCTGTCCTGTCCTGACCGGGTCCTCTTCTGAGCTCCTACTGAATACACTGCACTCCTGTCCTTTCTTTCTTTTCAGCGGCTCCAAGACCACGGGAGGCAACGGCAGCCCATTCCTCACCTCTGTCCCCTGGGCCTCACGCTGGGCCAGGCACACAGGGAAGGTGGGCAAGTTCCGGCAGAAAGAGAAAGGGAGGGAAGGACGGACGGACGGACGGACAGATGGGAGGGGCCGGGGGCAAGGCGGGCAGGCAAGTTTGCCGGAGGAATGACCAGGAGGAGGAAGGGCGGCAGGGGCTGGGCTCCGAGGCCCCGGTGCTTTTGCACAAGCCCCTCACCTGGACGCCCATGAGCTCGGCCATGTCCCCTATGCCGGGCGGGAGCTCTCTCTTTGGACTACTGTGGTACCGCTCAGCCTCTCGGACCTGAACCAGCTGCTCATCCAGAGCCTCTTTCTGAAGAAGTAGCTTCTGGGTCTGCCCAGTCTGCACGCCGAGCTCCTTCTCCAGCGCCAGAATTACGCGGTCCTTCCCCTTGATCTCGTCCATCTGAAAAGACAAAGAGGGAGCAGCTGATCTTAGGGGCTCACGACCAGGGGAAGCACTCCCTTGCTGGGCCCTGGCCCAGGGGAAGGTTCAGCAGGTCCATGGACCCGGGACAGAAAGGGCCGCTGGGCACAGGGGAGCACAGAGCTTCGGGCTCAGGGACCCATGTGGTCCATCAGACACTTACCATCAAAACAGATCCGTGCTGTGTCTCGCTGACCTTAATAAAGAGTGTCAAATCCTGACCCTCCAGCCCCCCACCCCCACCCCGCAGCTCAGTAAATCACAGAGTTGGTCTCCCTCTATCTGGCCATGACCCCCTCCCTCCAGCTAAGGTTTCCGGCCCCTCCCGGTCCCCAGACCCACTGCACAGGCTTTTGTCCTCTCCTTGTCGCCGGAACTGACTCTGTCCCCCACCACCTGCTGCAGAAATGGCTCCCGCCGTCCCGCCCTTGGGGGGATGTCTCCATTTCCAGCTTCTTTTAAGACTCACCCATGGGGTCCATAGTTCCCAAGGCCCAGCCCCCTTCCCAGTCTGCATCCTCTCCCCAGCCAGCACTGTTCCCCTGACCCACGACACTAACTCCCTGTGCGCAGCTGACACTCCGACCTCCCCTCACCCTGCCACCTCCCAGCCCCAGGGTCAGAGAACCCGTGACTGCCCTGTCTCTGCTGGGACCTCTAAAGTGCCTCAGCCTCTCATGTGCGAGCTGCAGCCCAAGTCCCAGCTCCCCCAGCCCAGCCTCGCCCCTCGTTCCCTGGAGGAAACCGAGCAGAGGAGGGAGCTTCAGCCGTGGGCCACACACTTCACTGTTTCTGACACAAAGCCCACAGCTGGAAAACTGCCCCAGGAAGGGCACTGTATTGGGATGCCCTGCTCCCCAAATCCACGTCCCTCCTAACTTAAGAATGTGACCTCGTTTAGAAACAGGGTCTCTGTAGATATAATTAGTTACGATGAGGTGTAAATATATCTAAATCTATCTAATGGAATATTACGCAGCCATAAAAAAGAATGAAATCTTGCCATGTGCAGCAACATAGGTGGAACTAGAGATGATCATACTAAGAGGAAATAACACAAATATCATATCACTTGTATGTTGAAGCTAAAAAAAATGGTACTAATGAACTTATTTATAAAACAGAAACAGACTCACAGACAGAGAAAACTTATGGTTACCAAAGGAGACAGCAGGAGGTAGGGATAAATTAGGAGTTTGAGATTAATATCTACACTATTAACATACAACTATTACATACACAGATAAACAGCAAGGACCTACTGCATAATACAGGGAACTATACTCAGTATCTTGTAATAACCTAGAATAGAAAAGAATCTGAAAAAGAATATATATGCGTGTATGTATGTATAACTGAATCGTTTCGCTGTACACTTGAAACTAACACAAGATTGCAAATTAACTATAGCCTCAAAAAATAATGAGTTCAATGGACTTCCCGTGCGGCTCACAACATAACGACTCAGTGTTGCTTCTACAGTGGCTGTGGCTCGACCCCTGGCTCGGGAACTTCCACAAGCCACAGGTGTGGCCACTTGTTTAAAAAATAATAATAATAATACTAGTGAGTTAGGATGAGGTCACACTGGAGTAGGATGGGGCCTAATGACCCGTGTCCTTATAAGAGGAGAGACCCATGGACACGCAGGGAGAAGATGGAGGCAGCAACTGGGGGGACGTGGCCACAAGCCGAGGGACACCTGGAGCCACCAGAAGCTGGAAGAAGCAAGGAAGGGTCCCCCTAGAGTCATCCGAAAGAATGAAATCAACACCTCGACTTCCGATGTCTGGCCTCCAAAATGTGAGCGAATGCATTTCTATGGTTTCCGCCACCCAGTTTGTGGTGCTTTGTCAGGGCAGCCACAGGAAACTAATACGGCATTAAGGGGAAATATTTCCCAAGCACTTCAGTTTCTTTAACTGACAAAAATCGTAATGGTTTCAGCTACAGAGATTACTTCATCAGCATGAGAATCAGGAATAAATTCTCTTTGAGATAAGGTACCAAAAAGTTCTGAAAAGAACACTAATGCTTTAGTAAGGACGGTTTCAACAAAATCTGGATACAGGCTATATGACGTGGCATCTGTGGCTTCATTCAACACACAGCCAGGTGTGCCCGCCATGAGCAGGCCTGTATGGAAGGCAACGTGCCTGGGTACTACGCTGATTACTCGATGTAAAGGTCAAAGCCACATGATATAAAACCACTTGGCACAGAGGAAAAAGCACTATGTATGGAATAAGAAGGTGTGGACTGGAGACTAAGTCCCCTCTGGCAAGCTGTGTGACCTCTGGCAAGTCACTCGACCTCTCTGTGCTTCAGGCTCCCATCTGTAACACGGGGATATAGGCATATCCACCTGACAGGGGAGCTGTGAGGACCAAAGGGAACAGAAGAGACAGGCAGGATAATTAGAATCGAGGCCACTGGGCCCAGACTGCCCAGGTTCAAGCCCTGATGCTGCCACGTACCAGCCCAATCGCCTTGGTCTAGCTGTCTAATTTCTTCCCCTGCTTCGGTTTTCTCATCTATGAAATGGGGATAAGAATAGGGTTGTTGCACTCAGCCATAAAAAGCAGGAAATAATGCCATTCACAGCAACATGGATGGACCTAGACATTATCATACTAAGTGAAGTAAGTCAGAGAAGGACAAACACTATATGAGATGACTAATATGTGGAATCTAATAAAAATGATACACTAGAACTTACGAAACAGAAACAGACTCGAAGGTTTCAAAACCAAACTTAGATTTGCCAAAGGGGGAATGTGGTGGGGGGATAAATTAGGGGGAGGCAGGACTGATCTATACACACTATTATATGTAAAACAGACGAGCAACAAGGACTCACTGTAGGGCACAGGGAAATTCACTCAATGCTGTCTAATAACCCACACGGGAAAAGAATCTGAAAAGGAATGGAGAGCCGTGTGTGCACAACTAATGTACTTTGTCGTGTGCCTGAAATGAACACGACTTTGTAAGCCAGCAACGTGCCAATAAAAATTTTTAAAAAAGAAACTTGAAAAAAAAATAGGGACGTGGTGAAGATGAAATGCATTAACATATGTGAAGTGCCTGGCACACAGTGGGCATGAAACAAACATCAACTCTAATCATGACTGTTGCACAGCACTCGCCGTCTCCATAAATGGTAGTTCTTGTGTTCCTAGACTTTTGTCTCCTTTGTTATGCAAATGTTGGGGAAAGGACAGAAGGAACACTGGAGTGGCTTGAAGTGTGGTCCTGCAAAGATATGTCTACGTCCTAACTTCAGATACCTGTGAACGGGACCTTGTCTGGGAAAAGGGTCTTTGTGGGTGAAACGCCACCCTGGATTAACTCGGCAGGTCCTCAATCCAATGACAAGTGTCCTCATAGGATGAAGAAGAGGAAAAACTTAGAGAGGAGGCCGTGCAAGAGGAGGACAGAGACTGAAATGTTGCAGCAGCTAGCCCAGGCACGCCTGGAGCCACTAGAAGCTGGAAAAGCAAGGAGGGGCCCTCCCCTGGAACCTTCAAGGGGGCACAGCCCCTCGGACACCCTGATTTTGGATTTGTGACATCCAGAACGGTGAGAGAATAAACTTTTCTTGTTTGAAGGCACCGAGAGTGTGGCCATTTGCTAAGGCAGCCTCAGGAAACTAACACAATCACCCTTCTGACTCAGCACACTTGCAGAGGGTGACAAGTCAGAGTGGAGTGTAATCTGAAACGCTTACCTTCTGGATCACACTTTGAAGTCAGACCCAGATCTCACCAGCAGGGAACACTGGTTAAAAGCCCTGCCCAGAGGGCAGACAGCAGGGAGCTCAAATCCCCTTCTGGCTAACAAAAGGCTATTTTCTTTCAATAGCACTTTATGAAAAAGTGATAAAATATAATTGAGATTACAGAAGGAGGAAAATGGTACCCCCACACTCCACGCTGAGGTTTTCAAGCAAGGTCTCCATGGTTCTGACAAACTCCATAAGCTGCCTTTCTTTGGAGGAAAAAAGGATGCTCGTCTTCCCTCTGCATCCCAACCCCCTGCCCACGACAACCTCCTGGAAGCCTGGCCCAGGCTGAGCCTGGTACAGCTTCTCCTGCAGCAGCTGCAGGACGTGCCTGGGGCTCCCCCGGCTGACGGCCCCACCCACAGCTCCCTGCTTTGGCTAAACTGCTTCTGAAAGGGTGGGAGCCCCTCCCCTTTGTGGGGAAGAAAAGGAAATTATGCCTAAGACAGGTCGCCACTGCAGATTTCAATCCAGCAGCGGTGAGAACTATGTGAAAGGACCTCACTGGTAAACGACTTACAACTGCTTTCATAATTCAGTGACACTGAATCGAGTGCCGTCAACGGGAGCTGGGAACCAGTGATGAGCAAAACAGATCAGAGTCCCTGCCCTCAGAGCTTCCACTGGGGGGTGCGGGTGGTAGCTGAAAACATAAGAAGTCAACACTAGAGCAGATCAGAGTGGGGTTCGCGCTAGGAGAAAAAAAGAATGCGAGGGGAGTCGGTGGTGCTGGTTGGGGGTGATACGAGCTAACAGGTAGGGTTCCAGTCTGTCCCCTTCAGTAGCCCGGCTGCATGCTTCTTGCTTTGCACTGGAACCCAGAAGTGCAGCTCCCACCACTGCATTACACTAGTTCCTCCCACAGAAAGGAGCAGCGCCGTAAGCAAGACAATTCTGGAAACCCAAATTCTCAGCCTAGAATGAGCAAAAGGGTTTGCAGCCTATCACACGGAAAAAGTTCCTAGAAAAGTCTCCACAAAGGAGGACGGCATCCAGGAAGGGACGGACAATGCAGAGGGGATTCTGCAGCCAACGTGTTCTGCGCTGTTACACTTCCCCAGCCAGAGTCCTGAGGTTCCTGAGGTTCGGAGTCCTGCCAGCCCACACAGCTGAGGGCAGGCACTCTCACTGTTTGTCCACTTTGGTCTGTCCCCAGGCTGGGCTCTTAGCAATCCGGTCCTCTGCCCTCACGACCCCAACGAAGCATAAAACCTGCAGCACTGAGCTTCCTGAACTTTCCCGAACCCCATCCCTAAGTGTGCCAGACATTCCTGGGCTGCCTCCCTGCATCCATTCCCCCTTTTCCAACACTCCCGGGCTCACCATGTGATTCAGGAGAGGGTGGGGCTGAAATGACTTCAAGTTCCCAGGGCAGGTTCTGATTGGCTCACATCACCTGCATGGCCCCACCCCCTAAAGATAATTGGCTCAGGGATGGATACATGAGCTAATCAGAGCCAACAATCCGAAGAAGGTATTGCCAGGACCCTCCTTGGGAGTTTATTTTCTTATTCTCTCACTTTCTCTGGACTGGCTCCTGTGCGGTGCAGGGTCCGGCACGGCGATGGTATCTCACCAGCACATCAAGAGCTTGGAGCCGGGGCAAACCAGGGTCCTGAGTAAGGTTATTAGTGCCACTGGAGCTGTGCCTGAGGCTGATCTTGCCACTTCAGTCATGAGAGCCAACAGACTCATGGTTCAAGCTGGTTTGAGGTGGAATTTCTGTCACTTGCAACTAAAGAATTCTAACTGACTGTGTTAGTGAAAGAAGAGCAAGCTAGACGATGGCTCTCACTTCTTCTCAACACGACAGCATGAGCTCAGAGATATGCTCTCTCTCTCTCCGGCTTCAAAAGACCCTCGAAGTAGACATTCCATACCCCATTTTACAGATAAGCTTGAAGCCCAGAAAAGCGAGCGTGCCCACACTCTGGTCAGCAGTAGAATTGATTCAAACGCAGGTCCACCCCGGCAAAGCCCTCACTCTGCCCTGGCTCTGCCCCACAGGCTCAGAATGTAATCACTTCTCAGCTGTCCGCTCCATCGGGACACTCGTCTCAGTGTCTTCCAGCTCCCAACAAACCCACTAATCTGCGAACAGTTTTGTGAGCTCCACCTCACTGCAAAATTTGGGGAATCAAAGAATGAGAAAGAAGTTGCTACCCCAAGATCCAGTCTTCCTCCCCCCTTTGGTACCTACCGTTGGGTGAAGGATGTTCCCTCAAATTTATGTCTACCTAGAAAGTCAGGATATGATCCTATTAGAAACAAGGTCTGTGTAGAAGCACCTAAGACTTAAGTTAAGATGAGGTCATTCCAGGTTGGGGTGGGCTCCAGACCCACTAACTAACGTCCTTATGAGAAAAGACCAAGACACAGCCGTGTGGGGAGGAGGAGGCCACGTGGAGGGAGAGGCTGGAGTGATGCAGCTGCAAGCCGAGGAAAGCCACAGATTCCTGGCAAGCACCAAATACTGGAAGAGGCAAGAAAGGAGCCTTTAGAGGGGCATAGCCCTGCTGCCGCCCTGATTTCAGACTTCAGACTGCAGAACTGTGAAAGAATAAACTCCTGATGTTTTAAGCCATGGACTCTGTCACGGCAGCCCTAGGAAATGAACAGAGTACCACACAAGAGGTTATTAGGAGTTGCCATGAATTTCCCAGCTCCCCTTGCCACTGGGTGAGACTGGCAACTTCTGGCCAAAGAGATGCAAGTGGAAGCTTCTTTTCCAAAAAGAAGTGTTTTTTTTGTTTTTTGTTTTTTGTTTTTTTTTTTACAGCCGCAGGTACAGCACATGGAAGGTCCCAGGCTAGGGGTCAAATCGAAGCTGCAGCTGCCAGCCTACGCCACAGCCACAGCAATGCCAGATCTGAGCCACCTCTGCGACCTACACCACAGCTCACAGCAACTCTAGATCCTTACCCACTGAGCAGGGCCAGGGATGGAACCTGCAACCTCATGGATATTAGTCGGGTTCAGCCACAACAAGAACTCCCGAGAAAATTGTTCTTAAATGAAGACCACAGCCTCAGCCATCTGCCCTCCTGCTGCCAGCCTGGGATGCAGATGTGACGACTGGCAGTCCCTGGGATGAGGGACCCAGAGGACCAGGCCCAGAGCCCCTTCAGAGGGGAAAGCAGGGAGGCCCTGAGGCCTACACGACTCTGCGGAGCCCTTTCCAGACTTTGTACCTGAAGGAGAAATGACTTGCAGATTGTAAGCCCCTGTGTATTGGGGGAGTCATCCCAGACCTAATCCTAACTGGTCTACGGAGGGAGTCCAAGGACCAACCCGCTCTGCCCGCAACTGCCTTTTCTTCTGGACTGTGTCTTAAGAGGCACGTTAGATGTGTCAGCAGAAGCCTGGAACCCTTCTTGCGTTTCTAATCCAATCCCGCTGACAAAGAAACGAAACACAGGCCACCTCCTGAACATGCTGCCAAGAGGCCTGCCTGAGGAGGGCATTTATCAAGTGGGGGGGTGATGGGAGAAACGGACATTTATTCTTTTCACTCTATTGTCCCAAGTGGGCCGCGTGCGCGCGCGCGCACACACACACACACACACACACACACACTGAGAATACCCGAGCTGTGGGTATTTTTGCTTGGCACTGAAAAGCAAACAGATACCACATCCTAGGTGTGCTTTAAACGAAGCTCAATCTCTTAGCTAATGCTTGTTTCTCCCTGTTTGTTTACATTAAATACAGCTGCTTCCTGTAACAGAGAGGTATTTTACACATCCATCTATTACAAACCATAAGCTGCTGCTAGATGCTTCCGTTAACTCAATTCTGTGAATGCTGGAGCATACGTGCAATTATCCCCCTTTGGTAGATGAGGCACCAGAGGCTCAGAGACAGTGAGTAACCTGATCGAGGCCACTCAGCAAACAAGGGTGGAGCGGCTGAATTCACACCCCGGCCAGACCTTCTCCAAAGCCTTCTCTTCCTGTTACATGATGACAGCACCGCGACAGAAGAAGGGAAAGTGGGCCGAGAACTACTTTTGAGAACTCGGTATTCGTATGGGCTTAGATTTTTCTGTAAGTTAGAAACTGAAAATCACATCTCTTCTGCCATCTTGGCCCTGGATTAAGCCATGACCCGATGCTCTGTCACCGACTAGTGACCAGTCTAGAGCCTCGGGCTGCACTGGGAGTCTAAAAGGACGCGTGGTCCTCCTGCCTCCAGTCCTAAAATTTCTTACCGTGTCTCCCACAGGCAGGACAGACCTGCCCAAGCCTTTATTCCACACCTAGGATGGCAGGGACTCTGCTGGGCCCCCAGGGCCTAGAACCATGCCTGAAGTACAGCGGGTCCCCCAAACTCAGCATTTACTGCTCCACGCGGGAGCGTGGAGCACGTGCTTGTGGAGAGGATGGGCGCGTGCCCGAAACCAAGACCGGGTGCGTGCGTGGGCGCAGGGCGGGTGCGCAAGTGCGGGAGGGACCAGCGTGTATACAAGGACGGGATGCGGGTGCGCTGGAAGCGTGGCATGCGCGTGCGGGAGGGCAGGGTGCGCTGGGCAGGGGGGCGGCGCACGTACCAGCCGGCGGATGTCGCGCTCGCACTCGCGCTTGATGCGATGCACCTCGTCCTGGTGCGCCTGGTAGGCGGCGCGCAGCTCGGCCGCCTTGGTCTTGTCGGCCTGCATGCAGTTGCTGAGCGCCTCCTCCGCCTGCTTGCGCGCCGACTTGAGCTCCAGGATCTCCTGCTGCAGCCGCAGGCGCTCGCCATCGAAGGCCCTGCGCGCCTCGTCGCGGGCCTCGGCCAGCAGCGCGGTCTTGACCTTGTCGGCCGCGCCGTCGCGCAGCACGTTCAGCGTGGCCTGCAGCCGCTGCAGCTCGCCCTCCTTGATCTTGGCCGTGCGCGCCGCCTCCTGCTCGTGCTGCCGGATGAGCACCTCGCGCAGCGCCTGCAGCTCCTTGGTTTTCTCCTCGTGCAGCTTGGCCCTGAGCTCCGAGATGTAGGCCGTGTGCCGCCGCTGCTCCTGCTCGCGCTCCAGCTTGGCCTCCTGCAGCCGCTCCCGCAGCTTGCCCACCTGTAGCCAGAGGGGGGCAGACCGGGTCAGGGTCAACGTCAGGGGCAGGACCGGGTCCGAGGGCCATGCCTGCCACCTCCCTGTGCCCCTTGGTGTAGGACAGGCTCCCGAGACCCTCTGCAGGTCTCCAGGCTCCCGTTTTCCCCTCCCGACACCGCCATCGGCTGCACCCCGGCTCTTTGCTGCTATGCTGTTGAGGTCTTCCTGGCCGTGGAAGAACAGCTGAAGGTGCTGGAGAGGAGCCAAGCTGTGTCATTCCTTCCAGTTGGGACATTTACATGGAAGGACAATTTATCAGTCACAAAGTAGGCCCGGCAGAAATCAGCTCTCTCATCACAGCTGAACAAGTGGTAAACCAGAATACATTACCAGTGCCCATGCCCTGAATTCTGGAGTTAGAGGAGACGGAGCAGGTGGAGGCAGAGGGCAGCAGGGACGGAGGTGCCATCACTGCTGAGTGGCTCCCCTGCCTGGGCTGGGAGCTCCCCGTAGGAACCTCTCACAGCCGCGGAAGGGAGAGGACTCTGCTTTGCTGTAAGGTGCCCTGGTGACCTGCGCGGGGTGAGGGGCTGCCAAGGGGCTGAGGCAGGCTTCAGTCCCAGGCCTATGGGCGCCCGAGCTGGTGCCCCGCAGATGTCGGGCTGCCAAGCCCACTGAAAGGTATCAGCAAACAACTTAAAAGCATTATTTGTGAAATGTTAATAATTTGTAAAATGTGCCAAGGGAGTGCTTTCTTCAAACGCTCCCCACAGCTTTATTCGACCTTTTCATTTCAAATATCACAATTACACACATTCCACGGGACGCCTTTACAATCCATTTGTTTTCTAAACTACACTAATCTCTGAAGCACTGGAACAAATATGTCTCTCATGGACAAGCTGCTTCCGGGGAAAGTGGCAACACATCCCCCAGCCCACACTGTTTATAGCGCACCAACGCGCTGAAATTAACCATAGCTGAGTTCTACAAGGTCACGCTAGGTGTTCTGCATTGTCACCTGGGTTGAGAGCGCCCTGCTTATAACAGCAGGGACAGACGCAAATAAAACCAGCCAGGCAAAGACACGAGATCAGCATCTCCTTCCCTCAAAGACAATCACAGAAATAAAACAAGGGCCGGTCAGAGGGCCCATCTCAGCCGCGACCTAGAACTGGACCTGTCCTACCGGACTGAGTGCCAGGAAGCCAGGACTTTAAATATTTAACACGATCTCCCCAGGGAGGAACTAAATGCGTCCTCCTTCCGAGGAGGCAACACTGCCCTGATCTTCTGGGTTAATGCTGACTGCGAATTGAAGTCAGAAGGCTGGGATCTTCTCGGACTCCAACTCTGCGCTGACAGGTGCACTTGCCTGGGCAAATTACTTGACCTGGGATGGTTCATGTTACATGGCAACCAGGCAGGGCCATGGTCCCAGGTCTTTTGGCCAAACACCAGTCTAAATGCTTCTGGGAAGGAAGTGTGAAACATGTGATCAACATTTAGACCTTGAGTAAAGCAGGTGACCTTCCACAGCATGGGTGGGCCTCCCCTAGTCAGTGGAAGGCCTTAAGAGAGAAGAGCAAGGTGCCCAGACGAGGAGGGAATTCTGTCCGCAGCCTGCGAGGTCAATGCTTCCTAGCACACCCAGCCTGCCCTGTAGAGTTCAGATTTGTCGCCCTCCCCCCCCCCCATGGCCACGTGAGCCACTTCCTTGAAAAAAAAAAAAAAAATCCCGGTCCATCTCTCTCCTACCGGTTCTGTTTCTGTCTGAAGAACCCCAACTTTTTCCCAGAGCGTCCCAATCCTTCCCAGTGAAACAGGGCCATCCACAACTGCCCCGTAAAGGCAGCTGGGAGGAGGAGAGCTGAAGCAGATGGACGGACCGAGGGAGGTTTGGTTCCAGGCGGTGAGCACAGGCATGTGCAGGGCAGCCTGGAGAGGCCCCGAGTGCTCGCCGTGGCCCTCTCTGCCCCCACCCACCCCAGACCATGGGCCTCAACATGTCAGGGACACTGCCCTGGTGACCTTGGCACCCCAATGGGCGCTAAGAAGACTCCCAGGGGATGCTGGAGACTTGGGACAATATGAATCCTGCTCCCTTCCTCCCTGGCTAGCAAGTCCTTCAGAGCCAACTCCAGACCACGCCTGCAAAGGCTTCTCAGGCCCCTCTGGCCACTGCTGGACTCCTATAATCTCTGATGCAGCACCCCAAGTCCTGTCATCCCGCCAGCATCCTGAGCATCTGAGCGCCCAGCCCGCCTGAGGGCCACTGTTTCTGAGTCACTGCCCAAGGGCCAGGCCAGGGCTGGAGCAGAGCTACAGGCACTCGATGAATGTGTGGCTGAACCGACAGGGACATTCGCCACGTCCCCTCGTCCTATGGTGTTTGGTAGGGCTCCTCTGCTCAGGTAACAGGGCTGGAAATATGACATCAGCCCCCATGTCATGAGAGCATATCGAAATAACAGTTCAACACAACTGCAACTCTATGCTTCTTATACCAGCCAATGAGCACACTGCTGAACTCTCCGAGAGCAGAAGCTCTCTTTGCTGTGTCAGCCCCCCAGCAGGGCTACAAGGTGGCCGGGTCAAGAAAACGGGCAGCCAGAGCACGTGGAGGTAGAAGGTGCCCGGGGAGGGGGCTGGACTTCCTGCAGAGCCGGCTCCCAGGCCAGTGCCAACACCTGCAGCTGTGCGGACCCCCAAATTCCTCTGTGGCCTAACCCCCAGAACCTCAGAACGTGACCACGTTTGCAGATGGGCTTAAAGGAGCTCATTAAGTTAGGTGAGGTCACCAGGGTGGGTCCCGATTCAATACAACTGGTGCCCTTTAGGACAAGATGAGGACACAGATACACACACAGTGGCGGGGCGGGGCGGCGGGGGGGCAGGGAGAAGAGGTCAAGGATGGATGGCCAGGCGGTCTACAAGTCAAAGAGCAAAGCCTCAGGAGAAACCAACCCTGCCCACACTCTGATCTCAGACGCCCAGCCTCCAGGACGGTACAGATAGAAATCTCTGTTGTTGAAGCCTCCCCCCACCCCCACCATCCCGCCGCAGGCTGTGGCAGCTCAGTGTGGCAGCTCAGTATGTCAGCCCAGCAAGGCGATCCACCTGGGTCAGTCACCTCTCCTCTCCAACCACAGGTCACTCACCTATAATGTGCGGAAAGCCACCTCTGACCTCCGAGGTCACTGCAGGGGTCAGGAGGCTTCTAACATACCCGATGCGGCCTGTGCAGCAGACACACACGAAACGGGCCAGCCGCTGAGTAGCTGCATGTGGCAGGCGGCACCCAGGCCCTGTTTCTGACTCCCATTCATTCGTCAGATGACTCAGGGAGGCAGATGTTTAACGGATGGGGAACTGTGGCAGAGGGCAGCCCCCGGCTTGGCCCAAGGTCCCCGGGGAGTTAGTGGTGGATGTAGAAGGAGACCCAGCCGAATGATGTGGGCTGTGTGGCTCCCCCATGGGCACAGCTGCTCCTGCTCCTTCCCCGTCAGCCCCTCCAGGCCCAGCTGCCAGGCTGACAACCCCAGGGGATCCTGGCAGGTGAATCCCGAATCCCTTCCCCCTCCCCTAACCAGGCCAGGCCCTTGGCCCAGCCCCTCGGGAGCAAGCCCAGACCCCACCCTCTTTCTCCTCTCTGGGCTGGCAGAGCATCCCACGCCCTGCCTGCTTTGCCCTCAAAACACCCAGGTCAGAACCACACCACCCGTAACAACCGCAGCAGGGCCCCGGGCATCAGATGGGCGTCTCTCGTTTCCATTACCTAAGATCTTTAAAGCAACCTTAAGCTGGGCAGTTATTATGCTGCTGCGTTACAGATGAGAAAATGGACATTTGGGGACTTTATGTCACTTGCCCAAGATCAGGAAGCCAGTCAGAGGCCAAGATGAGGTTTAAAGCCAGATCTGCTTGACAGGCTCCTCCTATTGTGACTGGCTGTCCATCTGGCAGCCCATTGACTGGTACCCAACCCGGCGTCCTAATGATTGGCTCCAAATTCAAATCTGCCCTGCGAGAGCAATAGAGCTCCGTCACAGAGCCAGGCTCCGTACCAAGCCCTTCACGTGTACGTATTTATGTCCTCACTCCCGATCGCAGGCCCATCAGGTGGCACTGCTCTGGTCTCGTCTTGCAGGGGAGGGTAAGTGCGGCACAGAGAGAGAAGCGGCAGGTCCAAGATCAGGGCCGGACATGGGAGGGCCAGGACTGGCACCTGTACCACCACTGATGTCGCACCCCTCGGCCCCGGAACACACCCTCCACAGTGTGGTTCACCGGATTCACGGCCCACCTTGCTCTTTTCCTGCTGGAACTCGATCTGAATGCTGGTCAGCTTGGCTCGCAGCTCCTCGTTGGCCATCTGTACCGCATCCATCTCCACCTCGGGCTTCTCGCCCTTGCTCCGGCCTTTCTTAGACATGCTTCCTCTCGGGTTGAGACGCTGAGATCCCGTGTTCACTCCCGCCAGCCAGCCGGCGCCGCTCCCAGCTCCACCGCCGTGCTAACCAGTCTCGCAGGGCTCAGCTCCTCCTCAGCGTAAACCACCATCACTTGGGATCCTAGGGGAGGAAAGAAGCCCAGGTCAGCAGAGGGAGAGACGGGCTGGTGGCCCCCTGGCCCCAGGCACTCAAACACCATCGCAGCCAGTGTTCACCGAGGCCTCCCCCCCGAGAGCCAGGCACCTGCTCGCCCCGAGGGTGCCCCGCCATTCTCAACACTGACCAAGCGCTCCTCCAACTGGGGCTGTGTCCGAATCACCTGGAAGCTTGCTAAGGTGGGGTCCTGGGCCACCCCCGGGAGTCTGATCTGCATGTCTCCCAAGCTCCCAGGTGAGCCTCCCAGGTGAGCACTGCTCATACAGCAGCTCTGTCCGGTCCCGTCCTGGCCGCATCAAGCTGAGACTATGCCACCGAGGCCACCACAGATCTCGGTCTGCAAATGTCAGAGAGCCGCAGCCCCCGGGAGCTTGTTTCAAAGGCAGGACCCTGGGGGAGCACAGAGCACAAAGCTCCAGGGTCTGGGAGGGGGCAGGGAACCTGGCAGTCCCTTTGCACACCATATGACTCTAGAGCAGGGTCTAAGGACCCAGCTCTGGAAACCAGGCTTTTAGACTCCCTGAAAGTTAACGTTTCCTCCTCCTTCCCGCCCTCGGGACTAGCCCAGCACTTGTCACCCAGAACTGCTAGCTCTGGGCCCAGCAAAAGCATCCAAGACAGCCTGGGGGAGCAGCAGAGGCCCCGGAAGGAAGTGACTGCCAAGCCTAGAGCTCCACAGTCCCTGCCCAGCCTGATAAGCTAACAGCCCCTCCAGCACGCACCCCCCGAGGACCTTCTGTCTGGTAGGGCTGTCCTCCCAGTCCTCGGGCTTTTGCAAAGCCAAAGCCAATAAAACTAATCCCAAGTGACAGCAAGGAACACTGCATCCTGGAGGCCACACCTCTGTCACCTCGGGTTAACCAGCACAACTATATGAGGCAGGCACTGGTGCCCAGTGTCACAGACGAGCAAACCGCGGCATGCAGAGGAGGAGCACTGGCAAGGCGGCGGTCACAACAGCCCAAAGGGAAAACAGTATTGAGCTGGTCGAGGCCCACAGCTGGAGTTAGTGAGCAGGACTGAACCCAGCTCCCAGCTCCCAGCTCCCAGGCTGCACGGTTCTGTAAGCCCAACTCTGGTGCCCCCTCACCGTTTCCCACATGACAAATGTACTTATTTCTTGTCTGTTTCCCCTACACCGGGATGTGAGTTTCAAGCAAGCAGGGCCTGTGTCTGTTCAGTTCTTGCTGTACCGTTTGTGCCTAGAACGGAGCCCGGCACACAGGAGGCACCCCGTCAGCGCTTGCCGAGCACGTGAGAGAAAGAATGAATGAGTGACAACAGGAGACAGTTCCGAGGCACGTGCTGAGTCCTGTGATGAGAGCTGGGGGCGTACAAGCCTCCCAGCACCTGAAGAGTGGGTACAGTTATTAGGCCCATCTTAGAGATGGGGCAATCGAGGCACACAGCTAGTAAGTGGTGCCGGGATTAACGGCCTTGGGAGAGACTGCAGAGCGGGAGGAGAACGAGAGCACTGCAGGGAGGAGAAACACCAACCTCTGGAGGTCAGGGAGGAGACACCACAGACGAGAAGGAAAACTAAACGAGAAGCCTCTAGATGGAAGGAGGAAAAGGAGAACCGGGGAAGCTGACAGAAGAAAGTGCTTCTAGAATAAGGAGGCAGTTAACAGGGGCAGCTCCTCAGAGATGAAGATGAGGACAGGAAAGTGGCCATCAGACAGTAACCGGGGGTCAGCGTACTCGGCAGGGGCTGCTTGCTGGGGTGGGAGTCGGGAGCCAGGGGAAGTGTGGGACAGGGAGCAGGGCGGGTCTCCTCAGTGCCAGCATGTCCAGCGAGCTGTACACGAGCGATGGCCATGGACTCACGTCCAGCGTGACCTGCTAGCCTTGGGGCCCGGATGGCTGTCCAACCTAAAATTCCAGGAGGCAATGATGGGGGCCAGTTACACTCTTGAACAGGAGAGGGCGCTGTTTCCCCACATGCCATGAAGGATTAGCTAGGGTTCATCACTCCCGATCATTCCAGAAAGGTAGACTCACTGTCTTCAGAGAAGAATCAACTCCATTTGCTCCGATTTGACTTATCAGAGCACAATTCATAATTCATTCCTCCCCCCTGTGACCTGCCTGCTTCTACAGCGCTGCTGCAGCACTCAGCAATCAGCCTCGGCCTTGGCAGCCCGGGGAGCAGGAAGCCCTCCTTGGACACGGTGCCCAAAAAGCAGGGTCTTCTCTTTTTTTATCCCATCCTGTGGCCCAGCAGCCCCATTTATAGGAATGCACTTTAAGGAACCAACCAGAGATGTGGTCTCTGTAAAAACACTTGGCTGTTTTCCCAGCAACAAGACGCTCAGCCACACCGGGCAGGTTCAGTCAATTACGTCCACGCCGCGGCAGCGAACTCCACGCAGAGAAAGCATATGTCATCAAAAGTGGAAAAGCCAGAGTCGACGAACAAACATGATCTGTGACCTCAATTTTCTGAACGCTGCTTGCTCATCTTTTTCATGTGGTCACAACTATGCTTTGAGCACCTGCCGGGCGCCGGGCCCTGCACCCTGCGGACCCAGAGGTGGCACAGATGGGACAGCGTGAATGGCGCAACCGCAGGTGACACTCCTTTTCCTCTATACGCTCTTCCAGGTAAAGCGAATTTTCTATTTCCATGACTGCTTTACTGAAAAAATGATGTTATTTTTCTTAAAGGCAGGTGAGTGAGCAAGTTTCAGAAAAACATCTAGATTTAGCTGAGGATACAAGAATGAAACCCTCGCGGGCAGCTGACCCTCCAGACACAAGGGGAGCAGCTCCAGCTCCACCTGACCCCCTCCAGGCTGCCTGTGAGGGAAAGAGGCTCCCCGAGGGGAAAGGCCACAAGCCACGCCCCTCGGGACACAGCTGACTGTTCCCCGGGACGCCCTTGTCACCCCAGCAGAGGGCCATCTGCAGAACGAGGCAGGACTGGGGTTGAATCTCAGCTCACACCCCCCCAGGTGGGTGGTCCCGGGCAGGTCACGGAACTTCTCTAAGACTCGGTGGTTTTTTTTGTTTGTTTGTTTGTTTTTGGTCTTTTTGCCATTTCTTGGGCCGCTCCTGCGGCATATGGAGGTTCCCAGGCTAGGGGTCCAATTGGAGCCGTAGCCACCGGCCTACACCAGAGCCACAGCAACGCGGGATCCGAGCCGTGTCTGCAACCTACACCACAGCTCGCGGCAATGCCGGATCCTTAATCCACTGAGCAAGG
Source organism: Phacochoerus africanus (assembly GCF_016906955.1). Taxonomy (NCBI): domain Eukaryota; kingdom Metazoa; phylum Chordata; class Mammalia; order Artiodactyla; family Suidae; genus Phacochoerus; species Phacochoerus africanus. The sequence continues at coordinate 4,512,564 of NC_062553.1, read as the reverse complement.
CCAGGGATCGAACCCGCAACCTCATGGTTCCTAGTCGGATTCGTTAGCCACTGCGCCATGACTCGGTTTTTACATCTGTTTAATGGGACCCTCGGCCCTGACTGAGTAGGGACTGGAGTCTGAAGTGCTTAGCAAGGTGCGTGGCCCAGTGAAGACACTCACCCAACAAAACAAAGCTGAATCTATCAGGAGGAGCAGTGCCAGCCTCCAGTTATTTCTGCGGTCAGGGTGGCTGGGACTGGGTACCGCTGGAAGCTAGGGTATTTGGCACCAGCGGGCATCACAGTGTCGCGGCTTCTCACTGGCCCGAGTATAACCTGAAGGCCCTTCCCCGGCAGCCCCTGTAATGGCCACAGAAGATGCTTTTGCAAGAGAAGGGATAACAGAGGAGGCGCTGGGCCTCAGGGAGGAAAAGCACCTGCCTGGGGCAGCACGGCGGGCTGGAGGTAGGGAGCCAGACCAGATCACTCCTCCGTGAGGCTGGGATGGCAACCCGGCCACAGCCAGGAGCGGGGACGGACATGGAAACCCAGGAGTGTCTGGCGCTCTGAGAGCAGTGGCTGGAGAAGCCTCCGAGTTCAGTCTGACTCCTCATTTCGATCGGAACCCCTGGACCAGCTGGACTCGAGGCCCCTTTGGTCAGGCTTTTGAAGCCCCAAATGCAGAAGGGCTAAAGGGCAGAGACAGGCAGGAACAGCATAGGCCAGACACCCAGAAAGGAGGCCGTGCTTGGCGATGGCCCAATTCCCCACCCCAACCACAGCCCCTGGAAAGGTGTGTTCATGCCATCATCTCACTAGAAGCTCCGTAAACATTCTCCACTTCACAGCTGAGAAAACTGAGGCCTCGAGAGGGAACGTCACAGATGCTCCTGCTTAGAAGTCCTCAAAGACCTAGCCCACCTCTGAAGATGCCTAGCCCGCCTCCAAAGATGCCCAGCCTGTAAACTCTCACCCACCTCTCACTCCAGACCCAATATACTACTCCCCAGCAGGCCACAGCAAGAAGAACGTCCTCTCTCACCTGCCTTCATGGCCGATTCGTATTTTGCCTCCTCCAGGAAGCCTCCCCAGATACTCTCCATGTTGGTCCAGGCACCCCCCACTCAGCTGCCAGAACTGCAGGCCGGCGGCTGCCCTGCTCCCCTGACTGTCCGCCCCTCGGGGACAGGACTTGGCTTCTATCTTTGTCTGCCTCCCCCTGTGCTCAGGCCCACGTTCAAACGCACTGTTCCAGGATGAACACATTCCAAGGAGCTGAGGCCAAGCCTGCAGCTCTCGACACCACCTCAGCACCTGCCACGCAGGGGCCTCACTAGGTGCTGAGATGAACGGGCGGCAGGAGATACGTTCACCTCCTCCTCCCGGGAACCCGGGCCGGTGCCCTTGTTTGGGAAAAGGGTCCTTGCGGATGTAATGGAGTTAAAGGTCCCGCACTGTGATCATTTGGGACGGGGGTGAGCCTCAGTTCAATGACACGCGCCTTGGAAGAGACACGGGGAGGCGAGGACATGCGGAAGCAGGGTGCGAGGGGCCCTCCGAGCGGTGCAGCCGAAACCCCGGGTGCCATGAGCACGGATGACCCCTGGAGCCGGAAGGGGCAGGGGGCTCCTCCCTGGGGGCCTCCAGAGCCAGCAGGGCCACGGACACCTTGGGTTTGGACTTCTGGCCCCCAGATGGGGAGAGAGGGGTCTCTCTTGTGGCCGCTCTGATGCGGGAGTTCCTATGGCAGCCACGGGAAAGGAAGCCGCTGGGCCTGAAGGGAAACCGCTCCCGGGACACATTTAGCACCTGTTTAATGACTCCCGATAACGGGGGGCTGGGCGCCCAGCCCTGCCTCTGGCCGGGCTGCACTTCCCGCCAGCAACGAGCCAGCGCGCGGCCCGCAGGCGGAGCTCCTGGCCCTCGCTCAGGGCCTCCTACCTCGTGGTCTACGCACAATGCTGGCAAGAGGAGCCGGCTGCTCCCCCAGCCCCGAGCAGAAGGGAGACAAAAGGAGTGGCAGACGGTGCTCTGCCAAAAGCAAACATACAGACAGAAACATGACCAGAGAACAAAGATTTTTCTAGAAAGCAAAGCTTTTTCTATCACAACCCCGCCCCCCAAAATAAGAGTAAAATACTACTTCCTTTAATACGGAAAACAAAAAGCCCGTGAGGCCTAAAAATTAACTTTCTTAGGACACCTCGTTCTCTAATTACAGCAAATGAACAAGGCGCTGGCTGTCCAGACTCTTCTTAACCGGTATTGCGCAGAACGGTCCGTGGCAGTTAAAAGAATGAGAAAGTTCAGCAGAGGCCATCAAGGCAACCAAATCAGGTTCTCCTAGCACATCTGCTGGGCTCAGGGGTGCAGGGCTTGACGAGCGCCCAGAATGGGGACCAGGGCTCAGTCCGTCATCCCAGCCCTGGACAACCTCCGCTCTCCTGGCCCAGGACGTTCCAGCCAGAAGGTGGGGCAGGCCGCACACTCGCGTGGGAGCAGGGCTGGCACCAGGGCCAACCCCGCGGCCGGGGTCCCAGGGCCTCTGCATCGCATCTCAGACCCCAGGAGCTGGCAGATCTTAGAAGTGATGACAGAACAGCCACCGGCCCTGGCACATCCGGGAGCACATGGCTCCCTGGGCCCCGTCCCCAGCTCTCTGTGTGGCAGCTCAGTCCTCACGCTGTTCCCAGGGCTCCTGACCCTCAGCGTCTGGCCACCAAGCCTGTCCCCTTCCACCAGTCCTCAGTAGTGTCCCCCCCTGCCGCGGCTCTGGCCAGCCCTCACCCCTTCCTGCCTGACCGTGGCCTCCCTGTCTCCTGGCCTGCACGCTGCCCCATCCAGGCTCCGGGGCAGGGGGCTGGCCTTCCCTGCCATTCCTGCCTGATGGCCCTGCTCCATGGCCCAGCCTGAGCCAGCAGTGGCCCCTGTGGGCCAGACCTGCTGTCCCCTGCAGTCCTCAGTACACGTCTCTCCCTGCCTCACAGGGCTACCTCCCGCCGCCTCCTAACTGTCCCCAGGACTCGACGTGGGCCATGCATCCTCCAGCAGCCCCCTTTGGCCCCACAGGCAAGGTCGAGGTGTCCTTGCAGCCCAAGCCCCACCAGGGTGACTCTCCGCCCCCATCCAGGACTAAGAGGCTGGCAGGACTGGGATGGTCACAGGGGACAGACTCGTTTTACAGATGGGGAAACTGAAGCCCAGGGTGACAAAGGGAGTGGCAGCCCAGCCGGGAGGGGGCTCTCCACGCTCCTGACCCCACCAGGCAGTGATCAGAGCTCACCTGGAGTTTCAGAGTCTGTGGGGCTACCCCACGCAGACACCACGGGCCCAGCCCCCAGCTCAATGAGGGGCCCTCGGCTCCCGTGGCTCCCTCGCAGGGCTGATGATGTCACATTCATCCTGCAGCCGGGCGCCCCCACCTGAGCTGGCTGGTGCCTCACCCAGGACCCTCTTATCCCAGGGACCACCAGGAGCCAAGACCCCCGAGCCCCTCTCTGCACACAGGGCCACTGCCCCCACCAAGCCAGGACTCAGGCCACTTACTATCAAGGCTCCCAGCTGTGGACTCGACCGTGGCAGGATCTGCATCCTGCTGACCCCAACAAACACTGGAGGGTCTCTCGTGACGAGGAGGGTGGGTTCTATTTGTGTTCCACACACACACCGAAATGTACACATCACACAGAAATACACACCCGACACAGAGAAACACGCCACACCCCACACATACACACACGCACACAATACACACACACACACCGAAATGTACACATCATACAGAAATACCCAACACAGGGAAACACACGACACCTGGCGCACACACACACACACACAAAAAAAATATACACACACACCGAAATGTACACATCACACAGAAATACACACCCGACACAGAGAAACACGCCACACCCCACACATACACACACGCACACAATACACACACACACACCGAAATGTACACATCATACAGAAATACCCAACACAGGGAAACACACGACACCTGGCACACACACACACACACACACACACACAAAATATACACACACACCGAAATGTACACATCATACAGAAATACATGCCTAACACAAAGAAACATACCACACCTGAGCCGTACACACACCTGCCACATACACACACCACATACTCATACTGCACGTGCACACATCAGACCGAATCACACACACAATACACACACCACACACATATACCACAGAGAAGTGAGTACGCACACTGCTGAGGACCAAATGTTTGTGTCTCTCTGAAATTCACACATCGAAGCCCAGTGTCGGAAGTGGCGGTACTAGCAGGTGGGCTTTGGAAGACAATGAGGTCACGAGGGTGCAGCCCGCGGGAGTGGGAGTAGAGCCTTCCTGGTCTCAGGCTTGTGAGCGCGCAGCTAGAAGGCAGCCAGGAAGGGGGATCTCATCAGAACCTGAGCATCCGGGCACCTTGACCTTGGACCTCTGGCCTCCGGGACTGTGAGAAACAGATGTCTGCTGCCTGAGCCACGCAGGCTCTGAATTCTGTTACCGCAGCCCAAGCTGAGACACACACGCCAGTCCACACTCACCAAACACCACACACAAACGCCACACACATCACATACACACCACCCACACTCGCGCAGCCGTGCCAACACGGATGAGGAAACCCCAAACATCCAGGGAGAGCATCTCTGAGAAGCGCAGACCTGCCTCTCCAGGATGCACATCAGAATTCCCAAGGAGGGGTCCCTGGGCATCCAGTGAGGCCTCCTCCAATGCCTCTGGAAGGCCCGGGGCTTCAGAATTCCTCTTATCAACAATAAAGGGAAGCACAGAATTGCAGGCCCCGAGCAGGCGGCTTCACAGCGGGCCTGCGGGCTGGTAGGACCATCATTTTCAGACTTCCACGGAGGGAGTGGGGGTCGGAGGGGCTCGGGGCCGCCCAGGTCATCCCTGCAGGTGAGCCCCATCCGGCCTGGTTTACTAGCAGCCCGCTGTGGCCCACCTTGCCCCTGGGGCAGGCAGGGCAAAGGCCGTTCTCCCAGTTTAGAGATGAGAAAACTGAGGCTCAGAGACACAGCTATGCACTAAAACACCACACAGCAGGGTTTGCTGAAAAGCGGGTTGTTCAGGAAGGAAGAGGGTAAGCGGAGGAGGAAAGGGGAGTGGGCTGTGCCCTGGGTTGGCCCCGGGGCGGCAGAGCAGGGACTGTGCCCAGGCAGGGGAAGTCTGGCGGCTACCTGCAGACTCCCGTTAGGCAGGTCACCACAGTGACCTCACTGGCACATTGCTAAGGGCCAACTGGACAATGGCTGTGACAGTCCTTGAAGCCCGTGAAGTGGCCCGGAAACAGGGCTCTTCACTGTGTGACGAACAGACAATGCACACAGAGACCAGGACCGCAGGCAGGTCACCTCCTCTGTCACTCCTGCAGGAGCCCCTCCTCAGCCCCCACCCAGGGCCTCCCAGCCTCTCTCACAAGGGCTCGAGTGACAGGAAGTGCCCCGATGAGGACGTCTGCTCCCCAGGGCAGCCTTGACTTTAAAAAACACTTCCTATTTCAAGCCAGAAACAAACACAAAGGGCCTCCTTACAACCTCTGCTGTTAGCGCCTGCCAGCACACAGAAGCCCCCCAACGAGACACTCCCCCGACACCCAGAAGACCCTTTAGGGAGCCGAAGACAACTGCCCATCCCCAGTCACGGTCCCCACCTCCCTCTCCTCCAGGCGAGGTGGCATGAGAAGGGGGGCACACCGCTCATGCCTTTCGTAGGACACACCCATCCAAGCCTCCCAGTGACTAGGATGCAGGTGCCAGTGCTACCCCAGCCCCATCTTGCGGACGGAGAAGTGGAGGCCCACAGGCAGACAGTGCCCGCCCACGGTCCTGAGGTTAGAAGAGGCAGGCAGACGTGAGTGTGAATCCAGGTCCGCCACTCTGCTCTGCGGTGAGTGACCTGAGTTCCCCGGGCCTCTGTCTCCTGCTCTGTGCAGTGGAGCTGGGTCACTGCTGCCAAGCTCCTAGAGAGCAGGTGCTCAGCACGGGGCATCTCTCCGTGGGGACGGGGCTGGCAAGCGCCGGTCTCTTGTGGGTGTAGCTTTTCCAAAGGTGTGGACACAGCGCTCTGCGTCCCAGAGCCGGGCAGCCAGGCTCGTGCAGTGAGTGGAGCTCAGGGGAACAAGGAGGGCAGAGGGGGTGAAGGAAGCCTGGGGCCTGGGACTCTGTCCCCACAGCAGAGAACCGAGCTGGTGGCAAATGTGCTTCTTCCGGGGGAAAGAAAAGAAAGGATGCGTTGCTTGTGGACCAAGCCCAGCTCAGGGGGACACACAGGCCACACCCTCCTCCCACCACTGAGTATACTGCCCACCTCGCGGGCAGCGCCAGCCCCACAGCGCCACCTGCAGGTTCCCTCTAGTGTCCTCCCCATTCCCTGCACCTGCCACCTGCAGCCTGGTGGACTTCAAAACAGCCTCCCTGGCCTTCCCACTCCAGTCGCCCACCTACAGCCACAGGACGAAGCCTCCTGAAGCAAAAGTCAGCCCATATCGCTCCCCTGCCCCGAAAATAGTCAAAGCAACAACAGTAATAGTAACAACATGTCAACCTGCTGTGGTCCCACATGTCACCACGGATGCCTTGCAAGGCCCCTGCCATCCCCCCTGTCGCCACATCTCCTCATCTGCTGGCCCCGCTGGAGTCTCAGCTCCTTTGAAACATCTTATTCATGTGGTCCTGCAGCTCCAAGCAAGGAGCCTGCTCAGAGCAGGTGCTTGGTGACATCGGGACCCCTCCGCTGAACTGGGACCGCACCATACGCTCCTTTCACGCCCAGCCCCTGCATGTCTTTACAGAAACAAAGCTCAGGCAGAAGGATTTCAAGCGACGCAGGATTCCTGAGTCCTTGATAAACCCAACCATGAAGCCACAAGCATCACGACGTGAGAACTGACATGTGTGGGTGGGTGGAGATGCGAGTGCCCAGCAGTGGGTTTGGCTCACTTGCAGGTTGGCCCCTCTCCATGCCAGCTGAGCACTCCCAGGGTCAAATATGGCCCTCGGCAAAATGACAGACCTTGGCCTTGCCCTCCGGTAACCAAGCTGGGTGTAGAGAGGAGCTCGGCCGGCTGAACAGGGCATTCCCTCATTTGTTTGGCACAAGCTCTCTGCTCGCCTCCTACCTGCAGGCACCGTGCTGGGCACAGGCCCATGATACTGAGTGGCTGCACCCGCCCTGCCCCCACGATGCTGACCGCCTCCCCAGCAAAGCCCCCTCCTCTCAGACTCCTGCTCCTTTGCTCTTTTCAGTATCTCTATATGCAAATCAGGGGGGAGACGTGTCCTTTGCACTTTAAAACAGCTGTAAGAAAGGTACAGGGAGATTTCTGCGTGGACCACCACTCTTCAGTCTCTGGGAAGGTATTAGGAGGTCTCCTTTGGATGGCTGCATCACCTGCCATTGTGGCCTGTCATTGTCACACCAGACACAGAATCAGCATGTCGCCTCTGTTCACACATCATGGTCAAGATCATGCGGAGGGCTGCAGCTGACAGAAGCAGCAGCTGGACACTAGAGGACACCACCTTCAACAGCAGCAGGAGGTCCCAGGAATCTTTCGACAGCCTTTGTCACCTGTCCCTAGCATGTCCACCTTGACATGTCCCAAAGAAATAAAGTTCACCAAACTTGGGGAGAGAAGGCCTCTGTGAATTCAGCAGACTGGAACACCAGGACTCAAGGTCAAGGACCCACAGAGGGCACATCTGAACTCATAGATGCCATCCCCCCCCAAAAAAAAAACAACAAAGAAACCCAACTGGGGAAATACTGTGCAGTTACTTGCCCCGTGGCCACTTTGGAGAAGTCCTGCCCAGTGAAAAGCGGGAGAGCTCTACATAGGAGGAAAGACAGAAGAAAAGAACGAGGGAGGGAGGCTGGGAAGGAAGGACAGGGAGAGGAAGAGCCCAGGAAGAATGCAATCAAACTTCCAGCTTCCAGTCTGGTGTGTAAGGAGCTTTGGGGTCATAACTCTCATTCACACAAGAGAAAAGCTGAACAAACTGAAAATCGGTCACTTTCCTTATATCCAGCAGAGAACTGAGATCACAGGGTGAACCGCTGCAGGTGGGCAGACACAGAGAGTCACAGCTTAGCAGAAACCCAGGAGCAGGAACCTCTGTGGGAACCAGTTCAGGGTCCTTTTACCAAACACTACTTGTCCCATATTCAACAACAATGACAAATGACAAAGCGTATTAAAAGGAAAAAAAAATCCAGTTTGAAGAGACAGAGCAAGCATCAGAACCAGACTAAGATATGATGTTGGAATTATCTGACTGAGACTTTAAAATAACTATGATCAATATGCTAAGGGCACTAATGGAAAAGGTAGACAATACATAAGAATCGATGGCTAATGTAACCAGAGATGGAAATTCTAAGAAAGGACCAAGAATTTCTAGTGATCAAAAGCAGTGTGATGGAAATGAAGAGTGCCTCTGATGGGCTCATTAGTAGGCTGGACATGGCTGAAAATCAGCAAGTTTGAAGATATATCAATACAAACTCTCCAAATTGAATAGCAAATTTTTAAAAACACTGAAATAAACAGAATAGAATATCCCAGAATTGTGGGATAATTACAAAAGTTGTAACATGCATAATGGGAAAAGAAAGAGAGAAAGAAACAGAAGAAATACTTGAAGCAATAGTGCCTGAAAATTCCTGAATATTAATGATACCAAACTACAAATCTGGGAAGCTTAGAGGACACTAAACAGAATAAATGCTGAAAAATCTACGCCTGGGCATACCCATAATGAAGCTGCAGAAAATCAAAGTCTTGAAAGAAGTCAGAGGGAAAACCACCTGACATATTGAGTAGCAAGGAGAAAAAATTATATCGAACTTTTCTTCAGAAGCCACACAAGTAAGAAGAGAATGGAGGGAGATTAAATTTAAAGTATTGAAGGAAAAAATCACCAACCTAAAAATCTGTATCTTGCACAATTATAAAGACTATCTCAGACAAAGTTTGAAGACGTTTGTCACCAGTAGATCTGCCTTGAAAAAAGTGTTAAAAGAAGTTCTTCTGAGAGAAGGAAAGTGACATAGGTCAGAAACAGATCCACATAAAGAAAGAGCATTAGGTAAGGAATAAATGAAGGTAAAATAAAAGCTTTCATTTTTCTTATTCTTAACTGATCTAACAGATAGTAATGTTCAAAACAATTAACAGCAACAATATATTCTGATTAGCTTCTGGATAAATGAAATGGATGGCAGCAATTTATCAAAAAAGGGAGGGAGGAAATAGAAATACTTTGTTATAAGGTACTTACACTACACATGAAGCAATGCAGTGTTATGTGAAAGTGGACTTGGGGAGTTCCCTGGTGGTCTAGTGGTTAAGGACTCGGCATTGTCACTGCTGTGGCTCGGACTGCTACTGTGGCTCGGGTTCCATCCCTGGCTTGGGAACTAGCACATGCCACAGGTGCAGCCAAAAAAAATAAATAAGAAAATAAATAAAAATAAGGAAGCACAACTGACATACGAAGAAAGGAGAGAGAAAAATGGAAACATAAAATGCTAAATTAAAACCAGAGAAAGCAGAAGGAGAATAGAAGATAAAAACAGAAATAGAGTCAAAAATAAAAAAAAAAAAAACAAGGGGAGTTCCCGTCGTGGCGCAGTGGTTAACGAATCCGACTAGGAACCATGAGGTTGCGGGTTCGGTCCCTGCCCTTGCTCAGTGGGTTAACGATCCGGCGTTGCCGTGAGCTGTGGTGTAGGTTGCAGAGGCGGCTCGGATCCCGCATTGCTGTGGCTCTGGCGTAGGCCGGTGGCTACAGCTCCGATTCAACCCCTAGCTTGGGAACCTCCATATGCCGCGGGAGCGGCCCAAGAAATAGCAACAACAACAACAACAACAACAACAAAAAACAAAACAAGAGTTCCTGTCATGGCTCAGCGGTTAGCAAACCCAACTAGCATCCATAAGGACACGGGTTCAATCCCTGGCCTTGCTCAGTGGGCTAAGGATCTGGCATTGCTGTGAGCTGTGGTGTAGGTTGCAGACATGGCTCGGATCCTGCATTGCTGTGGCTCTAGCATAGACCAGCGGCTTCAGCTCTGATTGGACCCTAGCCTGGGAACCTCCATATGCCATGGGTGTAGCCCTAAAAAGACAAAGAAAAAAAAAAAGACCAAAAAACAAAACAGTAACACATACAGTAGATGTTAATCCAGCTGTATTAATAATCCCTTTAGACATCAGTGGTCTAAGGGCTGCAATGTACGGCATGGTGACTGGCCGACAACACTGCTGAATATTTGAAAGATGTTAACAGAGTGGAGCTTAAAGTTCTCAGCACAAGAAAACTAGCTTTTGCAACTGCGCCTGCTGATGGAGGGTGACTACACTCATTGCGGGGAGCATTCTGCAATATATTTAAGTGCTGAACCACGTTGCCCATCTAGACCCATTGTAATATGTCCATCATACCTCAATTAAAAAACACCGATGGTCTAAGTCCACCGACTAAAAGTCAGACTGTCAGAGTAGCTCAAAAAACAAGACTCAATTATAGGTTGTTGACGAGAAAACACTCACTTTCAGGACTCATAGCCAACTTCTGCACATTCATAGTCAATGAAAGGAAATGAAAGTTCAAATTCACAACCAACACTGTTAATCTCTCAACAGTAACACAATCGCTAATGTATAACCAAAAAGACACGGCTCACACCCTTGGAATTAAAGGTCTTTGGAATACATTCAGTAAGATAAAAACTGCATGATAAAAATGATAGTCCAGAAGCACATTATAAAAGAACCCAAAGAACACAAAAATCATAACGATGGTCTAAATTAAATCACACACAATGACAAAGCCCATGCCAACTAGAATTGTGAGGTGAGCTAGGCAGGACTTCTCAGCGTGTGCTCCTGAGTATTTCATGAACAGACCTCAGACCCTCTTCACGATAAACGGGAAGGTAAATCTGCTCACAACTTCTTCGTAAGGCTTAGAAGACTCAGACGTATAAAGATTTTGTTTCCATATGACAAAAGTCTGTACTTTGAGAGGGAGGGAGGGCGAGAGAGAAAGAGAAGGGGCCAGTGTTCAGCCCAACTCCGTAAAAAGATGTATTAAAAGTCTACAAGGAAATGAAGCCTTCCTTGTATTGTGCAATCAGACCTCCTTTACCCTCTGAACTCTGTTCCTTCCACGGGTCTCTCTGGCAACCAGGATACAAATACTCAGTGGTGGGGCGGGGAGAGGATCAGCTTTATGGAGTTTCCTGCAGAGCCAGAAGCCCCGGGACGGTGCTGTCCATCAATGCCACCTTCTCTCAGGCCCCTTGCATCTCTGGAAGGGTCCCTGTGTGCTCAGCAAATCCCCACGTGCTTCCCTCCATTTCCCAGACTCCCTTGCAACAGGTGGGGTCATGTGACTTCCCAGCCAATGACGTCTGAGTGACAATGACTTGGGTCACCTTTGTGCTGAGGCACATGAGAGCCCGTGTGGCTTCTCTTCTCTCTCTTCCTGCTGCAGACAGAGACCGTAGAAGCCACCTGCTGGGCTGGTGGTGTGACCAGAGCGGGAGGGCTGGGTCCCTGAACCGCCTGCCAGAGGAGAGCCCCAGTGGACCTGGAACTGACATCTCAGGGTACCTCTGTCACCACAGCATGGCCTCACAAACCTAGCTGACACCCTCTCCCTAAAATTCCACCTGTCCGTCTTCTTCAAAATTCAGCGTGGGCATCACCTCCCCCTGGGAGGTGTCACGGATGTCACTTCCTACCCCAGACTGGGTGGGGAGCTTCCTCTGCACACACAGCCCCTGGGCTTCCCTTCCTCACAGGCCTGATCACACTGTATTAGAACTGTCTCCCCCACCAGACGGGGCACTCCACGGCAGCAAGGCCCTGGCACGTGCCTCCACCTCCCGCGAGCGGGGCTCAGTGCCTGCCCCAGGGTAAAGCGGCGGGCAAGGGCCTGTGACGCTGCCGTGTCCTCCTTCACACACACAGCACACGGCCTGGGAGAAGAGAGATAAACCTACCCCCCCTCCCACCAGACCCCCAAGTCCAGGAGGGAGAGGGTGACATGTCCATGAATGATCACAGCCCCAAAGAGAAAATGGTAATGAGAGGTAACCGCTGGGGATGCCCAGAGGCAAGAGGGGTGGCTTTCAGCTGGGGGCTGAGTGATGGACACAGCATCCGAGCTGGCCCCAGCAGCTAGGACACACAGCGTCTGAGCTGGCCCCAGCAGCACAGCAGGACCTGGGCAGAGAGATGAAAGACGCGGGCGCATATGCTTAGAGTCTGGGGAGCCAGGGCAGCAGGGCTCAGTCTCCTCGAGAACCACTCCTCCCCCCTCCTCCAGCTGTGGATGCCACTAGGGCTGACCCAGCCCCCTCCAGGGATGGGCACTCCCACCATGAACACAGCCCTTGGCAGAGGAAATAACCTACTGCCCTAATATCATTGCATCAACAATCACAAGCCTCCTGAGAAGTCATTCACGGCCCCAGTGGACACGGGGGAAAACGGAGGCTCTGAGAGCCACAGCCTGCCTGCGCTTGAACCCAGAGCTTTGAAAGCTGTGCCCATGGGTTCGTCCCCAAAGCCCTGCCCAAAAGAACTGCTGGCTCTGACCAAAATTCTACAAATGCTTTCGAATAATCACCGAACACCGTGGTGGAGACTGGGCTTGGGAGAATTAAGAAATGGTGGGAGGGGGAGAATTACTCAGTGAATGAACCATTCCCTCAACGCTTGCGGAAGTGCTCTGGCTTCCAGCAGGCATCTATCAATTCATATTTTGGTCTGTTTAAACCCAAATTGCCGTGAGAATAGTTAAACACCCTTGAAAGCTCCTATTTCAGCACCCCAGTGATAAGAGCTCCCTCGGGGAGCAGGAAATGAGGGAAGAACCAATTAAGGACCTGTGAGAATGCGCTAAGTGTCTGCAGAGTCATCTCCTTAACCTCAAGGTCCTGAGAGGGAGGCTTGTTCGGCACACTTGGTGCACAAGACGACCGAGGCACAGAGAGGCCGAGCCACCACCCAGGCTCACACAGCCAGAAAGGACTCCTGCCACGCGGCACCCCAACCTGTACCCTTCTGCGTGCCTTTCGTACTTTTGACGGTGCTTAGTACTAGCTAAAGCCACACTCAAGGAAAGACTCTAGATTTCCAAAGAACGGCAAACCCATCAGGTCTGCTCCCCTCGGCCCACCGGCGGACCGGAAGCCACCCGGCGGAGGGTCCCCACCGCACCCGAAAGCGCTTCCCAACAGCCTGCAGAAACCACACGACAGCGGCCGGCCATGCTCTGTGTTCAATCCGCACCACTAGCTCTTAGAACTCAGTCGACTACGCGTTTGACAGCTGAGCAAAGTGAGGCTCAAGGAGAGGAAGCAGGAGCCACGACCCCACCGGGCCTGAGCCTCTGAGCCTCCTCTGCGCCCACGCGGCGGCCCCTCCACCCCGCCTGGTGGGGGAGCGATAACCATTTCTCCCCCCACCACCTCCCACCCAACCCCACACCGTCAGAGTGAGGGCTGCTTGTCACCTTGCTTAGTGGCACTCCTCTCTTGGAGGCCGGGGACACAGCCCGGGCAGCCCCGCCTCTCTGCAGAATGAACAGATGCCCTGCCCGGTTCTCAGTGCCCAGCCTCGGGCTCACCCGGCTCTGCTGAACCGAAGGGGCCAGCACGCCTTTAGGCTGCACGTCTGGTGTCTTGGCTGAGATTGAGAAAATACACAAGGCTCTGCCCTGTGGAACCGGCCCCGCGTCACACCGGCTCTAGCTCCCGGAAGCTCTGGGGAGCACCCTGAGGCCCATGCGCCCTTGTACTGCCACCTGCCAGCCCTCTGCCAGCACCTGCTTCCCTGTGTGACAGCCCCTTTTAAAGGGGCTCAACAGAGTGGCTTCCGTTATCTGCAGCTGAACACAGATGGAAACAGGGAGGACCCAGAAAACCGGGTTAAAGTGGAAGAGGGACCCACAAAGCACTCTTACATGACACGGCAGCAACCCCAATACTTTGTTGCTATGAACAGACAGACCCTACCTCATCTGCACGCCACTGAGGGAACCTCTCATTTCAGACCCTCGGGCAGTGGAGTGGGGGGTTCTCAAGGGCCGCTCTGGCATCAGACTGAACTAGGATCCTGACCCCACCCCTCATCGGCTGTGTGTCTCTGGGCAGGTTACCTGTTATCTCTGGGCTTCAGTTTCCCCACCTGGAAAAATGAGGAAAGTGATAATACCTACCCCACAGGGGTGGGCCGCTCTGAGGACAGCGTGCGTTGCATTAACTAGGTGACTGAATCGTCATTTAATTATTAATTACTGTTATTCATATGAATGAGTATAAATAATTGATTCATAAGTATTACATGTTCATGGTGGGAAATATGAAGAAAACAGATAAAGATGAGATTAAACATCACTTATTCCCCCACGCCTCTGGGAACAATCATTATTAAGTCTTAACGGTTCCATCAGCTAACGTTAATAATTCATACGCATTGACACACACTCGCGCATGCACACACACAAGCGTGCACGCACACCACAGCAAAGGCCAGCCTGCTCCCCGCTGGACCCTCTAAAGCCTGGGCACTGCCCCCTCCCAGCTTCGACCTGTGTTTGAAGGTTTCACATGGGCTTCGAGATTTCATTTGTTAAAAGGGTCCCACCCCAGCTAAAAAAAAGAAAGCATTTGAAAACCACAGTGTCAGAAGATTTCGAGGACATTGCAAAATGTTCTCGATGTGTGTTACAGGTGAAACTCCTCGCCCTCCTGAGAAGAATCTCTGTTGAAGACGTAGCCCCAGGACCTCAGACTGCGACCTCGTGTGGAGATGCGGGCTGGAGCGGAGTAATCGGGATAAAGCGGGTCTGCAGGGTGGGCCCTGATCCGGCAGGACTGGGGTCCTTATAAAAAGGGGAAACTTGGCAGCAGACCCAGGGGCAGGGGCCCGCGAGGATGAAGGCAGCGATCAGGGGCGGCATCTCTCAGCCAGGGAGCACCGAGAAGGGCCAGCAGACCCCCAGAAGCTGGGGAGAGAGGCCTGCAGCAGATGCTCCCTCACAGCCTCGGAAGGCACCTGCAGCCTCCCGAATGGGGAGAGCAGAACCTGCTGTCATGTCAGCCGGTCCAGCCTGCGGTCCCTTCGTCCCGCAGCCACAGCAAATTAATGCGGTGTATTTACGGAGCAGTGGGAGGGGCATATAAACTACGTCTCACTTTAAGGGACCATTTCACACACACACAAAGAGCGAAAAGAGGCTGGAGGGAGGGCGGCAAAGGTCAGGACGGCTCTCCAGCTGGACATCCAGGCTGCTCCCCGCTGTCCCTCGCCTTTCTCTTTGGGGGGTGGGGCCGTTAACAGTTGTGGGCCAGACCCCCTCCTCACACACTGTAGGCACATCTGCCCCCCCATGGAGTGGCTGCTGGGATGCGGGGCCCACGGCCCCCCCACACCAAGGGGTGTGTGTGCCCAGGGCCCAAGCTGTCAGCACCAGGCCTGGCAGACCTCGTCTCCCCGGGTCGTCTTGAGGCTGTTCCCGGGGATGTGGACTGGCCTTTCTTGGCCTCATCTCCTGGGTCAGGGTTGGGCCCACCTGCTGAGACAACAAGACTTTTCATCCCTTCTCCATCTGTCTGCTCCAAATTCTCCACAATGAACACGTAATACCTGTGCATAAAAGCGGGATTAAAAAATGCTCAAACAGGGAGTTCCTGTCGTGGCACAGCGGAAACAAATCTGACTAGGAACCATGAGGTTGTAGGTTCGATCCCTGGCCTCGCTCAGTGGGTGAAGGATCCTGCATTGCTGTGAGCTGTGCTGTAGGCCGGCAGCAACAGCTCCGATTAGACCCCTAGCCTGGGAATCTCCATATGCTACAGGTGCGACCCTATAAAGACAAAAGACAAAAAAAATAAATAAATAAAAAATGCTCAGACAACTTGATAGATAGCATTTCTCAGATCTGGTGGTAGGTACCCTTTGGGCATCAAGAAAAATGGAATTAAATGAGAATTGCAAGAGAGATAATTAATGTTCCAAAGTCCACAGTAAGCTCTTATCGGGTGTGAAGCGCCTGAGCACCTGGCGTATGGCAGACACTCAGAGACAGTGGCCTTCTTCCCCATGCTTTAGAGAACCAGAAACCGATGCTCTGAGAGGGAAAAGCACTTCCCAAAGACCCAGAGGGAGCCAGGTCTGTGGGACCTGTGGCCCCAGGACAGCCTGGGTTCCGCACCTGGCGTGAACGGAGGGCGCCTGCTCCTCTGTCTCGACCATCACTACTCACCCCACGGAGAAGGAGAAACAGCCCCGGGAGTGGAAAGCGGCGTGTATCTGAAACCCTCCCCGAGTCTCCCCTTAACCAACCAAACACCGACTGTGTTCTCCCCATCCCTCCACGCGGTTAGGGCACCAGCCACCCCCACCCCGTGCCTGGCCTGAGAGTCCCCGTCCCCAGCTCCTCTGCCCACATTCTCCTTCCTCTTAACATGTTGGGAGCTGTTTGGGCACCGAAGGGAAAGTCCTCCAGGACACGGACGCTGAGGACAGCTATTGACCTGTGGGCCAGCGCTGGCTCTGGGTGACCTTGGCAACCATTGCGGGAGGAGGTGGGGGAGCATCCGTGGGGAATCTGCTCCAGGCTCCGAGAGGGAACATCCAGCCCCTGAAGCGTCCAGTGGAGCTTAGGCTTCAAAACAGTGCTGATCAGTTTTCCCCTTCAGTTTAAAAGTCCCATTACTCCACTTAAGGGACTTGGGAAAACACAGAAACAGAAAAAGCAGAGGAAAAGAAACTTCTCCCATGTCCCACTACCCTACCCTGAGTGCTCGTAATGCTCCGATTTCTTCTCCCACGTCTGTCTTGTTTTTCTAGGTGGACTGTTTGCTTATTTTTCAAGCTCACGTCCATGGATCACTTTCTATCTTGTCTTCTCTCCTTCACCTCATAAACTAAGCATCTTGCCAGAGACTCCGAAGGGTGGCCATGCCACGGGCTCCTCCATTCTGATGTTTGGACAGTGGGTTATTTCCAGGGCTGCTTTGCTGAAAGGAACTGCCCTGAACCTCCCCTTCCAGGCACTTCTGTGCCTGTTTAGAATTATTCCCTCCCCAGGAGTGGGTTCACTGGCCAAACATCACAAGCTTTCAAAGGGGCTTGTACTCCTTGAGGTGTCCACGGTCAGCAGTCGAGGTTAGCCAGCCCAACCCGGGAGCCCTGTGTTTTCATGATGTGTAGTTTCTCACATTCTGCTCTTTTCTTTTCTTTCTTTCCTTTTTTTTTTTTTTAAGGGTTGTACCTGTGGCACGTGGAAGTTCCCAGGCTCGGGGTCGAACTACACCACAGCAAAGCAGGACCCAAGCCACGTCTGCAACCTACACCACAGCTCACAGCAACACTGGCTCCTAAACCCACTGAGCGAGGCCAGGGATCAAACCCATGTCCTCACAGATACTAGTCAGGTTCATTACCAATGAGCCACGACGGGAACGAACTCCACATTCTGCTTTTTATGAGTCTAGTGTTTTCTAAGTGACATTTTTTTTTTTTTTTGCACTTTCAGCCAGAGCACTGCATTGATCTGTCACACAGTAAAATTCTAAGTAGACTTGGTGATACTAAAAAGCTGGATATCTTGATTTTGTTTCATATTATTAGTTTTTTTTTTTTTTCTTTTTAGGGCCGCACCCGCAGCATATGGAGACTCCCAGGCTAGAGGTCAAATTGGAGCTACAGCTGCTGGCCTAAGCCACAGCCACAGCCACAGCCACACAGGATCCAAACCACATCTGCGACCTACACCACAGCTCATGGCAATGCCAGATCCTTAACCCACTGAGCGAGGCCAGGGATCGAACCCGCATCCTCATGGTTTCTAGTCGGATTCTTTTCCACTGCGGCATGACGGAAACTCCTTATTAGTATTTTTAAAACTAGCATATCAGAACATCACTACTCACATTCCCCTTTGCAATCCTTAAAATATATGCAGACTTTGGAGGCAGCTGGCATGGGGGGTCAAGTTCATGGCCTCTGGAGTCTGACACAAGGATTCCACTGGACAAAGACGGACAGCTCCCAGCACGGGGCCCGGCTGCAGTCAGCACTCAGTCCACAGAGGCTGAGATTATTCTATGACTGAACCACCAACAGACACACTCATCTAAACAGCTCCAGCGCTGTCTGCAAGGTTTCTAAGAAGTGACGAAAGATATTGTGGGATTTTCAATGACCTCGGAGATAATCACTCAACCCCATTGTTTACAGATGAGGAAACTGAGGATGGAAAAGTTAAATGACACAGTTGGAAATGACAGAGGTTGACTCGGAACCCTGCCCCCCACCCCCCCGTGTGTGTGTGTGTGTGTGTGTGTGTGTGTGTGTGTGTGTGTGTCCAACTATACCATCCACATAGAGAGACAAATTACCCTGATGCTTCCGGGGCAGCATGGGGGACTCTCAAAGACTCGGGTTCAGCACCCACTCTGGCCCTGCCTGGCTGGGAGACTCTGGGCAAGTCACTTAACCCCTCTGAGTCTTGGTTGCCATTTGTAGAGACAATGACAGCTCTGCCTGTGAGGATTAGAGGAATTACCACAGGAAAGCACTTTGCCCAGTGCCTGGAAAAGTTTGCAGAAAATGTTAAGCCTTTGTTCTTCTGTCTTTATGCTCCTTTGAATACGTTCTGAACGCTTTCCGAGCAGGGGGCGTTGTGGCCTCCTGTCTGAAGTGGGATCGCGTCTGGAAGTGCTCCTTCTGCCATCACCGAGGCTCAAGGCTCAGCTGCCTCAGACTCCTTCTGGGGCCCTCTCTGGACTCCGGCTGATCAGGGTGACCAGGGCGCCTTTGGGTCCAGCAGGCACCTCCTCACACTCCAAAACAAAGGCCAGAGGCAGGCTTGCTATAACCACCCCACGTCCCACTTAGCCCCTTAGTTTCCCTATGGGCCTGGGATACTCTTTTTTCAATTTTAAGTTAACTTGGGCATCTCTCCTAGGACGGCAGATCTCAAAGTATGGTTCTCGGACCAGGAGCATCAGTGCTGACTGCAGCCGGGCCCCGTGCTGGGAGCTGTCCGTCTTTGTCCAGTGGAATCCTTGTGTCAGACTCCAGAGGCCATCGAGGAGCATCGAGCAACACATAAAAACAATACCCCACGATCAAGTGGGATCGATCCCAGCAATGGGAGGAGTTTTAACACGCCCTCTGAATGATCCTGATGCATGCCGCAATGCAGTGTTTCGTTTTTTTAACTTAAATGGGAAGCAAAAGAAGAGTCTCACAGGGACTCTCTGGCCGTCTGGGGACGACGAAGGCCGGCAGGGCCCAGGGCCAGACCAGCCAGCCCCCCTGCTGCTTCCTGGTGGAGGACGGCTCAGGCAAGCACCTTCCCTCCCCTCAGGCTCCTCATCTGGAACATGGGACCACAGCACCACCTCCCAGCATCCATGGGATGAAAGGGGAGATGCTGAGCCAGGCTCGGCACAGGGTCTGGGGTGGCGAGACTGGCTTGGGGGGAAAGAGCTTCGCCATGATGCCTGCAAAGGTCTGATATGGACAAAGTGTCCACCTTTCCTCCCTGTGTATCCTTATATTAAAAGGTTGCAAATCTGATGTAATTTCATCCTTTAAAAGCCCTGGCCTTGTCAGCCGTTCCTTTCCAACTCAGGTAAAACTATAATGCCGCAACAAAGGGATGAAAGCCGTTATACATTAAACATACTTCACACCTAGATACAAAGAAAGCCCAGGTCTAGACGGCTTCATGGGTGAATTCTACTCAACATTAAAGAAAAGTCAATACTGGTCTCTTACAAAAAGTCAAAGAGAGGTAAACACCTCCCAGTTCGTTGTATGAGGACAGTATTACCCTGATACCAAAAGCAGGCAAAGACATCACAAGAAAAGAAAATCACAGAATAATATCCCTTAGGAATACAGACGCAAAAATCCTCAACAAACTGGTAGAAACAGAAATGGAGCAACATATAAAAACAATACCCCACGATCAAGTGGGATTGATCCCAGGAATACAAAGTTAGTTTAATATCCAAAACTAATCCCTTTCATATACTTTATTAATAGAATAAAGGACAAAATCCTCATGACATCTCAATGCAGAAAAGGCATGTGGCAAGATCTATTACCCTGTCATGATAATAACACTCAACAAACCAGGAACAGAAGGGAACTTTCTCCATGAAGTAAGGGGAGTCTCCAAAAATCCACAGCTAATTCACACTCAGTGGTGAAAGACCAAAAGCTTTCCTTCGAAGATCAGGAACAAAACAAGAATGTCTATTCTCATTACTTCTATTCAACATCACACTATAGGTTTATCCAAGGCAATTAGCCAAGGAAAAAAAAAGAAATGGGAGTTCCTGTCATGGTGCATTGGAAACGAATCCAACGAGGAACCATGAGTTTTGGGTTTGATCCCTGGCCTCACTCAGTGGGTTAAAAATCCGGCATTGCCATGAGCTGTGGTGTAGGTGGCAGACACAGCTCGGATCTGGCGTTGCTGTGGCTGTGGTGTAGGCCGGCAGCAACAGCTCCGATTGGACCCCTAGCCTGGGAACCTATATGCCGTGGGTGCAGCCCTATGAAGACAAAAAAAGAAAAAAAAAGAATAAAGAAAGAAAGAAGAGGCATTCATATTGGAAAAGAAAAGGCAAAACTATCTCTACCTGTAGATGACATGAACTTGTGCATAGAAAACCCTAAGGAATCAACCAAAAAACACAACAAACTCTTAGAACTAATAAACGAGTTCAGTAAATACAATCAGTTGCATTTCTGTACATCAGCAATGAGCAATGAGAAAACACAATTAAGCAAACACCCAGATACAGTCCAGAAGCCACAGGTATATTTGTGCATCACCCTGAACGAGCCTGACTGTCAACAATCACAAAAGAAGCCTCAGCAGCACGAGCGCCTGTTCCGTGCAAGGCACTCAGCCAGGCTGTTCCCATGCAGGATCTCTGTCAACTCCCACAACCTCGGTAACTGGTGTTCTCCTTGCTTGACTGATGCGGAACCTGAGGATCAGAGAGGTGAGAGGACTTGCCCAACGTCACACAGCTGATAAAGAAGCACCAGGCAGTTTGACCCTAAAGCCCATGTCTTGTCACTGCACTGGACCCAGACAGCCCTCCCGGCCCTAGTGGTTCTCACACAGAGCCAATAGTGCCACACATCAGAAACCCTTGGGTCTCTTAAAAATATACCCCTGCTTGATGAATGGATAAAGAAGAGCCACACACACACACACACACACACACACACACACACACACACACACACACACGGGAATACTACTCAGCCATAGAGAGAACAAAATTTTGGAGTTCCCGTCGTGGCTCAGCAGTTAACGAATCTGACTAGCATCCATGAGGACGCAGGTTCCATCCCTGGCCCCGCTCAGTGGCTTAAGGATCCAGCATTGCTGTGAGCTGTGCTGTAGGCCACAGACACGGCTCAGATCCTATGTTGCTGTGGCTGTGGGGCAGGCCAGCTTTGCAGCTCCAATTCGACCCCTAGCCTAGGAACCTCCATATGTTGTGGGTGTGGCCCTGAAAGGCGGAGGGAGCACAAAATTTTGCCACCTGCAACGTCGTGGATGGATGTGGATGGACTTGGAGGGCATTATGCCAAGTGAAATAAGTCAGACGGAGAAAGATACTGTATGATATCTCTTATATGTGGAATCTAAAACATACAACAAACGAATGAATATAACATAAAAGAAGCAGACACACAGATACAGAGAACAAATTAACGGCTACCAGTGCATGCGTCTGGAGGCAACATAAGGGTGGGGAGTGGGAGGTCCCAACTACCGGATGTGAGATGTGTATCATACAACACGGGGAATAGAGCCAAGGTTTTGTAATAAATATAAATGGAGTGCAACTTTTAAAAGTGTACAAAAATAAATTTTTAAACTAAACAATTCGAAAACAAACAAATGACAATTTGAAACTTAAAAATAAAATGCCCATGCCCACGCCTCAGCCCAACCTGAAAGAACCTAATTTAACTGATCCTGGGTGGGGCGCAGACCCTGGCATTTTTTTTTTCCTAAAGCCTCCCAGGTGAGTCCAAAGCGCAGCCTGGGGGTCAGGTGGAGGCTCTGCTCTGGTCGTCAGCAGAAGCGGAGGCTTCTCCAGGCTCTGCTCGCACCCAACCCCACGTGAAAGGCGCCGATGGGCCCAGGCCAGCAGGTGTGCTGCCTCCTGGAATTCCAGACACAGCGCCTGGAATTCACATAGGGAGCTCAGCCACGCTGATCTCATGCTGACATTTGACTCTTCTGACTTTTAAAAACGTACCTAACAAACATGTGCACTGACCATTCGTGCCCAATCGTCCTTGGCGTTTAAGCATCACCGTAAATGGTAGGCCTGACAGGATACGCAATGCTTATTTTGAAACCCCAGTCCAGTTAAGTTGGGTGGAGGCTGGAGAGCAGGAAGCAGAAGACGCTGGTCCGATCCACAGCTCTGGACGTCTCATCTCTGTGCCGACGCCCAGGGACACGGGTGTTATCACCATGCCCAGTTCTCAGGCGAAGAAACTAGAAACTGCAGCCCAGAGAAGTTGCACAGCTCATATGCAGCAGAACTGGGATTCACATACACACACACACACACACACACACACACACACACGACTGATTCACGCGCCGGCCTGGTCCTGCCCACCCAGCCCAGCTGCCCTCTGTGCCCATGGCAGTCTGATAAGTGGGATGCAAATGACTTCCAGTTACGAGGGAACCTCTTCCCCGAAGCCAACTTTAACTAGAAAAGTCTGATCAGTACAGACAACACTGAGCGCTGACTCCATCAGCTCAGACGGATGGGCAGGGCGTACCACGCTGGTCATGCTCCAGGCCTCATCCCCTTTAACGTTCACCCTGCCTGCCTATCTCACAGCTCAGGACACAGAACCTCAGAGAGGGTAAGCAGTTCCCCCCATGTCACACAGCCAGTACATCAGGGAGCGGGGTTTGAGCCTGGATCTGGGTTCTTCCCACCATACGCTCAGGCAAAGTGAGAGAATGACACGAGAAACTTCTCTACCTCATTAAGCAATGGCGTGGAAGTTTCGAAAGACCAGCTCTTAAACTCATTCACTTAAGGAGCCTAACGCACAGTCTGTTTTCTAAAAAGTATACATCGCAAGTCACAAAGAAACCCTGACGGTCCACAGAGAATGTGTGTGAGCCATTTCTGCACATTCAGAAACACGAAATCCCTGAGTGCCCGCTGCGCAAGGCTGGGCCCTGAACGGTGGTCTCATCCGCTCCCAGCCCTCGTGGCCCCAACTGTCCTCCACCTTCCCATCACATCGCCGCCTGCATGGCTTCAGAGGGTCCTCCCGGTTCAGCGTCTAACCCCACTGGCCAAAAAAAAAAGCTCCGCCCGTCTGGCCGCACACTGCAGTACTCCAGGCTGAATGCCAGCGAGAGTGCAAGGACGCGATGACGGTGGTGCCTCCACTCAGACCAGGAGCAGGGCAGGTGCTTCTCCTGATGAGATGCTCCATGCAGCCATTAGCTTGGTCCCCAAAGCTGGTTCCTGCTCGGCAGGTTTTCCAGACCTGAGGACTGATGCCGCTTTGCTTTTGTTCTTTCCTCAGCAAAGGAGGATTTTAAGCTTCAGCTTCTGAACGCCACAAAACGCATGGGAGCAAAGAGCTTTGCAAAGGTATCAGTGTCCCAGTGTCTCCCTTCCACCAGCTGTCCAGGAAGTTTCAAAGCTTTGGAGCAGCACATGGCATCCACCCACCACGAGTGCCACACCTGCCACCAGGGGGCACAGGGCCAGTCTGCAGAGGCAAAGACCCAACCAGCAGATTGCCTGTCGGGGCTTTTCTTTATAACTCATATTCTTAATGATAAAAGCAAAACCATAGTAAATCAAAGAAGACTGAGGCATTCGGAAAAGGAAACAAAATTCACTTACAATCCCCACCCCACCCCCAACACACGGCATCTTTGTAGCCTTTCTTCCCAAGGAAGAGACCAGCAGGGGAGCAGGCACTTAGTCCAAGCCCTGGGCAGACCCGCCCACTCGGCCCTCAGTTCTCAGGTTTGGAGAATGACTCTCGTGATTTATAGACAGGAAAAGAGAGTTCAGGAAATTAAGTAACATGGCCCAAGGCCACCTGGGTAAGAAATACTGAGTCCAGGATCTGAAGCCAGATCTGACTGTACCTCAGTTTGTCCCAAACGTGCTGGGGATGGAAGGACTATTCACGCTGTCTCTCCTCCAAAGATGACAAAAATGGGCAAAAAACTTACCTATCATAAACCTCAGTATTTACATCTGCGCATAGAGTCAGTTCGAATCATATCACATTCTCATTTTGCCCATGGGGTCCGCTGCTCTCCGCCAGGATGTAATGTTTGAGAGTGCGGCGGGCCTGCGCCTCTCAGCCCCCCATCAGCACAGAGCAGGCCTTCATCGGCCGCTGGACTGGAGAACACTTCTTATCCAGGCTCAAAAGCCCATCTCAGACCCTCAGCGGCAGCATCCTGCTGGCAGTCAAATTCTGTAGCACAGCCGCCACTGACCTCCCCCACCCGAATCCCAACTCTCCCTACAGCAACCTGCCCTCCAGCTGGGCTGCTCCCCTCACCCCCGGCCCTGGCCTCTGGCCTCCCCTCCTCTGCAGGTCTCCTCCCCCGGCGCCACTGCTTGCCGGGAGCACCACCCCCCTCACCTTCCCAGGTGTCCACCTGCCTAGACTCCAGGTCCTCCACGGCCACTGTCACATTCATTGTTCCAATGAAATGCCCCAAAGGATGCTGTATGCCAAGCTCGGGGGGTGAAAGGCGAATGAGCTGGATAGTGTCTTCGCCCCTGCTCCCACAGCACAGAACATTCTAGAGAGAGAAGAGCAGCTCCCAAGCGCGGGCTCGTGCTGTATGCTCAGTGTGACGGTCCTAATCCTTTGAAAGGGATGCCCCCCCCCGCCACGCCCATTTCCAAGATGAGGAAACTGTGACCCAGAGAAATGAAGTGACTCGGGGAGACGGAAGATGGTGGTGGAGGAGCAGGACGTGAGGCTCGCCTACTCCCACAAAGTCATTGCAAATCCATCTATTTGTGGAACTATTTGCCCAGAAAATGTGCTGAATGCTGACAGGAGAAATTAAGGGACTCGCCAAGATCGTGGGCTGGGAAGTGCCCCCCGCCCATGAGGGGTCACTCTACCTAAACCTTGACTCCTGTGCCCTGAACTTCAAGAGCGGCTGCAGCTCATCTACCTCTGTGTCCCCAGGGCCCTGCCGAGCACCTGACACAGCAGGGACACGGCCCTGTGTGCTGAATCAAGCAGTTTCCACGTCTGGGAGCAGACACACGCTTCCACTCCCGGCTCTGAGGCAGCGTCCCCAAAACCGCCTCTCCAGCTTGATGAACAGCCAGGGAGCCGGCAGCGCCTGCGGCAGTGTCTACCTGGCCTCCTCCCTGAAGCCCGACAGCCTCCATCTGGGCCCGAGAACACGGCCTGATGCTGCTTATAGGAAGCAAAGGCTTTATAAAGCACCTTTGAAAATGCAGGTCTCTAAAATCAGCTTCCGGAGTTCCTGTCGTGGCTCAGCGGTTAACAAATCTGACTAGGATCCATGAGGATGCGGGTTTGATCCCTGGCCTCGCTCAGTGGGTTAAGGATCCGGCATTGCCATGAGCTGTGGTGTAGGTCGCAGATGCGGCTCAGATCTTACCTTGCTGTGGCTGTGGCGTAGGCCGGCAGATAAAGCTCCTATTCGACCCCTGGCCTGGGAACCACCATATGCTGCGGGAGCGGCCCAAGAAATGGCAAAAAGACAAAAAAAAAAAACCTGCATGGTCAACAGACAGTGCCCTAAATGGGAGCAAGAAAGCCACATTTCTTGGAATTCTGGCCGTGACACCCCACTGCAATCAGCTGAACTGTCCTGACTTACCCCAGGGCTTAGACTCCCGGGCCATGGGGGCCTCAGTTCTAGACCCCGCTGCTTTGGTCACAGGATGGACTGGGGGAGAGGGGGGGGTGCCCTCCAGCGCTGACAGTCCTGGGGTTTGATCCCTCAATTTGCTGTGTGACCTTGGGCCATGTGTCGCCTCTTTCTGGGCCTCAGTTTCTTCCTTTGGAAAATGCTCATTTGGCCTGGACAGTGTTTCGGCCAGCCAGTTGCAACTGCTGTAATTTCTACATAAAATACATACAACAGGAGTTCCTGTTGTGGCTCAGTGGTTAACGAATCCGACTAGAAACCACAAGATTGCAGGTTCGATCCCTGACCTTGCTCAGAGGGTGAAGGATCTGGCATTGCCGTGAGCTGTGGTGTAGGTTGCAGACTTGACTCGGATCCCGTGTTGCTGTGGCTGTGGTGTAGGCCGGCGGCTACAGCTCCGATTGGACCCCTAGCCTGGGAATCTCCATATGCCGCAGGAGCGGCCCTGGAAAAGGTAAAATGACACAAAAAAAAACCAAAAAAACAGGTAAGTGGAGTTAGTTGATTCACAATGTCATGCTAATTTCTGCTGGACAGCAAAGTGATTCAAAATACATACATTCTTTTTTATATGTACTAAATTTTAAAAATCAACTTTAAGTGGACAGCTCAAAGGCTTTCAGCAATCAAGATAAAGAATATTTGGGGGAACCCCCAAAAGTTCCCTTGGCAACTTAACTTTTATTTGCTTGGTATTTCTCTTTAAAATGACTGTGTTAAAAACATATATGGCTTCAGCTTGATTTCAATATTCTCAAACTCACAGGCTTAATGGGCTAGTTACATTTTCTCTAACACACTAAAATAATTACTATTAAAATAAAATGTCCAAGAGCCACCTAAAATCTTCTCGCATACCTAAAGAGTCGCGCATGCCCCACGGAGAAAATCTCAACGAGATGACTGCGTCCTCCCGAGGCCCCTGTAGCTCTGAAATTCCACATCCTTCTTGTCACCAAGTCTAGCCTGGGCCTGTATACAGCAGGCGCTTACTCAGCACTGGCTGTTGAACACTAGTGGCAACCTGAGGTCCATCTCCCTGCCATCTCTGACCAGCCACGCCCAGCGGCAGGCAGCTAGCTTCTGTTCCCGGGGCTGATAAACACCGCCTTCAGAGAGCCAGCCACGGCAGGGCCAAGGGGGGCAGAGGGAGGGGGGCACAGCCGCAGGGCCGAGCAGGCAACCAGGCGGATGCAGAAGCGAAGCAAATCGGTGAAAGTGCAGAGGCCACGTTTGGGAGCGCAGCTCTTCATTCTCCATCCTCTGCCTGCATTTTTTTTAGCCCACTCAGTGATTTTAATAAACTCGGGCACTCTCACATCAAAACCTTTTGCAAGAAAAGCCCTCCAAGATGTCACACGAGCATTCCCAGAAGGATTTACCACAAAGAGTGCACAGAGAGACGGCTTGCCTTCCAAGTCCCAGTTTCAGGGCGAGCTAAATAATTGAAGGGAAGCCTTCTGCGCCCTTAGCAACTCGGCAAGGAGTTTGGCAGATGTTTGCAGTCCTTAAAAAACACACACACACACAGAAATAGAAAATGAACAGGGTGGTGGATCACAGCCTAAAAAAAAAGGCACCACCGAAAAAGTAGGCAGGGAAACACAGCCTGACTTTTAGGAGCCCTGCAACACTGGGGCCACTGCACACAGGAGCCGTGGCCCGACTCCACAGCCCGGCAGATGGAGCCTCCAGCCCAGCCCACAGCTGCCAATGCCACCTTTTCAATTTACTGATTATCCAGCTCGATTCCAGCCCCTACACCCGGCCGTAACGATCTACTGACACCACCCCGAACACAGAGCTACACCTTTGCAGGTCCTGATTCACCAGCCAGGATGGCCCTTCCCTTCTCCTCCTCTTGGAAAACTCCTATTCATTCGTCAAAGGCCGAGGAATGATGGCCAAGTTCAACCATCACCCTTCACAGGAAGCCTCCCCTCGGAGAATCTCCCCCTCCACGGAGCAGCTCAGAGCACACGGGCTGAGCAGGGTGGTGTGTTCCACGGGGCCGGGACCAAGTTCTCAAGGGCCTTCTTTCCTTGTCCAGTGTGGGAGGAATTCCCAGTTCATCCCCAGGCAGTGTGGGGAGTCGGGGGGGTGGAGGGTAGAGAGGAACAGAGAAGCGCATCCAGACCAGCGTGGTAGGAAGACATTTCTGCTGACAGCGTGGGAGACGAGCTGAAATCGGGTCTATGACAAGAAAGTGATTCTCTGGCATCGAATCGTCTATGCGTGGCTGCCTGTATCTGCGGCTTCCTTCCAGAGTCACTGCCGTGCCCAGACACCCTCCATGTGGGGGAAGCGGGACCCCCCCTCCGCTTGCAATGGAGTATCTATCTCAACCACCACTACCACAGCTGCCATGCACACAACACAGCCTTACCATTTGTAAGCCCTGCTCTTTCATCCTTCCAATAGCCTTAACATGTAGGTACTATTATTGTCCTGTGTTAGGGATGCGGAAATTATGGCAAGGCTCAGGAAGTTGCTCCAAAATGCCCAGGTCGGAAGTTCCAGTCGTGGCTCAGGGGAAAAGAATCTGACGAGCATCCATGAGGATACAGGTTCAATCCCTGCCTTGCTCAGTGGGTTAAGGATCCAGTGTTGCCGTGAGCTGTGGTGTAGGTCGCAGACGTGGCTCGGATCCCACCTTGCTGTGGCTGGGGTGTAGGCCAGGGGTTTCGGCTCTGATTCCACCCCTAGCCTGGGAACCTCCATAGGCCACAGGTGCGGCCCTCAAAAGAAAAAAAAAAAAAGAAAGAAAATGCCCAGATAACAATGGGGAAGGACCCCAGGCAGTCAGACCAGGGCTGGATATGCTGGCTGGAAAAAAACTACAGCAGACTCACACCTCAGCCTTAGAAAGGCAGCCCAAGTACCACTGCCCAATTTACCCTAAAGAAACCACGGGAAATGAGAAGGGAGCCACGGAAGAGTTACACAAGTATCCAGCTCCGGGGATGTTCATGGATGCCTTCGGTACAAAGAGAAAACAAGAAACTGCTAAGTATTTGCAAAAATATCCAAATACTAGCCAAGGTCCTGAACCACTGTGCAGCACCCACAGCGGGAGGCTGTGAAGGCCTTACCATGCTGATAGAGGCGTGAACTCTGTTTCTCACAGTTCTGTTTGAAGCCTTCCTGCCCCCGGAACTCCCAGAGTGAGTATGAAAATGAAGATTCCTGGGCTCCCCCCGAGACCTCATGGCGGGCAATGTCTAAGGCGGGGCCTGGCAATCAGAAGTTCTGCACGTAGCCTGGTCTGCCCGGTCATGTTCGAGAAATACTGCTGGGTGAATGCTTACTATCATGGAACCGCTCAGCTCCAGGAGTAGTTGTTTATTTCCTTATTTATTTGGCTGTACCCTGGGCATGTGCCAGAGTTCCTAGGCCAGGGATCCAACCTGTGCCACAGCGGTGACAAGCCTGGATTCTTTTTTTTCTTTGTAGGGCCGTACCCGCAGCATAAGGAAGTTCCCAGGCTAGGGGTCGAATGGAAGTTGCAGCTGCCAGCCTACACCACAGCCACAGTCATGCAGGATCCAAGCTGCATCTTCAGCCTACACTGATGCTCATACCAGTGCTGGATCCTTAACCCACTGGACAAGGCCAGGGATCGAACTCGCATCCTCGCGGATACTAGTTGGGTTTGTAACCCACTAAGTCACAACGGGAACTCCACAAGCCTGGATTTTTAAACCCCTAAGCCACCAGGGAACTCCTCTGTCAGTAGCATTTTTCACTGCAGGGTCCCCAGTGCTTAGAACAATGCTTGGCACATAGCAGGTGCTCAAGAAATGTTTGGTGACTGATTGAACCCACTGATCAACAAATTATTCTGAACTGATCTGTTAGCAGGCCTAAGGATCTGACCAGTGTGTGTGCCTTGGAGGAGCAGGGCTTGCGAATGACTTTTCACCCCGCTGCACCCACGACGAAGCCAGCCCCCAGGCCTGGTCCACCAGCACACATGCTCGTGAATACCGCCATACAGCACTCATTCTGGGCTGCATGGTTTTTTTCACTTCTCAATATTTTTTGAAATCAGAATGTGTCTTACAACCTAACCCTGTCGTGGCTTAGCTGGCAGCATTGTTTCTCTCCTTTCCTTAGTGGTACAAAAATAATGATGCATCTCCCAATCGGTGTCATCTTTGATTTATTAAAATACGGGAAGGGAGTACATAATTCGGATTAAAAAAAAAAAACTAAAGTCAGATGCCAACACAGCTAACAGATTGCCGTGCATTCCCTTTCTTATAACTTGCAAAATTTAATCCAGCACCATCTGTTTTAAGCTTTCAGCGTCAGTCCCCAGAAGTCCTGGTCATCCAACCCTTTGCTGCTGAGATGCAAACTTAAGGTCTGATGCAAATGACAGGCTTTCACCTGTCTTGCCCTGGGAAACTTCTGACAGCATCAGCTGGAGGGTTTCTCTACATCCTTGGAGACTTCGAGGTGTGCCAGGGTGATTCTGGCCCAGGCTTGGGTTCATCGCAGCCCCATGGCCCCCGGATGTCTGGCGAGGGTCGTGGTCTGTCCACAACAGCCGTTGGTCCTCAGCACCCAGAGGACCAGCCGTCTCGGCCAAGGCTCCGGAGCCCTGCACTTCCTGTAACTGGTCCCATGGCTAGAAGAGGGCCCAATGCCCCAGGCAGGTCACTCTCATCTGCAAAAGGAGCTGGGGGATGGGAATCCGGCCCAGCACACAGGGTTGTTCTCAGGACCAAGTGAGATTCATGCGAAAATTCTCTGAATAGCGGCGATTTCCATACAAGGTAATTTGTGACATTTAGGAAGACACAGATGGATAGAAATCCTCAAATCTCAGATAAAACTTCAGCATCTACTTTCCATCATAACACTTGCCTTTTTTTGACTAAAATCCATCACAGCCCAGACATTTTCTTGAGCCACTGGCACAAACCATCACTGCAGCCAAGAGCCAGGAACTCGGGCCAGAATCCCAGCCCTGTGCCCCTGGGCTGCCTTGGCACCACGTCACCTAAGCTCTCTGAGCCTCCACCTCCTCGTGTGTACATTGGGGCTAATTGTCTATCTTTTCACTTTCGTCTCTAAAACACAGCATGGAGCCTCCCGCAGGTGCTTTGCAGAACAGGGGGGAGCTAGTCCCAGGATGTCTTCATTGACAGCCACAGCACGAGGCTGGCTCAGCTTCCTGTCTGTGGAGCAGTTTATTCACCCAAAGAACAAGAGCTAACTAAGCTTCTTCAACTACTGAAGAGTTATTTGGGCCCCATTTCCAGGGCTACAGCAATAGAGAACAGCGCTGAGAGGCAGGGCCCCAGCTGGGGGACTGGCTCCACCCCTTCCCCCCCGTGCAGGACCCTAGCCAGGTTATTCTGTGCCCACGGTCTCTGACTCCCAACCTGGAAAGCGAGGATGATAAGGGAGGCTGTCAGGATGGCAGGCAGGCCCTGGCGGGCGCAGGAGCTCCAGACGCCCGGCTTCCCCCCGACACGCTCCAGCTCCCACAGCCCCAGACACAAAGCACCTTCCATCATAGGAACCGCAGTGGGATCTGCCTGCCCACCTGCTTCCAGACAGGAAGCTCAGAGAGGCTGCAAATGAACACAGGTCCACAGAGGCTTCATGGTGGGTGAAGCAAGGCCTCCAGGATTGTGGTTTCTGAAGCCCCTGCCCCGGGCCTGGCCCGAGGAGGTGGCGAGCAAATGTCTGCAGGTTAAATAATGGTTTGTTTTGGAGCCACAGGTGAGATATGACGAAGCTGAAAGGAGGGATGAGAACATTCCAGGCGGGCTGGGTGTGGGGCTGAGCAACCCCACAGGGTCTCCTGCACTCCGCCCAATAGAAAGGGTCACCCTCAGACAGGAAGTCTGTCTTTTCAGCGGAGGAAAGAAACATCTAGTTTGAAAACTTCAAGCTGGGAGCTGGTGTCGCTCTCCTTGGAGATAAAACTTGGGCTGCTCAACACAGTAGAGAGAAGGAAGGAAAATCCAAAGGAAGAGCCAAGAACGGACACCGGAATTTCACACGTATAAACAGGGAGAGAGACCAGCTCATCCGCAGCTGGGATAAACGACTATTTGGGAGCAGATAAAACTAGTTATCCACAGCGTTCCCGCTGTGGCACAGTGGGAAAGAATCCGACTAGGAACCATGAGGACACAGGTTCGATCCCTGGCCTCACTCAGTGGGTTAACAATCCCGCATTGCTATGAGCTGTGGTGTAGGTTGCAGACGTGGCTTGGATCCTGCGTTGCTGTGGCTGTGGTGTGGGCCAGCAGCTGTAGCTCCAATTAGACCCCCAGCCTGGAAACCTCCATGTGCCACAGGTAGAGCCCCAAAAAGCCAAACAAAACAAACAAAAAACTAGGTATCCACCTATGTTTAGAAATGAGAACATTCTCTAATACCATACATAAAACTAAACTCAAAATGGATTAAAGACCTAAACGTAAGACTGGACACTAGAAAACTCTTAGAAGAGAACAAGCAGAACCCTCTTTAACATAAATTCCAGCAATATCTTCTTGGATCTGCCTCCTAGAACCATGAAAATAAAAGTAAACAAATTAGGTCTCATTTGTTTACTTGAGACTAATTAGGTCTCAAGTAAACTTAATTTAAATTAAACTTAAAATTAAACTTAAAAGCCAATTAAACTTAAAATTAAACTAATTAAAACTTAAAAGCTTTTGCACCGCAAAGGAAACCATGAACAAAATGAGCAGACAACCCACAGACAGGGAGAAAATATTTGCAACTGAAGCAACCGACAAGAGATTAATCTCCAAAATATACAAACAGCTCATGCAGCTCAATATCAAAAAACAACCCAATCAAAAAACAGGCCAAAGATTTAAATAAACATTTCTCCAAAGAAGACACAAAGATGGCCCAAAAGTACGTGAGAAGACGCTCAATATCGCTGATTATTAGAGAACTACAAATCCAAACTACAATGAGGTGTCACCTCACATTGGTCAGAATGGCCACCATCAAAAAAAATCTACAACTGGAGCTCCTGTCGTGGCGCAGTGGTTAACGAATCCGACTAGGGCCATGAGGTTTCAGGTTCGATCCCTGGCCTTGCTCAGTGGGTTAAGGATCCGGCATTGCCGTGAGCTGTGGTGTCGGTAGGTTGCAGACTCAGCCTGGATCCCGCGTTGCTGTGGCTCTGGTGTAGGCTGGTGGCTACAGCTCCAATTCAACCCCTAGCCTGGGAAGCTCCAGATGCCGTGGGAACGGCCCAAGAAATGGCAAAAAGACAAAAAAGAAAAAAAAGAAAAAAGTCTACAACAATGAATGCTGGAGAGGGTGTGGAGAACAGGGAAATCCTCTGACCCCGCTGGCGGGAACATACACTGGTACAACCACTATGAAGGACAGTATGGAGGGTCCTCGAAAGACTCAAAATAGAAGTAACATGTGACCCAGCACTCCTACTCCTGAGCATATATCCAGAGATAACTAAAATTTGAAAAGATGCACGCACCCCAATGTTCACTGCAGCGCCATTTACAACAGCCAAGACATGGAAGAAATCTAAATGTCCATCAACAGAGGAATGGATAAAGAAGATGTGGTACATATATACAATGGAATATTACTCAGCCATAAAGAAGAATGAAATAATGCCGGCTGCAGCAACATAGATGGACCTAGACATTATCATATTAAGTGAAGTAAGTCAGACAATGAAAGGTATGTGCAATCTGAAAAAATTATACAAATGAACTTATTTACAAAACAGAAACAGACTCAAAGACTTTGAAAACAAGTCGATTTTCAAAGGGGAAAGGTGGGGGGAGGGACAGATTAGGAGTTTAGGATTAGCATATACACAATACCACATATAAAACAGATATTCCACAAGGACCCACAGCACAGGGGACTCTACTCAGTATTCTATAATAACCCTATGTGGGAAAAGAATCTGAAAAAGAATGATTATATGTATATGTATAAGTGAACCACTTTGCTATACACCTGAAACTAACACAACACCGCAAATCAACTATACTCCAAGATAAAATAAGAATTAAATTTTTAAAAGGGGCACAAACTACTATACACAAAGTAAATAATATACAAGGATATATTTTATAGCACAGGGAATATAGCCAATATTTTGTAATGATTTTAAATGGAGTATAATCTATAAAAATATTGAATCACTATGTTGTTCGCCTGAGGCAAATATAATACTATAAATCAACTTGTACTTCAGTTTTAAAAAGTTCCAATTAAAAAAAAATTAAACTAGGTATCCACCTTGATCCTTACAGTAAAGCAACTTTCAGGTAAATTACAAATTGAAATTTAAAAAAAAAATTCATTGACAAATGAATGGATAAAGAAGATGTGGCATATGTATACAATAGGATATTACTCAGCCATTAAAAAATGAAATAAGCCATTTGCAACAACCTGGATGGACCTAGAGATTATTATACTAAATGAAGTCAGACAGAGAAAGACAAGTATCATATCACATCACTTATATGTGTAATCTAAAAAATAATACAGGATGGGGGATGCGCTGGGGTCGTAGGATGGAAATCCTATAAAATTGAATTGTGATGATCACTGTACAACTACAAATGTAATAAATTCATTGAGTAATAAAAAATAAAATTAAAAAATTAAAAAAGATGTTACTAAAAAAAAGGACACTAAACTTTTAACATTTATTTGAAATATTAACAGAATCGATCATATTTGCAGCTGAGGCTTAGTCTATAGATGAGTTTATTCCTCTTAAAATTTTCACCTTCTATTAACTTTTAATGTTTTTTCATGTCAATACTTCCATTCAACATGGATGGCATTAAACTGTAAATTTTCTAAAGTGTAAAAAATAACAAAAAAATAAAAAATAAAAATAAAAATGCATTTCCAAAAAATTTTGCTTTTAAAAAAATAAATTAATTAAATAAAAATTTTTAAATGTAAAAATGAACTTACTGACGAAACAGAAACAAACTCATAGGCCTAGAAAACAAACGTATGATTACCAAAGGGGAAAGGGGGATGTGACAAATTAGGAATCTCGGATTAATAGGTACGCACTACTAAACATAAAATAGATAAACAACAAACACCTACTGTATAGCACAGGGAGCTATATTCGATATCTTGTAATAACCTATAATCGAAAAGAATCTGAAAAAGTGTGTATGTATTTGTAACTGAATCACTTTGCTGTACACTTGAAACATTGTAAATCACCTCTACTTCAATTAAAAACATACACTTTATTTTACATAAAAATCATAGAAGCCACAAAACAAAAAAATCTCCTAAAAACAAGTATTAAAGGAGGAAAAAGTCAGAGCATTCACAGAAGGCACCACTGTTAAACCTCTCGAGAGGAAACGCATCACAGTTGGGGGGAAACGGTTGTAACATACAAGAGAACACAGGTTAATATCCTCATTAGGTTAAGACGCTTTACAAAGCAAAATTGTTTTCAGCAACATGCCAATAGAAAAATTAGTATAAGTAACGAAGACGTGATTTTTCTGAAGAAAAGCACACGGCCAGTACCAAGAGGACAAGACTCACTGGAATCAAGTGAATGAGACCCAGGACTAGAACTCAGACGCATCACACTGGCAAAAATCCGTAATAGCCATTGTTCGCAAGGTCCTGGGAAACTGCTATTTTCATTCACTCCCGGTGGGTACAAACTGGCACAACTCTTGCGGCATGCCATTTGGCAATTTCTATGAGAACTTTAAATACGGATTGCTTTTGTTCAGCAGCTTCACTTCTAGAATCTTTCCTAAGGGAACGATCCGACGAGGAGATCATCCACAAAGCCGGGAATAACAAGGGGCTCATTAAATAACCCCTGGTACGTCCAAGCCACGGAGGCCGTGGCAAGACTTCTGTCCTATGAGTGTGTGTGGAAAGCGGGTCACGGGGTGGTCCTGTTTCTCAAGGAAAAACTCCACATCAAGACACTGGCTGACATCAGAGCTCTAATGAGCAGAGCGAGCCAAGAGAGCATTTCCATTTCAGGGGCAGGGAAGGAGGCTCTGTGAACAAAGAGGATTCTTAGAGAAGGCGGAAGGCTCCTACCGAGGGTGGGGAGGGGGGACGAATCAGGAACAGAGTGAGGGTGGGGGTCGGCTTAAGTCCAGAAAAAGGGGAGAAGAAATTAAGTCGGAGAGACGTGACGATGCCCCCATGAGAGGCAAATGTCTGGTCTGAAATACACTAATGGGACTTTTAGGATCCCCCAAAATCTTCGGATGGGGCCAGATGACAAAGATAATAGCTTTCTTCCCTATAGACCAGCAGTAACCAATCGGTGGATAAAACTAGATAATTCCATTTATGATCGAATCGAAAGGAGCAAGGAGGGAATAGCACACACGGTTCAGGAGACAAGAAAAGGGTAGCCCTCCATCAAGGACAGAAGCTGCTGACTTGAGACCCGGCAGGGTCGCCCTCAAGCCCATGCCCCCGCATCAGCACCCCCTTCTTCTCCCTGGCCCTGGACCCCTTCTCATTCCCACCTCTTCCCACACCTCCCTCCTCTGTCCCGGCTGCAGTGGTGTCACCTCCCTCCAGGGCTCCTCACCAGCAGCTGTATATACAGGGGTCATCCCCATTAAACAAACCAGCCAACCCCTGCCACCTCTGCTTTATCTCAGACGCTGAGGCTCTCATCTGGATTGCCTCCTCACTTCCTGCAGTGTGGCTTCAGCCCCTGTGCCTCCACTAGCCCCCACTCACCTCCCCTGGCATCTTACCTCCCCTGGCTTCCATGTTGCCGGACTCAGCTCACAGTCTGACTTATCTGACCATTAAGTGGACTCTGATACCATGGCCCCAGCCTTTCCCCCCAGCCACTCTCTTCCCTGAGATTATGGCCATATTTAGTCCACGGTACAACAATCCTAGTTGTTCGGGGTCACTGGGTCCTGGCCACCTGCAGGCACCAGGCTAGAGCATCATGGCCCCATCCTCTTGTTCAATCCACCCCTGGTGGTGGGGGAGCATCAATTCCATTGTCACTCTACAAACAGGAACTGGAGGCTCTAAAGGGTTGAGGAGTGTAAATTACCGAGGCTCGTCTGACCCCAGTCTGTGCTTTTCCCATGATATGATTCTGCCGCACAGGGGGTGGGAGGCCTCTAAGGAAACACTTTGTCACAGATGAGTGAAGCCCCCATCAGAGGCAGACATAGCCTCTTCAAGGTTATTTTGCTAATGCTTGTCATTCGAGCACCCAGGGGAAACAAGACCTCTTATGAGGTGACTTCCCCAACTCCCAGGACGGGTCAGGAGCCCCCTCTGGGCTCCCACAACCTCCCAGGCTTCCTCCCATCCCAGCACTGTGTTGCCTTGGCTAACCCTAATGTTTGCAAGCCAGACTGAGCTTCTTGAGGGCAGGGACTTGGTCCAAGTCGTCTGTCTCTATCCCTCAGCACAGGCCGCCACGTGGGGTACCCAGGTGGCAGGGTTAAAGCAGTAGGAGAGTAGATAGATAGAGAGATGGACAGAGGGAGAAAGAAAAGCTATTCAGTTCAACTCAGGACTTCAGTAGGGGATTTATAGCCCAAGCAGAGTTTGGTCCAGGGTAGTGGTGGGGCCCCTAAGATTCCTTCCAACCTTAGCTTCTGGGACATTATGGAACAGTCCCCTGTGCCTGGGGATGGACCTCCATTCCTGGGCTTGGCTGAGAAGGAAAATCCAAAGATACACCCCTCAAAGGAGGGAGATAAATTGGAAGACTCTCTTCAGCTAGAGAATTTTGCATTTAGGACAACTTTTAAAAATATACAAGACAACTTTTCAAAATACATTTAAAAGAATAAAATGCTCAGGAATAAATTTAGCAAAAGAAGTACAAGGCTGTCAAGTACAAAATATATTTTTAAAGAAATTAAAGAGGACCTTAATAAATGGAAAGGCATCCTATGTCCATGGATAAGACTAAATTTACCTATGATTCAACACAATTCTTATCAAAATTCCAGCTGACTTCTTTAAGAAGCTGATCCTAAAATTCATACTGAAATTCACATTTCAACATGAACAACCTTGAAAACAAAAAGATCGAAGTTTGAGGACACAGACTTCCTGATTTCAAACTCACCACAAAGTTTCTGTGATCAAGATAACATGATACTAGCGTAAGACAGACATAGAATAGAATTGAGAATTCAGACATAAACTTTTATAGTTATGGTTGATTTTTGACAATAGTATCAAGACAAATAGATAAAAAAAGAACAGTTTTTTCAACTAATGGCACTGGGACAACTGTATATCTGCGAGCAAAAAATGAAGCTGGGCACCTACTTCACACCAAATACAAAAATCAACTTAAAATGGATCAAAAACCTAAATGCAACAGCTAAAACTATAAAACTCTTAGAAGAAAACACAGGAATAAATTTTTGTGACTTGGATTAAGCAATGGTTTCTTAGGCAAGATACCCAAAGCACAAATGATGAAGAAAAAACAAAAACTGGACTTGACCAAAATTTAAAACTCGAGGAACACTGTTGTAGTGGTTTGAATCATGCCCTTCACCTGGCACCTCAGAATGTGACTTTATTTGGAAATAGGGTATGTGTAGACATAATTGGTTAAGGATCTTGAGATGAGATCATTCTGGATCTAGGGTCTTTATAAGAAGAGAAAAGGGAAAGAAGTTCCCTTATGGCTCAAGGGGTTAAGGATCCAGCATTGTCACTGCTGTAGTGCCCGTTTGAACCCTGACCTGGGAATTTCCGCACAACATGGGCATGGCAGAAAGAAAGAAAGCAGGGGGCAGGGAAGGAGGGAGGGAGACCCCAGAATGGCAAACAGGGAAGAAGTCTGTGTGAAAAAACAAGTGGTAGAGATTGGAGTGATGCTGCCACAAGCCAAGGAATACCAGGGGCCACCAGAAGCTGGAAGAGGCAGGATGAGACTTCAGAGGGAGCCTGGCCCTGCTGACACCTTGATTTCAGACTTCTGGCCTCTGGAACTATGAGAGGATAGATTTCTATTGCTTTAAGCCACTCAGTTTGAGTTATTTGTTATGGCAGCCTCAGTAAACTAATACAGACTGCATAAAGAAACTGAAAAGAAAACCCACAGAAGGATACATTTGCAGGTCATTTATGCAATACGAGGCCTATATCCAGAATATATAAAGAATTCTTACAATTCAACAATGAAAAAACAAACCACCTCAATTTTAAATAGGCAAAGGATTTAATATAAAATTTCCCCAAAGAGATATAAACAAATGGCCAACAGGCACATGAAAAGATATTGGACATCACCAGTCATGAAGGAAACGCAGATCAAACCACAGTGAGACAGCACTTCGCACCCATCAGAGAGTAAGTTTCTGTTTTAAGCCACCCAGCCTGTGGTACTTTGTCACAGCAGCCCTGGGAAACTCCGCGTGCGGGTGCGCATGAGTGTGCATGTAAACCTGTGTGTGTGTGTGTGTGTGTGTGTGTGATTTATTTTCTTTCTTTTTTAAACTGAGGCATAGTTGATTTACAATATTGTGTTCATTTCAGGTAAAGAGCCAAGTGAATCAGTTACATGTCTTTTTCAGATTCTTTTCCAGTATAGTTTATTATAAAATATAAATATAGTTCCCTGTGCTAAAGTGTAAATTCCTGCTGTTTACCTATTTCATATACAGTGGTGTGTGTCTGGTAATCCCATACTCCTAATTTATCCATTCCCCCACCTTTTTCTCTTTGGTGACCATAAATTTGTTTTCTATGTCTGTGAGTCTGTTTCCATTTTGTAACTAAATCCATTTGTATTATTTTTCAGATTCCACACATAAGTGATCTCACATGATGACTTGTCTTTCTCTGTCTGACTTACTTCACTCAGTATGTAATCTCTAGGTCCACCCAAGTTGCTGCAAATGGCATTACTCATTCTTTTCATGGCTGAGTAGTATTCCACTGTATATATGTACCACATCTTCTTTATCCATTAATCTGTCAATGGACACAGATGACTTTGTGAATAATGCTGCTGTGAACACTGGGGTACTCATATCTTTTTGAATAAGAGTTTTCATCTTTTCTGGGTGTATGCCCAGGAATAGGATGGCAGGATCATATGGCAGCTCTATTTTTAGTTTCTTAAGGAACTCCACAGTTTTCCAGACTGGCCACACCAATTCACATTCCCACCAACAGAGTAGGAGGGTCCCCTTTTCTCCACACCCTCTCCAGCACTAATTATTTGTAGGCTTTTTGATGATGCCATTCTGACCAGTGTGAGGTGACACCTCATTTGCGGCTTTGACTCGTATGTCTCTAACAATTAGTGATGACGAGCATATATGATTTATTTTTAAATTGACGTTGAACCATTAAGCAAGTGAACCCAACAAAAGTCTCAAGGCCGAGAGGAGCCACGTTCATGCTCACAGCCTGCCAAGGAGAGGAGCCACGTTCATGCTCACAGCCTGCCAAGGACAGCCCATGACCAGGCCTGACCGAAGAAATGAAACCATTAACCATGGCCTCAGAGGGGGTGTCAGGGGACAGAGGGGCAAGGAAAGTGAGCCAGGGGTTGACAACGCAGAGGGGAGTCAGCGGTCAGAGTGTCCAGAGCCTCCGCCTAAGGGACAACAGACTGGAAGTGAGACCCAGGGCCCGTCTCCCAACAGCACAGCACCCCACCCCCTGCCCCAGATCCCGCAAGTGGCTCCCTCTCGAATGACTGACTGGTGATGTCACAGAAAGAAGAACCAGAGCCTTTGCTTAGAAATGGTGGGAATACAGCCCAGGACTGTCTCATGCACTTCAGACCCACGTGCCCAGCGGGCATCTGTCCCTCACCTGGCTGACACCTCAGACGAAGCAGCCCAGAACTGGGCTCCCCACCTCCCTCCTCCATGTCAATGCCTCTGCATGTTCCTCACCCCAGGAAAGAGCCCCCCCCCCCCCCCGCCCAGTGCTCCCAGGCCAGAAACCCGGGTGTCCTTCCTAGCTACTAGCTGATAATAGCCACCCGATTATTATAACATCAGTGGATTTCAAACTGCTGGAGGGCTGATGCAGCTCACGAGGCCCAGCTCCTAAAGTCCCCTGCCTCCGCTTCTCCTGTCCCCCATGACAGAGAACCATGCCTGCGACAATCAATGATATCCCCACAACGCAGCTATTTATCTTGAGGGGAACTCCTGGGTGGCGGGTGCTGTGTGAGCTGCTTATAAACATTATTTCTCAGGTGATGCTTCAGAGCAAATAGTTTATTTCCTCCCCATTTTATAGATGGAGCTGAGCTCAAGCGAGGTTAAGAGCCTGGAGGTCACACAGCCCAGGGGAGCAGCAGAAGCAGGGTCTGTATAGGTCTCTGGCTGCAAAGCCCTTCACCTCGGAGCGTGAGGTCGGCCCCCGGGACCCTCAGCCAGCAGCCCAGGAGCCTCGAGAGGCCAGGCAGGAGCTCTCGGTCCAAGGCAGCTGTCCTTAGCCCTGCTGCCCACTGGAAAAAGCTGGAGAATTTAGTGTGGATGTCTGTGCCTGCCTCCACCTGGCCACTGAGTCAGAAATCTCCAAGGACCAAGATGGCATCATAGGCTCACCGCCCCAGGCAACGAGAGTGAAAAGAATGACTCTGGAGCAGTGATTCTCAATCTTGGCTGAGAATTCCCAATGCCCATGCCCTGCCCAGGCCCTACTCAACCCCAGGGATTCAGCAGCTCAGAGTGGGGTCCAGATCTCAGCAGTTTTTTAAGGTCCTTGGGTGATTCCAATGTGCAGACAAAATTGAAGCCACTGCCTTCAGGCCCTGCCTGCTCCCGTGTGGCCTCCGGGCCAGGAGCACAGCACCACCAGGAAGCTTGTTAGACGTGAAGGAATTCAGATGCACCCCAGACCCGCTGGGGGTGAGTTTAGCCAGTTCTCCAGGTGCTGCTGATGCAAGTTCAAGTGTGAGAAGCTCTTGTCTAGGGCCTGGCTACTCAAGGGGTCCACAGGCCAGCAGCATCAGCATCATTGAGACCTTGTAAGAGCTACAGAGTTGGGAGTTTCCATCGAGGCTCAGCTGTAATGAACCCAACCAGTATCCATGAGGACACAAGTTTGATCCCCAGCCTCGCTCAGTGGATTAAGGATCCGGTGTTGGCATGAGCTGTGGTGTAGGTCACAGATGTGGCGTTGCTACGACTGTGACATAGGCTGGTAACTGCAACTCCAATTCTACCCTTAGTCTGGGAACCTCCATATGCCTCGGGTGCAGCCCTAAAAAGACAAAAAAAAAGAGAAAGCGAAAGAGAGATACAGAGTCTCAGGCCCCACCCCAGACCCGCTGAATCAGAACCTGCATTTTACAGGAACGAGTGAGAAGACCCACCCTTCCTCCCCTCTCTGTGCCCTGCTGCCCCCAGTTCGGCTTACAAGCTCTCATCTCAACAGGCCTGGGTCCTGCTGAAAGTGACACTGTGCTGCTTGCCGGTCACTGAATAACAAGGGCAGAGTCCCCTGAACCCAGGCTTGCGAGCCGACTTGGCGCTGAGAGCAGGAGCAGGTGCGTTTAACGCAGTGCTTCTCAAACTTTAACATGCATGAGAACGACAAGCTCCTCGAACGCCCTGTAGCTGGCTCTTCGCCGGTGATGCCGAGCCCATGGGTTGGAGCCTTTCCACAGGGCTCCCAGGGACCTCCAGCATCACTCTTGGGTGAGCCTGCGTTAGAGTGGGCGCTGAAGCCAGCCTGTGAGGGTTTGAATCCAAGTCTAGCACGCACTCACTAACTGCGTGGCC
The DNA here is from genome assembly GCF_016906955.1 of Phacochoerus africanus. Classification (NCBI taxonomy): domain Eukaryota; kingdom Metazoa; phylum Chordata; class Mammalia; order Artiodactyla; family Suidae; genus Phacochoerus; species Phacochoerus africanus. The sequence goes on along the minus strand of NC_062553.1, from coordinate 4,469,791 downwards.
CTCTGCCTCAAGAGTCTCACCTGGCAAAGGAACTAGTGGCAGTTACAGCCTCCTAGGTTGTGAGGAGGAGGCACTAGATTCAGACAACTGAGGTGTTTACAAGAGTGTCTAGCGTGAACCCGTCACTTTAAGTTTTACTGCCACCACCACTACCACCACAGCTGCCACCACCCCTGCCATCCACACCTCCACCACCAGCACCCCATCACAGTCCCCTCACCGCCCACCACCCACCTCCACCGTCACATCACCACCACTGCCAACATCACCACCACCACCACCCTTATCACCACCACCAATGCCATCACCATCTCCACCCTCCCCACCCCACCCCCATCACCCTCGCCAACACCACCTCCACAGCACCGTCACCCACATCACCACCACCTCCGCCACCAGCAATCCCATCACCACCACTACCCCCCCCCCAAACCAGGTATTCACGATACAGTCCCGCCCATGAGGACAGGCAGCTGAGAGAGAAAAGGGAACAGAACCTGCCATCATGTAAATGACCTCGATTCACCCCAGCATGTGCTCAAAACCAAATGCTAAGGGGATGAAAGCAACACAGCGGCCGGCACGGGAAGACGGGAGAAGAACTTTACATGTCCCGCAGGTTGGTGGCTAAACCTCAAGAACCACCCGCCCCAGGTACCCCTCGAGGTGAGGGCTGTGCTTCTCTCACCTCCAGACTCCGAGTCCCCACACGGAGCCTGGCACAGAATCAGGAATGAGTCAGCACGCCCTGAGTTTCCAAAGTCACTTTCCCACCCAGGTTATGCCTCCATTAAACAGGAGGAGGGCTCATTTTGAAGCTGCTGAAGTGTGTATTTTTTTTTGTCTTTTTGTCTTTTTGTTGTTGTTGTTGTTGCTATTTCTTGGGCCGCTCCCTCGGCATATGGAGGTTCCCAGGCTAGGGGTCGAATCGGAGCTGCAGCCACCGGCCTACGCCAGAGCCACAGCAACACGGGGTCCGAGCCGCGTCTGCAACCTACACCACAGCTCACGGCAACGCCGGATCGTCAACCCACTGAGCAAGGGCAGGGACCGAACCCGCAACCTCATGGTTCCTAGTCGGATTCGTTAACCACTGCGCCACGACGGGAACTCCTGAAGTGTGTATTTTTACAAAGCAATGAAGATACTGAACAGTCAAGCAGTATAATATTTATCGTTAATGATGAAAACACACACAAGCTGGATTTCTCACTTCTTTCCCACAGGCTTCCCAGATGACACTGACCACGCTTCCCAGGACACGTCCCGCTCCGGCCACGAGGGAATTCCCAGAGCTCTCATTAGTATCTGCAGTCCCACCATCAGACCAGCGGGGACACTCCCGGCCTGAACCGGCAGGCAAGCTGGGGACAGCTGCCCACAGCGGGGCACGCTCATCTCTGCACTGCCGCGCACACAGTGCTGGCTGAGAAGCCAGCCCCCCAGCTTCCTATCCTGCTGAACTTTCAACTTCCTCCAGCTGGCAGTGACCCGGTCCCTTGGCACCCATGGGATGACCTGCAGATAAAATTAATAAATCCCAGCTGCAGAAACCAGGGCCTCTAATGAGGACGGAGTCAGGATCATGGAAAGATAACGAGACCCAGGCCAGGCCCACATCTAAACCCCGTGCTGCTCTGGCATCGGCCGGGGCTTCTTCCCGTCACTCCCAAGACCCCCAGTGGGCCAAGCCTGTATCGGGCCTGCGGGAGAAGAGAGGACCCCGCCCTGGCCCCGCCCGTGGTGGCTCGAGGCCCTCCCACCAGCTCAGCCCACATCAGGCTGTAGTGCCAGGAAAGAATCAGCCTGGGCAGAAGAGACTCGGGGTGGCCGTGGCCGCATTCCCCAAAGTGACCTCTGTCCCCAGATGCCCAGGGCCCTGGGATGCTCCTCCCAGGGGCTAAGAAAGAGTGTTTGAATAAGAAGGCTTCTCTTACCTGCAGGCTCTGCTCACGCGGCTTCCTCAGCCAGGAGGCCTCCCCTGCCCATCCGTTTGCTCCGCAAACACTGACTGCCCATCTCCTGGGCTCCCGGCTCCAGTGCAGATGGTGAAACAGAAACAGCTGCTGCCCTTTGCATCCCCAAGATCTGGCACAGGAAGCCACTCCTCATCAGATGACTGCAATGAAGTAAGGCCAGCCCTCAGAGCCTGGGGGTCTTCCTGGAGGAGGAGGCCCCTAAGCCATGTCCAAGGGCAAGCAGGAGGCCCAGGTTAACAAAGGATAACCTTGGGGGCACAAAGTTCTCGCCACCTCGAGGGGACCAAGACACAGAAGAGGCCAAAGACCACAGAGTGGACAGATGAACTCAGCTGAGCGTCACCACGCCTCTCCCGCTAGGAGTGCTTTTCACAACCTTTTCAATTTGCCAAGTTTCGAAACTACAGAAAAGTCCCAAGAAGAGGAGAACGCACTCCTCGCACCTTCACCTCGACTCACATTTTCCCTCAGCTCGTTATCTATAAAGACATGTTCCTATACCCGTACACCTATTTTTATGAATCATTTGAAAATAAATTCGGGACATCCTGACATCTGACCCTCAAGGCTGTGGCTTTCCTCTCTTACGACCAGAGACATCAGGAAATCACTACATGATTAGCCAAAACCAGGAAACTGTATCACTGATACATTTCAAATTCCAAGGTCACCAATTGTTGCAATAATGTCTTATGTGGCAATAACTATTTTTCTCCTCCCAGCACTTTTTAAAGAGCAGCTCTAGGCAGAATGCGACTGTCTCCGCCAGAGGTGCTCCCAACCAGCCACAAGCTTCTCCAAAGAATCAAGCGGGAAAGTAAAATGTAACGACAGCCAAAAATAACAAGCATCACCCGGTACAGAATAACCTTTGACAAGTGACAGGACAGGGTGGCTGGAAGGGATTCTGGGCACAGCAACAGAGGCCTATGAAGCCTCAGAGGACGCCAGCCCTGGTCTTTGGCTCCAGATCTAGGAAAACACAAACCACACGCCTCAGGTATGACAGGGCCCTTCTGTCCTTGGGCGCTGGCAGTGTGGACCAGGTGAAGAAAAGCAGGGGCCCTGGGCTCCCACCTCGCCACCTGCCAAGTCACTTTGGAGAGACCACACAGCCCCGGCTCGTCCCCCAGGCCCCCTGGAGCCCCCAGCCAACCCCAGGCTCTCCGGAGAAGGCTTCCAGGAGCGTAAAACCCCACCCCACTGTGTCCGTGCCCTTGCCTCCCGTTCTGGTCCCCAGCACTCCCTGATTAGACAACACCCAGCCCCCAGGGGCCTCCAGACCTGCTATGGGTGGGTGTCTTCTGCCTCTTCCCGACATCTGTGCTCCACTGGCCTCTCCCTCTCCCCCCCACCCTGCAGCCCCACCTGGCCCCTTGGCCACAGCCACCCTCGGCCACATGGAGTTCTAACCAAGGGTCCCTTCATCCGTGTGACAACCACTACCTTTCTGAGAATCAGGAAGAGCACAATATGTTGAGACTGTCCTTGGCTCCCCACTGCTGTCAGGGTGAAACCTAACTCCTTAGCTTGGACAAGCCGGTCCTCATCAGCTCCCCACCTCCCCCTACCACAGAGCCCCTCACCCGCCATCCCAACCAACATCCGAGAGCAGCAGCCCTGCCTGGCGGTCACGTTCTCCAGGGGACTGACTGCTAAGGCCATGGAGGCTCAGAGAGGTCGAGGAACTTGCCCGAGGTCAACAGCTCAGGAGTGACAGAACCAGGGCACCCAGAGTCAGCTCCAAACCGGATCCCTTCATCCCATACAAAAAGCAAAATGGTTCAGCGACACAGGCCTCTATATGCATGCTGCCTCTGGATGATGCTGGAATGGACGCTCCAGCAGTGGCTTAGAGGATGCTGGAAATACAGCTGAAGGCCGGCGTTTTTTTTCTTTATGCGATACTTTCATTAATTTTATACAAATTTTTTTTTTTTTTGGTCTTTTTAGGGCTGCACCTGCGACATATGGACGTTCCCAGGCTAGGGGTCGAATCAGAGCTGTAGCTGCCAGCTTATGCCACAGTCACAGCAATGCCAGATCTGAGCCGTGTCTGCGACCTATACCACAACTCATGACAACACCGGATCCTTAAGCCACTGAGTGAGGCTGGGAATTGAACCTGCATCCTCACGGATATTAGTCAAGTGTGTTAACCGCTGAGCCACAACGGGAACTCCTACAGCTTTAAATGTTCACAGTGGAAAAATAATACTGACTCAAAGTGACAAAGAGTTCCATAAGCATCTCACTGTCACTATGTTGTTGACATGTTATGCACAGGTGCTAAAACAGGGGACCTGATTTCAGCTGAGAACTCGCCCCTGCGTGGCTGGCATAGGCAGGATGTCCCATCCAGGCAGGTGGCGCTGCCCTAGACCATGACCTGCCCACACCTGCAGCACGCTGGCCAGCCCTGGCTCTCTCTGCACCTGGAAAAGAGTTCAGATTTAAGGCTCAGACTTTTTTTCCTCCTCCAGTTGAAGTAATAGATACCTATAGGCTCCACTTAAAGAGGTGAAGAAAGTAACCGCATGTCTATTCAATGATCATTCTGAATCCCATCAAGACCCATCCTTTCTGAACTGCCGTTTCCTCATCCACATAAGAGATGACGAAGATAATCCTGGCATCCGCAGGGCTGTAACTGAAACCTCCTCACAGCGGAGCGGGCACCCCGCTCGGCAGACAGGCAGGGGTCGGCAGCATCGTTGTCCTTACTGAGAACCTATTAAGCGCCAGATCTTTTCCCAGACACTGAAGGTACAGAGATGAACAAGGCACAGTGCTGTCTAGGAGTGATTAGAGGCCTAGTGTGAGGGACGAAGGCAAATCCATCTGGAAAGAGCTTGCACTTGACCTTGAGCACAGCAGGGAGCCATGAAGAGGTTTATACCTGGCAGGACAAGGTCAGACACCCTTGTGCTTCAGATCACTGGCTCAGGGTCAACTCGGAGGGCTGCCTGGAGGAGGCCCTGGAGACAGCAACGGTGCTGAGGCTGTGTACTCATTTGGTGGGGGATGAAGCCGCCTGAGTCATGGATATGAACTTTTTCTTTTTAGGGCCACATCCATGGCATGTGGAGGTCCCCAGAGTAGAGGTCAAACTGGAGCTGCAGCCACCAGCCTACACAACCACAGCAACCTGGGATCTGAGCCGCGTCTGCGACCTACACCACGGCTCACAGCAACGCCGGATCCGTAACCCACCGGATGAGGGCAGGGATGGAACCCGCGTCTTCATGGATACTAGTGAGATTTGTTTCCGCTGAGATAGGAACTCCTGGATACAAACATGTGAGGAAACAGATCGAATAGGACCTATGAGTCCAAGCGAAGGGGGACAAAGAGGAATTCTTAAAGCTTGAATTGAGCCTTCTTTTACATTCAAATCTACATGTGACTCTCTCCCAACATTTTCCAAGCTCCTTACCACTCCTACCACAGGGCTGCTTTTCTGCAGAAATGGGAAGCAGCACGTGGGTTCCTGTCACCCTTGGCTCCCCATCGCCCTCAGGGTGAAAACCAAGGTGGGGGAGGGGTTAACGGCGATAATACCTCCCTGTGTACAAACAGGGAGGCTCTCAGAGGCAGACTGACTGGCCTAAGGTTTCACCCAACATACAGGAAGACAGATTTGAACCCAGACCTGTCAGGCCCGGGGGCTGCTTCCTGGCATCCCCCAGTGGGTGAACCTCCTAGCAGCAATGAGTCTTTCAAAATGTTGTTGTCATCAACAGGGACACCGGCCCAGACACCCAATATCATCCTGAAAAGTCGGGGGGGAGGGGAGGGCGGGGTGCTGGGGTGGGGGGCGGGGGACATGGTCGGTAGTCAGGCACCAGGCTTCCCCAAGAGAAAAATATTTAGCAAACACTGATGTAGAGAAGGAGTGAGCTCCAGACTTGGAAGGGAGGTTGGGAAAGGCCATCTGGTCCCACCTCCCCATTGTGCAGATGGGACACCAAGCCCAGAGAGGATGCGTCTATTCCAAATGCACCCAAGGAGGCGGGACTCGAATCCAGCCTCTTCAGTCCCAACCCTCTGTTCTTCTTACCCTAGCCTCATACTTTGCCTAATAAAGGTACAAGCCACGTCATCACCTGCTCCAGGAAGCCCTCCCTGATTGCCAAGGCTCCTGCCCTTGAAAACAAGGACCTCCCGGAAAGCCTGGACTTCACTGTCAGACCCAGAATCAAATCCTGGCTCCACCGCTATTGCCTGTAGGACCCACATCAAGTCATGACACCTAAGCCAGAGAAAACCCGACCTCCTGAGAATGGTGCAGGGTTGCATGAATTAAGGTGACCGCTTCAGGGTCTGCTACAAAGCAGCCCCTTCCATGGATCTGGCCAGACAGCAATACCACACGGCTGCCTTCTCCCGAATATCACCGCCACCCCCTCTGCTCCCCTCCAAGGCCACCACCCACTTAGAGCCACCATCTTCTCAGCAGCCTGGGAAGCACCTGGCTCTGTCCTGCCTCCAGGCCTCTCATGTGCCGTAGGCCATCCCTCGTCCCTCCGACGGGGCTCCTCTCCTCCCGTCCCTGCCAAGCCTCAGCTCCAAAGGCAAATTTACGCAGAAAAAACACTGAGGTAAACCGTAGCCTCCCGACATCGACTCCTGCCCCTTCCACTTCCGGCCAGTCCTGCCTCACTTCCGGCCATTGGCTTTTAAAGTGAAGCCTGGCTCCTCCCCTTCCGCTTCCAGTCCCCACCCCCGCCCTGCCTCCTCGGCCACGCCTACCGCCTGCTCCTGTCCCCGCCCCAGAGGAACCAGCCATCCGAAAATCCTCAGAATGGATTGCTCCACTTAAAAAGATGGGCACCTACAAAGTTGTACAGTACGACCCCCACTAAAATATAAAATTAGCATATATGTTCAGAGGGCAAAAAAGTAAAGATTAAAGGTGTTTTTCAAACAATTTTTCCTTCTTTTCATGAAATGACATCTTGTTGGGCAGTCCATACAAAGCTGCTCTCGGAAGGAACCACATCCAGACCGCTGTCTCTCATGCGCCCTCTGCTAAGCCGTGCAGAAAGCCCCACATGAGTGCCGAGAGGGCAAGGCTCTTGTCCGGAGGCTCAACCACTCACTCATTCTGACTGTTAGATGACTCATGTAAACTCCCAGGGCCTGGGTTTCCTCCTGCCTTCTTGCAGCGATGGTTGAGAGGCTCAGAAAGGAGCATAAAACTCCCGCCCCAGAGGCGCCCAGTAAACTCTGCTGCTGAGAGGCAGACTGCATGCAACCAGACAGGAAGGCCAGCCCAAGGCCAGAGGTGCCTGGCTGTGGTCTCCTGGGAGACCCTGCCCCATCCACTACCACCTGCCTCCTCCACCTTCCAGAAGCCCTCAGGTGCCATTAATGAGATAATGCTGCAAAGCCACAAACCCACAGAAAACCAGGCCCCTCCACACAGCCACCCGCTCTGCAAAAGGTGACCCTCCCCATTCTGCAAGCCAGAGAACAAGAGAAAGGAAGTGGCCTAGCGGTGGCCCTGAGTCAGCCTGCAGAGCTCTCCTGGGGCATGACCCCTTCACCTGGGCCTTAAAAGGCGCAGTTAAACCTAGAGATGCCACTTATAAGAGCCTTTTCTCTATGCCAGGCAATGTGCTGGGTATACCCATCTCAAGCCATCCTCGAAACTTCCTTGTGAAACAAGTAACAGTATTATCCCTGTTTGACAGGAAACTGAGGCTTAGAGAACTGAAGTCACCTGCCTAAGGTCCATGACTTAAAAGCGGCAAATCCGGGCTGAACCCAGGTCTGTTTGACTCTAAAGCCACTTACCAGATGCCCAAAGAACTGTCAGCATTGTCTTCTAGACTCAGGACCCAGCACCATGCCTGGCATGTTCTTAGAAGGCACCCAAGGACATTTTTTAGGAATGAACAGCCAAGCTCTTTCCTGCACACTATGCCTTCACCCTCCAAGGAAGCCAAAAACTATGGCCCAAAAACTAAATGCCACTGAATTAGCACCAACACATACAAAACAGTAGTTTCAAAATATTCCAGTTGATGGAAAACTTCCAATATCATCAGAAAACCACCTACTTCAATTCTCCATGAACAGAAACAATTTCTGATAAAATTGCTACTCATATTCAGGACCTACATAGCAGAATTCTCATCAAATAGAGGAATGAGAGATGTTTATCAACACTCATGAAAACATGGTGAAACTTCCTTTAGAATATTCTGTGCATATGAAGTTTTTTTCCTTCAGCTTTTCACTGTAAAATCCTACCGGACACTGAACAGGAGGGAAACTCTGAGGTGGGGATGAGCAAGGGGTACCAAGAACTGTGATCCAAGAAAAAGAATCACGGCAGGATCCACACTCCTCTCCCGTGAGATGGAATTTAACACAATTCAACAAACATGCGCTAAGTAATAGTAATAACAGTCCCAGCTTATATAGCAGTGTCTCTGTACTAACAGCTGTTCCAAACTTTCAAGTTCTCTACAGTCCACAGCCCTATGGCAGGGGTGTTATTAGGGCCCCATTTCAGCATTCAGGCAGGAAGGAGTGAAGCACCTTGGCCAAGGTGACCCAGCTAGCAGGTAGGGGTGGGAGGTTCTACCCAGGTGGTCTGGCTCCAATGTCCACGTTCTTACTTGCTCTGCTATGTAGCTTCCAGGTGCCAGATATGACAGTAGGATGTGAAGACAGAGGCACAAGGACGGCCTAGGCACTGCTTCATCCATGAAAGGCCAACGTAATTACATTTCTCGTATAACTAAGCCTCAGCCATTCTGCATACCTGGGGGTAGGTGGCTGCCAGTCCCTAGGCAGCCACAAGGCATCAGGTCATCACACATACAATTCCAGTGCTCACAAGGTCCTGGAGAGGCACGTGTTCTCTTCCTCATTTCACAGGGACAAAATTCCAGCTAAAAGCAGGCAAAGGACTTGCTTGAGTCCCCGCTTGAACACAAAGCCTTTGCTCTTTCTGCTGCTACTTGCTGGCTCTTGGCAACCTCCCTGCACCATTCTGGAATCTCCCCTTAACTGAGGTGCAAGGGCCCCTGAAGAAGTCCCAGAAAAGGCCTCAGTTCTCAGGCCATTTCTGTCCCACCGCTCCCGAAATGAGTCACATAATCATACCACCAAAAACAAGCAGTGTGACTGGTGACTTCTAAGCCAAGAGCAACTTCTTTTGTGGTTTCCACATCCTTTCTACACCAGCCAATGAGTGTGGCTTGACACGCCCAGGGCACACAACAGACACCTACTGAGTCCCCGCTGTGTGTGCAAAGCTGGAGGAGGGGCACACTCAGAGTTCATCCTGTGTCCTGGCTTCTCTCCAGAGCACGACTCTGGAACTGGAGGATGAGGGAAGGGGTGGCAAGGCTGAAGTGAGCAGGAAGAGAGCAGGGGCTCAAAGCAAGACATTCCCTACAGGGCTGGGGTGCTCAGACCAAGAGGAGCTTACTGCCAGGCTACCCACTTCCAGGTCACCACCAGGTCACTGCCACCACAGGGGAAGGAAGATGGTTGAGGATGACTTTGCCAGGTGCAGACATTGGCCAAGGCCCTTGAAAAGGCTGGCCCTGGACTGGGTGTCCCAATGGTTCCCCCACACGTGTGAAGGGTTCCAGTTGAGTCAGGGAGACAGGCAAGGAAGCAGAGCGTAACAAGCTCAGGTGTTAACTGGAGACCAGGGGCTGCACGTCCCAGTGGGGTGTGAAGGAAGAGATGTCTCGTGTGGCCCTGGCAGGGGTGAAATGTGGACATGCAGACAAGGGAGCAGGGGTCTAAGGAAGGTTGAACAGCATTTAGGTAGGGAGAGCCGCAGGAGCACAAGCGCCAATCATTCCTTCATTCACTTATTCAACATCCCAGCACCTGCCCACACCAGGCCCTGTGCTGGGCACAGGGGTCTCAGACACAAATCCCTCCCAGGCCCTAGCTCCAGAAAAAAAAATATGGCCAGGGCTGGGACAGAAAGAAGTGCAGGGCCTGGGGGTTCAGGGAAGTACCCACGGGTAGAAGCCTGAGCCACTTCTAGAGGTGGCAGAGAGGGTGTGCTGGGAAGAGGACACAGATGTGCAGAGCCAAGAGGAATGGAGGGCAAGTTCAAGGGAGACAGACTGTTCTGTAAGGCAGCAGTCAGTGTCATAGACTGAAGGTCGGCAGGAGTCAGTGTCATAGACTAAAGGTCATGTTCACACACACACACACACCCCGCCCCCCAAATCACATGCTGAAATGCTAATCCCCAATGTGATGGTATTTGGAGATGAGGCTTTGGGGAAGTGACCAGGCCCTCATGATGGGATTAGTGCCCTTAGAAGAAGAGACAGGAGTTCCCGTCATGGCGCAGTGGTTAACGAATCTGACTAGGAACCATGAGGTTGCAGGTTCGGTCCCTGCCCTTGCTCAGTGGGTTAAGGATCCGGCGTTGCCGTGAGCTGTGGTGTAGGTCGCTGTTGTGGCTCAGATCCCGAGTTGCTGTGGCTGTGTTGGAGGCTGGTGGCTACAGCTCCGATTCGACCCCTAGCCTGGGAACCTCCATATGCCGCGGGAGCGGCCCAAGGAAATAGCAAAAAGACAAAAAAAAAAAAAGAAGAAGAAGAGACAGCAGAGAGCCTATTTCCTCTTTCGCGAGCACACCGTGAGAAGGCGGCCGTCTGCAAGTCGGGAAGAGAGCTCTCCCCAGAAACAGAATCAGCCGGCGCCTTGATCTTGTGCGTCCCAGTCTCCAGAACTGTGAGAAGTAAGTCTCTGTGGTTGAAGCCTCCGAGTCTCTGGTATTCTGTGTCACAGCAGCCAGAGCAGAACAAAACAGGTGGTAAGAGCAAGAGCATCCAGAGATGAGATCAGAGATGGGGAGACGAGGAGGAGTGATACAGCCACAGGTGTAGTTGCAGGATGACACCATTTCTTCTTTGCACAATTGCTCCTTCTCCCAACTATGCCCCATATCTGAGGAAGGCATGGGTGCGAAGAGCCCTCAGGCTGTCCTCGGACAGCACTGGACCTTCCAGGTCTGTTCACCAAGACCTGGGATGAGGCAGGTGCCGGCTCTTCCTTCAGCTGGGCTCAGCTCCATCAGTGACAGTCCTCCGTCAGAGCCCAGTCTTGGGAACACGAGGCCACTTGGAGGGGGAGACGGAACCGAGAACCCAAAGTGGTACTGATGGGTAAACGACAACAGAGAGACACAGGTGTCTGCGAAGGGGTGATGGCCAGTACCTAAAATGGAGCTCAGCCATCAGCACTTTGGAGCACTGGGAGATGGTGACCAGGCCTGGCTTTCAAAGCACAATCCATGGAGCCCTGGTCGTCCGTGAAGATGCTCCAGGATCAGGGTTCTGGGGCGACATGTGGCTGATTCTCTTTGTTTAGGTAAAGTGACTTTAAACTACAAACACAGCACACAAATTCAAATGAGCTGCACCCAAAAGTGAACCCTCTGTAGACTCCACAGCGTGGACCTGGGCAGCCAGGTGAATACTCAGCTTTGTACAGGTCTTGGGGTTGAGACTCTCCTGTCATCGCCAGGAAAATGGATCCTGAGACGACAAGGCGAGTTGTGGACAAAACCTTATCAGTTGCAAACGCGGGAGCTAGAGTCTCGAACCAGAATAAACAATGAGGTCCTGCCGTACAGTGCGGGGGACTATGTGCAACCTCTTGGGATAGAACATGATGGAAGAAAATATGAGACAAAGAATATATCTATATATATATATATATATATATCTGCGTCATTTGGCTGTACAGCAGAAATTGACACAACACTGTAAATCAACTAAAATTTTAAAAAATTTAAATTAAAAAAATGTTCACAACCATAACAAAGCCCAAGTGACATTCAGGATGCTTTGGCTGTTGAGACTACCCCTGTCACTCCAAATTTTCCTTTTGAAAGTTGTTCCTGAAAGCAACCTCAATGCTCCCATGGACTGACTTAGAACTTGAAGTGTTCTAAGTTTAAAATAATAAACTATGGCCTCCCTGCTTTGTATATGGGGATGGGGTGGTTTAGCTGATAAATTTAAAAAAAAAAAACCACTTCATTGTTACATACAGACCCAGACAGAGGGGAGGGTATTGTGTCATTCTATAATTATCTCCAATAATCATCCCGGCTTAGTGGGCCTCAGGGGGGGACAGAAACCAAGCATTCCGCAAGCAGGCCTCCACGAGCACCTTGTACAGAAGGGACCGCTGCAAAGCGTTACAGGCAGCAGGTGGGCAGGATTCAAACCCAGGCCTTTTGGCTCAAGGCTGTTTTCCACATGCTGCTACCTTCTTTCACTCCTTTCCTAGAACTGAGGATGCAGCCCACACGCACCATTATGAGAGGGTGCAGCAGGGTAGGGGGGGGCTGCCCTCCTTCTCCCGCAGGAAACCACTGGAAGCTGACACGCCCTTCGCTCTGAGCCCCAGTTTGGAATGTGTGCTTATTGGGGTGGAGAACTGTCCCTTACACCCTACGAATCAAGGTCCCCTCGTTTCACTGGCACATTCAGCAAGATACTAGGGGTGATTCATGCCCATGGGAGGGAACCAACCAGTTGTCAACTGTTTTAGAAACAACCAGACTGTGTAACTACAGACGAAATGGGGACCAGCCCTGCCTTCCTTGGTTCTCAAACTGGAGGGGGTATCAGAACTCCCAAGGGGACTTTAGTTAAAGCCAGACTGTTGGGCCCCAAGCCAATGTTTCTGATCCAGAAGCTCAGGGTAGAGCCTGAGAACATGCATTTCTGAAATGCCCACAGGTGCTGCTGCTGCTGCTGCTCCAGGACCTCACTTGTAGAACCACTGCTCTCATCTGTTCATTACAAACTGTCCTTAATTGAGGTAGGCGGTCATGTGAGGCTGAATGGGCAGGTCCTCCCAAGACGGGAAGGTGGGGAAGGCAGAGAAATAGATCTTCAAGGAAGGGGGGGGCGTCATGAGCAAACACATGGCAGCTGGAAACAGTGGGTAAGGAAGGCAGCAGCTCTTTGTGGTCAGGAAGTAAAAGGGTGACCAGGAGTAATGGAGAGTGAGGTGGGAGAGGAAAGCAGAGGCTGTAGATGTCAGGGCGACAAGGACAAACGGAGCATCAGCTATGGGCTGTGTTTGCTGCTACTGATTTCTAATTTCATGGCATATGGTCATATAATAACCACAAAGGGAACATACTTTGTATTATTTCTACTCTTTCAAGTTTATTGAGGTTGTTTTAGGACCAAGCATATGGTCTGTCCTAGAGAATGATCCATATGCACTTGAAAAGAATAAATATTCTTGGCAAAGACATGGAGAAAAGGGATCGCTGCTGGTGGGAAGGTAAAATGGTGAAGCCACTATGGAAAGCAGCATGGAGGTTCCTCGAAAAAAATAAAACTACCATAGGATCAAACATCCCCACTTCTGGGTATTTATTTATCCAGAGAAAATGAAAAAACTAACTTGAAAAAATATATGCACCCCCATGTTCACTGTAGCATTATGTACAATGGCCAAGAAATTGATACAACCTATGTGTCCTTCAATGAATTAATTGATACAGAAAATGTAAAACAGATAGATATAAAATCTAATATTATTCAGCCACACAAAAAAAGAAATGAAATCTTGCCATTTGTGAGACATGGACCTTGAAGGCATCATGCTAAGTGAAATAAGTTATGCAGAAAAAAAAAAAATCCCATATGATCTCACTTGTGGGATCTTAAACAACAATAAAAAGCAAACTCGGATACAAAGAGGAGATGGGAGGCGGCCAGAGGCGGGGCACAGGAGGGTGGGGGGATGGGATAAGGAGGTCACCAAGCACAGGCTTCCAGTGATGAAATACATAAGTCATGGGCATATAAAATGCAGCAGGGTGACTGGAGTAGAGAATAGTGCATCGCATATTTGAAACCGGCGAAGAGAGTAGATCTGAAAAGTTCTCACCACAGGAAAAAATTTGTGGTAACCATAGGGCAATGGATGATACCTAGACTTACTGTAGTGATTGCTTCACAATGTATACAAATATCGAATCACTATGTTGCACATCTGAAACTAACATAATGTTACACATGAAATGCACCACAATTAATATATTTTTTTCTGATGGTGGTGGTGGAGTACCCTGTAAATGTTTAAGACTGGTTTACAGGGTTTTCAGGTTTCCGTTTCCTCGCTGATCTGTCTAGATGTTCTATCCATTATCGAAAGCAGGGGATTGAACGATCCAGCTCTTAGTGTTTAATTCTCTCTCTCTCCCTTCATTTCGATCAGTTTTTGCTTCATACAGTTTGGTACTCTGTTGTTAGCTGTATATCTGTTAATAATTGTTACATCTTCCTGATGGATTGCCCCTTTTATCACTATAAAATATTACTATTCAACTTCATTATAAAGTATCCCTCTTTATCTCTAATTTTTATTTTAAATCTATCTCATATGGTATCAGTATGGTCACTCTAGCTTTCACGTGGTTGCTCTTTGCATGATATACCTTTTTCCTTCCTTTTACTTTCAATCTATTTGCATCTTTGAGTCTAAAGATGTATGGCATCTGTAGACAGCCTATAGTTAGATCATTTTTTTTTTTGTCTTTTTCTAGGGCTGCACCTGCAGCATATAGAAGTTCCCAGGCTAGGGGTCGAATCAGAGCTGTAGCCGCCAGCCTACGCCACAGCCACAGCAATGCTAGATCGGAGCCATGTCTGCGACCTACACCACAGCACAGGGCAACACCAGACCCTTAACCCACTGAGCAAGGCCAGGGATCGAATCCACAACCTCATGGTTCCTAGTCGGATTCGTTAACCACCGAGCCATGATGGGAACTCCTAGATCATTTTTAATATATTCCAACAATCTCTGCCTTTTCACTGGATTGTTTAATCCATTCACATTTAATGTTATTGGGGGGTTGGTTTTGCTTTTTTTTTTTTTTTGGTCTTTATAGGGCTGCACCCATGGCATATGGAAGTCCCCAGGCTAGGGGTCTAATCGGAGCTGCTGCTGCTGGCCTACGCCACAGCCACAGCCACAGCAATGCAAGCAAGATCCAAGCTGCGTCTGCAGCCTACACGAGAGCTCACAGCAACACCGGATCCTTAACCCACTGAGCAAGTCCGGGGATCAAACCCACAACCCCACAGTTCCTAGTCGGATTCGTTTCTGCTGCACAACAACAGGAATGCCTAATGTTTTTGTTGATATAGTTGAGTTTACATCTGCCATTTTACTTTTTCTATATATCTCATGTCATCTGAGTTCCTCTAACCCTCCTTTGCCGTGTTCTTTGCCATTATAATGAATCAGGCATATACGACAACACAACAATTTCAAAGAGCTACTTCTTTTTAATTCGATAGCAAAATTACCTCTCCAAGAATTTTTAGTTTCTTAAACTGCTTATTTTCTAATGACGATTTTTTTTTCTGGTTCCAGAAAACAGGAACAAATCTAATATTCACCCACTAGGTATGGGACACCATCTACAAAAGTGTCAATTACCAGCTTCCGGGGTTGGAGGAGTTGAGGCTACGATTTGACCGTCCCACAAAGAGGAGGGATGGGGCCATTCACCATGTTTTGAGGATCCCCTTCATGACACGTTCAGTGTCCTGACAGTTCAGTGCTTCCAGCCAAGGTGGGAAGGATGGTTGGAATTCACAAGAGTCCACAGTGTGGATAGTTTCAGACGTCCTGGCACTGCTCTCACAGACACTTGACACAGATGCTAACAAAGATCCAGTGAGCAGAGGCCCTTTCTACACCTGCTGCAAGAAACAGATAAGACAGCACAAACTGATTAGCCCACATCCCTGCCTGAGAGCGATTTTAACACCCACCACCACCACTACCATCTACGGATCACTTGACCTCGTAGTTCACCTACAAAGCCCTCTATTCATCAGCACACATGAAGGGAAGCTACAATCCAGGGGAGTCGTGAGTTGTGAAATCCCAAATTCACAGCTTATGTTATGAACGCCTGAGGTTTGGGACACCCAGCGCCCCCTCTCCCATCTCCTGGCTGGAGCACTTCCAGGTTCTGATGTCCTGTCCAGCAAAAGGCCATGTTTGTCTATTTGGACTGAAGTGTCTTCCATTCATTTTTAGCTGCCCCTCCAGAAAACTCAAGAGCTCTACAACGTCCCCATAAACTGGGCTCATCCTGGGTGCCTGGCATTCTTCCAGGGAGAGGGAGATCATGTCCGTAAAATGCCCAAATGGCAAATTCCCAGGAGTTTAAGCAGGTTGGGCATAATTTGGGGACATGCAGGCCCTTTTTCAAAATAAGATGTCTGGTTGGCACAAAAAAAAAACAAAAAACAAAAAACACCTCATCCAGCCCTGATCCTGGAAGGATCCAAGACCCAATTATTGCCAGGCTTAATGAGCTCACTCGCCCAGCTGCCCTGACCCAAGGAAACAGCCCTGCCAACTTCCAAAAAGGAGGCGTGTCTTCCAAAGCGTATTCTGAGATGCAGCTCGAGAGAATGGAAGAAATCAGGTCAATTTAACGAGGAATAGGACCTGCGAACACAAGAACATGGCTTGGATTCTGAAGAACAGCTTTCTAACATTTTCTTCACCCTAAACCAAAAGCAGGCTGCCATCCAGGCAGTGAAATCCCCGTGTGCAGAAGGGAAGCTGGATTAAGTTCCACAGAAGCTTCACAAATATCATCTCGGGGCTGACAGCACCACCTGGGATGTTTTGATCCCAAGTATGGAGGTGCCCAAGGTCTGGAGAGTTGATGTCACACTATAGGCGCCTGGTGCGGAGAATAGAGGGGGGGCTTCTTCAGGGCAGAACAGACCAGATGCAAACAACAGCAAACAATCTTCAGCACCAGACTCCCGCCACTGACATTCTAGGATTCTGATATTACAGGAATATGAAACATACTCGTTTTTTATTTCTTGGCTCAGAAGTGAAGCCAATTCACCCATAATGCTATAAACACCAAATCTCGAGGCTAAAGGTCAAATGCTATCGACCACCTACTATGCACCCCATCCTGTGCAGGGCTCTGGGAATGCCACTGTGAACCAGGCAGCATCCTTAATCTCCTGGGACCTTCTGGCTAGCGAGAGAGTCAGACAAGACACTGGCAGCTGGAATATAGAATCCAGAGCAGTTGACAGAGGGATGCTCAGGGCAGCAGAAGCCCTTGGGACATCGCTGACCCGGCCTGCAGAAGCGGAAGCGTTGTCAGGGAAGGTTCCTGGAGGAAGCAAGGCTGAGGATGGATGTTAAGCACAAGTGGAGGGTGTTCACCAGGTGGATGGGGGCAGGGAAGGCGAATGGGCAGATCCGCCAGAGGGAACAGCATATGCGAAGGCCTGGCTCAGTCCAGCTAGACATCTACTGAAGGCATGGGAGAAGGGCAAGGCAGGAGCAGAGCACACACGCCACACTGGCAAAATCAGGAGAGCAGAGCAAGCCTCTTCACTCTCTCCGTCTGCCTCCAGGCTGCTCCTGTCTTAATCCAGCCCCAGTGACTTCATTCACTGTACCTACACTTGCAGAGCAAGCAAACAGGTTTCTCCTTGAGCCCCAGCATCCCCGCTGGGCTGGGGGGCCTGCAGGGTATCACAGGACAGGGTGTGGGGAGGGTGGGGAGGGAGGATGCAAGCAGACGGAGCTGGCAAGCAAGGGTCTGGAAGGAGAGACAGTGCTTAGCAAGGGGTACAATTCATGGGAATATATGAGAATTGAGGGGGAAGCAGGCCATGGGGGCCTCGAACCCAGGCTAAAGTGGTTGCACTCTTTTCATAAGCAATCAGCAGATTGAGGTAGCTAGAGGAGGTCTGACCCCACCACTGCCGTTTCTACCTGGGTAACCCCAGGTAAGCCACTCATTCTCCAGCAATGAGGCAGTGCCCCGCAGTGAGGGCTGGAAAAGAAGACTCGCTGCTGCCCGCGATAACCCACTTCCAGGAGTTCCCAGTGGGACTCAGTGGGTTAAGGACCCAATGTTGTCTCTAGGAGGATTGCGGGTCCACTCCCCAGCCTCACTCAGTGGGTTAAGCATCTAGCGTTGGCGCAAGCTGCAGTGTAGGCTGCAGGTGCGGCTCGCAACCGGTGTGGCTGTGGCGCAGGCTGCAGCTGCAGCTAAGCGTACCCCAGCCGGCAGTGCAAGGCCAGGCACCTGCAGGCAGGTGGGTGTGTGGAAGATGAGAGGGACGATGCTAGCTAACGGTTGGGAAACTCTGACAAAATCCCTCTTCGGGACGGGGACAGGGGTGTGCCACCCTCCAAATGCCAGAGCTCCCAGGGTGAAGTGATTTGTTTCCCTCGTGGCTCCTGGCTGGATCTGGGAGCTCCATGGAGACTCCCTCCCAGGTCTGGGAAAGCGCGGGAGAGCCTTTCAAGCAGAGAAGGTGCGCAAACAGGGAGGTGCCTCGCCCTGCCTTGAGAATCTCGGAGGCCCTCGTCCAATCAAAGCTGGCCGTACAGTAGCCCCGCCCACTATGCAAAGATTCTCCCAGAGATCTCCGCATGCGGGGGCCGACGGAAAGGAACGTGCAAACTCTTTGGAGGACGGAAAAATTCGGGTGCGGTTATTATAGGCAGAGGGATTAAAAGGGTCAGAGCCACTGAATGGAGGCGACTCAGCTGAGTGGCCGATGCTCTTCGGTCATCCTATAGCCGTCATCTTGGGTGCCAATTAGCAAGAGGCTACCACGCACCAGCCCTTAGGTGTCTGCCCAGACAGCTCCCGTTAGAGCCCCGGCTCTCATCGCCCTATGCCTGTGGTCCTGTCCCCTTACTTTAATTATATCCTGCAGGGAAGAGTTACTGTCGTGATGACCTGGCTTGTGTTTTACTTATGGGTCTCCCCGGTCTCAGAATCAGAGCTGCCACAGGCAGGGACCTTGCCTGGGTCTTCGTGGGGCTCTGGTCTCTTCCAGGGGCCACAGGAGGCCCTCAAAGGGCACTGTCGTTGTTCATCATCAGACGGAGCGTCCAGTTTACAGAGGAGGAAACCGAAGCACAGAAAAACTGTAACTTTTCAGTTCAGGATGCTCAGTATGGAGGAAGTTGAGTGTGCCTAGCTCTTAGAGGCAGGGTGAAGGTCAGAAATAACCACACACAGCTCAGGGTGCTGCTGCCACTGTGGCCAGGACACTCCACAGAAGGCAGAGCCACCATCCTCTGGGCCTGGTCCCTGCCCTTGAGGCACTTAGAGTTTGGCAGCACTGTCCCCCCAAAATACAATGTGAACCCCACGTGCAATTTTAAATTCTCTACTAGCCACATTAAAAAAAGAACAAGTAAAAACAAAGAAAAAAAATGGAAAAAGTAAAAAACAAAAATAAAGAAAAAAAGTGAAACTAATTTAATAATTCATTGCATTTAACCCAATATACCCAAAAGTTTTGTTTCAACACATCATCCATGTTAAAGTTATTACTGAGATCTTTTTCACCCTTTGTCCTACAAAGTCTTCAAAATCCAGTGCAAATTTTTCACTCTCCAGCCCGTGTCAGTTCACAGGAGCCACATCTCAATGCTCGAGCCCTGAGGGGCCACCAGAGTGGACAGGTCGGCTCCAGGAGTCCTCTGGCTCCCTTGGGACAAGTGAGCAGATGAGCTAGGAGACTCATTCGCAATCACTATAATCATGACCTCCGCAATCACCACCAGCGCCCAAACACCTACTGTGCCCTGCCGTGCTCTGGGCTGTCTACACAGTAATTTCTTTCTTTTTTTTTTTTTTTTTTTTTTGGTCTTTTTTGCCATTTCTTGGGCCGCTCTCACAGCATATGGAGGTTCCAGAGCTAGGGGTCCAATCGGAGCTGTAGCTACTGGCCTACACCAGAGCCACAGCAAAGTGGGATCTGAGCCACGTCTGCAACCTACACCACAGCTCACAGCAACACCGGATCCTTAACCCACTGAGCAAGGCCAGGGATCGAACCCGCAACCTCATGGTTCCTAGTCGGATTCGTTAACCACTGAGCCACGATGGGAACTCCAGCACAGTAATTTCTTTTCTTTTCTTTTTTCCTTTTTATGGCTACAACTGTGGCACATGGAAGTTCCTGGGCTAGGGGTGCAATCAGAGCTGCTGCTGCCAACCACAGCCACAGCAACACCAGATCAGAGCTGTGTCTACAGCCCACACCACAGCAACACTGGATCCTTAACCCGCTGAGCCAGGCCAGAGATCAAACCCACATCCTCATGGATACCGTCAGGTTCTTTACCACTAAGCCACAATGGGAACTCCCTACGCAGTCACTTGGGACATTCGCGCGCACCAAGCCCAGAAGCTGGAGACACTGAACTTTCTCCATACTGGACCGAAGAAAAAGAGTGAAGCTTGCAAAGATGAAGTAACGTGCTCCAGATCACAGAGCTAGCAGAGTGGAGTTAGGAAATTAAGTCGCATCTGACTCCAAGCAACAGCTATATAACTGTGTAGGGAGACCTGCTGCCTGCCGGCACCCTGTGTGGGGAGACGGAAGAAAACATGCCAGACGAGGTTCCTGCCTTCGTGGTGCTTTTAATCTAGCTTAGGAGCACGGCGGGAACAATCACAGAGGGGGAAACAAAACTCCTTTCAGATCATGATGCTTTCAGAAGAAACCAGATGCCAAAGGGGAGAATAACAGTGGAGGGGCGGGAGTTCCCACTGTGGCTGACTAGTATCCATGAGGAGCCTGACTAGTATCCATGAGGACACGGGTTTGATCTCTGGCCTCATTCAGTGGGTTAAAGGATCGAGCACTGCCGTGAGCTGTGGTGTAGGTCGCAGACACGGCTCAGATCCTGCGTTGCTGTGGCTGTGGTGTAGGCCAGCAGCTGTAGCTCCAATTCGACCCCTAACCTGGGAACTTCCATATGCTGCAGGTGAGAAAAGAAAAAAGAAAGGAGTTTCTGTTGTGGCGCAGCATAAATGAATCCAATGAGTATCCATGAGAACGCAGGTTCAACCCCTGGCCTCGCTCAGTGGGTTAAGGATCTGGTGTTGCCATGAGGGGTGGTTAGGTCACAGACACGGCTTGGATCCTGCATTGCCGTGGCTGTGGGGTAGGCCAGCAGCTGTAGCTCAAATTCATCCCCTAGCCTGGAAATTTCCATATGCCTCGGGTGTGGCCCTAAAAAGCAAAAAAAAAAAAAAAAAAGCAGAGGAGGGGTGAGCTGGACATCTCCCTGGGAAGGGCAGGGAAGACCTCTCCAAAGAGGGGAAATTGAAGCAAAGATATGAAGGGTGAGCAGAAGCCAGTTCTGGTGAGGGCAGATGAATAATGAGCCGGGCAGCAGGTACAAACGCAAAGCATCCAGCACCTACCAGGAACCAAAAGAAAGGCGCCTGAGCTGCCTGTGCTGTGCCAGCTGCCTCTCTGGGCCACTGGGCTGGCCCCGTGTCAGCCCTGCTGCCTTTCCACGTTCTGGCATGGAAAATGAGAAACCAGCAAATGATTCTCCAGATATCAAGGGCATGTCAAGGCCAGAAGTGGCCAGCCCAGCGCCTGGCCTGGAGGGCACATCCACAACTATCTGATGAGTGGCTGAACCGATACCTTGGTGGGCAGTGGACGGACAGAGTGGAAACCCCCAAACAGAACCCAGGCAGCCGAGAAGCACTTTGAGCCGTGCTTCAAACTCTATGCACAAGAGCCACACGGCAGAAACCACCCAAGTGTCCATCAACAAATGAATGGATGACAAAATGTGGTCCAGCCTTACAATGGAATATTATTCAGCCTTAAAAAGGGATGAAGTACTGCCACCTGCTGTGATCTGGATGAACCTTGAGGACATGATGCCGAGTGAAAGAAGCCAGACACAAATGGCCTCATATTATAGGAGTCCCTTACATGAAATTCCAGAATCGGGAAATCACAGAGATGGAAGGCAGGCGGGTGGTGCCCAGGGCTGGGGTGGGGGGGACTTGACTGTCTCACAGGGAGAGCGTTTTCCCTGGGGGTGATGAAAGCATTTTAAAACTAAGAGGTGTTGGCTATACAACACTGTGAACATACTAAGTTATATTCTTTAAAATGGTTATTCTCATGTTGTGGGAACTTCAGTTCAGTAAAAAGGGGGGAGAAAGGGAGGAAAAAAGGAACTATTTCAGTAGAAGAGCCAGGAGCCTGTTAAATAAAACCCCTTGTCTGGGAGAGCAGACAGGAGTGACCAGCCTCCCGAAGCACTTTTGGAGAGAGAAAACACAGATGTCGCCAGGTTAAAAGACACAGGAAAGTCCCTTTACCAGATCACTCTGGCCTCCACCATCAATGCCTGGAATCCTCCGGGTTTTCCTGTCCTCCAAAGGAAGCAGGACACCCCTCAGGGATGCGTCCCACCTGCTCCAGGCCCCAGGAAGGGACGAGGGGCTAGTCCAGGGCTCCTGAATCAAAACGCCTCAGAGCTGGAGGCTCGGGGGCCAGCAGGACGAGCCAGCGCGTCCCCTGCCCTGGCACACACGTGGGTGTTACTGCCACAATGGGCAGCGCTTGGCAGTTCCGGGAAGGTCGCAACAGAACCTCCTTTCATTCCCCAAAGTGGTCCTTTGGCCAAGTCTGGGGAGAAAAGACAGCAGGAAACCTGTGTCCACACAGCTCATGGGCCCACTGAGGTCCACTTGGGGTTTGGGGGTGCATGACAGGTCCCGAGGATGATTCTAGGACCTGGAAAGGATCAAGGGGCCACCCCAAGCCACATAGAGAGGACAGACTGACCCAATCCCCGATTAAGGTGTGGCTGTTCCAGGGGACAGCATCATAGCTACTATCCACTGCCCGACACTGGGTCTCCCTTCTTTTTTTTTCTTTTTAGGGCCCCACCTGTGGCACATGGAAGGTTCCCAGGCTAGGGATCAAATCGGAGCTGCAGCTGCTGGCCTACACCACAGCCACAGCAAGACCAGATTCAAGCCATATATCTGTGACCTACAGAGCAAATTGCAACGATGCCAGACCACCCCCCCCGCCCCCCGAGCAAGGCCAGGGACCAAACCCTTATGGATACCAGCTAGGTTCTTAACCCACGGAGCCACAACGGGAACTCCCAGGCCTCTGTCCTTTATTTCACCCTCATAGCCCTGTGGTCTACGGGGACGGGGGTGGGGTTATTCCCATTTCACAAATGAGGACACTGAGCTGCGAAGAGCTCAAAGGGTGCAGGCCAGTTCAAACCCAAGGCTGCCATCGGAGCCTCTGGCGCTAAATTATAATGCCTCTGGTGTTTGCTTTTTTCCACAAAACCCCACAAGGCAGCATGGGGTCGTGATTTAGAATGTGGGCTGCCAGTTTGGGATGACGGAAGAGGTCCGGAGATGGATGGTAATGATGGTTGCACGAGAGTGTGAATGTACTTTTTTTTTTTTTTTTGTCTTTTTAGATCCATACCCAAGGCACAGGGAGGGTCCCAGGCTAGAGGTCGAATTGGAGCTGTAGCTGCCAGCCTACACCACAGCCACAGTAACGCAGGATCCAAGCCACATCTGCAACCCGCACCACAGCTCACAGCAACACCGGATCTTTAACCCACTGAGCAAGGCCAGGGATCGAACCCCCGTCCTCATGGATGCTGGCCAGGTTTAATAACCACTGAGCCACGACAGGAACTCCTGAATGAATGTACTTTAAAAAAAAAGTGACTATTTAAAAAGTGACCACTGAACTACACCCTTAAAAAAGGTTAAGATGTTAACTACTATTAAATCTTAAATATTGTATATATAAAACAAAGATATTTTAAGAATTGATGAGGTGTAAGACATTAAGAAACGGCCAACAAGTTTTTTAGAAAGAGGTACTAACTATGGAGCCCACATTCTCTGAACATGGTAAGATTCAAGAGAAGCTAATAAAAATATAAATTCCTGCCCCCCTCGAAAAAAGTAGTAACATGAGCTGCTTGGGTTCAAATCCCTGCTCCCCCACGTCCCAGTTTTGTGACCCTGGGGGCTTCAGAGCCTCCCTGTGCCCACCTGTAGAGCAGGAACTGCAGGGCACCTCTTTCTGGGGGTTGTGTCCAGGACTGAATGAACTTAAACCAGAGAGAGAGCACAGGCCAGGGGATGGCAAGCTTCTGCACAGGGCCTAGTGGTAAATGTCTCTGGCTTTCCTGGCATCTGCCCCAGTTGCCCAGCTCTGCCAGTACAGGGCAGAAGCGGCCATCGACAAGAGGTACGCAGATGGGCGTGGCTGGGTGCCAATAAAACTTTATCAAATCGAGCTGCGGGCTGATGAGCAGTCGCTTGCACATACCCTGGCACTTGGGAAGGGCTCGCCCAACATTAACTGTTACACTTAAGAAAAACAGCATTTATCTCAGTTCATTTCTGTAGACCAAGGAGCGGTACAGGAATCCTTGCTGCGGTTCTGGAAATAAATACAATCACCAAAGACAAGAGCAGAACCCCTGGCCCCACTGTGGAGCAGGCCCCTCCATCCCTCTCAGCAGGAGGTGGTCCCCTCTCTGCTGCTTTTTTTTTGGTCTTTTTGCCATTTCTTGGGCCACTCCCATGGCATATGGAGGTTCCCAGGCTAGGGGTCCAATCGGAGCTGCAACCTCTGGCCTACGCCAGAGCCAAAGCAATGCAGAATCCAAGCCACATCTGCAACCTACACCACTGCTCACGGCAACACCGGATCGTCAACCCACTGAGCAAGGGCAGGGACCGAACCTGCGACCTCATGGTTCCCAGTCAGATTCGTTAACCACTGCGCCACGACGGGAACTCCCTCTGCTGCTTTTGGGTTGATTTCCAACCAGCGTGCTAATTACCTCCTTGGCTATTCTGCAAGTACTAACCCTACAGGAGGGGCTTCTGACCCCTGCCCTTCACAGCAAGAGGCCCCCAGGGACCCCTTCCTTCTCCCTGCCCCTCCCTGCTGACCCAGAGTCGCTGGCTGTCCATCTGGCTTTGGAATGGCATAAGCAGAGAAAACATTTTCCGGAGGCATTCAGGGCTAGAATGACCATCCAGGGTCCCACTGCTGGCCAGCCTTGGGGTCTTTTTCTGAGCCTCAGGCTACAGCAATTCCAGTAGCTACTACCAGCTTTAAGGGAAACTGTTTCTATAAAAAGCTCCGAGAAGGCTCCTCTGATTGAAAGCTTCTTCCAGCAGCCCTCGAAGAAGGTTGCCTTTGTATTACAGGCATCGGCGTGCTTCCTGGAGCAACACCTAAGCTCCCAGCGAGTGACTCTGGCTGGTTAGTTCCACCTCCGCCTCCACCTCCAGTCAGAGCCCTGCTTGTCAGCTGTTCCCAGAAAGCCTCACCCCGACCGGCGCTGTGCAGTTGAAATCAGATAGTTCACCGCAGGAGTGGGAGTTTAAGCCGCGATGGAGAGCTCTTTTCCTTCTGGGAACATCACTGGAAGAGGAACGGGCACAGAGAGGTCAAGTGACTTGCCCAAAGGCACACAGCCAGCAGGGTCTGAGCTGGTCGTCAACGCAGTGCCTCTGACCTGGCCCTGTCCCCTCACAGCTCGCCGCACCTCGACGGTGGCCACTGCTTTTAACTGTTAGTTCCATTAAGAGTTTTCCTAAGAATTGGGTGGAAATTCCTATAAGCGCTGCCCACCGACACTGAGCAGGAAAGGAGTCTCAGAGGAACTGCTCTGGGACCAGGGGACTCTGAGCTCAGGATTCCTGCCCTGAGCTCTCGGCACCTGCTCACACAAGTCTGCACAACTGGAATCAGCCAACATGGCAGCTGCCCCCGTCTTCTCTCATTGCCACTTATTGAGTATTGAATATTTAGCTAATTGGCCTGATGGTCTCAGTGTGGGAAGGACAAAGAGGGCCCCTAACTGGGGCGTTTGCTCCATGACAAAGCTAAAGGAGTTATTTTCTTAGATCACTTATCTCACACTCCATCATTGTCACAGCTACTTATTCAAGTGACTCTAATGCCCAGAGACCGCACTTCGGAGGCCCACACCGACTCAGCCAAGGAGAGACCACTGCCCTCCGATGAACAGGAGATGGAGGTTCAGAGAGGTTAATCCTCTTGCCCAAGACCACACAGCCAAAGGGAACAGGACACAGGTGAGCAGAGCTTCAGAAGCCCTGCAGGTTGGCCCAACCACTTCAAGGGAGGGGGCCGACAGAGAAGAATCAAGATACACTGCAATCACCCCAGTCTCTCCGAGGAGGCCCCCCGTTTCAGTTAGAAAGCCCAAATGCTTCCTGCTTGCCCAATCACAGCTGAGTGAGGGGCAGGGCCCCACGGGAACCCCGGCGGTCTGGCTCCAGGGCCTGCAGAGAGACGGGTCCTGTGCTATTGGAGGTAAACAGCCACAGTGCACTGGGGTGATTGCTGCTGGTTTACAGCTCCCCCAGAAATGCTTCCTCCTGCCCCTCCTCTGCCAGCCCCACCTAGCTCTGTGTGCTAGGAGAGCAGGTTCCATCCTGCCTCCGGGTCAGGGAGAGCGGAGCCGTCGTGCTCTCCCCCTCTGTACGTGTCTCTCTTACAGCGCTGGCAGGATGGGGGCCTGTGTGACAGCCTCCCCAGGGAGACGGAGCCCCCCCAAAGACAGGCTGCCTCTCACTGAGCCCCTGGTCTCCAGTGGGCAGGTCTGCTTAAGGAAAAATGACCCAAGTGTGGCACAATGTAAAGATGTAAAGTTCTGAGACATGAGAGG
Source organism: Phacochoerus africanus (assembly GCF_016906955.1). Classification (NCBI taxonomy): domain Eukaryota; kingdom Metazoa; phylum Chordata; class Mammalia; order Artiodactyla; family Suidae; genus Phacochoerus; species Phacochoerus africanus. Next base: position 4,443,233 of record NC_062553.1, on the reverse strand, counting down.
ACCCACAATCTGTTTGGCAGAGTCCGGGAACACCACAAAGACGCAGCATAAGAGCCGGGCCTTACTGTATGCATAGGAGTTCTCCAGACAGACGGGGGAGGGGGACATTTCCGGGTGAGACACAGCATGTGGGGAAAAGCTAAGCCTGAAGACGAGTCTGAGGACACAGAGATGGCACATGTGGCTGAGACAATGTGGCAAGGAAAGCTGGGCCAGGGAAGCCGGGATTGGGGAGAAGCCAGGATTGAGGAACCTGAGAGGTCACAGGCGAGAGGGAAGCGCGGGTGGCTGATGAAGGAGGAAATGGCAATGAACTCATCTGTTGGACCTGCACTCCGACCCTTTGAGGGACTTCTCGCTGTGACAGATTCAAGGCAAGCGGTAGCCCAGACTCTGAGTGGAAAGGTTCACCATTACTGATCACACGGGGGAGTCTCAACAACAAACACTGTGCAACCACCCATAGGCCTCCATCAAGTTATATAAAACGAAACTTTGCTGAGAGAGGCAAATGCCCTGTGGGCCAGCAACCCCCCCTCCCGGGGCGGGGGGCGGTGCTGCCCCTCCCCCTCACACATGGCACATGGGGGCTCACAGAAGATCCACCCACCTGCCTGAAGCCGTGGAAGAGAAGCCAGGTCCTTGCATGGCCTCACTCCACCCCAGCGGGTCACCCTGAGTTGGGGGGAGGGATCCTTAGGCCTGATATTTACTCTGGGCCTGAGGCTGCCCCTTGCCCCCACCCTCAGACCTCTCAGTCTGGTCTGGGGGGCAGAGGCCACCAGATGGGACAGCAGTGTGTCCAGCTCTGCCATACAGGGAAGCTTGTTCTAGAAGGAGCCGTCCAGTTGAAGGAGGGGCGTTCCCGGAGAGGGAACAGCACGAGCAAAGGCCAAGGACAGCGTGCCTGTGAGTGTGCATGGAAGGGGTGGGGGCGGCGGAGGAGGACCTGCGGTTAGATACAGTATCTCTGAAGCTTAAAAAGCTGGGCAGAGGCTAGCAGAGAACCCAGGCCAGCCAGGACATCAGGAGAAGGGCAGAGTAGTGTTGGGTGGGGAGGGGAGGTGGTGTGTGTACGATGGGGGTGCTTTTAGGAGAAGGATTCCAGCCTGAGAAGCAGCCTCTATGAGGGATGACGAGGCCAGATCCTCAGGAGCAAAGAGGGTGGAGTGATGGAGCGAGGGGGCCAGGGGCAAAGGCGCTGCAGGCCAGAGGCGGCTGGCCTGAACGCACAGCGTCCTGCAAGGTGCCTGGCCCTGGAGAGAGCCAATCCCAGTGCACCATCTCCCAAGGCCCAGTGCGCCCAGGGCGCGCCGGCCAGGCAGGAGGGTGGGTACCAGCCTTTCTTCCCATTTCTCCAGCCTCCTCCCCAGCGCCCACGTGGGCGGAGCAGCGTGGGGGGGGGGGTGCGTGGCAGGGGCTGAGGCAGCGTGTGCTGTGCGTGGGGTGGGGGTGCCGGCGGGGTGGCCTCGCCCTCCTGGCCCCCTGCCGCCAAGGCGCGGCCCAGGCTCCATCCTCCGTGCCACCTCGGCCGGCCGGCGGAGATCAGGGGATCCAGACCTACCTACTCAGTGGGTGGGACACGGAGGGAACCGGCCAGCCACGCCCCCCCGCGCCACTCCCAGGAGGCACCCGGTGGGTTCCCCTCCCCCTCCTTAGTTTGGGGGCAGAATGGGGAGAGGAGTGGGAACGGGGGTGGCGTGAGGAAGAGAGGAGGGCTGGGGGCGGGAAAAGGAGGGGGCCTGTGTGGGGAGGCGACGCAGAGTCCTCCGGCTGGGAGACGTTGAAGGGGGATTTGGAGGGGAGTGGGGGATGGGAATGGAAGGGTGGGGAACCTAGGAGGTGAGATGCGAGAGTGGCAGCGGAATCAAAAGGGGGCGCGAAGGCTGGAGGAGGGGAGGGGAAGGTGGGCGATGGGGCGGGGCAGCACCGGTCACTGCGTCCATTACCACTGGGTCAGCCCATCGGTCGCGGGGTCCGCGGGTCCCCTTTGGCCAGCGCGCGTCTCCCGCCCCCGGCGCACCTGTACCCACCTGCTCGGTGCTCAGGCCCGAGCCGGGCAGCAGCAGCGGGCGTAGCGAGCGCAGCCCCGCGCCGCATCCTCCGGCCGCCCCCTCCCCGCCCCGAGCTTACGCTGCCGCTGCCGCCGCCCCCGCCTTAAAAAGGACAAAACGGAACGGAAAAAGGATGCATGCAAAAAAAAAAAAAATCGTAAGAAGCAAATGAGGAAGACGGGCTGGCGCGCACGCGGCTCGGCGGGGCGGGGGTCGAGGTGCAGCGACGCCGGTGATCCTGCTCCGGGAAGCTGGCCGGCGCGTGCCGCACACTCCCGGCTGCAGCTCCTTGGGCCGCCCGGCGCCCGGCTCGCAGAGCGGCCCCGCCCCTCACCCAGGGCGCCCCTCTGGTTGGCCCGTCCTCCTGCCAGTCAGTGGGGAGGGCCCGGTACTTGCCCCGCCTCCGCCCGGGGCAAATGCCGGGAGCGGTTCTGCTGCCGAGAGCAGAGTTTTTCCGAAGAGGCCTGAGCGTGCGCAGTGGGCCTCGTGGCCGGTGCCAGGGATGGGCTGGGATTCAACGGCCGGGCTCCTCCAGCCTAGCCGGCCGACGGTCCGCTGGATCGAGGCTCCCCCCGGGAGGGGCTTTCGGCTCCACCTGGAGCTAAGGACCCCAGGAAGGCTCACACCCAGTTTGATGGGCGTATGCATATAACCTGGGGCTGTGGCCATTCTGGGCCATCCATGGGCTGGAAGGCACAACCACCATACGTACCGTTTTCCCCCTTTGTAGAGATTAATGGAAAATGTTGGTGACACAGCCCACAAATGGCAGAGCCAGGGGTCTTACTCTTGAGCCAGTATCTTTCACCACCAGGCAAAACAGCATCCCCAAACAGTGGTAGAATGAACAATGCGATGTCCAGCTGGGGCTTGAAGGAAGCCTACAATTTAGCAAAGAGTCATTCATACAGTTTTGTTTCACAAATATTTATTTATGCATTTTTAAAGTTAAAGTGTAGTTGATTTACCTTACTGGGCCGATTTCTGCTGCACAGCAAAATGACCCAGTCAAATACATATATACACTCCTTTTCTTATATCTTCTATCCTGGTTTATCCCAAGGGATTGGATGTAGTTGCCTGTGCTGTGCAGTAGGATCTCATTGCTTATCTATTCTAAATATAATAGTTTGCGTCTGCCAAGCCCAAACTCCCAGTCCATCCCACTCCCTCCCCCATTCCCCTTGGCAACACAAGTCTGTTCTGTTTTGTAAATGGGTTCACTTGTCGTTTCTCAAATATTGTACCAGGTATACATTCTATGTACCAGGTAACCATTAAGATCTAGAGATACCACAGTGAAAAAAAAAAAAAAAAACAGAAAGCCAACAAGCTGCTTCCTGAATTTCACATTCTAGCAAAGAGAAATGAAGAAAGAGCATCCACTTAACAGGTAACCATCCTGATTGGAGGAAAATGTGGCATATTTAAGAGTCTAAAAAAGAGTGGGTGTCTCCAGGCCACAGAGAGATGAGTGGGAGAGTGGGGAAAGATGAAAATGGGGAGGTGGGCAGAGGCCAGCAGATGTAAGATTTTGTTGGCTATGGGAAAGAATTTGGAGTGTATCCTGAGATAACCTCCCCAGAGGAGGTGCTCTGTAGGACCACTGTCAGATTTATGTATTTAAAATGTACAAGTCAGGATAAACTAAGTTTAGCCCCAGTAACAAAGAAACTGGAATCTCACCATCTTGTTTCTTGCTCCCACATGGGCCAGTAGGGGGCTCTGCTTGCTCTGGTGAATCAGGAGCCCAAGTGGATGGAGGCTCTGTCTTAAACCATGTACCCACAATATTTTGGACAGTTGGAATGAAAGATGGCAAACTGCCCTGACTTTTCAAGTTTCCACTTGGAAGAGACATGTCACTTTCCTTCCTGGTTCCTTGGCCAAAGCAAGTTGCAGGACCACACCTGACTTGAATCCGGGTGGGGAGTGCAGACCTCACGTGTTCCAGGTAGAGGGGGAGAACTGGAAAATCTGTGGACAGATCTGAGACTCTCAGTGACAGATGCGTTGATGGCCTGTGGATGGTGGACAGTGTAGATCAAAGAAGCAGGTGGGTGTGGCTTTGGTGACAAGGAACAGGAGCTTCAGAGAGGGTCAAGCAATCAAACTGGCAAGACTTGCTCAAGGCTTGGACAGGGGCAGGAGAGAGGAGGCATCAGGGATGGGCCCCACTGCGATGGCTGAATCGCGTTCCAAGACAATCCAACCTTGAGGTTCTAACTCCCGGGATGTCAGAATGTGACTGCTTTTGGAAATAGGGTCATTGCGGATTAACTAGGTAAGATGAGCTTGTACTAAAGGGGGGTGGGCCTTAAGACCGTCCAACTGGTGTCATTATAAATAGGGGAGATTTCAACAGACACACACAAGGAGAATGGCTGTGTACATGAAGGCAGAAAGCAGAGAGATGTATCAATAAACCAATGAATGCCAAAGATTGCCAGCAAACCCCAGAAGCTAGAAGAGAGCCTTGAAACAGGTCATTCCCTGACACCTTCAGAGGGTGCATGGCCATGCTGATACCCTGACCCCAGACTTCTAGCTTCCAGAACTGAGAAACAATACATTTCTCTTGTTTAAGCCACTCAGCTTGGAGTACATTGATACATTGTTAGAGACTGTATTGGGCAATCTAAATGCCAACCATACAGTTGGCTTAACCAAATTAGCCATTTTTTCTCACTCAACAACAAAGCCCAAGGTAGGCCAGCCCTTATCTTATCCTCTTTCAGTCCTTCTCCAGCATATAATTTTCTTCTTCATCCTCATGGGGGCAAGATGGCTGCTATTCCCCCAGCATCTCACCACTATTCCAGTCAAGAAGAAAAGGAAAGGCAAAAGGCATACCTTGATTGGGTTTGTTCCCTTTAACCACTTTCTTGGAAACTCCTCCCAGGGACCCCTATTCTTGGACCAGGTCAGTGTCACATGGCCACCCCTGGCTTCATGGAAAATATTTTTTTGTTTTTATGGCTGAACCCACAGCACATGGAAGTTCTTGGGTCAGGTCAGGGCTGAAGCCAAGCCACAGCTGCTACATAGGGCTGTGGCAACACCAGATCCTTTAACCCACTGTGCCGGGCCAGGGATCAAATACGCACCTCTGCAGCGACACAAGCCACTGCGGTCAAATTCTTAACCCACTGTGCCACAGAGGGAACTCTGAAGTTTTTTAAAAATTAAGAGGGGTTCATTGTCGCCTGAAACACATTCAGGGTTCCGTTGGTGAGGAAAAGGGGAGAGTGGATTTTGAGCAGTAAGTAGCGGTGGTAGACTAGGTTTCATAGGACCTGGAGCTTCCACAATTTGGGAGGTTCTCTTTAAGAAAAAAAAGAAATATTTAAATTACAATATAAAATTAGGTACCAGGAGTTCCCGTTGTAGTGCAGCAGAAACGAATCTGTAGGAACCATGAGGTTGCGGGTTCGGTCCCTGCCCTTGCTCAGTGGGTTAAGGATCCGGCGTTGCCAAGAGCTGTGGTGTAGGTTGCAGACACAGCTTGGATTTGATGTTGCTGTGGCTCTGGCGTAGGCCGGCGGCTGCAGCTCCAGTTGGACCCCTAGCCTGGGAACCTCCATACACCGCAGGAGCGGCTCAAGAAAAGACAAAAAATAAAAAAAAGTAAAATAAGTTACAGTATAAAATTAGGCACCAGGAGTTCCCGTTGTAGTGCAGCAGAAACGAATCTGTAGGAACCATGAGGTTGCGGGTTCGGTCCCTGCCCTTGCTCAGTGGGTTAAGGATCCGGCGTTGCCATGAGCTGTGGTGTAGGTTGCAGACACAGCTTGGATTTGATGTTGCTGTGGCTCTGGCATAGGCCGGCGGCTGCAGCTCCAGTTGGACCCCTAGCCTGGGAACCTCCATATGCCTCGGGTGCGGCTTTAAAAAGCAAAAACAAACAAACAAAGCAAAATTCGGTGCCAAAGTAAATATTTATTTAGAATAGTTTAAAAAATCATAACAAATGTTTAAATGTTTCAAGTTCTCAGATATCGCAAACATTACAAAATCCAGAAAAATAATAGTTTTTTTTTTTTTGTCTTTTTGCTATTTCTTGGGCCGCTCCCACGGCATATGGAGGTTCCCAGGCTAGGGGTTGAATCGGAGCTGTAGCCTCCGGCCTACGCCAGAGCCACAGCAACGCGGGATCCGAGCCGCATCTGCGACCTACACCACAGCTCACGGCAACGCTGGACCCTTAACCCACTGAGCAAGGGCAGGGATCGAACCCGCAACCTCAGGGTTCCTAGTCGGATTCGTTAACCACTGCGCCACGACGGGAACTCCCAATAATAGTTTTTAAATTATGTGATATCCCCCTTTATAAGATCGTTCTCTACAATTTTTTGACTTTTTCATCCTTATGGACTGTCCCTTCATAGGGCAGTAATTTTGCAATATTTTTTCTATGGAGAGAATACGCAATTCAGTGTACTCTTCTGGTAACAGATTTTTTTTTTTGTCTTTTTTGTCTTTTTTGTTGTTGTTGTTGTTGCTATTTCTTGGGCCGCTCCCGCGGCATATGGAGGTTCCCAGGCCAGGGGTTGAATCGGAGCTGTAGCCGCCGGCCTACGCCAGAGCCACAGCAACGCGGGATCCGAGCCGCGTCTGCGACCTACACCACAGCTCACGGCAACGCCGGATTGGTAACGGATTTTTTAAAGTGTTCATTATAAAACTCTTTTGGCCTCATAACTCATGAACAGTCGTCATGTATATTTTTTAGATCGCTGTCAAATTTGGGAAAACCTCTATCATCCTTTCATTAAATGAACACTAAGATTGAAAAATCGCTTTATTTTTTTTTTTCAGTTTCCTCATCATAATTTTATACGTTTTCAGGATAAAAGTCAGTTGGTACAAATTCAAACAAGTCTTTGCCAAATTGTACAAATCTTCCAGAAGATGACTCGGGCCAGCTCTTCCAAAACCCACGGAGCGAGGAGGGGAACCTCAGAACAGCAGGGCCCAGGAATCAGCATTTTACTAAGTGCCCCGGGGCGGGGGGGATTCCGGTGTCTGCTGAGGCCTGAGAGGCCTGGATTAGGTGATTCCAAAATGGCCTTGTAAGGTCTGTAAATCCAGGTCTCCCCGTGGAAGAACTTTCTTTTACCTCTTTACCTTTTGTTTTTGTTTCTGTTTCTTAGGGCTGCACCTGCGGCACACGGAAGTTCCCAGGCTAGGGGTTGAATCTGAGCTGCAGCTGCCAGCCTCCACCACAGCCACAGCCACAGCAAAGCGGGATCGGTGCCACGTCTTTGACCTGCACCACAGCTCACAAGAAATGCCAGCTCCTTAACCCACTTAGCAAAGCCGGGGATCGAACCCACATCCTCATGGATACTGCTCGGGTTCGGTACCGCTGAGCCACAATTCGAACTTGCAAGAATCACCTTTTAAACCTCATTCCTCCCCTACCCATACATATACCTCGCACCCAGTGGCCCTGGGTTGGCACCGTGTCAGGGAGGGCACACCTGGAAGCCACTGAGAGGCCTACACAGGGCTGAGGACCATATACACGTGTCCCAGTAAACTCACACCCAGACATCCTTCACTCAGCTTCCCCTCAGCTGCACCCCCAAATGCCTTCCGCCACCCCAACACCTACCAACACGGGAGGAAGTAGGATGGGGAAATCAGAGGGAGAAAGATGGCGGGTGTTTGGGGCTGAACTGTCACCACACACACACACACACACACACACACACGCACACAGTGATGTGTTGGGGTCCCAACCCCCAGCACCTCAACCTGTGAATGTATTTAAAGTCTGTAATGAGCTCATTAAGGTGAATGAGGTCTTAAGGATGGTTCCTAAGCCGATGACTGGTGTCCTTATAAGAACAGATTAGGACAGAGACATGCGTGACGGGAAGGCCACGCAAGGACAAAGCAGGGAGCCAGCCCCTGCCAGCTAAGGAAAGAGGCCTCTGGGGGAACCAACCCCGCCTCCCAGATCCTCATCTTGGACTTGCGGCCTCTGGAATTGTGAGAAAATATTCCTGTGCCACCCAGTCTATGGTCCTTCGTCATGGCAGCCTTAGCAGTGGGCTTGACCAATTGTGGCTAAAATACCTCACTTTTGCAAAATTGTCAAAACTCTTGGACCACCAGAACCCATGGCTCAGGCCCTCCCAGGCGCTGGAGGCACCTGCAGCTTTACCCTCCTTAGCTTTGCAGTGAATCCACGTCCGCTGCCGTGTGCTCTCCGCACGCCCTTAGGACAAGCTTACAAGGCAGGTACCATCACTTCCTCCTCATTAGGGATCGGGGGCCCCAGGGCCCAGACCCAGCCAGCAGCAACACGGGGGCCAAGAGCCCGCCCTTCTTCTCCAAAGCGGCCTCCCCGGCACATGGGACTTACCAGGCACGACCCAGGCCTGGATGTCACAGGGGAGATACATTTTCGCTCAGCGTGAAGACACAGGCTCTCATCAGAAAGGCTGCTCTGAGAAGCTGCAGCCCCCATGCCCATGATGGCTGTGAACTTGTAAGAGTGTTGAGGCCTTGTGCCTGTCCCTGCAGGAGCCTGGCTGCCTTAACTGGGTCCTGGGGCTGCCACGTGCGAGCTGGTGACCTTCGGCAAGGAGCGGCACTTCTACTTTCCTCAGTTTCCTCATCTGTAAAGTGGAGTTTATGACAGTAAGAACCTCCTAGCCTTGGGGTGGCAGTAAATGAGTTAATATATATGAATCTGTATTGGTTTCCTGAGGCTGTATTCGTCAATGACCATGAATCGGAAGGCTTAAAAACCACAAAAATGTGTTGTCTCCTGGTATTATACGGCAGAAGCTCCAAATCAAGGTGTTGGCAGGGGTGCGCTCCCTCTGGAAGCTCTAGGAGAAAGTTCTTTCTTGTCTCAGGTGCTGGTGGCTCCAGGTTTTCCTTGGCTTGTGGCCGTGTCGCCCTGGTGTCCACCTCCATCTTCACGTGACCTTCGCCTCTGTGTCTGTGTCCTTTCTCTCTCTTGTCACACCCCGGCCACTCTATGGAGGGCTCACCCAGATAACCCAGTATGGGCTCCTCTCAAGACCCTTCACTTAATCACATCTGCAAAGACCCCTTTCCCAAATAAGTTCACACGTACAGGTTCCAGGATGTTATTGTAAATTAGGTGATTATTCAACTACCTCGTGATCAGTCCTAAGGAAGAAGAGAAAATGCTGGGAGAGCAGGTAACATGAGCTTGGCTTGGTCTGAGGGTCAGAGCGTCCTCCTTGAGGAAGTTAGCGCTGAGTATCAGCTCCTGGAAGAAGACAAAGAAGACAGAGTGTTCCAGGGAGAGTGCGCAGCGGCGTGGAGGCCCCAAGTTTGGACTTGACCGTCCAGTTGACAGGGGGCCATGGAGAGTTCTTGGGGAAGGGCCTTTAACCCCTAAAGGTGGCCTAGTGAGCATGTGCGGAAGAGCAGGTGGACCCCACCGGCTCCACTGAGGATTCTGCAGCCACCGACAGGCAGCCACTGGGTGCTGGTACTCTGCAGGGACCCCTGGATCACGCTATGGAAACTGCTCATCTCTGCCCTCAAGGGCTCATGGGCCAGTTGAGGCAGAAGTGTAGGTGGGCCATTACCATGGGGAAGCCCGGGACCCTAGGCGTGCAGGGGAAGGAACTCCTAGGGCCATTTAGGGAGTCCGGAGGGGCTTCCTGGAGGAAGAAGCACTTGAGCTGAGGTTAGATCTCGTTGGAGGAAGCACGCATTCCAGTTAGGGAACCTCCTGTGCTGAGGGACCAAGGAGGCTTCAAGACCAGGAGGTGGATTTCAGCCTGCTGCCCCCTAGAGGGCACTCAAGGTAAAGAGGCATGACCTCTTGGTGGGTGGAGCTGATTGACCAGCAGGGGCATTTGGGTGGAGACTGGGGTGACATGGAGGCAAGACACCACTGAATTGTTAAGGATGAAGAAGGTTGAGGGTGAGAACCAGGACGGGGTGAGCCATGGTCCCAGAAAGACTGGTCAGGACCCTTTAAATGACCTGCCCTCTGAGTGGTGACCTAGGCAGGGTGGGGGGGGGGCGGGTAATAACAGGAGCAAGCATTGGTCAAACTTGCCTTTGAGTACTGACTTATTTAACCCGCACCACTGACCTAGAGAGAAAGAGCGAGGTTAGGTAACTTGCCCAAGATCACACAGCCGGTAGAGCTGGAATTCAAACCCTGGCAAGCCTGGCTCTGGGGGTAAATAAACACATTGCTAATTACAACGAAGCTTTATTGGAGTCCCCATTGTGGCTCAGTGGTAATGAACCTGACTAGTATCCATGAGGACGTGAGTTCGATCCCTGGCCCGTTCAGTGGGTTAAGGATCTGGCATGGCATTGAGCTTGGTCTCGGTCACAGAAGTGGCTCGGACCTGGCATTGCTGTGGCTGTGGCGTAAGCCGGCAGCTGCAGCTCTGATTTGACCCCTAGCCTGGGCACTTCCATATGCTGCGGGTATGGCTCTAAAAGACAAAACAAACAAACAAAAAAAAGCTAACATTTCCTGAGCACTCGCTCTGTACCACGTACTGGGTTGAGCTTCACATATATTAACTAGGTTAATCCCTACCATATCCTGGGAAACTGAAGAGAGTAAAAGTTCGATAATCTGCCTAAGGTTCCCAGCTGGTAAATTGCAGGGCCAGGACTCAAACCAGCCAGCCTGGTCTCCCAGCGACAGACACCACTGTGCCCCTCTGTGGTTTCCTAAGTAGCAGGAAACTACTTTGGGGCTATAGGGGAGGTGCTTAGGGAAAGCGCCAGGCGTCCGCCTGAGGCGAGGGGTGCAGAAATCCCCCAGGTGCGTGAGGGACAGGAAGGAGGGCAAGGCAGCACCAGGCTCTGTCGCTGGCTTGGCCACATATTAGCTGTGTCCCTGGGACAAGTCCCATGGCCTCTCTGAGCCTGGATCTCCTCCATCAAATAGAGAGGATGCCACACCCCACACCTGCCAGACAGTCTAGGCTGTGAATCCTTTGATCCCAAGGTCATCATGAACCTCAGTTCCTGCCTCTGAGTAATGGGAAGAACAGAACCTACTTCGTAGGCTCCTTAGTCTATTTAAATAAATTCTGATCTCGATGCACCTAAAACAGGGTTGGAGCTGTTAGACTACTCAGTTGGTGAATAGTGCCAGTAACCATAGCAGAAATCTTGCCTCCTCCCATCCCTGCAGAGCAGGCATGCGATGCTCATTTTCTGGATGAGACAGTGGGGACTCAGAGGGGCCAGGTCCCTCTGACAAAAAAAGATCCGGAAGCTACAGCCAGGTCTCTGTGACCCCATGCTCTCCATCAATTCACTTCCAACTCCAAAGGATGCTGATGGGAACTCTGCTGAGAGAAAACAGCTGTCTGATTCCATTTATATAATTGTATCAAAATGACGAAATTCTAGAAATAGAGAAGTGATCAGTGGTTGCCAGGAGTTGGAGAGAGGGTGAGGAGATGGCTGTGGCTATGAAGGTTTAGCAGGAGGGATCCTTGTCTGGAGCTCTTCCATGTCTTCACTGGGCCGGTGGGCACACGCAGCTACACATGTGATACAACTGCATAGGACTAAACACACATGAGTTCGTGGAAAGCCAGGGAAATCTGAATAAGGTGGATGGCTAGGATCAAAGTTAATTGTCCTTTGGGTGATATTTTTCTGTAGTTTTCCAAGATGTTAACATTGGGGGAAACTGGAGGAAGAGTGTATTGTGTTACTTTGTATCTTTTCTTACAGCTACACATGAATCTACAATTCTCTTAAAATAAAAAGCTTTCAAATCTATTCTCCAAGTCCATGATTTTTTTTCCTGTGGAAAGGATCATTTGTGCCATAAATTAGATTCCAGATATAAGTGATATCATATGGTATTTGTCTTTCTCTTTCTGACTGACTGCACTCAGGATGAGTGTCTCCAATTCCATCCATGTTGCTGCAAATGGCATGGTTTCCTTCTTTTTAATGGCTGAGTAGTGTTCCATTGTGTGTATATACCACATCTTCCTAATCCAATCACTGTTGCCAAGGGGGAGGGGGAGGGAGTGGGGTGGCTGGAGAGCTTGGGGTTAATAGATACAAACTATTGCCTTTGGAATGGATTAGCAATGAGATCCTGCTGTGTAGCCTAGGGAACTATGTTTAATCACTTATGATGGAGTATGAGAATGTGCAAAAATAGAATGTATACATGTATGTGTAACTGGGTCACCATGCTGTACAGTAGAAAAAAATTGTATTGGGGAAATAACTATTAAAAATAATAATAATAATAAATAACCTATGGGGAAAAAAAAAGCTTTCGAGAAAACATTTCCAAAAAGACAATGGCGGCCATTAAGGTAGCTTACTGAGGCTCTTGCCTGGGGCAGGGGGATGGCTCAGGGGACCTGTGGGACTTTCCTCCAGAAGCAGCCTGGATGGAGCCAGGCAGGCAGAGTGCCAAGTTCTCCACCAACGTCAGGGCAGGGGGCAACTCTCAGCCCCAAGACCCCTGTGCCAGGACGGGCTTTCTCTTCTCCTTTCCACCTTTTAATGAAAACCGCTTTCTGTGGGCTGTTTCTGGTTCTACGAATAATGCATGCTCCTTGCAAAGGATGCAAACAATACAGGCAGATATGAAGAGAAAACCAAAGACACCTTGAATCTGAGTGGCTCCCATGAGCTCTCGGGCGAGCAGCCCTTCACGCATCCCCTTTGTGGGCAGAGACATGCAAACAATTTACGTGAATGGACTCCGTTTATGAGTGATATTTTCACTACAGATGCTTCTCCCTCCTCACTCTGCTATCACATCCCCACCAGGTAGCCCGTGTGAGCAACCTCCTTTGTTTTGTATTTTTCTCCGTAGACATGAGTATACATTGTATATACACACATACACACATGCACACACACACAGGGGCCTAGGGGGTCATTGTTTCACGAAATGAATCCATCCTAATCCCATGTATCTGCTTCTTTTCGGTCATCCACACCTGGTAAAAATCCCTGCCAGCACCTGGAGGGAAGCGATGCATCCTTTTGAAAGGCTGAGAGCCTCCCCTGGCTTAGGCGTCCTCTCCATCCTTGCCGGCTAAGAGCGGTGGGCAGGAAGTCCTCTGGCACATGTCCCCGCGATCATTCTACAGACGCAGTCCCAGGCATGGAACTGCTGGGGTGAAGGTTTAAGTGTTTCTTTTAGTAGATGCGAACAGGTTACCTTCCCAAGGTCCTGGGACACCTCGCCCTTCTGAACCTCAGTGTCTTTCCCGTCATAGCCAATGCTGATGCCAAGCGTGCTGGAATGGTTGCCGTTCTGATGGGTATCAAGTGATCTGAGCTTGTTATTTTAGCTGGCAGTTCTCTGTCTATTGGGAAATGTGGCAGAATTTGAATATACATGTAATTTTAGATGTGCTCTTTTGAGGATTGTCTGTTCATGCTCTGGACATTTTTAGTTGGGGATTTTTCTTTTGTCCGGTTTTTGGTTATTTTGTTTGTTGGCTTGCTTCCTTGCTTGCTTTTTGGGGCCACACCCATGGCATATGGAGGGTCCCAGGCTAGGGGTCGAATCAGAGCAGCCGCCAGGCTACACCACAGCCACAGAACCTCGGGATCTGAGCCATGTCTTCAACCTACGCCACAGCTCATGACAACGTAGGATCCTTAACCCACTGAGTGAGGCCAAGGATCGAACCCACATCCTCATGGATGTTAGTGGGTTTGTTAACCATTAAGCCACGACAGGAACTCCCCAAACTTTTTATATAGTCAAATATGTACACGTTCCTCACTTTCTCTTTCCTTATATAGTTTATGAGTCTCATCTGTGGTTAGAAAATCCCCAGGACACCTAGACTGTACATACAACTTCCTAGATTTCCTTGCAAGTATCAAAATGCCTGATTTCGGGAGTTCCCGTCGTGGCGCAGTGGTTAACGAATCCGACTAGGAACCATGAGGTTGAGGGTTCGGTCCCTGCCCTTGCTCAGTGGGTTAACGATCCGGCGTTGCGGTGAGCTGTGGTGTAGGTTGCAGATGTGGCTTGGATTCCGCGTTGCTGTGGCTCTGGCGTAGGCCAGAGGTTGCAGCTCCGATTGGACCCCTAGCCTGGGAACCTCCATATGCCGCGGGAGCGGCCAAAAGAAATAGCAAAAAGACAAAAAAAAAAAAAATGCCTGATTTCACCGACAGTTGTTAGGCAGAGTTTATACACAGTACAAAGAATTAAAATGTGGTCTGGCTGGCAAACATGACCCTGTAAAATACTTTTAAGCAAAGAAGTTTTATATTATTAAAACATTTTCAGCCTGAAATATTGCAAGAGTGCCCAATAATATGTATAACATGTATATTCTCCAAAGCTCGGTGGAAGGGTTTCCAGAATGTCAGTTGCCTTCTATGCTGCCTCAAAAAAAGAAAGAGGAAAAGACACACACATACAAAACCAGTGATGATATGTATATGCCATTGTATTTATACTATATGTGTATATATTATGTATTATATGTATATAATACACACACACAATGGAATATTATTCAGCCACCAAAAAGAACAAAATTTTGCCATTGGCAGCAACATGAATAGACTTGGAGGGCATTATGCTAAAGGAAATAAGTCAGACAGAGAAAGATTAAAACTGTGTGGCATCACCCGTATGTGAAACCTAAAAAGTACAACAAACTAGCGACTATCACAAAAAAGAAGCAGACTCACGGAGAGAACAAACTGGTGGTTACCAGGGGGGAGGGGAGGGGGGTACAAACTATTGGGTGCAGGACCAGCTACGTGGGTGTATTGCACGACACAAGGAATATAGTCAATATTTTGCAATATCTATATGTGGAGTGAATCTTTAAAATTGTGTAAAAAATCAAAGTTAAAAAAAGAAAAAGCACACCAAAAACCCAGTGAAATTATACTGTGTACATGCAGTGCAGCCTTGGAAGGACCTGAGAGACCACCAGGTGACCTTAGTTCTTCAAACAGTGAGAAATGTTGACGGCCCCCTTTGAGGACAGGGGCTGAGCCGAGGACAGGCTGCAATGGATAATACTAGGTAGAAGCTTGTGTTATCACAAGATTTGTTACTTCAAGGTTTTACTACAGTCAAGGAATGAAAAACAATAATAATCATAAATAAACATCACCATACCCACCTTGCAACTTGAATTTTTCCTGTCCCATGAGCCTCTCCCCAACTGGTAAGGATTCTTCTCAAGTATGTGCTTATCTCTTTCCTGATTTCATATAGCTGGCATCATAAATACATATGCATATTTATATATTATACTATTTACTTCTTGCGGGACATTAAGTTTTAAAAATCTGTCCATTTTGGTACATGCGGCTGAACTGTGAATAGATATTCTGGTGATTTTTTTTTTCTGTTTGGACAGTGCGACAATGGCCACTGGCATTCGTGTCTTCTGATCACATAGGTAAGAGATTTCTAGAGCACAGTTTCTCAACAGCAGAACTACTGACATTTGGGTGGGATGATTTTTTGTAAGGGGGGGCTGTCCCTGGCCTCCACCCACCGGATGCCAAGAGCCCCCTCCCACCTAGATGTGACAACCAAAGATGCCTCCAGAGAGTGCCCAGCAGAGGCACCCCAGGCTGAGAGCCGCGATTGAATGTGTATCGTGGGAAAGGCGTTGCGGGGTCGTGGGCTTCATGGACATCCTCCACTGTGCAACATAACTGCCGAGGAGTTTTCCAAAATGTTCATGCCAACAGCCCACAAGACCTCCTGGAGGTGTGCCTCCTCATCTGTGCCAGGGATGCTATTGGCCGAATGCTGAGTTATTGCCCGTCTTGGTGAGAGTAAAGTGGTGTTTCGGAGCCGCTAGAGGGTGAATTTCTCTGATAGCAGCTCTCTCCGTGTTTCTGGCTATTCACACTCAATGGACATGCCTTTTCATGAAACACTTATTTTTCTTTTTTCTTTCTTCTTTTTTTTTTTCCTTTTTGGTCTTTTTGCCTTTTCTAGGGCTTCTCCAGCGGCATATGGAGGTTCCCAAGCTAGGGGTCGAATCAGAGCTGTAGCCGCCAGCCTACACCACAGCCACAGCAACCCAATCTGAGCCACGTCTGCGACCTACACCACAGCTCACGGCAATGCCGGATCCTTAACCCACTGAGCAAGGCCAGGGTCAAACCCGCAACCTCATGGTTCCTAGTTGGATTCCTTAACCACCGCGCCACGACGGGAACTCCAAACGCCTTTTTCTAATGGGTTGTCTTTTTCATATTATTTTTCAGGGATTGTTTATATCTTTTTTTTGGTTTGTTTGGGGTTTTTTTTGGTTTTTGTTTTTGTTTTTCTTTTTGCCTTTTTAGGGCCGTACCCACAGCACAGGAGAGTTCCCAGGCTAGGGGTTGAATCAGAGTTGCAGCCACCAGCCCACACCACAGCCACAGCAGCACAAGATCCAAGCCACGTCTGCAGCCCTGTTGCCCACAGTTCATGGTAACACCAGACTCTTTAACCCACGGAGCAAGGCCAGGGATCGGACCTGGGTCCTCATGCATACTAGTTGTGTTCATTCCTGCTGAGCCACCACGGGAACTCCTGTTTATATTTTCTATATACTCATGTTTGGATGGACATGTGTCTTGCACACATCTTCTTTCACTGAGAGGCTTGTCCTTTCGTATTATTATGGGTTCCTTTGGGTGAATAAAATCTTAATTTTAATATCATCAGTTTTTCAAATTTTTCTTTTTTAATAAATTTATTTATTTATTTATTTATTTATTTAGTCTTTTTTTTTGGCTATTTCTTGGGCCGCTCCTGCGGCATATGGAGGTTCCCAGACTAGGGGTCGAATCGGAGCCGTAGCCACCGTCCTACGCCAGAGCCACAGCAACGCGGGATCCGAGCCGCGTCTGCGACCTACGCCACAGCTCACCGCAACGCAGGATCGTTAACCCACTGAGCAAGGGCAGGGACCGAACCCACAACCTCATGGTTCCTAGTCGGATTCGTTAACCACTTTGCCACAACGGGAACTCCAGTTTTTCAAATTTTTCATTTATGATTTGCCCTTTTTGCTTTTTAGGAAATTCTTCCGTCATATCTTGAAGCACTAAAAATATTCTCCCATATTCCCTTCTAAATATTTTAAAGTTTTACTTTAAAATAGTTTTAAGAATGAATGCCCCTGGAATTGTTTTTTTGTTTTTGTTTGTTTTTTTTGTTTTTGTTTTTTTGCTATTTCTTGGGCCGCTTCCACAGCATATGGAGGTTCCCAGGCTAGGGGTCCAATCGGAGCTGTAGCCACCAGCCTATGCCAGAGCCACAGCAACGTGGGATCCGAGCTGCATCTGTAACCTACACCACAGCTCACGGCAACACCGGATCGTTCACCCACTGAGCAAGGCCAGGGATGGAACCAGCAACCTCATGGTTCCTAGTCGGATTCGTTAACCACTGCGCCACGACAGGGAACTCCTGGAATTGGGTTTTGTAGACAGGGTGAGCTCGTGGGAATAGCTAGTTGTCCCATTATTACTTATTTAAAACACCATCCTTCCTCACGGTGAATGGCAGTGCAACCTGTGATATATCTCAAGTTTCTATGTATCCATGATCTGCTTATCACACCTTGTAATTACTTCAGCTTTATGGTCAGTCTTGATCTGTCAAAGCTAATCCTGCCCCCCTCTCCCCGCACTTGTGCAGCTTCGTCAGGAGCATATAATCTCTTCTTGGCCTTTTGCTCTTCCATGTACATTTTGGAATTAGCTTGGCAAACTTAGCAAAGAACCTTGTTGGGATTTGGATCAGAACTGCATCGAATCGATCACGCACTTCGGAGCGATGTGCCATGTTATATCAAGTCCTTCTATTGATAAATCCCCCTATTTATTTGGGTCTTCCTAAACGTCATTCTAGATGGAATTACGATTTGTTCTGTTAAAATCTTGCATACCTGTCAATAAGTGTATTTCTCATTTTGTTTTGCTCTTGTACCTGGTGTCTTTCTTAAAACGATAAATATTCCTTATTTGGTAGCAATCCTTGCTGGGAAATTCCTTATTTGATAGCAATCCTCTTTATCCTAGTGATAATTTAATCCCAAATTAATTTTGTCCGATAGTAAAAGCTACTGCAGCTTTCTTTGACTTCGTGTATCTCATTTCAACCTTTGACGTACAACCTTCCTGTGCCCTTTTCACACATTCGGTGTGTCTGTGTACCTGGGCTGGAGGTAGGAATATGTGACAAAGAATGGAAAGGAAAGACGGATGCCGTGGAGTGGCCGTAGAGGTCAGTCTATACTTTCCAGAGTCTCGGGACTCTCTCATGACCCTTGAGGCAACACGAATGAGAACAGCATCAAAGAATAGCATCTTGAAAACAAGATTGCTGAGGCATTGATGACTCTGATGGAGAACCATCAGCTCTGACCTTCTCAGGACTGGAGCCTCGGGGGATATGTGGGAGAGGCCATAGATGGCCGGAAGCAAAGAAGTTACAGCCTGGGAGGGCTAAAATTTTATGACTACTTTGTGTGCTTGGAATGACTGTCCTAGCATATCTTGCTTCCAATAAGTTTGAAGTAAAATGCCCATGTATCCCCTGCACCTACAAGGAAGTAGAAAATAGTAAATAAAAACCATGAGTGGGCACAGAGGGTTGCTATTGCCTCTTGAAGGCGGTAGCCCCCGATCCCCACTCTATTTCTGTGTCTCTTCTTATTCTGCAGCACCGCTGACTTTAGGACCTGGGTTGACAAGCAGGCCTTGTGAGGTTTTGAGTTTTTACACCGCTCGGACCCTTACCCAGCCAGCTGGTTCGTGAAGGCAGACCGCAAATTTGGCCTCTTCAGAGTTCGTCCTACCCATCTGATTTTATCTTGCTTTTTGGTTTTTGTTTCTCTTTTTGCTTCTCCTTTTTCTCTTCTTTTGGATCACATGAGCTGTTTTCTAATTCCATTCTCCTCTGTTTGAAAGTGATAGTTTATTTCCATTTTTGCAGTGATTAACCTACAAGTTTTACCACATTTATTTTGCGAAGCCTGAGTGAATCAAAATCTCAATTTTCATCTAGAACAATAAGTTCTTTAGTCTCAATTACATCTCTCTTAGGTTACATAGTTTTTTTTAATTTTTTTTTTGAAAGTCCGTTTTCCCTCTTGATTTTATTTATGTATTATTTATTTTTGCAGCACCCTTGGCATGCAGAAATTTTCAGGCCAGGGATTGAACCTATACCACAGCAGTGATGCAAACCACTGCAGTGACAACGCTGGATCCTCAACCTGCTGTGCCACAAAGGCACTTCTTAGATTGCATGTTTTTTTCCCAGTATTTTAATTCTGGCTTCTATTTTTTAACCCTATTAAGTAGATCACTAGTTTTATATACACAATATATATTGTCATTCGGTTTTAAATATTTGCTCTTTCCTCTGGTTTCCAATCAAAACTTTGATTTCTTCTTTGACCCATGTATCGATTAGAAATATGTTATGATATCACTTATATCTGGAATCTAATATACGGCACAAATAAACTCTTCCACAGAAAAGAAACTCATGGACTTGGAGAACAGACTTGTGGTTGCCAAGGGGGAGGGGGAGAGAGTGGGATGGACTGGGAATTTGGGGTTAAAAGATGCAAAACAAACTATTGCCTTTGGAATGGATAAGCAATGAGATCCCGCTGTATAGCCCTGGGAGCTATATCCAGTCACTTGTGATGGAACGTGATGGAAGATAATGTGAGAAAAAGAATGTATATGTGTAAGTGTGACTGGGTCACTTTGCTGTACAGTAGAAAACTGACAGAACACTGTAAACCAACTATAATGGAAAAATTAAAATCATTTTTTAAAAAAGAAAGAAATATGTGGCTTCATTTCCTAATATTTGGAGGATTTTAGATGCATCTTCTTGTCACTGAATTTTGAGTTCATACGACTATTGGCAAAGGTCATATTCTGAACGGTTTGGACTCTTTTAAATTTACGAAGATGTATTTTATGATCTGGCACAGGGTCCACCTGGGTGAATTTCTCATTAGTACTTGAAAAGATGCGATATCTGCTTTTACTGGGTGGAGGGTTCTATGAATGTTAAAGAGAGCATGTTGGTTGATAGAGCTGTTCACAATTTCTTATATACAAATTTTTGTCAATTACTGAGAAAGCAAGTGGTGCCCAAAAAAATCTACCACTCTAATTGCAACATTTTTGACAAAGTTGATTTCAGTGCTGTTACTTTCAATTCATGTATTCTGAAGCTTTGTTATTACATATATCCGTAGTTAAGATTGTCATGTCTTCTTCGTGAGCTGACCCTTTTATCATTTCGAAGCCTCTCTGGTCATATTGCTTGTTGTAAAGTCTGTTTGTTTGTTTGTTTGTTTGTTTTTCTATAGCCTTATGAAATTCTTTATCCTTAGGAATATCGAATGATCTATTTTTTTTTCCAGGCTTTTGCTTTCAGCCCATCTTCCTTCGTATTTAAAGAGGGTTTCTGATAAACAGCATATCCTTGGTCTTCCTGTTCATTCGATTTGATAATCTGCCTCGACAAAGGAGTGGTGAGTCCACTCATTTTCAATGTCGTTGTTATTAAGAGTGGGCTGAAGTCTGCCATCTTGGTATTTGCTTTCTATTTGTGCCACCTGTTCTTTATTCCTTTCCCCCTTTTCCAAGTTCCTTGTTTAATTTAATTTAATTTAATTTACGTTATTTTGCTTTTTAGGGCCACACCTATGGCATATGGAAGCATCTAGGCTCGCGGTCGCACTGGAGCTGCAGCTGCCAGCCTACACCACAGCCACAGCCATGCGAGATCCTCAACCCACGGAGCGAGGCCAAGGATCAAACCTGCATCCTCGTGGATGCTAGTCATGTTGGTTACCTCTGAGCCACAGTGGGAACTCCTTTCCCTTCCTTATTTTAAATAAAATGTTTTTGGTATCCCATTTTCTATCCTCTCTTCTTAGCTATACCTCTAGTTTATTTTTTACTGGCTGATTTGGAATTTATAATATGCATCTTTAATTCATCCCCGTCTAGTTCAGATACCACATATATGCCACGTCACACAGAACGCGTGCAGTTGATAACCTTATGCTTCGATCTCCTCCCATCCTTTCCTTCGTGCCATGCCTTTTCTTCTCTTTCTATATTTCTTCCACGTGCAAAAGTGTGGTGTAATTATCTTTGCGTAAAACTGTCAGTTATGTATTTTTTCTTTTTGTAACACCTCTATGGCAGTATAATGAGTATAAGCTGCATCTATACAAAGTGCAGCTAAATCCTGACACGTGGATACTCCCATGTAGCCATCCCCACAAATCAAGATAATGAATCTACTCATCCTTCAAAGGCTTCCTGGAGCCCCTTTGGAAGCCCGCTTTCCTGCCTCCCCCACCTCTCACTTCTCACCCCTGAGGTTTTTCCCGGTCCTGTTTCATCAGACACAGTTATTTGAGCTTCATCCAGGTTCTTGCACGGGTCAGTAGTTCCCTCCCCTTCTTGCTCAGAACTACCCCGTTGGATGGACATACCACCATTTGCTCATCTGCTCACATGGTCGTGGACATTTGAATTTGTTCCAGTTTCCAGCTCTTCCAAGAGAGTTGCTGTGAGCACGTGCATAGATGCCTTTATGTGGACACACACCTTCGGTCCTTTGCAATGTATACCAAAGAGTGTAAAATCCAGGGCAGGTAAAGTTCCTTAACGGACCTACATTTCCAACGTGGTTGTACTCTTTTACATTCCCGCCAGGAGTGAGCGCATCAGTGCCTCCCCATCCCCTTCCAAACCCTGGTGTGGTCCCTCTTTTTAATTTTAGACATCCTCATCTGCGGGTGGTGATAGACCGCTGGACTTTTCATTTCCACTATTATTTCACGCTTAATGCTGTGACATCCTTTCATGAGCTTGCTCGCTACCTGTACATCTTCTTAGTAAAGTGTCTACTCAAATCTTTTGGCCATTTTAATGGGTTCATTTGCTTTGTTGTGAGAGTTGATGCACACACACTTTTATGCATGTATGTATGTATATAATCATATAATGTCTCCCAGTCTCTAGTTTGTCTTTTCACTGTTTTAAAAATGTCTTTTGCTTTTGGTATTGTGTGTAAGATCTATGCCCAGTCCCAAACCACAACACTATTCTCCTATGTTTTCCTGTGGGATTTTTATAATTTTTATTTTTATTTAAGTCTTTGATCGATTTTAAGGTAATTTCCACATATGGTTCAAGGTATGGACCAAATTCATTTTTATATAGATATCCCGGAGTTCCCGTCGTGGCGCAGTGGTTAACGAGTCCGACTAGGAACCATGAGGTTGTGGGTTCGGTCCCTGCCCTTGCTCGGTGGGTTAACGATCCGGCGTTGCCATGAGCTGTGGTGTAGGTTGCAGATGTGGCTCGGATCCCGCGTTGCTGTGGCTCTGGCATAGGCTGGTGGCTACAGCTCTGATTCGACCCCTAGCCTGGGAACCTCCATATGCCGCAGGAGTGGCCCTAGAAATAGCAAAAAGACAAAAAAAAAAAAATAGATATCCCAATGTTCTATCACCATTTGTTGAAAAGACTGTCCTTTCCCTGAAGAATTTTCTTTGCACTTTTGTCAAAAATCAATTGACCACATAATGTGTGGGTTTATTTCTGAGTCTGTTCTGTTCCATTGACTTTGTTTCTCTCTGATGCCAATACCACACTTAGTCATAAGACTTTCTATGAATCTTAAAAAGCCAGGTTGTGTGGGTCTTAAAATGTTGCTCTTCTTTTAATGTAACATTTTCTCTGGCTGCTTTTAAGATTGTCTTCTTTATTCCCGATTTTCAGCAGTTTGATTAAAACGTGCATTGGTGTATGTGTGTGTGTGCGCGAGCGCGCGCGCATGCTGCTTGGGGTTTGTTGAGCTTTTTGGATTTTTGTTTATAACTTTCTTCATTTGGATCTTTGTACATCACTTTCATCAAATTTAGGGTTTTTGGTCATTATCTCTTTAAATATTATTTCCTACTATGCCTCTTCCAATTCTCTAATTATATAGCCACTCGATATCCACAAGTTACTGAGGCTTATTCATTCTTTCAGCTTTTTTTCCTGTACTTCAACTTGAATCATTTCTAGAACTATATTTTCATGTTCACTCTTGATTTTCTGCACTGTCTAATCTTCTGGGAAACTTACCCACTGAATTTTTATTTCTGACATTGCATGTTTCAGTTCTAGAAGTTTGATTTGGTTCTCTGTCTTATCTCACTTTATCTCTTAATCGGTTTCATGTTTTCACATCCTGAAGCTTCTCATAAAATCATGAATGCCAGTGGTATCATCTGTCATATCTGGATCTTTTTCTCTCAACTTACTTTTCTTCTAGTTATGTTCACATTGGCATGGTTCTTGTCTAGTCATTTTTGGCTGGTGAATGTTAGGTTGCTGAGTTTTGTTTTCTTCTTTAAAGAATATTTGCCTTTCTTCCATCAGACATTAACTTTCTTGCAGATCAGTTTGATGCTTTCGAAGTTTAGGTTTACTCTCTGGTAGGCTGGGTCCTAGTGTTGCTTTCATATCCGTGCTAGCTGGCCCTGTTCCTAAGGCATGGCCATTCGAGGGTCTCTACTGAAAGCCCAGGGCTCTTCCCGTGGTCTTTTCCGCTCGGGCGATTAAAACTCGAATGTTTCCCAGCCCTTTGAGAGATCTAGTCGTTACTTGATTTTGAGCTCAAGAAGTTTCATCTGATAGATGATTGGCTTAGTATTTATCCATAGATCACTCTGTAGCGTCCTGGTGCTTTCTTTCCATAGTTCTCTAATATCTGGTTCCTGCCTCTCAAGTCCTAGCTGCCTTGGCTTCCCTTCCTTTTCTCTCTCACCCTCCACTCAACAAATGCATGCTCTGCTTTGGCTCCTCTTCCTTGCATCACAGTTGAGGAAGTGCCTCCAGGCAGGAAGCCAGATCATCCTAGAGTTTGCTTATTTGCTTCTCTTCCTTCAGGGATCAGAATTCTGTTCTGTTTGTTGTCCAATATCTGAAAACACTTTTTGCATATCGTTTTCCCAGCTTTCCTCAGGGATAGGAACAGCCGTCTCAATGCTCTGGTTTTATTTTTATTTTCTCTCAATACCTTGAATATACCATGCCTCTGCCTTTGCGTTTCCACTGCTGCTGTTGACGTATCGGTGGCCACTCTACCTCATTTCACTCACGCTAAGACATCGTTGAATATAAGATCCACCTTGGGAGTTCCCATTGTGGCACAGTGGAAACGAATCCACTTAGTATCTGTGAGGATGAGGGTTCGATCCCTGGCCTCACTCAGTGGGTTGGGGAATCCAGTGTTGCCATGAACTGTGATGTAGGTTACAGACAAGGCTTGTATCTGGTGATGCTGTGTCTGTGGTGTAGGCCAGCAGCTGCAGCTCCAATTCACCCCCTGGCCTGGGAACTTCCATATGCTGTGGGTGCAGATATATGTATATATTCCCACCATTGTCTTATTCCCAGTTAAGAAATAAATACTCTGCCAATTAGTCAGTTAGAATTGAGGATGCCATCAATAAGACTGGTCCCAATGGATACATGTTAAATGATGAGAAAATATACACCTCAGAATTGGTGAAATATGAATTTGGATTTTTGTTATATCTCTGTCTCCTTTTCCTCTTATTTCTCTGTTTTATCTTTGATGTCTTCTTTTTTCACCTGACATGTGTGATTCTTTTTATTTGTGCTGCTTACCATACATTGTTTTTCCTAGATCCAAAATTTGGCAACTTTGAACCATTGTGAAAAATTCTCAGCCACCATCTAAGTATTGCTTCTCATTCAGTTTCTCTATTTTCATCTCGTAGAACTCCAGCTAGACAGACGTTAGACTTTCATATTCTGTCATGTGGGTCTCCAAACCCCTCTCTCCTATTTGTCATTTCCTTGTCACTTTGAGCTGCATTTGGGTAATATTCTCATATCTGTTCTTCAGTTAAATAATCTCTTCCGATGATCAGTCTGCTATATGTCCCATCAATTGAGGTTTTTATTTCTGTGATTATTTTCTTATTTCAAGATGTTTTACTTGGTTCTTTTTTCAAATGTTGCTGGTCATTTTGTTTGACTTTTGTTCTTTGAACCTTTTTTATTCCATTTTTATCTCTTTTAACATTTTCTGTTTATACATGATTAATTTTAGTCTATGAATTATGTGTTTACTATCAGAAATACTTGCGGATCTAAATTACGGCTACTCTGCAGACTCTCACTCATATTGCGTTATTTCTTCATGCCTGTGGTAATTTTTAGTATGAGCTCCGACATGGTCTATGGGGATGGGCCTGGATTGAAGATGCTTTTTCTCCAGAGAGTATTTGCACCTGCTTCTTCTGGGCTCCAGGGGGCGCCACTAACCTGCAGCTATTTCAGTTTAGTTCGCTGGGTGAGTTTTCCTTGGGGGAAGTGCAAATTTGAACCTCAGACACACATGGGAGCAGTCCTCTGGCTAGAAATTCTCAGGAGAGGCTATTTATGTACATCATCGGTGGCTTTTCCACCCAGAGGCAGCAGATAGGAGCAGACTTTTTCATTGGTCCACTGCACCTGCACGAGTCCCTTAAACCGGAAGTTCAGACTGCAGGTGGTTGTACCCAGGGAAGCTCAGAGCTCTATGCTAATACCCACTCTGGTTTGGGCTGATTATTCGTTTTTGTGTAGGAGACACGGTCCTTGGGTAGTTGCTTTGATTTTCCCGTGACTTCAGCAGGGCATTTTAAGTTCATTGTAAATAATCCCCCATCTCAGTACTTTGATCTGAGAGGAAGTTCCAGTTGAGCTATCTAGCTGAGCCTGCCATTGTGATCCCAAAGAGCCTGGCTTTCTAAGGGAACCTCGTGTGTATGCAAAGCCTGTGACAGCCTTTGGGTCACCTGTCACAAACCAGAAGGAGATATGCGAACATCGAAGTGTTGCCATTGGAGGGAGGGTTTGAGCTCGAGATTATCTCTAAATGTTTAGAATTATCTTTGAAAGTGTATTTTGATTTTTTTTTTTTAATAAAAGAGGCACTCCGATGGGTTAACAGGTGGTTGGCTTTGAGGTGTGGGATTCCAGAAGGGCTGGCTGCCCTGAATTTTCTAATTTCGCCACAGTGCTGTGTATTCTGTATTCCTGTGTGGTTTGAAAATACCGAGACGTATAAATAGGGGCACTTACATAACTCAGGGGGTGGGTGGAGGGGCCCACCGCGCCAAAAGCGGGTGCGCGGATGCGGGGAGGGGCTGCCCTGTCCTCCGCCCCGCCCACTCCCCCGCCCCTCCCGCTTTGGCCCCGCCCAGTCCCCGGCTACTCGGAAACCCTGGAGCCCGGAGCACCCAGATCTGCCGGGACTCTCGCCCCGCACGCCCGCCCACATCCCGGCGGCGCCATGCAGTCCAGGGCGGACAAAGCCCGCGCCCCGGGGACCCACAGCGTCGCACGGAGCGGCGCTCTAGAGGGCCCGCCCACGGCGTGCGGGGCAGGGCAGAAACCGAGCAGAGGGCGCCTGGCGGAGGTGCGGGCGATGAGCCCGCGCACCGGGTGGGCCAAGCAGGAGCGGCGGGCGCAGGGCGGCAGCCCGGCCGGGCCAGCGACATGCAGCAGGACAACGGCCAGGCTGCGGGTCAGTGGCTGGACTTGTGGCCCTTCCCCTCTGTCACGCGTGTCCCGCTCCCCGGGAGTGTGTGTGTGTCGGGGGGAGGGGGGTCGTCCCAGGACGAGGTGGGCAAGTCCAGGTGCAGCCCAGCCCCGCGGCACGAGTGTGGAGGCCCGGGGCTGTGCCCAGGCCCTGACACGTGACTTGAGCCTGCCTTAGGCCCGGTCCGCTCCCTCGCGTCCTTTGGCGCAGGTGTCTGTCTGTCCCCGGCCGTCCCCGCACCCGCGAGGCCCGTGAGCGGGTGTGGCGCGGTCCGCGGCCGCCAGTGCTGAAGGAGGTGCGGCCCGAGCTCCCAAGGTGGCCTGTGATCCAGGCCTCGCCGTCACGGTCACTAGCCTCCGCGGTCACCAGCCGCTGCTGGGGGTGGACGCCTGCGCGGGCAGCGGGCAACTCTGGTCATAAGAGCTGCTGCGTTGTGCGGCGCCCGGGCCTCACTCGGCTCAGCGAACCCATATTCACCTGCCTGGCGCCCTGGCGACCTGGGATCCAGGACTGTGCTGCCCAGTGAGAAACAAGGCATATTGTGACTTGATCGAGGTCCCACAGGTGGTTAGGCAAGTAAGCAGGATTTGAGCCCAAGGCGGTGGGTGTCAGAGCTTCTGCCTCAAGGATGCAAATGTTGATATTGATGACAGAAGGATTCAGGTCTCTGTCCAGAACCTTCCCTCGTCCAGAAAATTCTTTGTACTGACCTCATATGATAATTTAGTGAAAATCTTGTCATTTGCTCCTGGCTCATGTGTTTCTGTCACTTCAGGGCATTCCGGCCTAAATTTGAACTCAAAGACTGCTTCTAGTTCCCACACAGACTTTGAAGGCAGTGGAATATCAGCAGTTCTTGGCTCTAGCCTGATCTCTGGGTGCCATGCCACCTCTTAGAAGCCCCATCTTACAGCTGACAAAACTGAGGAATGAGATCTGATGTGGCTAGTAAGTGGCAGAGCTGGCTCTGAGGCCAGGCTTTCTAGCTGAGGTGTAGGAGTGACCACTGCACTGTCCAGTCGGTGAGGAGGCCAGGGCAGGCAGCACTTGTATCTTGGATCTTGAGCAAGTCCTAGAACATTCCAGAGCCCCCAGAGTTTACTCATAATGAAAAGCACACATAGGTCCTGTTGCGGTGCAGCGGAAACGAATCTGACTAGGATCCATGAGGATGTGGGTTCAATCCCTGGCCTTGCTCGGTGGGTTAAGGATCTGGCATTGCCGTGAGCTGTGGTGTAGGTTGCAGACATGGCACAGATCCCGCATAGCTGTGGCTGTGGTGTAGGCTGGCAGCTGTGGCACGGATTCGACCCCTACCCTGGGAAGCCGGTGCGGCCCTAAAAATAAAAAAAATAAAAATACATAGGCAAAGCAGTTGCCACGGCTTTTGCCCTTCAGAGAACTAAGACTTGGTGTTGACGTGGAGCGCCCTGCTGGCTGCATTGGCAGCCACTGCTGTTTCAGTGCAGCCTGGCACTCTGACCCTGGCCCTCTGTTCACTGGAGGCATGAATCAACTGAGAGCTGCGCCCCGAATTGGCTTCTCCCTGCTGCGCCTGGACCCTTGGAAAAGGGCGGGGGTGGGGGAGGACAAGGCGGGAAAAATTGGGGGCTGGGTCCAGATGGACGAGGGCATCTGCAGCTGGGCTGTCCTGGATGGGAGTCCTCTTGTCAGTGAGGTGGCCGGGGAGCTGGAAGGAGTCGGCCACCCCAGTCCCACCTGCCCTGCTCTGCTGTGGACACTTGGGAGGGCCACCGGCCTGTCTTAGCTTCTTTCTCCACCTGTGGGTATCGCCACGGCGATCAGAGTCATGCTGAAGATTTAATGGGATAATCAGTGTAAAGGATCGGATTGTCGTCTGTGTGGACCATCGCCTTTTGGAGGGTGAGGCTGGATGGGACATTAGGGCCCGGTCCCCTGGGATTTCAAATTCCAGGCTAGGGGGCCCCGGCTTGGTGCCCGAGTCAGCGGGAGCCATAGAGGGTTGTGAGCAGAGAGGGAGGAAGTGGGACTCTCGCCTGAGGGCCCAGAGGCAGGGACCCCTGGGAGGAAGGCGGGCCTGACACTGCTGGTGGGTGGGCAGAAAATGGGTGTAGTCCCCATGGAGGGGTATGTGCCCGCCAGAATCCACCTGAATTACATGCACACATGCCCTTTGACCCGGCAACCCAATCTCTGCAGAGCCCGCTGCACGCATGAAATGCTACGTGTGCAAGACCAGGAATGACCTGCACCTGTTACCAGGTACTGCTAACTGCACCGTGGCCACCCGCACAGTGGGATTCAATGCCTCCACTAGAAAATGCAGCGACTCTCAATGGGCTGGTGCACAAAGAAATCAAAGTCATAGTCAGTGAAAGATGTAAATTAAGGGAGTTCCGGTCGTGGCTCAGTGGTTAATGAATCCGACTAGGAACCATGCGGTTTGGGGTTCGATTCCTGGCCTCGATCAGTGGGTTAAGGATCCAGCATTGCCGTGAGCTGTGGTGTAGGTCGCAGATGTGGCTCGGATCCCACGTTGCTGTGGCTGTGGTGTAGGCTGGCAGCTGTAGCTCCGATTAGACCCCTAGCCTGCAAACCTCTATATGCTGCGGGTGCGGCCCTAGAAAAGGGAAAAAAAAAGGAAAAAGAAAAAGAAAAAAAGATAAAAGACATAAATTAAGTGCAGCACAACTAGGTTGCCATTGTGTAGGGGCCAGGAGTGTTTGCAGATGCACAGACCAGCTCTGGAGGGCATGCAAGGGGCCCCCTCACTAGTCGCCTCCCGGGAGGGGACTGGGTGCTGGGGGACCAGGGAGGGGTGTCGTCTACCTTTTACCATCGCCCGTGGGTACCCCTCCCCTTCTCAGCCGCACCCATGAGTTAGGATTCAAAACCAAAATACCATTAAAAAAAAAAAGTGAGTGGGTCCTAGTGATGGATGACTAGGTCTGGACTCGGCTTGGCCGTGTGGAAACAGCCAGGGAGCCTTCCAGAACGCTGGCTTTTGTCATCACCATTTGCCACATCTCCTCTCTCCAGGAGCCGGAGAGCAAAGTCGGTGGCTTCCTTCCTGTCTGTTCTCACTCGCAGACAAGTGCGTGTCTGCACTGTTTGGCAGGGGGAGTTTCCTGAACGGCGCTTGTTAAATAATACTTCACGGGACGCTGATGGGGTGGCACTGGAGGATGGGAACTTGACAGCTGTTACCCTCTCCTCCGAGTGAGGAACCACAGCGGGGGCCGGTTGGAGAAGGAGCACAGACCCCTGAGCTGGTAGCCAGGAGACCTGGGTTCACGGCCTTACCTGGCCTTTCCCACCTGTGTGATTCTAGGCTTCTCTCTGGCATCACTCTGCTTCCCTGCACCTCCGCTTCCCCATCTACACAGGTCCGAGTGTGTGTGTGTGTGTGTGTGTAGGTCGTGCCTGCATCTAATAGATCTAAGCTGCGCGGTCTCCCAGCCCACCTCCCTCCCAGCTGTACACAGGGTTGTAATTACCACCCTGCCTCATTCATGGGGGTCAGGGGACAACTGGACCACCGTCAACAGTCTCAACATCCTCAAAGGATAGATTTCGGTAAAGACAACCATTTTATTTTATTTTTTATTTTTGGTCTTTTCAGTGCCGCACCCACAGCCTGTGGAAGTTCCTAGGCGAGGGGTCCAATCGGAGCTGTAGCTGCCGGCCTACACCACAGCCACAACAACTCAGGATCCAAGCCATGTCTGTGACCTTCACCATAGCTCACGGCAACGCCAGATCCTTAACCCGCTGAGCGAGGCCAGGGATGGAACGGGGGCCCCAGTCAGATTCATTTCCACTGCACCATGACGGGAACTCCCTGAACAATTTTAAATGCTACTAAGATAACAGTGACATTACTGAGAGCCTACTAAGGGTGGTGTGCTAAGGAATCGATGAGCTTTGGCCTCATCCCCAACCCTCGGCAGGTACATTCCAGGGGGACTGGGCATCCGTCTGTTCCATGCACTGCCGTCTGCCTTGCCTAGCACTTACAGTGGATCCCCATGTATAGGTCTTGCAACAGCTCTGTGAGATTGGTCTGCAGTTTGCCCTAATGTGTGAAGAGGCAGCCACATGCAGGTGAAGTGTGTTGCTGGTGATGCAAAACTAACTCAAGGGAGCTGGGGCCGGAACCCCAGCCGTCTGGGTCCAGAGCCCATGCTTCTAACTGTGATGCTGCACTGAGCGAGGGGCCAGGCCAGCTCCAGAGCGTGACTTGTTGCTGTGAACCACCTCCGCTGTGTCGTTATCATCGTCCCAGGGAAGTGACCATCAGTTTCAGGCACTGGCTGTCACCCGTGGACATTTGCAAAATGCAAATGTCACATCGAAGAGTGCCTGCGCTGGACAGACCCTCGGGGTGGAGGTGATGTGTCCACATCTCTGACCTTACGCTGCTCTTTCTTGCTGGTTTAATAGCCACAGAATTCCTTCTCCCACCTCCACATGGGACAGGCAGCCTGCTACCCGGGAGCTCCGTGATCCAGACCCACCGCCGGGACCTGGTGTCTCTGCCCACAGGGCACATTGCGCTGGCCGACCCGGGGCACCTGAAGGAACAGGACTCGGAGGAGCCAAAGGCAAGTGTGGTCCGGGCCGGGTCGGGGTTGGGGGCGAGGGGGTGTTCCTGTGCGTCTTTAGCCTTGTGGCATGTGTGGTAACAGCCATGTGTTTGGCATGTTCTGTGCTCCTAGCCTTGGGCTGGCACTCTTGAGCATCGTCTCTTCAAACCCTCTCCCATCAACCCTGAGAGGCACAGAGAAGTCAAGGAACTTGCCCAGGATCACCCAGTAAATGGCAGAGCAGGTTTGAGCTCAGAGAGTTGGGCTCCTGAGCCTAGCTTTTCCAGGAAATGGGATTTCTGCTGAAGGTTCTGGGGCGAGGCGAGCAGGGCTCAGCTGGGGGATGACCCTGGGCCATCCTCTGCGTGGGAAAAGCAGCAGGGGGGAGTAGAGCGGCAGCTTTGTGGGGAGAAGGGGGGCTTTGCGGGCAGAGAGATGGGTGCTGGAATCCCAGCCTTGCCACCTTCTAGCTGACACTTTGTACTTGGTAAAATGGGGAAAACACTGCCTCTTTTAACGAATTTCGGAAGACTGAATAACAGTCACTTACCCAAGAGTCTGGTCTGTGTCAGGTGCAAACAGAAGTTCTTTCGTTTTTCCATTATTACTGTAAAAGTTCAATGAGTGGTGACCAGGTCTGCTGAGAAATACCAAAAAGAAGCAGTCGGGGAGGGAGTGGGAGGGATCGGGAGCTTGGGCTAATCAGACACAACTTAGAATAGATTTACAAGGAGATCCTGCTGAATAGCATTGAGAACTTTGTCTAGATACTCATGTTGCAACAGAAGAAAGGCTGGGGGAAAAATGTAATTGTAATGTATACATGTAAGGATAACCTGATCCCCTTGCTGTACAGTGGGAAAAAAAAAAAAAAAGAAGAAGCAGTAACCCTCTGTATCAGGTAGGATCAGACTCAGCTGCACGTAACCCAAAATTTCCCAAATAATAGTAGTTTAGACAAAATAGAAGTTTCATTCTCATGTGAAATGTGTCTGAAGGTGGGTGGTTCAGAGCTGGTATGGAGTTATGACAATCAGCAGGGAACCAGACTTCTTCCATCTTACTCAGCATGCTGCTTCTTCCACCTAGGCATGATGCCTCATGGTCCAACGTGGCTGCTGAAGCACCAGCCCTTATGTCTGAATTCTAACCAGCAGGAAGGAGGAACAGGTTAAAAAATGAATATGTTCCAGAAGTTGCATACCATACTTCAGTTTACGTTTAATCACCAGCCCTTAGTTCCGTGGCCTCACCTGGTGGCAAAGGAGGCTGAGAAACATATTTATTCCAGGTGGCCTTGCGCAGCTGAAAACCAGAGGTCAATTCCCAATGAAGACATGCAGAACGGCTACTGGCGAGATGACTGGCAGTGTCAGCCACGCTCACAGAGAAATGTAGGATCAGCTTAACTCGAGAACTTTTCATTTCTTAGAGCCAAGGCTGCGTCCCAAGTCATGGCAGCACCTTCCTTCGTACAGATCTTTCCCAGTGACCTTCTGAACAAGCCAGCCCTGCTTGTCAGGTGGCAATGGACACAGAAAGGTCTACTGATGGTCCCGAGGTAACAGGTGTGCCAAGCAGGGGGACAGGATTAGAATGCAGGAGGGCCGACCTCAGTGACAATGACAACTACCCTAAGGGGTTCTGGAGCCCTGGCACCTGTCCCAGCTCATTTACTCCTTGCAATTGGTGGGGTCGGAGCTGGCGTCTCCCTTGCACAGAGGAGGACACTGAGGCACAGAGAAGTAAGGGGGGCTTGAGGTTTCAGAGCCAGTATGTGGGCTCCCTGGGACTCGAGTCTGGACTTCACACCTTAACTGCCATCCTTCACTGCGCTCAGAATCCTAAACGCTCCCTTTGGCATCTAATCTGCAAACCTGGTTGAAGCTGAGATGAGAAACAAGGCGGGGGGGTGTGCCCTGATATCCAATAGTCCTCATTAAAAAAAAAAAACAACAACAATAAAACAGAAAAGTATTCCTTTTGCCATGATGGTTTATTTCAGAAATAAACCAGATTTTTTTTTTTTTTTTTGCTTTTTAGGGCCACACTTGCAGCATATGGAGGTTCCCAGGCTAGGGGTCTCATTGGAGCTACAGCTGCCGGCCTACACCACAGCCACAGCAATGCCGGATCCTTAACCCCCTGAGCAAGGCCAGAGATCAAACCCTCAACCTCATGGTTCCTAGTCAGATTGGTTTCTGTTGCACCACAACAGGAACTCCCAAACCAGGATTTTTAAGTTAGGACCATGATACCTAAAGGTGAGAGGCCAGCCTTTAACCGTGTGACTGTTCTCATGGTATTTAGAACAAGTGATGCAGAGGGCATCTTATAATAAACAGCCTCACTGTTGGAATGCAGTGGGGGTGGGGCCCTGCCTGCCCCTCAGCAAAGCTTCTGTCCCTGTGAAAATAGCCAGGACCTGGACTTTGCTAACCTGACCATCTCATCATCCCAACTTCGGTCTGGTTCCCAAATGATGGATGCAACTCATTGCATAAACTAAAATGTTTTTCTCCTTGAGACCTGCTCCATCGCCTGTAGAATCCCGTTCGTTGGTATGTTCTGGAGTGTTTTTCCTTTCCTGATAAAGAGAAGGGACGTAGGTACCTTGAGTCCTGCCACGTGCTGGCCCTTTATAGACATCAGCTCACCCAGCCAGGGCTGCCCTTTCTTGTGTCACAGTTAGGGGCTGCAGGGGTAAGGGGGGCTCAGACTCACAGTGTGTCCGAGCCAGGGAGTGAGCCCATATCTGTCACCCATGTGCCCCATGCCCTCTGCTACACCTTGCGGACCTCCAGTGGGCATCTTCTTTGTAAAAGAAAGTTCCGTGTATAAAACTAAATATCCAGAAGTCACTGTCTGTTGCAATCTGAACATGAAAGATCAGTGCTAGTCAAGAATCCTATAGAAATGGATTGTTTTTTCTTTTTAGGGCTGCACCTGTAGCATATGGAGGTTCCCAGGCTAGGGGTCCAACAGGAGTTGAAGCTTCCAGCCTACACCACAGCCACAGCCATGCAGGATCCGAGCCGCATCTGCAACCCACACCACAGCTCACAGCAACGCCAGATCCTTAACCCACTGAGCGAGGCCAGGGATCGAACCTGCGTCCTCATGGATGCTTGTCAGATTTGTTACCCGCTGAGCCATGATGGAAACTCCTAGAAAGGGATTTTTTTTTCCCCTTGAATTTTGCCAGTCAGTTGATTTTCTGCTCCCCTGGCGACTGCCCTTTCTTGTAATCTGTCTTTCCTTGCTCAGTCTTGTTCTACCTCTGCTTTTCCTTCTAAACTGATGGACTCGAGTGTGTGGGAAATGTTCTCTGAGTAGTAACACCCTGTACTAATGATCAGCTCGCTGTGTACGTGGCTCTATTGGGGGCAGAGACAATTTGGTGTAAAGCCTGCGCGAGAGATTCAGCGAGAACAAAAAGCTTCCGAGAGAACATCCCTGCAGCCATCCCAAGTGCCTTTGTCTCAGTAACTATGGTTTCTGGGCAAACGCAGGAAATGCTCAGGGAGGATTTTCTTTTAATAAAGAAGCCGAGACAAAGGGCCAGGGATAGCAGGAGAATCATAGGCACATTTCTTTGGAATTTTGACTCAGAAAGCTAGAATATGGGGAAGTACAATAAATATATTAAAATGTTCCCTCCAGTTAAAAACACACAGAGGAGCTGGGCAGGAAGACAGGAGGCGGCTTCAGCGAAGCAGAGCAGAGGTGACCTGGGGCACGTCCCACGTGGCTCGAGGCAGCGGTGGGGTCCCGCTCAGTGTGCTCTGGCTCTCGGCTTGGCACCACCCCTCAACGGCCAACTCCTCTTTCTGAGCATCTTCCTGTAGTGCGGGATGATTAAAATATTTCCTCTTAGTGGGGAACGTGAGACTCGATTTCAGGAACGTGTGTTGGAAAGCTCCTGGTGAATTGGACCCTGGAAATGGTTTCCGCTTTTATCTCAGGGGCTCAGAGCCAATCGCGGGACCCGGGAGCTCTCCAGGGTCCTGAAAGACTTGTGCTTCCCTTTCAGGCAGTGTCATGTAGGGTGCACGCCTGGCACCTTACTTGCCAGCATCCTCTCTCCAACACGTGCTGTTTCTACTAGCCTGGCTCTTTGCCTCTGCCTGGCCCCATCTCCATCCTCCTGTTCCTTAAGTCCCATGCCAGGCGCTGCCCTGACTGCCTCTGTCCTTTGGTCCCCAGCACGGGTGGCCAGGCTGCGGCAGTGCCAGATCCTCCCCACCAGCCAGCCCACTGGGCTCCTGACCCCCTTTTAGCTCCCGGCCCCTGGGAAGGCGGAAATGGGCGTGTTTGGGAGGGAGTTCTGAAAACTGGAAACTGAAACAGTTGAAACAGAGGTTGGTTGGTTTGTCTGGGAGGATTTTTTTATTTGTTTGTTGGAGGGGGTTGCCCTTTTTTTGGTTTGTTTTCCATTTTTTGTTTTTGCTTCTTAGGGCTGCACCTGCAGCATATGGAGGTACCCAGGCTAGGGGTCAAATCAGAGCTACAGCTGCCGGCCTACACCACAGCCACAGCAATGCCAGATCCTTAACCCACTCACTGAGCAAGGCCAGGGATCAAATCTGCATCCTCACAAAGACAACATCTGGTCCTTAACCCACTGGCCACAGTGGGAACTCCACGTTTCCACTTTTTATGTATGCATCAGACCTCCTCCATCAGACTGGTCTGCTTGAGGGCCAGGCCTGCATCTTCTTCAGCCCTCTAACCTCTGAGCATAGCACAGGGTCCTGATGGCTGCCAGAGCATGTGCACTGTTGATGAGCCAAGAAAGGCAGCGAATGAGAGAGTGAGCCACAGCTGGGGTCTCCCCGCCAGTGCCACACAAGGGGGTCTGCATCTGATCCCCACGGAGCACCTGGCTCTGTTCTAAGAACCACATGACTATTTCTGCATTTAATCCTCCTACAATCCGTGAGGTTTGGACTCTTTGGTCCCTGCTTTACAGGGAAATGGAGGCACAGGGGTGTCACCCATGGGCCTGAGGCCATGTGACAGGTCAGTGGCCGAGCGGAGATGGGGACCCAGGCTTAGCTCCCATCAAGCTCAGATGGGAAGGCCCTGCCCCCAGTGCTGAGGCCTGGCCCCCTCCCCCTTCCCTCCTGCATCTGCTGGTGACACCAGGGCCGTGACCGCGTCCCTCCAAGCCTCGGTTCCCTCATCAGCAGGGCTCAGTCACTGCTACTGTGCACAGCAGCCGGGAGGTCGGAGGCCACGTCTGTTTAGTCTTTAGTCTGTTGCCTTACTGCAGACCGAGAGCGAATATGCAGAATCGTCAACGCCAGGCCTGAGGCTTCCCTCTGCTGTTTCTCTTTCAGAAAAAGAGAGGGGGCTGGCCGAAAGGCAAGAAGAGGAAACCGCCCAGGGATCTCCCTGTTCCCCGTGCTCCTACGACAGGGTAAGATGGGGAGGTCACCCGACCGGCATCAAGGTGATGTTTTGGGCTCACCGTCTGGCCCGTGCTGTGTGCTATGCATGGCCTTGACCCCATCTCAGCCTTCATCTGTTTTTCAGGGCCCTTGATTGTGAGGGGGCTTCAAACCGTGGCGGGGAGGGGGTTCTTTAAGTGGGAATAAGGTTCTGGTGCGCAAAGGAGAACCAGGCTTGAGTCCCAGACAGGGGAGGGGTGGCTGTGGGGCCAGTGGGTCAGGCGTCCAAGTGCCCCGAGGCCTGTCCCTTGTCCCCTGGCTCCAAGCTTCTGCAGAAGAGAGGCCCCAGGCCAGTCGGTTCCCACTGCTCGGAAAGTCACCTCACTCCTCTGGAAGCTGGGTCCACTTTTCTCGTTATGCTCAGGTTCTAAGGGTCAGTTTTCCTGTGATTCCACGGACAAGGCCTTTGGTCTGAAGACGGGCGTGTCTCTAACGCCCGCAGCCTTTCTTCCTCTCCTGCAACCTGCATCCTTGATCAGGAGGGCGGGAGGCCCTGTACCTGGAGCCCTTGGGCCACACAACAACCCTGTGAGCAGGTGGAG
Organism: Phacochoerus africanus; assembly: GCF_016906955.1. Classification (NCBI taxonomy): domain Eukaryota; kingdom Metazoa; phylum Chordata; class Mammalia; order Artiodactyla; family Suidae; genus Phacochoerus; species Phacochoerus africanus. Next base: position 4,406,009 of record NC_062553.1, on the reverse strand, counting down.
TCATGTCCATTACACAGAGGGGGACACTGAGGCTCGGGCAGGTGAAGTGCGCTGTCCACCCCGTCTTCAGGCGCCTCCCGTAGGGGGGTCCCTCTTAGGGCTTCCGTTACTCTCTGGATAAGCCAGCCAGTGAGTACCTTCCTCTTCAGTTCAGCCTCATTCCACTGGTTAGGCTGAAAAAATAGGAGTTCTCATCATGGCTCAGCGGAAACGGATCCGACTAGTATCCATGCGGATGCGAGTTCGATCCCTGGCCTTGCTCAGTAGGTCAGGAATCCGGCATCACCACAAGCTGTGTGGTGTAGGTCGCAGACCCGGCTCAGATCCCACATCGCTGTGGCTGTGGTGGAGGCTGGCGGCTGCAGCTGCAATTCGACCACTAGCCTGGGAACCTCCATATGCCGTGGGTGTGGCCCCAAAAAGCAAAAAAAAAAAAAAAAAAGAAAGAAAGAAAGAAAGCGAAGAAAAAAATATGGCAAACCCATGACTATTTTTATAAAAAAAAACAAAGTGGAAATCAGTGCAGCAGGCCCTTCCCAGCGGGTAGCTCAGCGCTGTCGTGTCTGTTCCGTTCCTGGTGCAGGTACGTGATCTTCCTGAATGAGCAGAGGAGCCAGCTGAGGGCCAGGCACCCAGACCTGCCTTTCACGGAAATCACGAAGATGCTGGCCACTCAGTGGGCTCAATTGTCTCAGGAGAAAAAGCAGGTAAGTCCTTTTCCGTGTGGCGTGAGGACAGAAGTGGGCCCACTGTCTGCAGCCTTGATGAGGGGCTCTCCCCTGCTGGTCCATCTTTTCACACCGGATCTGGAGGGAACTTTCCGGAAGGGAGACATGAGGTGTCTCTCACCCCACCCCTTAAAAGCAGTTACTAAGCTCTGGCTTTGGCATCCGCCACCTCCCAAACTGTGTTAGGCAGAATGGCGAATTCATGAAAGGTGGGTAAATTATCCAATACATTTTTAGTAAGATCGACCTTTCCCTCTGCAGGAATTTTTGGAGCATTTAATATAATTTTGTTTACTTAAAAAGTATTTCAGGAGTTCCCTTTGTGGCTCCGTGGGTTATGAACCGGACTAGTATCCGTGAGGATGTGGATTTGATCCCTGACCTTGCTCAGTGGGTTAAGTATCTGACGTTGCCACAAGCCGTGGTGTAGGTCGCAGATGCGGCTTGGATCTGGCGTTGCTGTGGCTGTGGTGCAGGCCGGCAGCTACAGTTGTGATTCGACCCCTAGCCTGGGAACCTCCATATGCCGCCAGTGCTGCCCTAAAAAGGAAAAAAAAAAAGAGGAGTTCTTGTCGTGGCGCAGTGGTTAACAAATCCGACTGGGAACCATGACGTTGCGGGTTCGATCCCTGGCCTCGCTCAGTGGGTTGAGGATCCGGCTTTGCCATGAGCTGTGGTATAGGTCACAGACGAAGTCTGGATCCCGCATTGCTGTGGCTGTGGTTGTGGTGTAAGCTGGCGGCTACAGCTCCGATTCGACCCCTAGCCTGAGAACCTCCATATGCCACAGGAGCGGCCCTAGAAATGGCAAAAAGACAAAAAAAAAAAAAGAAGAAGAAAAATGTCTTTCAGGTGAGATCCATGGGCTCCTGGAGCGAGGTATGGAGGGAAGCATAGAACGATGAATGGTAGGGCAGGAGCATCTCATCTGCAACTTCGTGAGCCCCTCTCAAACTAATTCCCCCGTGGAACCCCCTCATATACAGAGCACCTGTTAACCTCCTGTGGAGGTCTCTTCTGGGGTCAAAGGGGAAGAAGCTAATTTGGGGGATAGAGGCATGCCTTTCAGCCCGGCATTCGTAGCCCATGTCCACTCTGCCACCTCCCCCCCGACGTTCCAGCCACACCGATCAAGTCATGCCTGCTCCAGCATCCCCTCCTCCAAGAAGCCCTCCCATACTCCTTTAAGTATATCTGACTCCAAAGCCCGTACTTTTCCCAGCGCAGTCCTCTGCCTCTAGAGTCCTGTTTCTTTGGGTCACATGCAAAGACTCTAAGAAGAATTTTTTTCTTTTTAGGGATACACCGGCGGCATACGGAAGTTTCCAGGCTAGGAGTCGAATCAGAGCTATAGCGGCCAGCCTACGCCACAGCCACAGCAATGCAGGATCCAAGCCATGTCTGCAACCTACACCACAGCTCACGGCAATGCCAAATCCGTAAGCCACTGAGAGAGGCCAGGGATCGAACCTACATCCTCAGGGATACTAGTCGGATTTGTTACCACTGAGCTACAGCGGGAACTCCAAGAGGAACTTAAAACCTCTGCACTTTCAGCTTTTTTGCTGTAGAAAACCCTTGATTGCAGATAGCTATCACGGAGAAATCCTAATTTGGGGGCATGGTATCCATTAATAACACCCCTCTCCTTCCTACTCAGGTTTGCAGCCACTCGGGAAATAGACCGAGTAGCCAGTTGGACGCCCAACAAGCCCTGGCCATCCTGAGCTGGGCAGGCCCCTGAGTCTGGCTAAGAGCAGACTGGGGCCCTGGCTCTCTGCCAGCCAGCAGGTCCCCAGGAAGGAGAGGGAAGGGGCTGAGTCAAGCATCTCTGGTTCTGGTTTCCAATCTACCCCTCAGATAAGCCCCTCCTCCTGCGTGGGGGTGGGGGGCGGTGCAGGGGAGCCGGCAGGACCAGGCGCTTTCCATCAGGGGTGGAGAGGAAGCTCCCTACCACACACCTGCTGACGAGTTAAACAGATCAAAGCAAAACTACCGTAGTTGGAGTTCCTACTGTGGCACGATGGGATCAGCAGCATCTGTGGATCACTGAGACGCGGGTTCAATCCCCAGCCCGGAACAGAGGGTGGAGGATCTGGCATTGCTGCATCTGCGGCATGGGTCGCCCCTGCAGCTTGGATCTGGTCCCTGGCCTGGGAACTCCATATGCCGCCTGGCGGCCAAAAAAGAAGAAAAGGAAGAAAGAAAAGAAAAAACAACAAAACTACTGTGGTTAAGCTGGGTGAGGATGGTTGCTGTTGGTCCCCACCTGTTACAATGGCTTAAGCTAACGTTCCAATCTGAGTGGCTGTGACAGAAACTGCAATTGGCTTTGAAATAAGCATGGCGAGTACAAAGCCCAGGGAAGTTCTTATGGGGCAGCAAGAGGCAGAACCTCTGATCCAAAGCTCCATCCATGTCCCCGCCTTCAAGGTCTAGGGGATCAGGACCCCCGAAGTGGACACATAGAATCCACAGTGAGGATGTCTGGGGCAGGGGGACTCTAGGAAGCCCCTACCCAATGTGGGAGCGCCGCAGCTGACCTGAGGCATCAGAGGGAGAGTCTTAAAGAGGCAGATGTTCTGTGAAGTCAGATCCCGGGGAGAAAGTCGAGGCAAGTGTCACAGATGGAGGGAAACAGCAGCAGATGAGGTGGCTCGGGGCTGGGTCTGAATCATCTCTTTATCCCTGGTGACCCACCTCCAACCCTGCACAGAGTTAAGTGCCGATGTTTGCCCATGCAGTGATTGAATAGAAGCGTCAGGTCCCTCAAGATAGGGGGCTGATCGTGCTACCCTTCTCTGCAATCACCAGACCACACCTGGCAGAATGGTGAAAGCCACAGGGAGGGAGAGCCAGTTGCTTGGAAGGGAAGTTTTCAGCAGTCTGCATCATTCGAGCAAGGAATGAACTTGCTATTAGGTAGTGAGGTCCCCATCCCTGGAGGTGTGCAAGTAGAAGTGGGGCAAGAGCTTCTTGGGATCATCATAGAGACACTAAGGTGAACAAGAAGACCCCCCCCTCCCCCGCAGCCACCCCCCCCACATTAGAACTGTGCTCCTTCTTCCAGAGGTATGTTTATGAGGCAGATGAGGACAAGCAGCGCTACATCCGCGAGCTGCAGGCCTACCAGAGCTCCGAGGCTTACCGAGCCTTCCTGCGGAGGCGGGCAGCACACAAGGTGCAGGCGTTGTGTGGTGAGTGGGCCCTGGCCCGGGGCGGGGGGGGGGGGGTCGGGGGTGCCTTCGGCTTCCCCTCCCAGGCCGGGGGCTGTGGTATGTTTTATAGCAGACGGTGTGTTCAGAAAGCCCTCGGCATTGGTCCCAGCCGCCATCAGCACTCACATCCTTGTGTATTTTGGATGTTACCTCCTTGTCAGATACACAGCTGCGAGGTCTCTTCTCTCATTTCAGAGGTTACCTTTTCATTTGGCTGATTGCTTGCTGAACTGTGCGTTTCAGTTTGATGGACTCCCACTTGTTTGTTTTCACTTTTGTTGTTGTGCTTTTGGTATCACAGCCAAAAAAAACTATTGCTAAGACCAGTGGTTTTTTCCCCCCGAGGAGTTTTTTTTTTTAGTTTCAGGTCTTATAGGAGAGTCTTGACAACATTTCAGGTTCATTTTTGTGTGTGGTGTTAGATACGGGTCCCGTTTCATTCTTTCCCAGGTGGATATCCAGTTTTCCCAATAGCACTTATTAAAGAGATTCTCCTGGAAGCTCCCATTGTGGCTCAGCGGTAATGAGCCCAACTAGTATCCATGAGGAAGCGGGTTCGATCCCTGGCCTCGCTCAGTGGGTTAAGATTCCGGCATTGCTGTGAGCTGTGGTGTGGGTCACAGATGCGGCTCAGATCCCGTGTTGCTGTGGCTGTGGTGTAGGCAGGCAGCTGCAGCTCTGATTCAACTCCTGTCCTGGGAACTTCCATATGCCGCGAGTGCAGCCCTAAAAAGCAAAAAATAAAAACAAAGACACTAGCCTTCCCCCATTGCGTGTTGAAATTCACTGAGGCTAGGTCTAAAATGCTCTCATCACACGGAAAATGGTAATTATGTGAAGTGAGGGATGTGTGAACTAATCTGATGGTGGTAATTGCTTCATAAAGTATGTGTACATCCAATCACCAGCTTTGAACACTTTAAGTATAGACACTGGGGTGGGGGGGAGTTTTTTTGGAACCACCAGTGGAACATGAATATACGTTTTTAAATTTGTCCATTATACCTCAGTAAAGCCAGGGTGGGGACACTGCGGGGAGGGCCACACCCCACACAAAGCAGCTGGCATCACAGTCTGGCTCTTCAGCTCTTTTGTCAGGGTTAAGACACACCTTGTACCTGACTGAAGAGGAGGCATCTCACTTCCTCCTACTCGAATATCAGAGAGCAGTCAGGTGGTGCTAGGGCAGCGATACCATTTGCATCCTTAGAAGGGGGGAAGGAATCCGCAGTTATGGGGCTCACCGCTTCTCAAACTGAATGTGCTCTGGGATCACCTGGAGCCTTGTTAAAATGCAGGCTCCGACCCAGCGGGGTGGGCTGCCGTTCCACCATGTGCCCCTGGTGCTGCCGGCTGCTGGTGGTGCAGGGAGCACACTGGTTACCCTGGGAGCCCAAGTCTCTGTAGCATCCACCATCCGCACGTGCCAACAGCGTCCTACTGCAGGCCCGGCATTGCCCCGCCTGAACCTGCCAGATGTGCCAGAAGCTAACACGCTGGGCATCCCTAAACCAGTGCACAGGGAGCAGCAAGAACAGCGGATAAGTACCGCTGCTCCCCGCACCCTCCACGGTCAGACGCTGCTGTGTGTCCCGCACGCCCCCTGGAGGCTCCTGGTGGGACTGCGCCCCGTTGACTGCAGTGGCCCCAGCTTAGTAAGGGCGCCCCAATACTGGCTTTCTCCCCTTCCTGACCCACTTCCCTCTCCCCCCACCCCAGTGTTTCCTGGGGTCTTAAAAAATAACCCTTGCACTAAAACCCTTGTCTCAGAGTGTGCCTCTGGGGGTGCAGGCCCAAGGCAGAGAAGGGAAGTCCTTTTACTGTCTGCTACCCTGCCTTCACCGTGGCCACTTCCTGTTCGCCATCATTGTCATCCTTATCGGAAGCCTTATCAACCGCAGTGCCCGCCAGGGACCTGTTTGACGTTCAGCCTTGGGCTGCCATCCCCCTCTTGGCACATTCTCCTCCACGGGGCACGTGACCTCGGGGCAGCAGAGGGCATCCTCATCAGTGGTTCAGGGCCCATCGCCGTCCAGCCTTGGGTTCTTGCTGCACTCCCCACGCTAGGGGCTGACCGGCACCCCGGCCGAGCCCATCAGCTCTGCCCTTCACCGCTTCTCACTTCACCTGGGCCTGGCTGAGCGTGTCTCCGCAGGGGGCAGGTGTGGGCTCAGCATCCAACCATCGGGGTTCAAATCCTGGCTCTGCCACTTTGCACAAATCACTAAAGCATTCTGTGCCTCGGTTTCCTCATCTGGAGAGTGGGGCTGTAATAGCACCCCCTGCACAGGGTCTGGTGCAGATCAAGCAAATTAAGCCACAGGGAGCTGGTGTTCAGTGCCTGACATGTGGCAAGTTCTGTAAGCATTCCTTCTTTGCTCTGGGGCCTCAGCACCATTTCCCCCCCCACCCCCGCCCCAGCTTCATCCAGAGCAGGGATCTGCAAACCCCTGTAAAGCACTAGATCGCAAATACTTTACTCTTTGTGGACCCTGTGGTCTCTGTTGCAACTACTCAATTCTTTAGCTGTAGGAGTTCCTACTGTGGCGCAGCAGAAATGAATCCAACTAGTAACCATCGGGTTGCGGGTTCGATCCCTGGCCTCGCTCAGTGGGTTAAGGATCCGGCATTGCCATGAGCTGTGGTGTAGGTCACAGACAAGGCTTGGATCTGGTGTTGCTGTGGCTGTGACCTAGGCTGGTGGCGACAGCTCCGATTCGACCCCTAGCCTGGAAGCCTCCGTATGCCACAGGCGGGGTCCTAAAAAGAAAAAAAAAAAAAATTCTATGGCTGTAGCAGGAAAACTGCCATAGACAATATGCAAATGAATAGGCGAGGCTGTGAGCCAATAAAACTTTATTTACAAAAACAAGCAGCAGGCCAAGTTGGTCCACAGGCAGTTCTACTCCCGCCTGGTGCGCTTATTATGTTTCCACCTGGCATTGTTCTCAGTCGAGCTCCCGCAGATAAAAAGAATCAGTCGAAAACCAGAGTGGGTGTGGATGGTTCCGAGGGAGCCGTGTGGAGTGGCAGTCCTCGTGTGACTGCCAAAGCGACGCAGGCTGTGCCCTGAGACCTCTGCCAAGGGTCCCCCGAGAGCAGCTGTCATTCCCTGTTCACGTTTTTCTCCCAAAAAATGCCATTTGCAGACTTAGCAGAGAAGGGCCCGGCTTGCTCAGTCCTTCAGTCGTGCTGGAGTTCTGTCGCCTGATGTTTGTGATTGTTTATAGATTGTCATCGCATGTCACAAGGCGTCTCCAAGAGAGCTTGGTTTTTAAATACGATGTAGTTCTGCCTTCGAGCAGGAAGCATGGAGACCTCTTAAAATAAATGTTTTCAGCCTCCGAGGGCTCTTCTGACTCTTAATTGATGCTCTATCCCCCTCCCACCCGCCCCGATAAGGTGGGAGTCCTTTTCTGAGACAGATGCTTTGTAAAATGATGCTGTTTGTTTCTCCGTCAGGAACAGGTGCACCAGGATGTGAATTTGAGAGCCAGGGCCTTGACTTCTCAGCAATCGATGTAAGTATGAGGGGTGTGGTTTTAAGATACGCACCCTCGTTTGTGTGGGAGGCTGAGAAGGGGTCCCCGCAGAGGATGTCAGCGTCCTAATCCCCGGGCCTGTGACCGTTCCCTTAGGTGGAAGGCCTCTGAAGCTGTGACTAATGAAGGATCTTGGGAGGGGGCGTCAGGCAGTCCTGAATGTCCTTACAAGAGGGAGGCGGAGGAAGACTTGACACAGAGGAGCAGGAGGCCGTGTGGCCACTGGCCAAGACTGGAATGATGAGGCCCCAAGCCAGGGAAACCGTCAGCCACCAGAAGAGACAGGAACAGACTCTTGTCCCTGGAACCTCCAGAGGGAACTAAGCCCACGCCTTCATTTGGGCCTAGACAGGCCGATTTCAGACGTCTGGCCTTCTGGAACAATGAGAGAATACGCTTGCATTGTTTTAAGCCACCCAGTTAATGGTCGTTGGTTACGGGCGCCCCACGAAGCCAGAGCGCTCAGGCACAGGGTCTCACGCGTTGCTGGGACGTGGCTCACACATCAGCGCCTCGTGGGGCCCTTTCCTTGCGTGTTTGAATCAAATATGTTTGAGCTCAGCTCCGTAGGCGGCAGGAGACCAGGCTGAGGATGCAGAGGATCGTGAAGCCTGGCCCCGGGCCTCCCGTCCAGGGGAAGCTGGCCCGTGTGAAACCCCTCACTCTGGATCAGCCGCGAGGGAGACTGGGAACCTGAGAGGGGCGTCGCCCAGGCTGTCCGGGCGAGTCACTCTCAGGACAGGCCATTCTGAAGTGATGCTCCTGAAAAAGAGATGGGAAATTGCTAGTGGAGACACTGGCAGCTGGGAGTGAAGCAGCGAGGCAGCTCTAGGCTGGGGAAACAGAACGGGCAAAGGCCTGGGGGGGACGGGAAGCAGCCCAGGGTGTGTTGGGCACCGAGAGCCGGTCAGGACACCTGCAGTGGATAGTGTGCCTTTGGGGACAGGGACAGGGCGGTGGGGACCAGAGTTGTCAGGTGGGCTGAGCTAAAACATAATTCGTGTTTCCCCTTGGAGTTCTAATTGATGGTGAAAAGTAGGTTTAACAAAGGAAGATAACAAAGGGAACTTTCGGGGCAGGCGGATGTGTTTACACTGAAACTTTCTGGACAAGAAACTCTTGCCTGAATTGAGTAGACAAGGGGTGTTGGGTACCTTTTAGGCTTCACTTCGCGTTCCGCCTTTTCCTGTGACTTTCAACAGACCTTTCTAAGCACCTTAGACGTTGCTGTAAGTCCGCCGTCTTTTATCATTTGAAGCTGCTCTGAGGACTTAGAGGGTCAGGGACGTCCCGAGTCCATCATTTACCTGAAACCTCAGCCCTCTGCGGCCCAGGCTGGCGCTGCTATGGCAGGAGTCACACAAGGGGCGTCCCGCTGGCAACCCGTCCCCCTGAGGGGGCCTGCTCTGCACAGCCAGCTACTCCCCTGCCCTCCAGCCAGCCTCTCTCTGGAGCCCACACTGGCTCCCCATCGCCTTCCGTATCCTGGCGTTCAGACTTACCTCCCCATGTTCCCCACCCACGGGGAGGACACCCGTGGGGACCAGGTGGCTCCAGACCTCGCCTTTCTTCCTTACCCATCCTGTGACCTTAGTCAAGCATCTTTAAATGCAGCTCAGCACGTGACTGTGAACCATCTAAGAGCTGACAGCCACGCAGCGTCCGTGCCTGGCTTGTAACAGGCCCTGGAGAGATGTTAGCCGCTATTATTTTTTCACGTCTTATATCTCTGTCCACCAGTGCAGGTGGCACCGTGAGTCTTTATGTGGCTGCCCTGTTAATACCTGGTCATGTAGGGGCTCGAAGCCAAGAGTTCAAGGGCCAGCAGCTCAGTGCCTGGTACCCAATGAATATGCAGCTGTTCCAGCTGAATTTGAAGAGAGATGAGAACTGGTTCTCAGAGATGAGGCCCTCGCTTCCTCACTTTTTTGGAGAAATAGCCACAGGATAAATGGCTCCTGGCTGTTGTTTTTCTGCCCCTTTGTCTTGGGCACCTTGTAATTCATTTTCTCTCAACAGTGGTTCCTAATCTTGGCTTCAGGTTGTCAAAGGGATTATTGGAGTGTTGGGTGCCTCCTATGGGTTGAAGGGTCACCAAACCCAAAAGGCTCGGCACTACCAGCTGGGATATAAGAGATAATTTCAGAACAATGATCTATTTCTATAAGCAAAAGGGGAGGGGCAGCACTTTTTGTTAAGGTGTTCGTGCAGTTTGGCCATTTGCTCTGATTTTTTTTTTTTTTGCCTTTTTGCCTTTTTGCCTTTTTGCCTTTTTGCCATTTCTTGGGCTGCTCCCGCGGCATATGGAGGTTTCCAGGCTAGGGGTCGAATCGGAGCTGTAGCCACCGGCCTACGCCAGAGTCACAGCAATGTGAGATCCGAGCCATGTCTGCGACCTACACCACAGCTCACAGCAACGCCAGATCCTTAACCCACTGAGCAAGGCCAGGGATCGAACCCGCAACCTCATGGTTCCTAGTCAGAATCGTTAACCTCTGGGCCACAGTGGAACTCCTGCTCTGATGTTTTGGCAGTGGCCTTGGTGGGCTTTGGGGCTCTTCCTCTCCTCCATGAAGTTCCCTCCTGAGGCGTCCCCCAGCCCCACCCCGCCCGCCCTCCGAATCCTCCCCCCTCCCCCGGGGAGCCCCCTCCCTCCTGGGCCTCCCTCAGCGTGTATGCGCATGCATGCTGCTCCTTCAGTGAGAGGCGGGGGAAGCCTCACTTGGGATGCAGAAGAAACCCTCCAACCACTCTTTAGCAGGCTGGGGGGACACCTCTGGGCTGAACGAGGGAGAGGATTCCTGAGAAACAGGGCAAGTGGCAGAGTGTCCTGACCACAGTTGGTTCCCGGCTGGCTCTCTGGGCAGGGGCACACTTTTGGTCTGTAACAGGAGTCATCTCTTATCAGAGCTTGGGGAGTTTTTACATCTCTGAACTAGTAAATAAAAGCACATACATACAGCTCTATGTGTTTCATTTTTGTTTTTGCTTTTCAGGGCCACACTTATGGCATATGGAGGTTCCCAGGCTAGGGGTCGAATCAGAGCTGCAGCTGCCAACCTCCACCACAGCCACAGCCACGCCAGATCTGAGCCGTGTCTGCGACCTACACCACAGCTCACAACAACGCCGGGTCCTTAACCCACTGAGGGAGGCCAGGGATCTAACCTGCATTCTCATGGATACTAGTCAGGTTCATTACTGCTGAGCCACAGTGGGAACTCCCGCAGCTCTATGTTTTTAATTAACTATTTTTCTTATTGATTGATTGATTGACTTGGCCATGTCAGCAGCATGTGGAAGTTCCCCGGGGGCCAGGGATCGACCCCACGCTGCAGCAGGGACCTGAGTTACTGCAGTGACAATGCCGATCCTTAACCCACTGCACCACAAGATAACTCCTTAATTATTTTTCTTTAGAAAATAATGTAAGTGCATGGTTTAAAAAAAATGCAAACAGCGCACAAAGGTTTACAATGAGAGGTGGGTCCTGCTCACAAGTCGGAGCCCCAGCTCCTTGCCCCCGCCCCCATCCCTGCACCCCAAGGCATCCGCTCCGACCAGTTTCTCGTGCATCTTCCGGAAGTAGTCTGTGGACCTGCAAGCACCTACAGGTTATTCAGTGTCTATGCATTTTGATAAAAGGATAGCTCTTTGTCATTACTTAAAGAGTTCATTTTGTTCAGGATTTTAAAACAAACTCTTCGAAAATATGAAAAACTCAGAATTGGCTGTGGGCTCTCTCAGACACCACCACCAAGTCTCAAAAACTCCTGTTTTACCCTCTTTGCCACACTCCTCACACTTTCTCTCCCACCCGGCGACAGGGACCTTGGGGTGAGTTCAGATTCTCATCCGCGCTTGGAAAAGCCTCAATCTGGCAAGCGATTTTACAGGTGGAAAGGAGACCAGCAGGACCCAGCCTGGCCCACTCAAAGTCCCACTCCGTTTTAAGCTAATTTTATATTCCGAGGGCCGGGTCCCTGTGCCTCCTCCCTGCTCACCGGAGACTGCTTTCTGTCCACAGGGGGACGAGAGCGATGACCTGTACTGTCGGACCTGCAGGCAGTTCTTCAGCTCCCAGCACAACAAGAGGGAGCACCTGCTGGGGAAGCAGCACCTGCAGAACCTCACAGGTAAGCAGCCGCTGCTCCGCGCGGCGAGGCGAATGCAGGCCCGGACTCCACTGTGCCGGGGGTTCATCAACCTGCAGCCCAGAGACACCTTGGCCTTGAAATTTAAAGACAGGGGAGTTCCTGTCATGGCTCGGTGGAAACAAATCCAACTGGTAACCATGAGGACACGGGTTCAATCCCCGGCCCCACTCAGTGGGTTAAGGATCCAGCATTGCTGTGGCTGTGGTATAGGCCACCAATTCGACCCCTCGTCTGGGAGCTTCTATATGCCTCAGGTGCGGCCCTAAAAAAATAATTAATTTAAAGATAGGATTGAATCAAATGCCTTTTTTTTTTTTTTGGTCTTTTGTCTTTTGTCTTTTTAGGGCTGCACCTGCAGCATATGGAGGTTCCCAGGCTAGAAGGTGAGAATCGGAGCTACAGTTGCCTGCCTACACCACAGCCACAGCAACACCAGATCTGAGCTGCGTCTGTGACCTATACCACAGTTCATGGCAACGCCGGATCCTTAACCCACTGAGCGAGGCCAGGGATCTAACCTGCATCCTCATGGATCCTGGCGGGGTTCATTAACTGCTGAGCCACGATGGGAACTCCCTGAATCAAATGCTCTTAATGCCGGGGGTGTGTGGGAGGGGAGGGGTCTTCCAGGGAACCACGCATAGACTTGCCTCCCAGTTAACACGGGCCCACCTGCTCTGGCCCTGCCCCTTGGGGGCCTCAGAGCTGCCTGGTGCCCCGCTGCTTCCACACCTGCTCCCAGACCTTGCTGCTCCCCTGTGGGGGTGCTGGGCACAGAATTGGCTCTTCCTGGAGGACTCTGTGCCTGTTGCTGCAGGGCTTGCTTCCCCCCTTCACCTTGGCCTTGCTCAGCTGGCCGCTTCCCCGGGAGGCCAGCCCTGTCATTCCGTCCGCAGGTGCCCACCCCCTGTCCCTCCTGCGCTCCTCCCCAGCTTCACTTCTCTCCGTGACTCCATCCCCTCCTAGCGCCTCTTGCAGTTTCCCATCTTATTATTCGCTATTTTCCACCAGAATATAAGCCCCTCATGTTTGGGGATATTTCTTGCCTATTTCAGTCACTGCAGAATCCCCTGGGCCTATAACCATGCCTGGTACTCACAGTCAGGGCTTGAGGTGCGTTTGTTGAATGACTACGTGAACGCATGAATATGTTTAAGAAATACCACTCGGGCACTCATTCCTTCCAGGGCACTGAGCCAGGCGCCAGGGACATAGAAAGGCAGAGCTCTGTCCCAGAGAAGCTGAAGTACATGAATTCATACATCTTTGCATTTAAATGGCTTGCATTCAAGTGAAAGGAGATCCAGATTTTTCTTGTGATCCAGCTCAGGTCACTGCTGTGGCGCACGTTCACTCCCCAGCCTGGGAACTTACACACACACACCCCCAAAGAAAACCAAGCGAAAAGAGACCCATAGAACATAAAGAGAGGCCTACACTGATTAGAGCTACATAAAATCAGGGGTGAGCTCTGGGACTAGGAAAGATGCTCAAAGAATGGAAAACAATTATGACAGGTGCTGGACTAAGGGGTGACGTTTCTTCGCCATCTATTCTTTTTTTTTTTTTTTGCTTTTTTTTTAGGGCCACACCCATGCATATGGAGGTTCCCAGGCCAGGGGTCTAATCGGAGCTTAAGATGCCGGCCTACACCACAGCCACAGCAACGCCAGATCTGAGCCACATCTGCGACCTACACCACAGCTCACGGCAACACCGGATCCCCAACCCACTGTGCGAGGCCAGGGATCGAGCCCGCATCCTCGTGGATGCTAGTTGGATTCATTTCCACATTTCCCCCATCTTTTCTTTAATGTTGTTAGAACAGAAGTAGAGCTGACTTAAGCCCCTTCTCTGTACCATGCATGCTGAATGGCCTGGGGCCAATCGCTTAACCTCTCTGTGCTTCCACTCCCTCATCTGTAAAGTGTGGCTGAAGTTGCCTATCTCACAGGGCTTTTCTGAGGATGGACGCCACAGCCTTGCACAAGCCTGGTGCAGCGAAGATGTCACCTCCCCTGGGAAGTCTTTCCTGGTTTCAGATATGGGCAGGGGGCCCCTGAGGCTCCCACATGTACCTTCTGCTTAGTAACTATGGTCCCGTGCTACTGTCACCATCACCCTGCAACGTGTGTGTGTGCACATCACACAGAGGCACAAGACACGCTCCCACAGCCGTGCACACACACACACACACACACACACACACACACACACTCACTGCCATCCTGGAAGGCAGGAGACCACGTAGTTTAGGATGCATTGCTCGCTCATAGTAGAGTCTCAAGCAACATTTGATGAAGACATTTAGGTGGATAAGCAACGAGGTCCTGCTGGACAGCGGCGGGAACTATAGCCAATCACTTGTGATAGAACATGATGGAGATAATATGAGAAAATGAATATATACGTGTGTGTGTGTGTGTGTGTATAAGACTGGGTTACTTTGCTATGCAGAAGAAATTGACAGAAAATTATAAATCAACTATAATAAAAAAATTTTTTAAGCATTTGAAGGAGTATAACAGATGTACAGTGGCTCACCTAAGCCTAGGGTTTGTAAGGAAAGAAACTGTTTTCAGTAACGTCTTCTTGAAGGTGAATAATGGAGATAAAAATGCATCTTGCTCGATCCCTGGCCTCGCTCCGTGGGTTAAGGATCCGGCATCACCGTGAGCTGTGGTGTAGGTCGCAGACGCAGCGCGGATCCCGTGTTGCTGTGGCTGTGATGTGGGCTGGCAGCTGTAGCTCCACTTGGACCCCTAGCCTGGGAACCTCCATTTGCCCAGGGCGAGGCCCTAAAAAGACAAAAAAAAATTTAAATACCTCTTATTGCCTGCAGTTGAGTATAACGTGTGTGCTTTGGATGCCTCAAGTTCTACTGTGTACATGACCCGCTGGAGAGGATCACGGTTCATTTCACAACCTGTGAAACCGCGCGCTGGGGACGGCGAGGCTGTAGATGCCTGTGGCTCTGATCGCCTAGCTCTCCGAGGGCCTTTGCAGTTGTTGGAGGGAGACACACGGGCGCACCTTGCTTCCCTCCAAGCCACCTGCAGCTTTTACGTTAATGCTCAGGCTCCTGAGAGCTTGCCTGTCTGCCTTCACTGCTGTGACGCTGCTGGCAAGCTGGGCTTGGGCAGCTGCCTTCCGAGTCTCGAGTCTCGGTCTGGACGGGAGGGGGCGTTGGCCACGCGTCCCTTAGAGCCTGGATCTCACATGGGTCTTGTTGCCCTGGGCTCCTCCCTGCCCCTTGCCCCTCCTCTGGGCAACAAAGATCCCAGGGGTCACTTGCTTCTGCTGTCACCCCCGCCCCCCCCCCCCAGAAGAACCTGCGCTGTTCCCTCCTCAGCTCTCTGCTTCTTCTCAGCAAAACCAGGGGGCAGAGCAGATGCAGGGGCGGGGGGGGGGTGTCCCTGTCTTTTCCCAGTGTTACTGGGACCTAATTTTCACACTGTAAAACTCACCCACTGGAAGTGTTTTCAGTGTATTCACAGAGACGTGTAGACACGACTGCGGTTAGGTTCAGACCGTTCCCATCAGCCTGAACGGAACCCGTGCCTGTGAGCGGCCACCCCTCAGTCCTGGCAGCCACCAAGGCGCCTTCTGCCTCCGTAGGAGCCTCCAGCGGTTGAGTGCTTGGTGACTCTGTTCTGCAGGCATCCCTGTGACAGCAGGCATCCCGGCCTTGGTGACATCTTGGCTGTATCTCCGTTCTGCCATCTCCTTTTTCACCTCGGCTGAATTCCCCACCTACTGCCTTCTTCCCCTCAAGTGCAAAATTGGGGATAATGATACTCCTGACTCCTCGGGCTGTCGTTAGGAAAGGAAGTCATCCTGTGATGCCCGGCACACTCCGGGCGGCCACGGTTATTGTCGTGACCTTGGGGGCTATAGCATATCCGCAAGTCCCTACCTTCCCCTGACATTCCAGAAATCTCAAACTGCTAACCGTTCCCCATTAGCTGCCTGCAAATTCTTTGCATTTCCCCTCAAGCTGCCCTTCACCTGGAATGGCCTTCCCACCTCTGTGCACCCGGTCTCACTCCTATTCATCCTTCAAAACCCTGTCAAAAGGGTGGAAGATAGCAAGTGTGGGAGAGGATGTGGAGGAATCGTAGCCCTGATGCACTGCTGGTGGGGGTGTCAAATGGGGCACCCACTCTGGCTGGAAAAGAGTCTGGCAGTTTCTTGGAAGGTGAAACATAAAGTTGCTGTGGGACTCAGCAATTCTACCCTTCGGTGTGTACCCAAGAGAACTGAAGAATGTCTGTTCACATGACATTATCAAGGGGCATAACAACATTTCAGAGAGCCCCAAAGTGGGGGAAAAAAAAAACCAAACCCCCGTCAACAGATGAATGGATAAACAAAATGTGGTCCATTCACAGGGTGGAATATTATTCAGCCATGAAAAGGACTGCACTACTGATAAGAGCTGCAATGTAGATCGACCTTGAAAATGTGATAGGTTAACAATCCAGTTGCAAAGGACCACATACTGTATGATTCCTTATACATGAAATGTCCAGAATAGGGACATCTGTAGAGACAGAAAGCAGATTAAGGGTTGCCTAGGGCTGGGAGACGGTTGAGGGATGGGGGAGTGATGGCCAAAGGAAACCAAGATTTTTTTATGGGGGAGTAATGAATGAATGTGCTCTACACATTCATGTATCTGAACATATTAAAAACCACGAATTATATACTCTAAATGGGCAAATTCTATGGTGTGTGAATTCGCTCTCAATAAGGCTATTAGGAAAAAAGATACCCTCTCCACCACAGGTCGCCTCTTCCAGGAGGCCTCCCCTCTGCCCTCCATTAGGCCCTGGTCCCAGTGCATTCTGCCTGTATGTCTGGGGACCTGGCACACGAGCTGGGACTCAAGAGGGCCTGGCTTGTCCACATCTGAACAGAGGGCCAGGCCCTGGAGGAGCCTCTCTCGCTCGTGGGACTGACCTGGGACCCAGGATTTCTTTGCTTTTTTAGGGGAATTTGAAAAAGAATCCGCAGAGTGCTTGAAGCATCTGGAGCCTCTGGAAGGAGAGGAATGTCAGAATTTGATCAAAGGAG
Organism: Phacochoerus africanus; assembly: GCF_016906955.1. Classification (NCBI taxonomy): domain Eukaryota; kingdom Metazoa; phylum Chordata; class Mammalia; order Artiodactyla; family Suidae; genus Phacochoerus; species Phacochoerus africanus. The sequence continues at coordinate 4,389,288 of NC_062553.1, read as the reverse complement.
ACTCAGAGGAGGAAGCCGAGGGCCTGGATCCTCTTCTGCTCGGAGGCCTGATTCCACAGCAGGGTTTTCCTTCCCTGGACTTGTGTTTCTTGCAAGAGTTCATCTTCAAACTTCTGAAAAGTGAGTTGTCAAGTTCCGCAGCTCTCTAGTAACTTAGTGACCTGGGGTTTTCTACTCCTGGTAAGAGCAACCTACAGAATAGGTTATAGTATTAAGTGGAACAAAAAAAGAGAGAAAAGTTGCCGTCTAGGAGAATAACAGTCAGTAAAGGTAATAATCGGATGGGAGGGAGTTCCCTTCGTGGCTCAGCGGTTAACGAACCCAACAGGCATCCGTGAGGACGCAGGTTCGATCCCTGGCCTCGCTCAGTGGGTTAAGGATCTGGCGTTGCCGTGAGCTGTGGTGTAGGTCGCAGATGCGGCTCAGATCCGGAGTGGCTGTGGCTGTGGTGTAGGCCGGCAGCGATAGTTCCCATGTGACCCCTCGCCTGGGACCCTCCGTATGTCGCAGGTGCAGCCCTAAAAAGCAAAGTAATAAGAAGAAGAAGAATAAGATGGGAAAGAACCAGGGCTGCCAGGAGCCAGGCACAGGCGTGAGCAGTTTCTACGAATTACCTTTTCGTTCCCATAACAGCACGGCGAGGTCAGTAGTCGCATCATTTCCTCGTGAAGATGAGGAAGGCACAGCTCAGAGAGCTTAGGTAACTTGCCCGCGGTTGCAGAGATAGTGAGCTGAGATTTAAATCCGGGCCCTGTGTTCCAAGGCCATGTTCTTCACGCCTTCCCTAGGGTCCTGGTTTTATGAGATGAGGGTGGCTATTTATCTCCAGCCGACAAGAGGGCGCAGCTTCGCGCTACTCCTTTCTGTACCTGCCACGTTTTCCCCAGTGCACGGGTGTCCTGTTTGTCATCGGAGAGCCAAACGGCCTCCGTGAACAAGGATTGCGAGGACGGCCTGCACTCACCAGGGCCCAGCTGTCGCCTGGCTGAGGCGCGGTTCAAAGGGAAGGGGAGGTTTTTGATGGAAACGCGCAGGTAAACACGGCCCCCTCTCCCCTCTGCTCCCAGTCAAAGAATTTGAGCTCAGATCGCTGAGGAAGACTCTGGAAAGAGCACAAGCAGAGCAGGAGGCCCTGCAGAGGCAGCTGCTGGAGTTCCAGGTGAGCATTTGGGGAGGGAGGCACCCAGTCCCCACCCCCCCATAGACCCCGGCGCAGCTCAGGGCCTGGGGTTTGGGGCTTGCGAGGAAGATTACGTGGTCCACTTAAAATAGCACTTTGCAGGCACTCCTGCTGTGGCTTAGCGGGTTAGGAACCTGACTAGTGTCCATGAGGATGCGGTTCAATCCCTCATGGGTTAGGAATCTGGCACTGCCGAACACTGCAGCTCAGATCCGGTGTTGCTGTGGCTGTGGCATAGGCCTCCGCTGCAGCTCCGATTCGGCCCCTAGCCTGGAAACTTCCACATGCCACATGCTCAGCCCTAAAAAGACAACAACAACAAAAAAAGCATAGGACATCACAAACTCTGGTGCCACTCGCCTCCCCACCCCTCCTGCTAGAGCATGCTTGTTGCCCATCCTTGTAAAAGAGATGGTTTATCTCCGTGTTCGCCATGTACAGAAATTGTGCCATAAACCTCTTGTGCCACGAGCTTGCTCACTCGGTGCTCTGAGTTCGTCCACGTGGCCCCTTGATGCCTGGCCTGTGAGTTCTGCACCAACTACCCGTCCCCTGCCTGTCCCCATGACAGCTGCTGGAGTTCCCAGCCGTAGGTCCCAGCTCCCAAGACCACAGCTTAGGCTGCCACGAGCATCCTTGCATCCTGTTCCGTGAGAGGTGATCTGCACTGTGTACCCCAGGGAGGGCAGCCTGACGGTGGGCTGTGAATAACTCCCCAAGTATATGCATGTTTGTGTATCCATGGCTGGTACCTGTTTTCACAAAAAAGCCAAGAGACGATAAGATGAAACCAGGTATATGTTTTTTTAATGGCCACACCCGCAGCACAGGGAAGTTCCCGGGCCAGGGATTGAATCTGAGCCTCAGCTGAGGCAATGCTGGTTCCTTTAACTCACTGTGCTGGGCCGGATATCGAACCTGCAACTCAGCAGCAACCCGAGCCACCACAGTCGGATTCTTAACCAACTGCACCACATCAGGGGCTCTGCATTTTTTTTTTTTTTTTTAGTATTTTTGCCATTTCTTGGGCCACTCCTGCGGCATATGGAGGTTCCCAGGCTAGGGGTCTGATCAGAGCTGCAGCCACCGGCCCACGCCAGAGCCACAGCAACGCGGGATCCGAGCCACGTCTGCGACCTACACCACAGTTCACGGCAACGCCAGATCCTGAACCCACTGAGCAAGGCCAGGGATGGAACCCGCAACCTCATGGTTCCTAGTCGGATTCGTTAACCACTGCGCCACGACGGGAACTCCAGCTCTGCATATTTTTAAATGTGTGCTTTCATTCTGATCATAGTCATTGAAGGTAATTTTGAGGTTTCGAGGGGTCTATGAAGAAAAATTAAATCCGATCATTAGAGAAGCGTTGTTCACACGTCTTCTAGTCTTGTTTTCCAAAAACTATCTCAATCTTGGAGTTCCCGTTGTGGCGCAGTGGTTGACAAATCCGACTAGGAACCACGAGGTTGCGGGTTTGATTCCTGGCCTTGCTCAGTGGGTTAATGATCCGGCGTTGCCATGAGCTGTGGTGTAGGTTGCAGCTTCGGCTTGGATCCTGCGTTGCTGTGGCTGTGGCATAGGCTGGCAGCTACAGCTCCTATTCGACCCCTCGCCTGGGAACCTCCATATGCCACGGGAGCGGCCCTAGAAAAGGCAAAAAAAAAGCCAAAAAAAAATCTCAATCTCCTAATATAAATACATTTGTATGTCATCTATATATTTACGTATCTATATATTTATCTAAAGAAGTATGTCTTTCTCTACAGGTGGAGCTAGGTAGGGAGGTAGAGAGACAGAGACAAAGGATTCCTATGGTTTCCGTTTATTCTGTGTCAAGGAAGCATTTTCACATCTTTTAGGCATTGCCTCTCATGGCAGCATAACATTTCATGGTGTGGATGAACCATGCTAGACTCCCATTGCCCAACGGGTGGGTGTTTTGGCTACGTTCCATTCGAATATTACGTTCTAATATTCCATTATTAGAATAATGTTGTGGGGAGTTCCTGTTATGGCTCAGCAGTAACGAACCCGACTAGTTTCCATGAGGACGCAGGTTCAATCCCTGGCCTCTCTCAGTGGATTAGGGATCCAGCATTGCTGTGAGCTGTGGTGTAGGTCACAGACGTGGCTCGGATCCCACATTGCTATGGCTGTTGTGTAGGCCGGCAGCTGTAGCTCCGATTTGACCCCTAGCCTGGAAACTTCCATATGCCGCAGGTGTGGCCCTAAAAAAGAAAAAAAAAAAAAAAGAGAGAATAACATTATGCTGAGCACTCTAGGCGGTCTCTCTCCTCATCCTCGAGCTCCGAGGAGGGGTCCCGGAGGTCTGATGCTTCCTTACCCAGCACGAGCCTTAAGAAGGTGGAGAAAGGAGGTGACACCTGCTCAGGTTCCCGAGCCCAGGCTCTGAGGGCCAGACCCCCGTTCTGCCCCCAGCCGTGTGCCTCAGGCACCCTCTTCATTTCGTCCCCTCCCCAGTTATGAGTGCCCCCTGTGTCACCTGGGGGGGTGACATGTCCGCCCCATGGGTGATCAGGAGCAGTTAAATGATCTGGTCCTCGTGGGGCTCGGGAGTGGCGTCTGGCAGGTACCGGTGAGTATCACAGCATGTCCCTCTGTGCCTCTCCGGCAGGCCCTTCATCCCAGACTGTGGTGCACCCCGAATTCCACGGCCATTCCTGTTTCCTTTGAGTAGCTTGATTCCTCTCTGTAGCTTGTTAAAGAACTCTGAAGGGAAGTGAGTGTGTTTTAAAAAAAGAAGAAGAAGAAGAAGGGAGTTCCCGTTGTGGCGCAGTGGTTAACGAATCCGACTAGGAACCATGAGGTTGCGGGTTTGATCCCTGCCCTTGCCCAGTGGGTTCAGGATCCGGCGCTGCCGTGAGCTGTGGTGTAGGTCGCAGATGCGACTTGGATCCCGTGTTGCCGTGGCTCTGGTGTAGGCCAGTGGCTACAGCTCCGATTCGACCCCTAGCCTGGGAACCTCCATATGCTCGGGTGCAGCCCTAAAAACAACAAAACAAAACAAAACAAAGCAAAAACTGATCTGCAGCCATCGTGCAATGACTCTTCTGACACAGGTCCCTGGAAATCGGCCCAGCCAGGGCTCCTCAGCCAGCAGCCTGGGTGCAGAAAAAGGGTGTGACCCCCTCAGCAAGCCCCCTCCCCCACAGTCACACTTTCCACACCCCCTGCCCACACAGCCCTCACCCTGGGGCTGCCCTGTGTCACCCTGGTCCAGGGCCCTGATTTCTGGGGTGGGCTCTGCAGATGGGAGCCCGAGAGGGGCCAGCTCGGAAAGCAGGCCCGGCTGAGGGTCTGGGCTCCCCTCCCTGGCCGTGGGGCTGGTCTTCTAGAAGCCCACCTGCCGTGGACAGAGAGATGCCCCAGCCACCCACCCACATGCCCGCGGTGTCTTGTCCTCGGAGGGCAGCTCCCCTCTGGGACCCTGCCCCCCAACAGTCAGCGGCCGAGGGCCTGTCCACCTGTCAAGGCTGGGGCTTCTCCATCTCTTCATCCCCCCAAGGGGCCCAGCGCAGGGCCTGGCTTCCAGCGGGGGCTGGGAGTGAGGCCAAGAGGGGGTGTGAGATACTGAGCGAGATACAGGGTCCCACACGTGAAGTCGTAGGATTTTAACAAGCCGCGGGCGGCTATTTTACCTCTTAGAGGCGGGGAGGGGAGTTGTGTTGGTGGATTCCGCTGTGCCCTCCGAGAGCAGCTGCAAGACTGTCTTTCCTTGTTTATTTGATTACGGATTTGCCTGGTGCCTGTTTAGTTACTGATGTACTAATTTACTTTTAACTCAATTACGTATCCACATACCTGTTCATTCACCTCTCTGCTTTCTACTCACTCGCATGCATCCCTGCGTGCTCAGCCACGTCTCGTTCCTGCCTCATTCCTGCCTTCACGCATCCGTCGGCAAGTCGGCAAGTCGGGCTGGCTGCCTGAACGCCTTGCTGTCCCTTTCAGGACAGGCAGCAAAGGCTGGAGGTGGAGCTGGCCGGCCTGAAGACCTACGGGCTCATCCTGGAGAAGGAGTTTGAGAACCTGAACCTGGCACTCATGCTGTCCCACTTCGGCCTGCGAGTCATGGACACGGGTGAGCCCGCCGTCCGGGGCCGTCCCGCTCCCCCGCGCCCGGGCCACGCGCACACTCCCTCCACGTCCCGACTGGTCTGTAAAGCCGAGGCCCAGAGACTCCCGTGCCTGCATCCTCACTCCTCCCCTCAGCCCGCATGTCCGGGCTTGGTGCTGGGAGTTGTGGACGTGAACGGGATCCTGTGACCCTAAATCCAACCCCTGCTGGAAGCCAGGCCCTGCGCTGGGCCCCATGGGTGGTGGTGGTGGGGGGAGGGAATAAAGAGATGGAGACGCCCCAGCCTTGACAGGTGGACCGACCCTCAGCCACTGACCGTCGGGGTACAGGGTCCCAGAGGGGAGCTGCCCGCTGCCCTCCCCTTCCCCTCCCCCCAGCCCCCTGCTCCTCTGCTCCCATCTTGCTTGAGAGCTTTCATCCCAGCCTGACTTTGCTGTGAAGGTTTCTGCTCACCTGGTGTAAGTGGGGTACAGGAGAGGAGGCCGGGCTTGAGGGCTCCCAAGGGAGCGGTACACAGGCCGGGCTTCCTGTTGGGTGCGGGGCGGGCAGGAGGCGTGTTCTCCAGGCAGATAAGCCTGGGCCTGAGTTGTGTGCCTTCCTCTCAGGGCACCTGCCCACTACCTGAGCCGGCTGTCTCCTGTCTCTCCAGGTGGGTCTGGGGTGAGCAGAGCCTGCGTGGATGGTGCGCCACAGCTTGTTCCTGGCAGTAAACTGTCTGCTCTCCCTTCCCGACTGCAGCATAGATGCCCATCCCTGCCCAGATGGGACCCCAGGATGCCACCCGGGTGCGTGGAGGTCGCCTTCCAAAGAAGCCTCTTCCTCGGTGGGGGAAGGAAGGAGAAGCCCTGGGGTCCCTGCGGACGAGACAGCCGGACAGCGCTACGGACCGAGGAGAAAATAAATCCTCTGTGTGTGTGTGTGTGTGTGTGTGTGTGTGTGTGTGTGTGTGTGTGTGTGTGTGTGTGTGTGTGTGTGTCTGTTCGCGCACAACAGACTTGGTGTCTTTTGTCTGCGACTGAGAAGCGTCTGCCCTGTACGTGTCTCCCATGAACTAAAAGTTGAGTGGCTTTGACCCGGGAAGGAGTTGTGGCGTGTGTCTGCCGTTCCGCGGTGACGGGCGTGGAGAGTGAGGGCAGCGCACACCTGCCCGCAAAGCGCACCTGCCCAGTGCCCTGCACCCGCACCACTCCCCCGCCCCCCGCCCCATCTCGTGGCCAGGTTCTGGGAGGCGGGCAGGCTTTGGTTTCCTCTCCTGAACTGTAAGGACAGTGACCCTGCCCATCAGCCGCACGGGGCGGGGTGAAGACGGAGGGACGTCATGTTGGTCTGAATTAGGGTTCCCTGAGGCTGACGTTGAGATCAGGACCCCCGTGCAAGCAGGTGTGAGGGAGGCGATCCCGGGTAGGGGCGTGGCAGAGCGGAACGGGGTGGGGAGAAGACACGAGAAGGTACAACTGTCCCAGCCAGGACCTGGCTGGACCCGTGGGTGCCGGGGTTGCCGAGGGAGGAACGCACAAGGCCAAGTCAGGCAAGAGGAGAGATTTATTAAGGCACCCGAAGCCTTAATAAAGTCAGGCTGAGGTCAAGGTGGTGCCAGCCCCGACTGCTCGGAGATGCTAGGCTTATAAAGGATCCGTGGCGGGAACTTGTGGCAGGAACAATGAAGACGGGGGACAGTCAGGGGAGGGTCGAGTCCCAGGACAGAGGGCTGTTAATCCTTGGTGGTGGTTAATCTATGCAGGCAGTTGTTGTCCTCAGGCCATTGCTTCTTGCTGCCCAACTTGAGGCTCCACATTCCGGCAGAGGGTGCAGGTCCTGCTCCAGGCTGTACCCATGTCCGCAGCAGGTCTCCGAGGTGAACAGCCACATTTGGGGGGTGGGGTGGGGTCTGTCACCATCCTCCTGGGAACCTATCCTTAGGGAAATTCTGGGAGCCAGGGCAGGACACACACCAGGGAGCGTCCCACCCAGTGGCCAGAGACCTGGGGTATTTATCCACCAGCTCCCTTCAATCTCTGCTGGAGGATAGCTTCCGAGAGGAGTCAATTCCTTGTTCTGCCAGCCTGCTGTGCGGGATGGGGGGGGGGTACAGAGGCCAGAAGATCCCTGGGCAGGGAAATCTGCCCAGCAGTTGGAAGGCTGGCCAGCGTGCCCCATGGGGTGGCAAGGATGAGAGATGTGGGCGGGGCACTAACAGTGTCTGTTATGGGACTGTTGTAGGGCTTTGTATGTTATCAGTGGATATTCGGGTACAGAATGAGCTGGAGGGGAGACACGTGGTTCCTGCAAACTCAGGGGTGTGGACATCGGGGCCTGGTCTGCCTGGCTGCAGCAAAGACTCCACCACAGTGGCCTCACCCATAATGAAAGCTCCACCCGTAAGCATCAGGAGCTGGGACAGCGGCTACCCAGAGGGTCCCAGGCACCCTGTCTACTCCGTTCCTTCCAGCATTGGCTCTTGTGGGTACATCCACTACCCCCGAGGCAGCTCCCCAACCTCCAGCATTGCTTCTCTCCTCCAGATTGGATGGGAGCAAAGGGAAGAGGCCAAAGAGAGGTGCCAGCTGGTCTGCCTCCTTTTACAAAGCGCTTCCAGAAAGCCCCACTTTCTAAAAAGAGGTTCCAGAAAGCAACTTCCACCTGCCCCTCAGGGACCAAGATGGCGGCGCTTGGCCGAGACAGCCGCAAGGGAGGCTGGGAAATGTAGTTTTCGCTGAAAGCATGGCCGCCCAGCACGGGTTTGGGCCGGGTTAGTGAGAAAGAGCGGGTGGAGGAGAACTGGGAGGGCAGTGGACGCCACTTCTAGAGGAGGAAGCGGGCGTGTTCCGATCCCGTGGAGGCCTGCGTGCCGTCTGGTGGGAGTCCTTGCCGAGGACACCAGCCGTCACTCTCTGATCAGCACAGGACGGTGAACCATCTGGGGGCATGTTTGCCGCAGGCTTGCAGCCACAGCCCCAGCTCTGCGGAAGGTCTGGGAAGCTCTGCCCTTGGCACTTGGCACACATTTCATTTAATGCACCCCATACCCTTGAGAGGCAGGTCTCCTTGAGCCACTTACAGATGGGGAGAAGCCCAGGAATTTGCCCAGAAATGCCATTGGCAAGGGGGGGGGGGTCTCATTTGGTTTCCATGACGACTATATCCTATGGAAATTCTTTGACCAGGACTGGTAGCTGCTTTGCAAGAAGATCGTCTTTCTCTTCCCACCCAGCTCAGCCTCCCTCCCTACAGTTACCCCGCCCCCACGCCCCCACGGCCAAGGTCATCACTCATGCTCTTCCCTGCTAGAGGAGAGTGATTCCAAACGGGGGGGGGGGGGGGGGGGCCTGGTCACACCCAGCAAAGCCTGTCCTATGAAAGCACCCAGATTATCCAAATTCGACCATGAAGAGGACAGCCACATTTAGCAAATAAAAATACAGGACATTAGTTAAATGTGAGTTCAGATAAATAATAAACAACTTTTACTATAAGTATATCCCATGCAATATTTGGGACATACTTATCCTGCAAAAGTGGTTTATCTGAAATTCAGATTTAACTGGACATCCCATGTTTTATCTGGCAGCCCTAATACAAATGCCTCACTGGCCACGTAGCTCACCTGACTCTTCCCCTTCAGAACAGGGACTTCTCTCAGTCACAGAGCATATTGGTGGTGGCCCCTGGGCTGTAGCCAGGTCCCAGAGTCTCAGACTCTGAGTTTTTCACCAAACAACCAAGACGAGGGCAGGGGCAGAGCCTGCGTCAGGCAAGACGGACTCCTCGGGTGCAGGTGGGAGGTTTACCCCTGGATGGCAGGCAGGGTTGTCCGGGCCTCAGCTCTGCCTCCCCAAAACTGCAGGGCCTGGAGCCCATCCCTGTGTCTGTTTCCCCACTTGCCACAAGGGAGCTGGACCAGCCTGGATCTGACACTTCAAGTCTGAATGCCAGACACACCCAAACCCACAGCTTATACCTCCACCTGGCAGGTGTGGGCCTCTGAGCAAGGCGTTTCCTCCCTGAGCCTTAGTTTTCTGCTCTGTGAAACGGGTTGCCAATGCCTGGTTGGGGTCACGGCCAGGACCACGGAGCTGCCCTTTATCAGGCATCCTACACGCCACAGGGGCTCTGGATGTGGATGTGCCTGTTGCCCCTGACAACCGCTCTGCCAGCATCCATCCCTGTCCAGGGACTCACAGTGACAATATCACCTTTATCGACCACCTGGCAGGTGTTCAGCATGTTTCCTGTCTCATCCTGGTCCCCATGGCTGAGCCTCTTGGCTGAACTGACTCCATTTACCAGGCACCGTGGGGTCCAGCTTGAGCTTAGGTTCCTCAAGCCCCACCGGGGAGCAGGCAGTGCAGGACCCCCTGTCACTGTCCCAGGTGGAAAGCAGGCTGGGCCGGGGGTGATGCTGTCGGGGTGATCCTGAGGCAGAGAGGCCAGGTCTCCAAGCTCAGCGGTGCCTCCTTCCAGATGCCCCTCCCTCCTCAGCCTGAGCATCGGCTTTGAAGTTGGACTCCCTCCAGAGGCAACCCCCCGCCCCAGCTCCCAGCCCAGCCTTTGTGGGATGTAACCCATGGAAACCAAATTGCTGGAGGTGACGGAGCTCACAACAGGGCCACAGCGCCCTCCGTGTACCAGGGTGCCCTCTGGCCGGGCGGAGCTGGAACATAATTATCTGATCCACTTGCGTTCAAAGAGACACCGAAAGAAATGGAACTGATGTGTGACCCAGCACCCAGCAGTGGAACTCCAACCAAACAATATTATTTCCCTACTTCAGGGGTGCACTCGGACCCTTTGTCTCCTTTTCTGTTTCATGTGTTGAAACGCTGGGCACAGCCCACCAGATGGACTTCAGGGCTTCCTAATTAAGGTCACGGCTGTACGTAAAAAAATCCTGCTCAGGCATCCTCACTGCCAGCCCCTTAGGTTTGATGGACAGAACTCATGACTAAGAAGTCAGAGTTTCGGCCTGAACGCCTTCCTCTCTTCACCCTGGGAGCCAGGAAACCCTGGCTGGGCATCTAGGCCTGCCTATTGCAGGGATGGGCAGGGCCAGGTGAGCCACAAGGACTTGCAGCAAACACCATATCCTTAACTCATGGAGCCAGGCCAGGGATCAAACCCCCATCCTCACCCGCTGTGCCAGGAACGCCACGATTTAGACCTTTTTCAGGTTCTATTTGGATTTTTCTTTCTTTCTTTCTTTCTTTGGCTGCACCTGCTGCATCTGAAAGTCACCAGGCCAGGTGCTGTTGCCATCTTGAAAATCTTAGTCACTTTTCCTTTGAACTTTTGTCTCGTTCAGGGGATGCGCCAGGCAGCAGTCCACACAGGTGCGGTGGGCAGTGCTCCGAGCAGTTAGCTTGGTTGTTGGGCTATACGCACACACACATGCCTGGGCGGCCTGGGGCACTGTGGGGTCCTCGGGTGGGGAATAGGTGGCCAGGGCTGGGACCGAGGCTCAGGTTGCTGGTGGTGATGGTGGCAGCCGTGGGAGAGCCTGGGAGAGAGAACAACTCCCCGTGGGCCAGTGCTTGGACCACGATGGGAGACCCAGGGACCACCCATCCCTGGAGCCTGTCCCTTGGGGCATAGCCTGAGGCCGGGGGTAGGAGCTGTGAGGGCTCAGGCAGTGAAATTCATCAGCAAATAATTACAGAATCAAGTGTACACGTGGACACTGCCATACAGCATCCGGGAGTTATTGGAACTCTTCAGTGAGCTCAGAATCTCTTGTTTTGAAAATTATTGCAGTATAGCAAGTATCCAAAGGCTCATACATAGAAATTAAATGTAAAGATGATCCCTTTTGATGGGAAAGAACACCACTTTCCAGATCAAGCTTTGATGAAACAATTATTAAAGAGAAAGACAATTTAAAAATAAATTTCCCTTGTAATTCAAAATATAATGATGAAATGCATAAACAGGTAGCTGAACTATACAACTCATGAAGCCACTTTTGCTGTCTTGGGTAACTTCCACAAGTTACAGGACATGTCAGAGAGTAAACATTAAAATACTGTTGTATACACTTACAGTTCAGACTTTGGGGAGAGCAAATTCAAACTATTTTATAGATAAACAATTGAATCACTTTGTCGTACACCGGAAACGAACCCGACATTGTAAACCCACTATTACGTAACAAAATAAGCTGTTAAAAATAAAAATAAATTAGGGAGTTCCTGTCATGGCTCAGCCGTAATGAAGCCGACTAGCATGAGGATGTGGTTCGATCCCCGGCCTCACTCAGTGGGTTAAGGATGCGGTATGGCCATGAGCTGTGGTGTAGGTCGCAGATGCGGCTCAGATCCCACGATGCCATGGCTGTGGCTGCAGCTCCAATTCGACCCCTAACCCGGGAGTTTTCATATGCCTCAGGTGTGGCCCTAAAAAAGCAATAAGTAAAGTTAATTACTTAATGAATTAATTCAGGCTTACTTGAAACTTATTTGTATGAAGAGTTAAATCTTTTTAGAAAAAAAATGTTCAGCAAGAATTCCCCGGCTCTAGATGTACTAAAATTCGTACGTCAAAATAAGTTACCAGAAATGTATTCCAATCTTATCACAGCCCATAAAACACTCCTAACAGCTCGACTAAGCGATGCATCAGCAGGAAGATCCTTCTCAAAATGAAAAATTATCAAAAATGATGTGTGCTCTTGCATTTGCCAAGGGAAACCAATGTCACTTACCATCATGTTGAAAATGAGTTGCTGGGAGTTCCCGTTGTGGCGCAACAGAGACAAAGCTGACTAATATCCATGAGGTTGCGGGTTCCACCCCTGGTTTTGCCCAGTGGGTTAAGGATCCAGGGTTGCCGTGAGCTGTGGTGTGGGTCACAGACAAGGCTCAGATCCTGTGTTGCTGTGACTGCGTGTAGGCCAGCAGCTGTAGCTCCGATTTAACCCCTAGCCTGGGAAACTCCGTATGTTGCTGGTGTGGCCCTAAAGAGAAAAAAGAAAATGAGTGGCTAAAAGTATAAGCGTGGACGAACCTAATAAACAAATTTGCAGAAAAGCAAACCAGGGAAAGCTTATAACCAAACTATCACATTAATAAGGTATGATTTGTTATGCTATAGAAATTGTGACACAAAAAGATTATTTTTAAAATTTGTAAGTGTATGTTGTTACTCATGAGCCACTATTTTCCATATTATAGTGTGTGCCTAAGAAAATATTCTAAAGGGAAACACTTTCATACTTTTTTTCCCCCCAAACATCATGCTATTAATATTATTTCCACTAGAGGGCGCCAGAATCAAGGGATTAATTGATTTGCCACCCACTTGCTTGGAAAAAGAAACGTGACAAACTGGGCTGATCTCAAAGAGTCCAATCCTCCTGCACCCCCACCTCCCCCAGTACAGGAACTTTCTGCCCAGCTCCTCAGAGGCAGGAATAATCAGGAAGCTGCTTTTGCCAAGGACGCGCCATCAGAGACGGGAGCACCGTTTTCGGGTGAAAACCCTGCAGTAGGAGCCAGCCTCGTGGGTTAGGGGAGCCGAGGGTTGGGGTGCTGAGCGCTTGTGCGGCCCCCACTGCCTCGGGATGACCTCACGCCAATCCCTTCTCCTCTTAGCTCACGTGTCTCCATACATAATGTGTATGCTGCTGGACCGCGGGATCCCCAGAGTCCCCTGAGCTTAGAGGCTGTGGGTCTCTTCCTGGTGCAGCTTTTTGTCTTGTGCCCCCAAATTTGCCAAGGAAGTAGAACCCATCTCCAAGCTCCTGTCTCCACCTGTAAACTGTCTTCCTGGCTGTCAAGCCCATGGGGGGCCGGGGGCCAGGCCCTGGAATTCAGGGTGTCTGGCAGGCGGGGAATTTTTAAGGGCCCAGCGTTCTAGAGGCAATGGCACATTTGTCTTTGTGCCAAGTAGAGTGGGTTCCAAGTGGGCTCCCGCTTCTGGGACGAGACGTGTGAAGTGATGGAGGGACAGAGCTGGAGGCTGCCAACCACCCACTTCACGGATGGGGAAACTGAGGTCCAGGGAAGGATGGGGCTCTCTCCCAGGTCCCTAGAGCACAGAGTTAGAGGTGGGGCTGCAACTGGAGCTCGGGAATTGCTGGTGGAGAGGACTGGGGAGGAGGCTTATTCTCAGGCACTGCATGGCCTAGAGAGGGGCCAGCAAGCACATCTGTCTTTCTGGTCTTCTTTCAATGACAGTCAGCGCTTGTTTGAGTTTATTTTTAGGTGTTTGCTTTCTCAAGTAATATCCTAGTCTGGCCAGGAAAAGCCCTACAAGGGCAGGGGTAGCCATGTCAGGCCCACAGAAGGGCGACAAAGATTGGTTAGGTGATCTACGAAAGGCATTGGGTTTGGCAGGGGCGTGACTTCAGTTCAGGCTACTTACTGTGTGCCAGCTTTTGTTCAGATCGCTGTGCATGGGGTTAGTGACCTTGCACCCTCATTACAACAACCTTGGAAGGCAGATACAACTCCAGTGTTACAGGCGGGGAAACTGAGGCTGAGAGAAGAAAAGGTACTTGCCCAAGGCTAGATGGCCAGCCAAAGACTGAACTCAGGCTCGTATGTGTGTTGGTCAGACAAGGCTAGGTGCTATAACAAGTAATCCCCAGATGTCCGTAGCTTAACCAGCAGAAGGCAGTTTTGTTCTGTTTCAGTGCAATCTGGGGGTCCTGGTGGTGGGCAGCCTTCCTCTGCCGAGTGACTCAGGGACCCAGACTTCTTGAAGCCTGTGGCTTCACCCTCCCCAGGACCTCAGGGACCTCCATCCTGGCTGGCAGTGGGAGGGTGATCTGTGTTTTTGATCTTTAGCCATAGCCCAGAAGGGGCATCATTTCTCTTGCACTCCATTGGTGAGAAGTAGTCACATGGCCACACACAGAGCAAGGGGTGCCGGGAAATGTAGTCCCTGGCTGAGTAGCTTTACTATGGACAGAGGGGTACCCATTTTCAGAGGACAGCTCATCATCTTTGCCACAGCGTGACACCGAAGGACACACCTCCCCACCCCAGGGCACCGTGCATTGGACGGAATGGGCATCACCCTCGAGGCGTAACCAGCTTTGTGGGCTCGAGTGTTTTATTAAAAAATCACGCAGCCTCAGTGATAGAAAGGCTCTCAGGTTCTGCTCATCTACCTGATACCTGAAGCCCCACAACAAAGTCTGGCAAGACAGTGATGCAGCCTTTGCTGAGCATGAGGCACAGATGCCCAGTGACCTGGAGCTCATCTGCTCATGTCACCCATCCATGACTACTCCCTGGCGCACGATTTCCCATCGTGGCACAGCAGAAATGAATCCAGCTAGGAACCATGAGGTTGTGGGTTCGATCCCTGGCCTCAATCAGTGGGTTAAGGATCTGGTGTTGCCATGAGCTGTGGTGTAGATTGCAGACACAGCTTGGATCCTCCGTTGCAGTGGCTGTGGTGTAGGTTGCCGGCTACAGCTCCGATTCAACCCCTAGCTTGGGAACCTCCATATGCTGCTAGTGTGGCCCTAAAAGGACAAAAAGAAAAAAAAAGACACACACAAAAAAAAACACAGGTCACAGGAGGGGTTTCCTGGTAGCCTGGAAGTTAAGGATTCAGTTTGTCACTGCTGTGGCTTGGGTTAGATCCCTGAACCAGGAACTTCTACATGCAGCAGGTATGGCCAAAAAAGAAAAATACAATTCACAAACAAATAAGAGACACTTAGAAGAGCCTACAGCAAGGACAGCAATGGACAGGGATGGCGGGAGAAGCTTGCTTTGGATGGAGTGCTCTGGGCGTGGGCGGCTGTGTAAGGAGTGGGTCAGGGAGGGGGTTGCTGGTGGAGGGAACAGCATGGGCAAAGGCCCTGGGGCACATGAGCTTGCTGGCCTCTAAGAAGGGATGGAGGCCAGTGCTGCTGAGCAGAGCAGGTGGAAAGAGGGGAGGGGACGGGAGAGGGGCAGGAACTCAGTGGCGCAGCATCAGGGAGGCGGGGAGGGGAGTGAGCTTTTTCTCCTAAGTGCATCGGGAAGTCTTTGGAGGGTTTTAAGCAGGAGGATGTGATCAGACTTAGGTCATTTTGCAGCTGTGCAGAGGGTTTGAAAACATTCACTCTTTCAATGTCTCAAAATACAAATACATGATCCAGAGCCAAGGCCAGACTTGCAGATGGAAAGAAATGGCCAAGAGAGTGCCCTGGCGGCCAGAGGATCCCACGTGGATAAGACGAGCTTTAGGCAGCGACCTGCTGAGCCACAGGAGGGGAAAAGAAGGTGGCCCCCACCCCAGCAGTGGGCACAGCAGACGCAAATCTTCCACGACACGCTCCTGCTTCCACAAGCTGTCTCTTCTCCAGGCTGGATCTGGTGGTTTCTGCAACAACCACTCCTAATACTTTCGTCATGTTGTGATAAATTCCTGATAACGATGCTCTCAGCTTACTACACAAGAGCTCGATTGTTCTGTGAGACTTACCCATGGGAAGGTTTATCCTCACAAGCTTTTGGAACCACTTTATAATTGGTAGAGCCATTCTGCCGGGCCATTCCACACACCCTCCCATGGCCCAAGGTGTGTGGAGAACACAGACAGGCAGACAGATCTTATTTCACCTCCAGGGAGGTCTAATTCCATCCTCTCCTGCTAGATAATCCGTGTAAACTCCAGAGAGAGGCGTAGATAGAGACGCCCCACCAGGGGCACTAATGACAACAGCCAGAGGTACCTCGGAGGCAGCCGCCTTTGAAGACCATAAAATCTGCAGGCTGGTAATGAGCTGGCTCTCGGGATGTGGATTTGCACACAGAGCCCCCTGCCAGGAGGGAAAGGCAAGCCTGGTCCCCTGGCTTGGTGGCCTTGAGTGAGACTCAATTTTTCGGAGCCTCTGCTGCAAGAGAGGGATGTGGTTCTCACAGAAGACTCAAGAGGAGAGCTCTGAGTGGCCCGGAGTGAGGCAGGCCGTGTTCCCTAAGGCCTCTGCTTCCCCCGTCGTCTAATGGGGGCAATGATAGCATCTGCCTCACACGGTCGTTGAGAGAATCTCTCAACATAGTCATCCATCTGATGCGTGAAGCCCCCAACGAAGTCCCTGGCAAGATGGAGCATTGCAGGTGCTCAGTAAATGCTAACCAGAACTATCCTAGCTGAGAGAGGAGAAAGAGAGGCAAATTCCCTTCGTATTACTCGGGTATTATTCCATTCTCTTTCCTTGTTGAGGATGATGGCGATGAAAGGGTGGTGGCAATGATGGTGATGGCAGTGAAGGTGGTGGTGGTGCTGGTGGTGATGCTGATGGTGATGATGGGTGGTGATGGGGGTGCTGGTGCTGATGATGCTGATGCTGATGCTGATGATGGTGGTGCTGATGGTGGTGATGAAGGTAGTGGTGCTGATGGTGATGCTGATGGTGATGCTGATGGTGATGCTGATGGTGGTGATGCTGATGGTGATGCTGATGGTGGTGATGCTGATGGTGATGATGGTGGTGCTGATGATGGAGCTAGTGATGGTGCTGATGGTGTGATGGAGACAGTGGGGATGAAGGTAGTGATGGAGGTGGTGGTGCTGGTGGTGATGCTGATGGTGGTGATGGTGGTGATGGGGGTGCTGGTGCTGATGATGCTGATGCTGATGCTGATGATGGTGGTGCTGATGGTGGTGATGAAGGTAGTGGTGCTGATGGTGATGCTGATGGTGGAGCTAGTGATGGTGCTGATGGTGTGATGGAGACAGTGGGGATGAAGGTAGTGATGGAGATGGTGGGGATGATGGTGTGATGGAGGTGGTGGTGCTGGTGGTGATGCTGATGGTGGTGGTGGTGATGCTGATGGTGGCGATGCTGATGGTGATGATGGTGGTGCTGATGGTGATGCTGATGGTGGTGATGCTGATGGTGGTGATGCTGATGGTGGTGATGCTGATGGTGATGATGGGTGGTGATGGGGGTGCTGGTGCTGATGATGCTGATGCTGATGCTGATGGTGATGATGCTGGTGCTGATGCTGATGGTGGTGATGCTGATGGTGCTGATGGTGTGATGGAGACAGTGGGGATGAAGGTAGTGATGGAGATGGTGGGGATGATGGTGTGATGGAGGTGGTGGTGCTGGTGGTGATGCTGATGGTGGTGGTGGTGACGGTGATGGAAATGGTGGTGTGGACGTGGTGATGGTGGTGATGAAGGTGAGAGCAAGTGGGTTATTATGTGCTGGAAGGGATTTCCTCACACTAGGATCCACCGCTGCCTGGGGTACCCGGGGCCTCTGGGGACCAGTGAGCACCCATAGGAGTAGCCTCCTCCCTTGACTCCAATCTGAATAGTACCTTTTTCTCTGTGAGCTTCGACTTGACAAAGGCTGGAAGCTCTGTTTAATTTGAGGCTGTTCATATCATTCTGCCTTCTATTTGTTGCTTGGTAACACTGACTCCTGCTTCTTTTTTCTCTAAAGAGCTTCTTTTTTTTTTTTTTCCTCTAGAGACAGAGTCTTCCCACTTGCCCTTTTCATTCAGTTCAACAGACTCTTTAAAAGGTCCCCGGACACTTGGTGAAGGAGAAAATCAGAGCCCCGATTCCAACAGCTTGTCTTTTTATTTATTTAATTTTTATTTTTTTTCTTTTTTGTCTTTTGTCTTTTTAGGGCCGCACCTGCAGCATGTGGAGGTTCCCAGGCTAGGGGTCTAATCACGGCTATAGCTGCTGGCCTACACCACAGCCCCAGCAATGACAGATTCAAGCCGAGTCTGCAACCCACACCACAGCTCACAGCAATGCCGGATCCTTAACCCACTGAGCAAGGCCAGGGATCGAACCTGCAACCTCATGTTTCCTAGTCAGATTCGTTTCCACTGCACCATGATGGGAACTCCGAACAACTTGTCTTTTTAGATGAAACATTTTCCCACTTTGACAAGTGTTTTTGAGGACTGTGTGATGAGCAAAGAGCCCTGTCCAGGAGCCAAGGGCCTGAGCCTGAGTTCTGACTCTGTCACTCTCTCATCCTGTGACGTTCGGCTGTTACCTAACTTCCTAGGAGCTCCCGTGCTGCAATAGATTAAAAATGGCTGCAAACTCTTCATCACTCATGTTAAATGTGAGCTGGCCCCCCTGTGACTTATTTTGAGCAATAGCTTGCGAACTTATGGTAGAAATAAATGCTAATTTCTGAGGCTCAGTTTGGGGCTTTTTTTTTTTTTTTTTTGGTCTTTTTAGGGCTGTACCTGTGGCATATGGAGCTTCCCAGGCTAGGGGTCAAATCGGAGCTGCAGCTGCTAGCCTACACCACAGCCACAGCAACACCAGATCTGAGCCATGTCTGTGACCTATACCACAGCTCATGGCAACGCCAGATTGTTAACCCACGGAGCGAGGCCAGGGATTGAACCTGCATCCTCATGGATACCAGTCAGATTTGTTTCTGCTGAACCATGACGGGAACTCCCTGAGGCTGGGTCTTAAGGGATGTGCAGCCTCTGCTTTTACCATCCCCCTCCTTGGAAACTCCCTCATGTAAGCTAGCTGCTGTGTAAGACACCTGACCGCCCTCGGCCACCATGCCAGGCGGGAGCCCAAGCAGCCACGTGGAGAGAGAGAAGCCACGTGGAGCGGCCCGGTGTCCACTTTGGGTGAGGGAACCTTGTGGACCTTCCAGCGCTGCTCAGCCACCAGCAGAACACCCCGCCCGGTGAAGGACCCCAGCTGATGCCACTGGCAGCCAAAGCACCATCTAGCTGACTCCCGCCCAGATTCCTGACCCACAATCACCAGCAAATTGTTGTTTGCAGCCACTGAGTTTGGGCATAGTTTCTCACCTAGCAACAGATAACGGATTCTCTTGAAATATGCCTTCTTCCTCACCGGGGGACCACTTTGGGACATGGAGTGGGGGGGAGGAGTTGCGATTCCTTTGCCTGTTGGGTACTCTTCAAACTCTTCCAAGGCCCTTCACCATCCAGCCTCCTCCAGCCTCACGGGTGGCTGCTCCCCCCAGCTGTGCTCTCATCAGTCCCAACCTCTGCCTGGACCCATCCTGCTCGGTCACGTCTCCATGCCTTTGCATCCATCCCACCTTCGTCCTGGGGAAGGAGCAAAACTGTTCCTTCCAGAGGACCTGACGCAAGTGTCGCCCGTTCTCCAGCTGCCCCCAGGCCACCGCAGGACTCCCCAGGCCCTCGTGAAGATGTCTGGACTTTGTTCTGAAAATAACTTTGCTGCCCTTAGCAGGGCACGTCCGGGGCCCCAGCATCTCTCCAGGCAGAATGTCCTCTGCGCTGACATCATATCAGACGGACCTCCCATTGGCTCAGGGACCAAGGGCACATGTCCTCTGGGGTGGCAGCTCGAGGCCCCTGCTTCCGGGCAGCGCAAAGGCAACCTGAGTCACAGATAACCACCAATACTCCACTTGTCCAGGGAACTTTTTCAAGCCACGAATTGGTGCAGCATTTCACGCACCACACAGTAACAGCCTCCGAGGAAGCGCCGAGAAAACTCCTGTACCCAGGCTCCTTCTCCGTTCTTGTTCCCGAAGTTCTTAGGCAAGTCACAGAGCAGGTTGCAACCAGAATCTGACAGTTTCCATTGTATCCAAAACTCAGGGAAACAATTATCTGTGATCGCAGTAAGCTCTCTGGGTAATTTATATTTCTAACGATTGTCAAAAACAATATCTCTTTTGCTAAACTGTCCAAATTGCTCCCACAAATATCAAAAGTGCTTTTATGCCCCCAGTTTTCTCTGCCAGTCTCCGCGCCGATGCCTGTCTATGGTGTTCTGATCGCTGCTGCTAAGTGGGTGTCTGGAGAGTTTAGGGAGGATTTTGAGTTGGGGAACGTTGAGCTCTGCCCAAGTGCCGTCTGTAAGTTTCTTCTACTGTTTCCTGCTAAAGCCAGCAACGCGTTCCTTCTCCCATCAATTCTGGGACAAGCTGTCAAGGTGACAGCAGGGGTTTGGACTGAAAGCAGTCACTTCAGAAAGGGGGGGCAGGGAAGCTGCAGCCCCACGTGAAGGCCCAGGAGAAAACTGGGAGCCCACAGCCCTGGGGGGGGGGCGGTGGGCATTTAAAAGGGGTCTTTAGTGACCCAAGTTTTACCTTCTTAGAGCCACCGGAACCTCTGCCCAGGTGAGCTTGCTGGGTTTCAGACATGGGGTCTGTGGGTGGCATGGCATCACAGCAGGGATGGGGACAATCAGAGCAAAGGGGTCGCTTGTGACCTTGGGTGGGTCCCTCAACCTCCCAGAGTTTCTGACTCCCTGTCCGTAACCTGGGGCGAAGACCCCCCCACTCCCCGCCGGCCAGGCTCATTGTGTGGATTAATGGGTGACCAGGCGTGGTGACCCTTTGTAAGAGTGCTGATGACTTCTGGGGTGATGTGGACAGAACCAGCGTCACTGGTCCCGGTATGCACTGGCCCTGCGCTGGCTGCCTCCGCACAGGTTAGTTCATGGAGCTTCCCTGCGGTCAGGGGTGTGCTGAGCTAACGCAGGGAAGTCCCGGAGTCACCTGTGCCACTGATGGTGGTGGTGCTGGTGGTGCTGATGGAGATGGCCCTCCATGCTCAGTTCTGGTGTAAGATCAGCATCACATGGGAGCTGCCAAAATGTCCTTCAGCAGGTGGTGGAGCGAGAAACTGGTACAGCCATGGACTATTCTTCAGTGCTTAAAAAAAAAAAAAAAGCGCTGTCTAGGCAAGAAAAGACATGGCGGGAGCTTAAATGAGTATTACTAAGGGAAAGAAGTCAATCTTTTCTTTTTTTTCTTTTTCTTTTTGGGGCCACACCTGTGGCCTATGGAAGTTTCCAGGCTAGGGGGTCAAATCAGAGCTGCAGCCGCCAACCTACACCACAGCCACAGCATTGCTAGACCTGAGCCTCATCTTGCAGCCCATGCCACAGCTTGTGGCAATGCCAGATCCTTACTGAGCAAGGCCAGGGATCGAACCCACATCCTTATGGATACCAGTCAGACTCTTAACCCGCCGAGCCACAAGAGGAACTCCTGAAAGAAGCCAATCTTAGAAAGGCACTATATGATTCCAATTATATGACATTCTGGAAAAGGCAGAACCAGGGAGACCATGAAGAGGTCAAGGGTCGCCAGGGCTGGTTGGGGGAGGGACGGAGAGGATTTGCAGGGCACTGAAGCTACTTCGCACAGTGCTTTAGTGGTGGGCATGGGTCACTCTTCATTGGTCCGTCCCCTTAGAAGGTGCAACACCAAGAGTGAAGCCTCATGTCAACGATGGACCTTAAATGACAGTGATGTGGTAATGCAGATTCATTGATTACAACTTGTGCCCCATTCCGTAGGAGGTACTGATAGCAGAGGAGGTTCGGGGGGGGGGGCGGGGATATATTAGAAATCTGCGTATTTGCTGCTCAAAATTTTACTGTGAACCTAAACCTGCTTTAAGAAATAAAGTCTGCATTTTGGAAAGAAGAAGAACAACAGCGACAAAAAAGTCAAGACAGCACCTCCTCCAGGGAGGCTTCCCTGACTACTGTAGCTGGTGGGAATTTCTCCCCATGCTGGGGATCTGCAGGCCAGCATGACTTCTCCCTAGTTAACCCATTCCTGTTCTGTAACAGGTGGCGGGTGCTTCCAGCTTCTGAACCAAACCAGCTCATAAACCCCTCCAGGGCAGGCGCAGGGATGTGGCTTAGCCCCTTGCATCTCTTGCCAAGGTACCCAGGGAGGGAACACATAGTAGGTTTCTGGCAAATGTTACCACTGCTGCTGGGTCCACATGGACACAGAGCCCTGGGGCCTGTTGACCAAACCATCAGTGACCCTTAGATGCCCTCATTGAAGCCATGGCCAGGCCACACATGGGTGGCTTTCATGGACCAACCCCCCCCATCCCAGGCAGCAGGCTGAGCACATGTCTCAGGTGAAGGATCCATGGCTGGGGGAGGGATTGCCCTTCTCTGGGGATGCTCAGTGAGTGTGATGGTTAAGTTTTAGTGCCAACTTGACTGGACTAAGGGGAGTCCAGAGAGCTGGGAAAGCCTTATTTCTGAGTGTGTGTGTGTGTGTGTGTGTGTGTGTGTGTGTGTAGCATTGGGGTTAGGACTCAGTGAGGCAGACCACCCTCTGCAGCGTGGGCGGGGGTCCTCAATCTGTCCAGGGCCTGAAGAGAACAAAAGGGTGGAGGAGGGGCAAGTCCACGCTGCCTCAGCTGGGACGTCATCTTCTGCCCTTGGACATGGGTTTGAGCCTTCAGACCTGGGTTGGAAGTACTGTTACTGAGTCCAAGCTTGTACTGCTCGCTGCAGGACAGGCCCGTAAATGGAGCCATGAATTGTTGGGACAAAGAAGAGCAGCTTTGTCGGGAAAGTTGGCAGAGAGGTCGGTGGACTCGCATCCCAAAGAACCACCCGGCCTGGCTTAGCGCTGGGGCTCCTTTTCGACTTGGCGGGGAGGGGGCAAAGTCAAACCTCTCCTAGTTCCCATCAGCCTCGGAGGGGATGGGTTCACTTCTTCCTTCCAGCCGTCACTCACAGGTGGGCCTGCTCAGAATGTTTCCTGCCTGCGAAGCAAAGGTATCTTAGCTGAACACTCATTGGCTGGGAGGCAGGTTCCCGGAGAAGGGCCGCTGTGTAGAAGTTGACGGATGGATAGGCAACCTCTGTCTCGTGATTACTTTGTAGCAGAACACAAAGTTTCTTTCCACCCCCTTCCTGGGCCCCAGCTCCACAGATGGCTGAGGGCAGAACTTCTCAGCCTCTGTAATTGTAACTCAATTCTTTCTAAAACGTGTGGTTTCCGAAGGAGACAGGTTGGGGTTGGGGGTGTGGGGGTGGGCTGGGGGTTTGGGATGGAAATGCTGTAAAATTGGGTTGTGATGATTGTTGTCTAGCTATAAATGTAGTAAAAGTCATTGAAATAAAATATTAAAAATATACATTTCTTCCTATATATCCGTATAGGTCCTATTGGTTCCGTTCCCCTGGAGAACTCTGCCTAGTGACTAGTGACCTAGTGGGGTGACGGGGACACGGAGTAGGAGTGGGGGGGCGGTCTGGGACAGGCTTCTCCCCTGTGCGGAGTGGGGGGGCCTTCAGCCCCAAGCTCTTTTTTCTGGTGTGAAACATCCCGAAGTGCTTAATGACTCATCAAAAGGCCCTTAAGTGGCAGTCACTCTGCCTTCAGGGATGCGTGAATCATGACTCAGACTCATGGGGCCTCAGAGCTGCCTGGCAACAATGTAATGTGTGTGGGGGGGTGCGTGTGCAGTGGGTGCAGGTGCGGCAGGTGTGGGCAGGGTGGGGGGCGGGGAGGCGGGGGCCCTGATGTAGCACCCAGCCCTGGTGACAGAGCCATGTGACCGGCAGCAAGCCCTCTGTCGCAACTCTGACCACTTTTGCAATTTTAAGGATGCTGCAGAGCAGACTGTGAACTCAGAGTTTTAAAGGAACCCAGGAAAGGAGGGAGGGGGAGAGATGGCCCCCAGGGGAGCGGGGGATGGTCTTGGAAACAGGGAGTTGAGAGAGCAGGGCTTGGGAGTCCAGAGGGTCTGCCACAAACCAGCTCTGTGATGTGGGATGGGGTGGGGGCGGGGAGCCTCCGCCTCCTTGGAGAAGGAAGATCCATCGAGATAGAACACCAAAGAGAGCTGCCTGTCTTAGATATGGTCAAAGGCAGGTGGGACAGCCTCCAGCAGGAAGGCTGGGGAGGGGTCGGTGGGAGCATGGCCAGAGCGCGCCCCAGACTTTGCTAAATGCTGTACACAGCTCCTCCACACGCTCTCCAAGTCGCCCCATAAAGCCAAGCTTCTGATTCCGCTGGCCTGGGCAGGGGACAGGCTTTCCAGGGGGTTCTAACGTTCATGCAGCCTGGGCTGGGAACCTGCAGCCCAGAGCAGGGCCTTCCACTTTGCTGTCCCCAAATCACAGGGGTGTCTCTAAAATAAAGACTCTGATCCAGGAGGTCGGAGGTGGGGCAGGTTTCTGCATCTCTAACAGGTGCCTCGGTGATGGAGGAAGATCCTACTGTGAATGGTTCACCTTTGCAGTCACAAGGGTCTCAAGGGTCCCTGTGCTTCTCCCCGGAACCTGTTATTAGGCGGATACATGGGGGGGTCCTGGCGTCTCACTGTCCTTGTGGTCCAAGGTGCGGCCAACATGCCCACGTGCTGAGCTGAGCTGAGCTGAGCTCACCAGCCCTGGGGGCTACACGCTTAGGACCCAGGCCACCGAGCCTGCAGGACAAAAAGCCTGGGCATTTGAAGGCACTTTCCCAACTCACAGTAGGGCTCGTTTGTCTTCCCAGGGCCCACAAGAGAGTGATTTGGCTTCCTGCTTCCTTGACTCTGGTGAACGTTGGTTTGAATACCAAGGGGTCTGTTCAGTACTTAGGTTATGTCTATTCCCAAGGCTGCCCTTGTGAGGGTTGGAATTTCCACGCCTCGCCCAAGCTCATCTGCAGGAGCTGGATAGACACAAGACAACAGCAAGACCAGAGCCCCAAAACAACCTGAAGCATATACTGGTTCCCTGTGGCTGCTGTACCAAACGGCCACGAACTCAGTGGCTTCAAACAACCGTTCTGGAGCCATAAGTCTGAAATCAGTATCACGGCTGATATCAGAGAGAATCCATTTCTTTTGTTTTTCTCCTTCATTTTCGTGGCTGCACCTGCGGCATATGGAAGTTCCCAGGGTAGGGGTCGAATCAGAGCTGCAGCTGCTAGTCTACGCCGCAGCCGCAGCAACGCCGGATTCGAGCCCCATCTGTGACCTTTGCCACAGCATGTGGCAATGCTGGATCCTTAATCCACTGAATGAGGTCAGGGATCGAACCCGCATCTTCACAGAGGCTACATTGAGTCCTTAACCTGCTGAGCCATAGTGGGAACTCTGAGAAACTATTTCTTGCCTGTTCCAGTATTAGTGGCTGCTGGCATTCCTTGGCTTGTGGCTGCATCTCTGATCTTCAAGGCCAGCCTCTTCAAATCTCTCTCTGCTCCATCTTTGCATCACCTTCTCTGTGTTTTTGTTGACTCTCCCTCTGCCTCCGTCCTTCAAGGATGCTTGTGATCCCTGCCTTTAAGGTCCCCTTGGGCCAATCCAGGATCTTTGCCCCATCTCATTTAATTGCATCTCATTTAATTGCATCACATTTAATTTAGTCACATCTCCAGAGACTTTTTTTTCCAAATAAGGTCACATTCACAGGTGCCAGGAAGTGGGGCCTGATCTCTAGGGGACCCCTTTGGCCTGATACATTGAAGGTCTAAAAAATGCCCCAATTCTGCTGTCCTTCAGCTATAACTCACCAACCTCCTTCCTCATTGTTCTTTGTATGCTTAGCATGTAGCCCAAGGCCTGGAACTGGTAGGACCTCAATACACGTTTGCTGAGTAAGTTGAAGTGGGCCTTAAACAGGAAGGATGTGGGCCCGCCCTGGGACGCAGAATCTAAAAATGGGGGCGAATCAGAGGACTGAGGATGGGACAATAGGACTGAAGTGTGGGGAGGCGTTTTTAGATGTCACCTTAAAGAGTCCCAACACTGTCCTGAAGGCAAGCGAGAACTCCTCCTGAAGCCTTCGCGCCGTCATCCATCCAATCATTCAATACTCGACAGCAAAGCACAGGGTTCGGCTTTGTGGGGGATGCAGACAGGCCTCCTAGGGCAACGGCACTGAATTAAAATAGGAGCTGCAGAGTTCCCGTTGTGGCACAGTGGTTAACCTATCCGACTAGGAACCATGAGGTTGCGGGTTCGATCCCTGGCCTCGCTCAGTGGGTTGGAGATCCGGCATTGCCGTGAGCTGTGGTGTAGGTGGCAGACGCAGCTCGGATCTGGCGTTGCTGTGGCTGTGGTGTAGGCCGGCAGCTACAGCTCCAATTAGACCCCTAGCCTGGGTACCTCCATATGCCACGGGAAGCGGCCCTGGAAAAGGCAAAAAGACAAAAAATAAAAAATAAAATAAATACAATAAAATAGGAGCTGTGTTTTGATAAGTTCTCTTACTATTTCTACGTTACTGCTCTGCGAGTTCAGGTGCTGCCTTCGTCAGGGGTCTCCAGAGAAGCAGAGCCAATAGAAGATTCTCTATCTATCCATCCATCTATCTATGCACATATGTATTTATACCTATATCCGTACCTGCATCTACATCTAGAGAGAGATTTACTTTAAGGAATTGGCCTTGTGATTGCAGGGGCTGACAAGCCCAAAATCTACAGAGCAGGCTGGATACCCAGGGGAGAGTTGATGGCACAGCTCAAATCAGAAGGCTGTCTTCTGCAGAGCGCCCCCTTTCTGGGGGGCGGGGACCTCCTTTTCCCTTAAAGTCTTCAACTGATTGGGTGAGGCCCACCCACATTGGAGCCGGTCATCTGCTTTACTCAGAGTCTGCTGATTTAAATGTCACGCTCATCTTTTTTTTTTTTATCTTTTTTGTCCTTTTAGGGCCGCACCCACGGCATATGGAGGTTCCCAGGCTAGGGGTCTAATCGGAGCTGTCACCACTGGCCAACGCCAGAGCCACAGCAACATCAGATCTGAGCTGCGTCTGTGACCTACACCGCAGCTCAAGGCAATGCCAGATCCTTGACCCACTGAGCAAGGCCAGGGATCGAACCCACAACCTCATGATTCCTAGTTGGATTCATTTCTGCTGTGCCACGATGGGAACTCCAAAATGTCATTCTCATCTTAAAAAACACACACACACACACATCTAGACTGGTATTTGACCAAATCTTGGTGCTGTCAAGTTGACTGATAAAAGTAACCACCACAGCAGCTATATTTTCTGGTGCATTAAGATACATGACCATTCAATCTCCGTGGATCGTACTTTGCACAATTGCCTAAGATCCTTCTTTGCTCCTGGGAGGGTTTTCTGCCTCGCGTTCTTTACACAACATTAATTTGCCATTCTTGTTAGTTTTTTAATTTCAGTCTTCAAATATTGCCCACTTTGGACATCTTATTCGTCAGCATGTTTGGTGCCTGCCTTGTAAAAAGCACTTAAACTGGACTCTGGGGTTTTTTTTGTTTGTTTGTTTTGGCTTTTCTTGAGCTGCTCCCATGGCAAATGGAGGTTCCCAGGATAGGGGTCGAATCGGAGCTGTAGCTGCCAAGCCTACGCTGGGCTACAGCAACGCGGGATCTGAGCCGCGTCTGCAACATACACCACAGCTCACGGCAACGCTGGATCCTTAACCCACTGAGCAAGGCCAGGGATCGAACCTGCAACCCCATGGTTCCCAGTCGGATTTGTTAACCACTGCACCACGACAGGAACTCCTGGACTTCGATTTTTATCCCAGCTGTACAGTCTTTTGATAAGAACTGTGGCCCATTCGCATTTCTTCTCAAAGTTGTTATCCAGGGTTTTAGATTCTTTCACCTTTTATTAAACTTTGTCATGATTGCTGTTAGGTCCCCTTTCCTCCTCCTTTCTTAATTTCTTTTGTCTCTGTACTCCTTCTTTCCACCCTCCCAGCCTCCACCGGTTCATTCAGAAGTTCTACACAGCTTCTTTCCCGCTGGTTGGTGCTTTCCAGCTCCTGACAGTCGTCATTCAACTGTTTCCGGAGTTCCCGTCGTGGCGCAGTGGTTAAGGAATCTGACTAGGAACCATGAGGTTGCAGGTTCGATCCCTGGCCTCGTTCAGTGGGTTAAGGATCCCGCGTTGCTGTGGCCGTGGTGTAGGCCGGTGGCTACAGCTCCGATTGGACCCCTAGCCTAGGAACCTCCATATGCCGCAGGTGCAGCCCTAGAAATGGCAAAAAGACAATAAATAAATAAAAAAGTAAATAATTTCCCTTTAGACATTTGAAAAATAAATGGTAAAGATGCTCCCCGACCCCCAGTGAGATCTCCCCCCACCTCCCCACCGTGTGCCTGGCACTTCTCCACTCCATCCTTTGCCCCCTCAGCTCCTGGGTTTCGCTAAGATCAATTCTATTTTTTTTTTTTTTTACTTCCAGGCTGATACAGGTTTCCCTTATAGTATGTGGCTTATATTTCAAGAATCCCTACTTAGCAATGATCATTCCAGGTATATTTTGATTAAGCCACATGTTTTGCCAGGTCATGGCTCACCACTATTTTCTATATTCTATCGTGAGATCTCCACTGTGAATAAGCTGTGTCGGTGAGAGGGAAACTTCTGGGGGTGAGAGGGGCCCGCTCTGTGTCTTACCATGTCAAGTATTTTCATTCCTTTGCCCTGTTTCCTGCCTCTGTGAGCTTCTCAGGGTCAGATGAGAAGCTGGGATGGGAAGGAGGGGGCAGCTGGAGGATAAAGTGAGGCCTCTGGTGTGAACCTCGAGGCTTTAACTGAAGTCCCCGAGGTAGTGTGTTCAGTGGCTAGACCTCACCTCCCAAACCATCTGGAATCTTTGCTCCCAATATGCTGGTAACAGATTTCCAGCAGCCACTCTGAGGGGCAGTTTCTGTAAGGATAACCCGGGACAGGCAACTCAGAATGGCTGGGAGGACCAGCCACAGAGCAGACACATTGCAGGAGGTGCCTGGTGCCACTAGCTGGGGCCCCACATTCCCAAGGCCTGTCTCACGTGTAGACTTTTGTCCTCACCTCCAAACCACACCTCTCAGACCCCAGGGAGAGACCAAAAGAAGAGTTTCCAAGCTGCCCGAGCCTTGCACCACTCCCTGGGCCTATATAGATATATATACACACACACACATACATATATATATACACATACATATAAATATATATATTATTATTATTATTATTTTTAGGGCCACACCTGTGGCATATAGTACGTGGAAGTTCCCAGGTTAGGGGTCGAATCAGAGCTGCCGCTGCTGGCCTACCCCACAGCCAGGGTAAGGCCAGATCCCAGCTGCATCTTGGATCTGCTCCCCAGCTTGCAGCAAGGTGGGAATCCTTAACTCCCTGAGTGGGGCCAGGGATCAAACCGAATCCTCAGGGATACTAGCCAGGTTCATAACCTGCTGAACCACAGCAGTAACTCTTGGGCTAACAATACATATTCTTAAACGAATCTCACAATTACCTCGTGAAATTATGCTATGCTGCATGTGATTTCGTGCATTTAAAACAGCCCTTGGTTACATGTACACATTTAAATGAGCCAAATGTTCCTATGCCTGCTGCTCTTGTTAGGGGAGCCCTCTCCGTCTTTGGTGGGGCCGAAATTAAGGCGTCTGGTGCACAGTAGTTAAGTTAACGTGTTATGTTAATATTGCAACAGCAATGATAATGAATCTGAGGTGAGGCCCCTGGGGTCAGAGTCGCGGGTGAAAGGCGGCTTCAGTCTCCTTCCAGGGTCCAACCACTAGTTAGGGAGCAAGGAGAGCAGCAGCTTGCCCGGGGAGCTTAAGCGCTGAGGGCGTGGCGGCAGGACGGGGCGGGGCGGGGCCAGGGCCCGAGTCGGCTCGGAACCTTTCGCTGTGGGCGGGTCGGGCCCGCCCTCCCGGCGACCTCGGGCTTGGCGGCGCCCTGGGCGAGTCGGCGGCAGCCAGGCGAGGCGCTCTGTGATTGGAGAAGGTGCGCAGTGATTGGCAGGCGCGCCGGCCGCTTAGTGGGCCGAGTCGGCGTCGCGTCCTCTGGGCCACGCAGGGAGTGGAGCGCGGCCTGTGGCCCCGCCTCCAGCCCTGCCCCTCTCGGCTCTGTGGGCCGCGCTCGCCAGTTTCCACTGTAACCAGCGCCGCCGGCTCGGTTTCGGCAGCCTCTCTTCGGCCCCGGTCCGTCCAGCTCCTCCGGAGCAACTTTGCGGGGAGCCCCGAGGCCCAAGGGCGTCGCGGCGCCGCGTGCGGCCCACTCGCGGGTCGGTGAGTACTGTGGGGTAAGGGGCGGTCACACAGGGCGCTGGAAAGAGACGCGGGAACGCCGGGAGTTGCCGCCCGCCTCCGGCCTCAGTTTCCCCATCTGAGCGGTGGGGCGTCTGGTACTAGTGTGCTCTGCAGGTCCCCCAGAAGTTGGAGAGCAGGGGTAAAGCCCTCTCCGCGACGCTTACGGCTACCCCTGCCCGGTCCCGGATCGCGTCTTCCTTCGGGGGTACGCCCTCCCTCCCACCCAACCACGGTGTCCCGGGCATCCTGGGGAACCGCGCCCTCGGAGCACCGACACGTCCGCGATCCTGGCTTCGAAGCCCCATTGCCGGCGGGAAAACTGGCCCTGGAGGCTGGGGGCTGGTGGCGCTGGGGCCCCAGCAGGTGGCAGGGGGGAGCCCCCGCCCCGCGCCCCGCAGCGCGGGTCTCAAGTTGCCCGGTCATGGCCCTGCCCCCTCGGCTGTCGGCAGATTCAGCGGGACCCTGGGACGCCATCGGAGCCGGTGGGACCACTGGAAGGCGCCTGGGCTCCTAGGTGGAGGCTGCGCGGGGGTCCTGGGGTGTTCATTTCCCAAGTGGGGACCTGAAGGGGCAGCTTCTGGGTCAGGCGGAAGCCTCCCTTGCCCACTTACAACCTGTGTAGCAGTTACTGTCCTCCTGGGGCTCCTCCCCAGTAAGACGTGCGGGGGTCACTAGCAGCTCCACCCTGGCTGGTGCGAACCCAGCCCGGAGGAACCTTAATTTCTGTTCTGATAGATGGAAGCTTCCTGGGGGGATCTGACCAGTCCCACACCCAGAGTGTGATGGAGCTGGGCTCTGCCACACCAGTTGTCCTGGCTGTTGTTAAGAAATTCCCAGAAACTAACATGTGGACGGTATTTAATGCTGCCAGTGGTCTCGGGGCTGGGAATTACAGCCTCATATGAGGAAGCTGAGACTAGTGAGGTTTGGTGACCTGCCTGAGGCCACACAGATGATTGGGCAGAGCAGTGTGGGAGACCTCTGCCCCAGGGGCTGAGCTGAGAACAAGGGCCAGCCTGTCCTCACCTTGGACAGTGACCCCTGGCATTTGGCCTATTTGTAAAGGGCTTTCCCTCCTGCCAGGATGCATGGCTCCGGGAGTGATGCCCCAGCTACCTGGTGTGCTGGCTGCCCGCCCTCGCTGCAGCCCCAGGGAAGAAGCCACGCCAGCAGAAACCCAGAGGCCACACTTTCCACTGCACAGCCTGTCCCTCTGTCTCCAGGGGGCTGTGATGCTCACAGGAGCCCCTTGGCGTCTGACCGGGGATTCAGAGGAAGCTTTGTTTTGTTTTGTTTTTGCTTTTTCTAGGGCTGCTCCCGCAACATATGGAGGTTCCCAGGCGAGGGGTCCAATCGGAGCTGTAGCCTCCGGCCTATGCCACAGCCAGATCCGAGCCTCCTCTGTGACCTACACCACAGCTCACAGCAACGCCGGATCCTTAACCCACTGAGCAAGGCCAGGGATCGAACCCGCAACCTCAAGGTTCCTAGTCGGACTCGTTAACCACTGCGCCACGACGGGAACTCCGAGGAAGATTTGTTTATGTACCTGCTCCCCCAGCAGAGGGCCCTTTGACTGGACACAGGAAAGGTTGCTGGGAGACCACTTCTCATCTTTCCCAGCATGGAAGGGGTTCCCACTCAGGCCTCCCTGTGCTGTGGGGCAGAGGCCAAGCCCTGGTCCAGGATGGGGCGGGGGGATGAGAATCGGGGTAGAGAAGGGGGAGGGCTCTGTGCTTCATCCTCCCTCCCAGGCCCCTCCTCAGAAAGCGGCACCACCACCAGGGCCCCCGGCTGCACATCAGGCCACATTCTGCTTCCCCGCCCTCCCGTTCAGTAGCTAATGCTTCTGTCTCTCCTGACCCAGGAGCTGCGCTCAGGCCCCCTCACTGTGCCTGGAAGGCCACCCAGCCCCCTCCCTGGTCTCCCTTGTCGTGTCCCCACACACCCTGATGGTTCTTTCACTACCACCGCCCTGCATTTCCTTCTGCTCCAGGCTCAACCCCAGCCCTAAGCCTGGCACTTGTTCAGGCCCTGGGGACCTGCCCACGCAGCCTCTGGTCTCCTTCCTGTGTCCCCTCCTCAGAGGCCCTCCCAGCTGCCTGCACCTTCCTGGCCATACTGCCGCCTCCTTCCCTGTCTGCCTGCCGCCTTTCCTCCTGCGCGGTCCCTGCTCTGTTCCCCCCTCCCTTCACCCTTGCCCGGCTTCGCCTGCTTGTCCCCAGGGCTTGGTCAAGTCCAGGCTGAGTGTGGCCCCCTTCTGTGCTTGCGGCCCCCAAGTATTCCATCCTTGCGGCTGTCTGTTTAGGTGTCAGGCTTCCCATCCCGACTAATTTCTCGAAGGCCCTCCGTGCCGGGTCCTCTCGGGGACAGGGAGGCCCAGCAAGGGCCCAAGCCCGCTGACCCACAGCCCAGCTCGACTCCCCCTTGGTCCAGCAAGCTTGGCACGTTAGGGAGAGCCGGAATGTTCCTTGGTTTGGCCCTTAATACTCTGGGGCAAAAATAGGTATCCGGGAACCTCCAAGGGCTTCGTGCCCTTGTCTTGAGGAGCAGCTCTGCCAGGTGGCTGGGCCCTGCTGGGCCATCCAGGCCGGAGTGGACATCCCAGAGCCCACGGACCCCTGGACCTCTCCCCTCGGCTCAGTCACAGACAGGTTTTAGAATAACGTTTTGTTGTAATTCCAAAACTTTGCCTATCCGTTAGAGAAAATTAGGGAAATACATTTAGAGAGGGAATAAATTTAAACTGTAAGTAATCTCTCTACCCAGAGATAGCTAGTGTTTCCACTGAGGGGGCATTTTCTTCCATCTTTTTCTGCAGATAAATTTTGCTTTCATCCTAAATAGGCTTGGGGTACTAGCTCCTGCTGCTTTAACTCCTACTTAACAGCGATATGCAGACACTTCCCTGTCTTCAAACCTTCTCACACAAGGTTGCCGATAACCGCCGTACAGTGGGCACCATCTGGGCTGTGCTTTCACACCTGCCCCCGGACGGTGCTGGGAAGTACAGGCCTGATGGACGCCCGGGCGGTGCTCCGTAAGAGCGAAGGCACGGAGGTCGAAGCGCGTTGACGTCACTGAGCAAGAGGGGTGGGGTGGCCCTGAAACCTTGGGTGTCGCTGGTCGTTCCCCTGGGCTGGGATCGGCGGGTGGGCGAACATCTTTAAGGCTTCCCATGGGGGCTTGTTTCAGAGGTGGAGCCCCCCCCCACACACACACACCAGGGGAGCAGAGTGGGGCCGGCCTGAGCGAGGGTCAGGGAGCTGACGGCCACATGCGGTCATTGCCGCGTGGCAGTAGATCCATGGTCCCAGCAGCCCTCTCTGGGGGTGGCAGCCCCTCAGCCGAGCTTCATGGTGCTGGCATTCTGTGTTTTGATGGGATAAAAATATGCCTGAGGGCTCATGTGGAAAGAATGCCGGCCACTCTGGTTTTCTGGATCTAACAGCCACAGGTTCCGAGCTGCCGCTCCGGCCGTGGGGCCACAGTCGGGGTGGACTTGCCCTGCTCGTAGGCATCGGAGGAGTCTTGGGGTGGGGGCTGGGGCGGGGCAGGATGCAGCTGGTCTCTTCTGCAGTTGGAATTCGGGGGGCCAGAGGGAGGGACAGTGAGAGGGGCGGCTCTGGCTCTTCCCCTCCCCAGGCCGGGCTGCCTAAGGTACCACGTGGCAAGGCAGCAGGTGCTCGGAGGGAATGCGATACAGACCCCGCCTTCAGGGGCCCCAGCATCACAGGAAAGACGCAGGTCAGAGAAGGAAGGACCAGACACCACGTGGTCCCTCCACCGAGAGGTCACCTGGGAGCCAGGGCAATGGAGCATTTCATTTGTTTTCAAATAACTAACAAGCCCTTTGACCCAAAAAGGGTTTGGCTGACTCTTAGGGAACCTGAAAACGAATCCCCCTTTATTTTTATTTTGATTGTAATGTCGCATGCATAATACTTAGCCCAGCAGGCCAACCAGAACCTGTGGTTTCCTGAAATTCCCACCCTAAGATGTCTCTCAACTGAATCTGCTTTTATTTAGCATCTGGGAGGAATGGCTTGGTTTTTGTGGGTTTGGTTTTTTTTAATGTTTATAGTTTACAGATTTGCTTTCTCTTCCTTCCCATCCTTACTCTTCACAGCACCCCTAGATGGCAGGCATTTCATCCCACTTTACAGCTGGGGAAACTTGAGAGCCCGGGAGATTATGTAGCTTCTAGTAAATGGGATTCCTTCCCCGTGTTGCCTCTGGTGGGAAAATTGTGTCCTGCTGGCTGGGGACCGTGCTGTCCCTTCTGACCTGGGGCTTCTCACACAGGAGGAGACAGACGAGTCCTCCGAGACCACCTGTGGCAAAGGGAGGGCACTGAGGGAGACACAGCCCGAGTGCCGTGTGGTTACCTGAGAGCAGGTGATGCAGACAGGACTCAGGGCAGAGGCAGCGGGGAAGCTCGCAGGTGGAGACACGTTGGGCCCTCGACCTGCTCACTGTCTAGGATTGGGCCTGGGGGAGGGGCAGGACGGGGCTCTGCAAGAGCTAAGGCCTGAGGTCAAAGGACAGCAGGTTGGGGAGTGAGGGATGGGGAGAGAAGGCATAATGGAGGTGGGATGGCAGACGCAGTGGGCAGAGTAAGAGAGGCCGCTCTTTCAGAAATCAGCTGTTTCTGAGCCAGAGGCTCTGTGGATCTGAATTGCAGCTCCGACACACTGAGCCACGGGGCCTTGGGCAGGGGTCTCATCTTTCTGGACCTGAGCTTCCTTATCCGAAAGGGGGTGAGGGTTGAAGGATGGGCCATGTCTCCATCCAGCACACCAGGGTGGCAGCACGTCCCTCTTTGCGGGTCGGGCCACGGGAGGACCTGAAACCCTCGGTAGGAGGTGCTGAGGACAGCACCTTCCCGACTCGCTCACTGCCCTCTTACGACTGACAGAGGATCCCTGACGTAGGTCAGCTCCCAGGAGGCCAGCTGCCCTCTGCCCCTCCCAGAAGGTGGCACTTGATTCCGGGGCAGTGGGAGCCACGGGGGTGGTGAGCTAGGCCGGTGGGGGGGCCCCTGC
This sequence comes from Phacochoerus africanus, assembly GCF_016906955.1. Classification (NCBI taxonomy): domain Eukaryota; kingdom Metazoa; phylum Chordata; class Mammalia; order Artiodactyla; family Suidae; genus Phacochoerus; species Phacochoerus africanus. Next base: position 4,354,221 of record NC_062553.1, on the reverse strand, counting down.
GTGGTTGGTCTCCATCGGCCAGTGCCCCGCACACACCACGGGGTTCTGTCTGCTGAGTCACCCGCTGACTTTCCCCACCCACCGCTGGCCATGTGCCACTGTGTCTGCACGTGCCGCCAGATGAGGGCTTTTGTAGAAGTTGCTCCTTTGTCTGGTTCCCGGAAGCCTGGAGTTTGGAAACCGCGCCGAGCGCTGTGTTGGTTTCCAGGCAGGTCCTTGGGGTTTGATGCGTTTTTGGTTTGCAGCCAAGGGGATGTTTTAAAACAAGGGCCCGTCCCTCGGAGGGAGGAATGCACCGATTGAAATCTCTGGGTCCTTTCCCGGACACGGATCCCATCTCTGGGGCCCCTTGCTGGCTGGGAATGGAGCAGCCGTGGTTGCGTAGCCCCAGGGAAGTAACCCATGGTGTCCTGGCCACCTCTGACTCTTCCTGTGACAGTGGTGTCCAGAGCTGTGCCAAGCACCCGCCCTGGCCAGCCCAGAGCTTGGACCTGGGCACTGGGGCTGCCTGGGCACCTGGCCCCTGGTGCTCCCCGGTTTCACGTGTCCTCACAGCGTCCCCAAGCGTGAGACGATTGTCCCCGTTTACAGTGGAGGAAACTGAGGTACAGAGGGGGCGTGGCCTGCTCAGGGCCACAGAGCTGGTGGGCACAGCCAAGGGCACGGGCCACATCCCTCGTTGCCGGCCTTTCCCTGCCCTGCGTTCATCTCACCTCACGAAGCAGATGGACTTGACCTTGAGGCTGTGTGGCGCGGGGGGGGGGGGGGGGGGGGGGGCATGGCGTCCTTCGGGAATCCGAGGAAGAGCTGCCTGCATCCCCCGCCCTGCACACGTTCCTGATACTTCAGGGGCTGCGTCCCCAAAGCCCACCTGGGGCCCCTCTAGGATCCTGGGGTGGGGAACTCCAGGGGGGCTCAGGGCCCCCGCCCGGGGCTCGTGCTTGCCCCGAATCCTGTCAGCGGTTGGTTGTTCTGCCGTGTTGCTAAATGGCATTATTGACTCATCGGGCGCTTTCCCCACAGAGGAATCTCTGTAATCTCTGTGCTCTCCAGTCTGCTCCAGTCGCCAGTTCTGACCCACAGCCCCCGTCTCCATCCTGCCACGTCGGATATGTTCATACCTGGTGGCTCTCAAGGGCCCTGACTTTTGTCCTGTGGTTTGGGCCCAGCGTGGAGGGCTTTGGAGTTGGGCAGGCCTGACTGCACCCCGGCTGTTTCCCCTCCCTCCCCCTCCTTCCTCCCTCCCCTTCCCCCCTCCCTCTCTCTCCCCTCCTTCCCCCTCCCCCCCTCCACTTCTCACTTTACTTAACTTTCCTTTTGTGCCAGTGTGTTCGTTTTCTAGGGCTCTTAAGAGAAATGCGCAGAAACTTGGTGGCTTTAAACAATAGGAATCTATTGTCTCAGAGGGGCGGGGGCAGGAGTCCTTCGTGGAGGATGTCGGCCGGGTTCTGAGGGGGAACCCCCGTCCCCGCCTCTCCCGGCCTTGGGTGTTCTTGGTGGGCCATCTCAGCACCCCTGGCCGGCAGCTGCCTCTCACCTTCACGTGCCGCCCCCTCTCTGCGTGTCCCCCTCTCCTCATGAGGACACCCGTCCTTGGGTTAGGGCCCACCCGGATCCAGGGTGGTCTCATCTCAGGATCCTCAGTTACACCCGCAGAGACCCCTTCTTGCCTGGCACAGCCCGGCACTGCGCCCCGGGCTCACGTGGACCATCTCACTGCGTCCTCGGGAGGTTCGCATCCCCTCAGACACACCCACCTGCGGTCCTGCAGCGTGTACCTGTGGAGGCGGGGACTCAAGGCTGCGGCTCGTGACTGCCCTGTGACCTGTGACTGCTGTAGGACCTGCCAGGCCGGCCAGTCTCGAGGGCTTTCCGCCCTTGGTTTCCTGCTGTAAAGTGGGAGGCGAATGAGATGACACAGAATGCTGGCAGCCCCCTCCGCTTACCCAAAGCAAGAGGCCAGCACAGCGGGCTTGAGCGGCCTTGTGTGTGTCTGACCCTCGGCTTTTCGTGCCACAGGATGGCCTCCCCGGCCCCTCCACCCAGCCCCTCGGGCCTTCAGCCTCCACCTCCAGCCCCGCCCCAGGCCCGCTCGCGGCTCAACGCCACCGCCTCGGTGGAGCAGGAGAAGAGCGAGGCGCCGCGGGCTGCCGGATCCCAAGCTGGACCTGGACCTGGACCGGATGTGAGGGATGCTGCTGCCCCAGATGCGCCCCGGGCCTCACGTGCCAGGAGCCAAGAAAGAGTGGACAGGACAGGTACGTGGTTGGGAAGCCAGACTGGCCTCACTTGGGGCTGTGCTAAGAGTGGGGCTGGCACGTGGTCCAGATGCCCCTGTGAGGGCCCTCCTGCAGGGCGTCCCTGTGGCGGGGGCCACCTGCGCCACCCAGGACCACGGGCTCCCACCTCGCAGCGGGCTTTGGTCCTAAGTTCACACGCTCGGGCTCGGCTGTAGCAGACGTGGAGTTTCCTTATTTTATTTATAATCAAATGCACCAGCTCCCATCTGCTCAGGGATCTGGTGTGTGGCTGGAGGCAGGCTTCCCCTCCCACACCTCTGGTCCTGCCCAGCACTCGAGGCAGCCCACGCTGTCCCCTGTCCACCACAACCACTTCTCAGGGGCCATCCGGTCAGGCGGCCCTGCTTGGTCTGGGGCGCTCATGCGGCTACTCCCCTCGGGGGCCGGCTGCCGCCCTGGAAAGTGCCTGGGCCCGGACCCAGGTCCCTGCCGCCCTCTGGACCACCATCGTCCATCCCCAGGCCAGGCCGCTAAGTGCTCCCGCCGCCCCCCAGGCCACTCCTCACGTTTCCACTTTGTCCCACGAGGCGCCTCCCAGGGCAGAGACCAGAGGGCATGAGGACCCGGGCGGGGCGGGCCAGCTGGTTGTGGTGCTGACATAGGCAGAGGGGCCCCAGGGCTTGGCTTGTTCTCTGTCCACCTTCTGTCCACCTGCTGCTCCTGAGCAGGGCCCTTTGCTGACCCTGAGAGGCCATCAGTGGCACAGGTGAATCAGACCTGTCCCCTGTCTCAGGAGCTGAGGGAGGCATAGGCCTCGGGGGCACAGAGGTGGCTCTGCACTGGGGCTGGGGAGGTGGGCCCCTCCTTTCTGGCAGAGATGATGCCCGAGCAAGAAGTAGCCTGAGGGAGTGCATGGCATGGGCGAGGGCCAGAGGGAAGAAATGGCCCCACCTGGGGTGCAGAGGGCCGCAGACCTGCCAGTGACGGGGTGGCGACGGGAAGAAGGGGTCGGGGTGATGCTCGCACCTGTGTCTGACCTGCGATTGGGCTGCAGCAGGAGAGAGCAGTGGGGATGGCAGGACTGGCACCGGGCGGTACCACGAGCCTCTCATGAGCCGCTCCTTCGTGCTCTGGGGGCTGTGGTAGGTTGAAGTCCTCAAGCCTCACGGTGACTTCCACGGAGGCGGCAAAGGGAGGCGCCCCGGGCTCTGGCCACGATGTTTGGGGAAAACACAGCTGCTCTCGGCGTTGCCTTTTCTAATACTCCACCCAGGGCTTCCCATACATCTGCCTGGTTCTCACAGAGACCGACCCTGCACAGCAGGGACCTTGGTTCCCTGGACTGTTTATCTCTTTAAGTGTCGGGGCCCCGAGGTGGTGCAGAAAGGGCCGAGGTGGCCGCGGTGGGACCCTCGGCTGGGCTGGCGGCCCTGAGTCGTGTGTCCTCGAGGGAGTCAGGAGGCCCGTGGAGCCTGCTTCTGCACCTAGAGAGTGGGTGGGCTCACAGCAGCCACCGGGAGTGCGCGTGCTGGGCCCTGGTGCTCTCAACCAGCGTCCCGCAGCCCCCGTGCAGTGTGTGGGATGTGATGCTGAGTCAGGGCCCGTCGTTCCACAGGTGCCTGCGTGGTGGCGGGCGGGGAGGGTCTGTGCGGAGTACAGAGCTCAAGGTGCTTCATGAATGTCACCATGCCTCCCCCCACCCCCCACCTGTAACGCTCTTCCTTCCCATTCAGGCCTCCTTGCGCCTCAGCGCATCCGTGCATCATGGCCCCACTCAGTCCCGCTTTGTCAGCTCAGGGCGTGTGTGTCTGGGTGTGGGGGGGGGATGCTTGGTGACATTTGTGTGTGCCTCCGATTCCCCTCTCTCTGTGGAGCTTGTGCTGCAAACTGTGTGTGTGTGTGTGTGTGTGTGTGTGTGTGTATCTTGTGTCTGGCACCACTGTCGGGCAGGACGCCGTGACTCTCTCCTGTTCACAGGGGCTTCCTCTCCCCCAGGTGGTCAGTGTGAGTGAGGCGGTCCCCAGCCGCACGCCCCCTGTTCACACTCACCTGGTCATGCTCGCCCCGCCCTTCTCCAGCTCACCCCGCCTTGATCGCCCCAGCTCAGTGCCCCCTCCAGCCCACACTGAGGCCCCAGGCCCGTGGTGGTGAACACCTGCGGGGCACACCTGCTGTGTGCACCTGGGACCTGGGGGCTTTATGTGACCCTTACAGCAGCCCGAGAGGGAGGCTCTTTTGACCGCGTTGAGAGTTGCCAAAGTGGCCGGTGCCGAATGCTGGGCGCAGGGACCATCCTAGTCTCCCATCCACGCTGCCCCCTGCCCCTAGCAGAACTGCAGGGACTCCTAAGCTCGGATGAGGCGGGCTTGAGCTGCCTGCTCAATCACACTGGACTCGTGTCCACTTGACCCCAGAAATGCACCCACGGGGCTCCTCTGACCTCCCCACCTCCTTCAAAGATCACCGCCTTCTCTGCTTTGTCTCCTAGGCCTCTGGGCAGGCCAGAGCCTGATCCGGAATCTCGGTCCAGCCGCAAATGCCCCAGGGCCGCGGGGACTGGGGACCGGGGCTGGGAGGGCACTTGGTTTCAATCTGGGTGATGCAAACAGCCCTGGAGGATGGACCGAGACAAGACGGCAGGTTTCAGATAAGAGGATGTGGTCCCTGTTTGCCTTCTGTCCCCGAGTGGGGGGCGGGGAGTACGGCGCCCAGGTTGGCAGCCTCGGGGTCCCAGCCCCCCACGTCTGGGTGCTGTTTCCCTTTCCTCCGTCTCATCGCTGCTTCTGAATTGGACACTGCAGGCCCCACCCTGCCGGCCCTGCAGGGCTCAGAGAACATCGACGCAGGGAGGGGTTTGGGGGGTTTTAATTTAATTAACTCACTTCTTCATCCAGCAGAGGCGTGGTGAGCGCCAGTCAAATACCAGTAGGTGACAAGGGAAGGAATATAGTCCATAGCACATTCCATGCCAGGCGCCACTTGGGGTCCTGTCCTCGTCACCCGTCGACCCACTTCTCCAGCAGCTTCCGGGCACAGAGGTCAGGTAGATGGTCCCGGGCCTCCTGCTGGCAGGGGGGAGGTCGAGATGTGAGCGCAGTCTGGAGTCCGTGCTCACCCACCCCGGGGGCCTCCAGTGGCAGTGGTGACCACAGCTGGCGCCCTGGGCCTGTCTCTCCTGTGTCCTGGGCTCAGAGCCAGGGGCCTGTGCACGAGCAGAGTGGAGATGGGCTTGGAGCCCAGGCCGTCCCCGGGGTGGAACAGGGGGGCGAAGGCTCAGGCGAGGGAGAGACAAAGTCAACAAGTCGCTGTCCTCGGCGAGCCCCAGGCAGGGGCCACGGGCCACGAGGCGCCCTTTCCGCCACACACGTGGGCCCCGGGGATGACCGGCCCACAGGAATGCCGAGTCCCTGAGGCCTCCAGCTGCTGGTGCCCGGCTGGCATTCACTTAGGCACGGCAGGCCCACAGGCAGAGATGGTGGCCGGAACCCTGGGCTGGGGGTGCAGCCTGCCAGGAAGCATTCACCCCACATTGACCAAGGGCCCACCCAGTGGGTACAGGAGATGGGGGGCCAGGCAGAAGGGCCCCCCTCTGGGAGGGAGACCCCAGGGGGGGTCGGTGAAGAGGGGCCTATGGGTGCGGGGCACACCGGGCACAAAGCCACCGAGGCCGGTGGCCCTGGGCAGGGATCAGACACGAGGTTGAGAGGGTGCCAGCTGAGTGGGGCCTCGAGGGTCAGAGCAAGGAGAATGGGTGTCCCATGAGCATTGGAGGGTTTAAACCAGAGGAATGGCCTGATGTCTGTCACGGGGAGGTGACCCAGGCGGAGGTGGGGGTGGCGGGTGACCACTAAGGAGGCCGAGCTGACCCCAGGCCTCTGGCTGGAGCCACCAGGTGGGCAGTGGTGCAGAGCTGGGCGACGGGTGCCGGTGCCAAGGAAGGTCGGGAGACCGTGTGTGGTCAGGACACAGCGCGCGGCGTCCCCGCTGTCCTGGGGACAAGTCACAGCCACGAAACTACTCAGGTTCTCCTTGTGCAGTCGGAGCGCCGGCTGTTGGTGCTTTAGGAAGCTCTGTGCACGCGTTCTCTTATCCCGACCCTCTTTGAAGCCCTGGCCCCTCTGGTCCCCGTGCTCACCGTGGATGAGCTGTCTTGAGGACAGATGGCAGGGGCAGTGCTGCTCTCGGGTCTGGTGGCTCCCTGAGACCATGGGGAATTTGGCAGCGTGCCGCCATCCCTCCCCTTTAACCTTCTCTCTGCATGCCAAGGCTCAGGAGGCACCGCCTCCAGGAAGCCCCTCCCAGCAGAATTGATGACTCCCCCGCCCCCCCCTCCTGGGAGCCCTCGCTGTTGGAATGCAGAATGCCTTTGATGCCTTTGTCCTCATCTGGCCCCTGTGGGTGGGCAGGAGGGCGGGGGTCCTGCCTCATTCAGCTCAATGCTCTCAGCTCCTAGTGCTCAGGCCGGTGTGGGCAGGGTGAGTGATGAGGGGTGAGGTTCATGACCCCTGCTCGGCCTTGGGAAGCTCAGACCTCCTGGCTGAGACCCCTGCTCAGAGCTTGGCCAGTCCCCGGAAGAGACGGGGTCCAGGGTTGTCCTTCCTGTGTGCTCGGACAGCTTGAGTCAGCATCACCGAGGCTGAAGGGACGCGCTCCCTTGTGCAGGACCCCCCACATCAGGTGACCCCAGCTCCCTGTGAAGGGACACTCCCTGGACCTCCCTCCCATATCAGGTGACCCCGGCTCACTGTGAAGGGAGTGACCCAGCTGCCCAGGGTGGTCAGGAGGGCACGTGGGGTGCCCTCGGGTCCTTGTCCCTCTTCCCTTCACTGCAGCCCCACGTGGGGGCGTCAGGAGGGCCAGGGTCTGTGGGAGTACAAGGCCAGCGAGAGAGGAAGTGGGGGGCGGCCTTCCCTGGGGGCAGGAGCGCGGCCTGGCAGTCACTGCGTCTCAGCGTGCTTCTCTTCCGAGCCTTTGGCGTCCATTCAGCAATTTAAACAATGCGCTTCAGCAGATCTGCCCGCGGCCGCCCTGCACAAGTGGAAGCCAGCTTCTCCTGCTCCCAACCGTCGTCTCCAGGAGCGCTTCGTGCGGGTCGGAGCTGGCAGGCCCTCGGGGGGCTGCTAGGAAGGGACGCCCAAGTCTCCCTGGGAGGTCCTGCCGAGTGGGGCCGTGACTCGCTCGCCCCCCTTGTCTGTTCCTGGGCAGATCTGCTCTCCACAGGGACAAGAGCCGGGCCGTTGAGTCTCTAGGCCGCGCGTCTGCTGTGTTCCAGGTCCTTCCAAGGACCTGGGGGGACAGAGATGCACACGCTCGAGTCCCGTTCCTCCTCGGTCCCCGCCCATTCATCCCTTCTGTTCAGTGTTTGCTGAGCTGTGCCCGATGGCAGGGGACGTAGATGCGTCAGGCCTGCTGGACACAGATCGTCTCGTAAAGGCCAGTGGGACCGTGCCAGACACTGTTCCAAGTGCCAGCAAGAAAGTGATGTGCCGTGCCCAGGGAGGGGACAGCGTCCTGGGGGCTCCAGTTTTGATGACAAAATGAGCATCATTTGCCAATTCAGTGTGGCATGCAAAAGTCTCTCCAATGCTTGGGATCCCCTGGAGATGAAGAGTAGACAAGATGGGGGTACGTGGGCCCCCCGGATCCTCATGGAGGTGGGGAGACTGCCGGGGCCCGCCCTGCAGCATCACTGTGCTGCTCTGAGACTGACAGAAAGCCTTTCCAGAGATGGGCTGGAGTCAGGAGGGGACGCAGAAACCCAGGTAAGTGGACATCAGCAGAAACGCAGCAGCAGGGTGCTCATTAGTTGCGTTGGCCTGTGTGGTGTAGAGTCTCCAGGGCTCAGGCGACATGACCAGGGATCTCCCCCCACCTCTGCTTTCCGCGGGCCCTCACCCTCAGGCAAGCTTCCCCCAAGCTCCGGGTGGCCTCCAGGGCTCTGAGCTGACATCAGCCGAAGTCCAGCAGCAGGAGGAGGAGGCTGCTGCCCAGCGGCCAGCACAACCCCCCGTCCTGACTTGGGGTCTATGTCCACCCCTGAACCTGGCCATGTGGTCGGGGAGATGGAGCCGGCTGGTGGGCGGGGTGGGCTTGCTGCACCCACCCTGCCACACGGAGGACCGGGAGTGGGGGAGGGTGGGTCCCCAAACGGGACGTCAGGTTCAGGTTAGGGTTAGGAAGCGGCCAGGAGTGGGGTCAGGCCTGCAGAGAACACGTGCGTTCCGTGGTCCTCCGTGTCCACGTGGCCACAGCCAGCTTCTGATGGTGGTCTTCTTGGCGCTGGGCAGAAGCCCGTTGGGTTTTGCCTTTGACCTGTGTGAAGGCTCCTCCTTAGATGGGAAAGCAGAGTAACGAGGAGGCGAAGTGTGTTTCCAAAGAGATTCTGTGTATGGAGGACTTCCTGAGATGTCAGGCCATGAGGCACTTCTGTGAACAATTAATCGCAGACAGAGACATCTTTTTAACCAACAGATCTAAGCTTGAGCCTTCCATGGTCTGACTTAATAAAAAGGACCTTGGACTTGTGAACTCGCCAGAGGGGCTGGGAGGTGCAGCATCAGTGAGCTGGGGAAGCCCTGGGGTCAGCGGAGAGGGGACCGGGGAGGGAGAGGAGCACCCGCTGGGCAGGCCAGCTCTGGACCAGGCCCCGAGCACCGAGTGTCTCGTCCTTCCTAAACCTTCCCACCGGATGGACATTGACGACGGGTAGAAAGTGATGCTAAGTGCGGATCACACGCAGGTCGATGCCTCTCCAGACGCATCCTTCTTCCCTGCCAGCCCCCGCTTCTCTTTGCTCTTTTTAGTCTGGGCCCTTGGCCAGAAAGTGCATGCCAGGGGCTGGAGGGAGGGTGACAGCAGCCAGAAGGGAGAACTGACCTTGAGAACTCAGGAAGCCCAGTCGGGGCCAGTGGGGAAGGGGCGGACTCCTGGGCCCTGAAGCCATCCCCGGTGAGGTCCCCGGAGCTCAGCGAGGAAGCCCAGCTCGAGCTCTGTAGGGAGAGCTGTCATCGTGTTTGTGAGCCGTCCATCCACCAAGAGGGCCACAGTGCAGGTATCTGACCTGTGAGTCCCAGGATGAATTTTCCCTTTTGAGGCTCCCGCCCCCTGAGCCACCACCGTCCCGTCCCTGTGCCCTCCTAACTAGATGTGACCTCTCTGCCACTGAACCTCTGAGGTGTCACCTAGGACCCCTGCGCCATTGCCTCCCCATGGGCCCCTGGGTGCCATAGGCTCAGGCACCTTGCATTTGGGCCGGCCCTAAGCCTGGCAGAGCTGGTCTGGGAAAGGCCCGGATGAAGGGGAAGGGAGAGCTGGCCATCGGGTGGCAGTCCTGAGACTGTTCTTGTCCTGAATTTGCCTCCGTTTCCCATAACGTCTAGAAAGTGAGACTCCGTTAAGTCCTAACCAGCACCTGTTAGGTGGTGGGAACACTCCAGCCTCATTCCGTGTTATTGTGACGTGTCCTGCCACCTGCGGAGGTGGGGTGTGGCAGTGGGTGGAGGCAAGACCCTGGGTATTGGCTGCTTACATCAAAGAAAGGGACTTCTAAAAAGTGGGTGGGGGGGGTTGTTGGTTTTTTTTGTTGTTTTTTGTCTTTTTGTCCTTTTTTTTAGGGCCGCGCTCGCAGCATATGGAGGTTCCCAGGCTAGGGGTCCCATCAGAGCTGTAGCCACCGGCCTACACCAGTCACAGCAACGCCAGATCCTTATCCCACTGAGCAAGGCCAGGGATTGAACCCGCAACCTCATGGTTCCTAGTCATATTCGTTAACCACTGCGCCACGACAGGAACTCCAAGAAGTGGTGATTTTAACACAACTTTTTGTTACGTTACCCACTGCCCGTGAGGTCGTCGTGAAATCGGTGAAGTTATGTGATGCTTTTGTAACTTGGGATGACTTTTTACAAGGTAAATACAGCATGGACTGTGTCACGTTTGGGCCCTTGGACCTAGTAACTCGCCTGAAGAGCCTGGGTCAGGAGAATGACTCCCCAAAGAAAGGCTCCATCTGCAGAAAGCTTTGTGGCACCATTTTCTGAAATGAGCAGGAGTAGGGGTCCCCTGGAGGCTCAGTGGAGAGGGGCGGCCTGGACTCTGGAGTGTGCCTGAGACGGGATTTCTGAGCCACGGAAATGGGCCGGTTCACTGCAGAGCAACCTGAGAAACTGGCTGTGATTCATTGTTATTAAAAAACACACATCAAGGTGTATGTACAGTGATCGTGAACTCCCCAAATCACGTGTGTATAGACGATGGAAAATGTGGATTTGGTTTGTTCTTTGGAGTGCTAGGCATTGGGGTGCAGGTTCTTGATGTAGGTCGGGGGCTTTCAAACGCAAGCCCTCGGATCTTTCTCGAGCCCCAGGTCAAGCCCGAGCTCAGCCGCTGTGGCTGCAGTGAGCTGAGGGGCCGAAGGCGGGAACTGGCCCGTGGCTGTCACTGTCCCCAGCCTCTGCACCAGCTGGAAGCAGCCCCCGAGGCGGCCCTGGGCAGTTTGCCGGCCTCCAGGCCGTCTGCAGCGGTGGAAGGCCGCTCCCTGGCTCGTTCTCTCCGCATCCGCTCTCACGCTCCTGACCTGGGTCCGAAGCCCGTTCCTGTGTCCCCTCCTCCTCAGACGAGCGACAAGGACCGACCTGGTGACCGTCTCCCTGGCTTTCTTGTGTTCAAGGGCCTGTGCGGGCAGATGTGGGAATCCCTTTTGAGGAGGTCCTGGAGAAGGCCAAGGCCGGGGACCCCAAGGCACAGACGGAGGTGAGGACCCGTGCCCACGGGAGGCTCAGGCTGTGGCCCCAGCCCGGCGGGCCCAGGGGAAGCGGATGCCGAGTGGGCGGGCGGGCGCTGGTTGGTTGTGTTTCCAGCTCATGGTCGGTTTCTCTTCCGACACCCCTGGGAGCAGGTCTCTGCCATCCAGCTTGTGCCCCATCTTGGCTCTTACCTCCTCTCTCATGTCAGCGGTCGGGGAGGGGCCCAGCCTGGTGCAGGTGCCCGCAGTTGGCGGGGGGCACATTCCCTCCACCTCCCCCCTTGGCCTGGGTGACCAGAGGGTGAGAGGAGGTGGACTTGGGGGGGGGGGGGCAGGGCCGCGAGGGGAGGGCGCAGCGTGTGACGTGACAAACCCCGCCTGCAGGTGGGGAAGCACTACCTGCAGCTTGCCGGCGACGGGGACGAGGAGGTCAACAACTGCACTGCCGTGGACTGGCTGACCCTCGCCGCCAAGCAGGGCCGGCGCGAGGCCGTCAAGCTTCTGCGCCGGTGCCTGGCAGACCGAAAAGGTGGGTCCTGAGGTTTGGAGGGACGCTGGAGGGATGCTGTGCCGCTGGATAAATTAACAGCTAAAATAACGGGAAAGCCTGATGCTGGCGACGCCGTTGAGAAATGAGCTTGGTTTCTGTTGTGCTGTGGCTTTGCCTCTTAGATGTTTCGGGAGTAGATGAGATACTTGGCAAATGACGCCTTCTGCGTCCTCTTTAACTTGTCCGGGTGTCTGCGGGGAGATGACCTTCAGAGTTCCGATCCACATTGAGGAGTAGATCCTGCAGGGTCAGCTTCGCCGTGGTCCAGCTGGAGAACATGGGCCGAAGTCGGAGTGGCACTTTCTGAACTGCCTTCCTATCCAGTCCGAGCCGAACGGCTGGGGACGCTGGGCCAGAGAAGTCCTGCTCAGACTGGCACTCGCTGCCAGGACAGGCACGGGTTTTGTGGGGCAGCGACTTAGCCTGGCCACGTGGGGACGCATATCACATTCTCCTGCCCCAGGGCGGTGGCTCACTCCTGGAGGTTCTCCCTCGCTCTCGGTGCCTGGCGGGGGAGAGCGCTTCCTGGAGGTTCAAACCTCAGAAGGAATTTGAAAGTATGTAGCATTATGGGGACCTTTTTCCCCTCAGAAAACAGAGAGAGAAATTACCCATAACCTTGAAGCCCAGAGAGAAGTACTTTGTAGTTTGGTATATTTCCTTTGCTTTTGTATCATAATGTTTTGTTTTGTTTGCTTTTTAGGGCCGCACCTGCAGCATATGGAGGTTCCCAGGCTAGGGGTGGAATAGGAACTGCAGCTGCCGGCCTACACCACAGCCACAGCAACACAGCATCTGCAGCCTACACCACAGCTTGTAGCAATGGGGTCTTTTAACCCACTGAGCAAGGCCAGGGGATCAAACTCACATCCTCATGGATACTAGTTGGATTCTTAACCTGCTGAGCCGCAGTGGAAACTCCCTGTGACACAGTAGCTTTAAAGTTAGGTTTATCATATAGAAGCCACTTTCTCTGCACATTAGGCTGGTGGCTTTGACGACTCAGAGTGATAGTATCCTGCTGGGCGGAGTTCCTCACCAAGCCAGCCCCCTCATTCCAGGGCAGCCTGGCACCGGCCCATTGAGTTGGTGGGACCCACATGGCTCGTAGTTGGACCCAGCGGATCCCAGAGGCCGTGAGGGAGCCGGGGTGGGACCAAGGACTAGAGGGGGTACGGGCAGGCCTCACCCGGCCTGTACCCTCCTCCGTCTCACAGTGGGTGTTGCCCCATCAGAACTGCAGTGTGGGCCGGCGTGGAAAACGTGGGGAATGTTTCAAACGAAAAAAAGCCCAGCCCTCCAGCCCGTCTCTCTGCCCTCCGGGAGCACCACGCCCGTGTCCCCGGCAGTCGGAAAGGGGGAAGGGGTGTCTGTGTGAGGACACAGCGCTCCTGGGGACCACAGGGGGTGCCCCGACCAGGTCGCAGTGAGACCCGCCAAGGTTCGAGACCACCTCTGCCTCTGGCTCTGTGGCCTCGGCAGGCCAGGCCACCCATGTGTGCCTCAGCTTGTCCTTCTGTAAGTCGGGGACAGTAGGACCTTCTCCAGAGTGTCCTTGTGAGGGTGGGATGGGGCAGGTGCGAGCCGGGAAGCTGGGGAGGCCTTGCCCAGCGCCAGCCCGCCGTGGCTCCTCAGTGAGCATCTGCAGAAGGGCCCGGCTGAGCCTCCCACCCAAGAGTGGGCGCCGGCCGGGACTCTGGCCACACGCCCTTTGGGTCAGATGTTTGCTTCTGCCTGGTGACTAAGTGCCTGCAAAGCTGCTCCTAGGAGTCCCTTCCCAAGCACCTCAGGCAGAGCTGACATCTGGGACGAGGGCTCTGCTGCCTCCTTTCCCCCAGGCATCACCTCCGAGAACGAGCAGGAGGTGAAGCAGCTGTCCTCCGAGACCGACCTGGAGCGGGCCGTGCGCAAGGCGGCCCTCGTCATGTACTGGAAGCTCAACCCCAAGAAGAAGAAGCAGGTGGCCGTGTCGGAGCTGCTGGAGAACGTCGGGCAGGTCAACGAGAACGGTACGTGGCCTCGCCTCGCGCCCGGGCCTGCCCGTGGGGCTCCAGGGGCCTTCTGGTGGGGACCTCACCGGTGTCCCATAAGACCCGGGAGGGTCCTTCCTGGGCGTCCTCCTGTCCCTGGGGTCCTCGCCCTGATTCAGCCGTGCCCTGAGCTCCAGTTCAGTCCTCGGTCTGGGCGCCCAGCAGCCCCCTCGACTCTGGTTCTACCTTGATTTGCTCGGCCCCTTAGGGTTTCCTGCTCCTCCTAAGGGGACAGGGACTAGGGGAGGGTGAGAGGTGCCAGCAGGGACCTTGGATCCCCGAATCCCCCAGGGCCTCTCCAGGGCGGACCTCATCGCCACCCTCTGTAGTATCATCCCCCTCGCCCCTGGGGAGCTCAGTCCCTTGCAGGGGAAACTCAGAGCAAGGGACACGCCAGCAAAGGTGTGTGGGGACAGGTTATGCTGAGCAGACAGTGTGGTGTGTCCAGGGCTAAGGGTGTGTCCACAGTGGGGACGGGCCCTGCCCTCCAGGTGGAGGCTGAGAGCTGGCTGTCCTGGGGGTGTCCCCACCCTGCCCCCCCGGGGCTGTGTGGAGGCCCCGGGCCCTGCAGTGTCCAGAGCTGGGGGCGCCTTAGGAGCACACAGGCAGGTTTCTGAGGGGCCGCAGGGAACAGGAACGTCAGCCTGCCCTGATGCTCGATCTACTGTGCCCCTGCAGATGGAGGGGTGCAGCCTGGCCCCGTCCCCAGGTCCCTGCAGAAGCAGAGGCGGGTACTGGAGCGCTTGGTCAGCAGCGAGTGTAAGTATGGCCGCCAGTCCTGCGCCCGCGACACCTTCGGCCATGCCCACCACCCGGGCACCGTGACGCTCCCTCCTCAGGGTCTCAGAGGCTTGGGGACTGTCTGGGCCCTGGGCTCCGGACCCTGCCCAGCAGGAGTGTACATTCTGCAGGGAGGACGGCATGTCGATCCTGGCAGGACAGAGATGCCTGGGCTGTGAGCATCCTGGGGCTCTGGGCATCCTGGGGCTGAGGCAGCTCCATGGAGGGCAAGGGGCGGGCGCTCCGGGCCGGGGGCTGGGTGAGTGGAGAACGGCACAGGCAAAGGCCCTTGGGCACCCAGCACGGCTGTGGGGAGGTGGGGGCCCGCAGGGCAGAGCTCAGCAGGGGAGGGGAGGATGCAATTAGGCCTCTGGGTCTCCGGTGTGGACTCTCGGTCTTGATGCTCCAGGCGCCCGTCCTGGAGGAGACACAGGTGGGAGGACCTGGGACCCAGCACCAGCAGGAGGCCTGGTCCTCGTGCCTCTGCCACACACTCATTCCGGGCCTCGGGCAGGTGTGGTATCGTCCCTGGGCCTCGGCGTCCCTTCCTGCACAGGGACAGTCGGATTAGAGCCCAAGGACCCCCCTTCCCTCTGGGCTGGTGAGGAGTCTGTCCAGAAAGTGTCTTTGGATCTCTGGTGACAGGTGGAATTCTGGGTCTGGCTGTCTTTGCTGAGGCCTTGGGCAGATGGGGACACGGGAACTTGCATTCTTGCTCCGCTTGGGGAAGGCAGAGCCTGGTGTGGTGCTGAAACAGAGGGAGATTAATGACTAACAGAAGCCAGAGGAGTGGAAAGGCTTCTATGTGGCCCTCAGGCCCCAGAGGGCCGGGCACCTGGTGGGGATGAGAAGGGCCTCTGAGCCAGAGCAGGTGACCTTGGAATTCCTCCTGAAGTCACACTGCAGCCAGGAGCTCAGACCCATGGGCCGCCCCGGCCTGCTCCACCCCGGGGGTTTTAGGATAAAGCACGTCAGACCTTTGCTGAGGAGGGAGTAATTGCTAGAAGGCCGTGGGGTCGAATGAGAAATCAAGTGTCCTGGGCTCAGGCAGACGGGGTCCGAGGCTGGCCCTGCCGCCCACCAGCTGTGAGAGCCTTGGACTCGCTGAGCCTCGGTGGCGGGTGTGGACAGTCCTGTCCCCTGGCCCAGTGCCCCGGGGCTGACGGCAGGGTCACCCTCCTCTCGAGTGCGGGCTCCTGGCCCCCGACCCCTCAAGGACACGGCCCCCAGGCTCACTGCTCCCCCATCACCATCGCCCATCCGCTGGAACATTCCTTCCTAGCGGTTTGTGAAGACGTGTTTATTTCTCCCACCTCAGAGAAAAAGGATGAAACCCTCTCTGAACCCCACCTGCCCATGGCCACCACCCTGTTTCTCTGTCCCTTTTCCAGCGAAGCTTCTAGAAAGAGGTGTCTGTAGTCACCATCTTGAGTTCTCCCCCCACCCCAGGCTCTTCCCCAGGGAGGACAGGTGCCGATCCGCCCTAATGGCTCTGTCCAGGCCACCGGTGACCCCACGGCTAGGTCCGTCCCCTGTTGGTCCCAGGGAGCCCATCAGCAGTGTGGGCGGAGGGTCCTCTCCCTCCCGCCTCCCTCCCGGCCGCCTCCTCCTCCTGTCCTTGCTGCTGCCCTGACTCGGGTCTCCTGCCCCCGGGACTCTGGACGTCAGCACTGCCCCGGGGACCTGACTCTGTGTCCACACTCACTGCCTTGGTGGCCCATCTCACAGTACCGCGTGCCGTCACGACCCCACACTCACAGCCCCTCACACCCGCGTGTCCAGCCCCTGCTCCCCGCCTTGCCCCTGGTGGTCTCACGGTCCGCTCAAACCTCGTGTGTCCAGCCCTGCACTGCCACCCAGGCAGGCCCCACCCCATAGTGGTCACTGCATCCCACGCGAGTCCCTGGCTCCTTTTCCGATCCCTGGGGTTAATGAACCCCCTTCTCCACGCCCCGCCCCTCCCGCGGTGCTCGCCGCATTCCACACTGTTCCCTGTGTTAGTGCCGTGGTTTGTCTGCTGTCTTCTGGGACCAACTGGTTGTGGTGTCCGCAGCGCTGGGAACACAGCCCCACCCCACCCGCATGCCCACCCCCACCCAGGAGGCCTCGGGAAATACCTGGCAAACAGCAGGTGTGGCAGGGCCAGCCCTGCCCCTGGTCGCCGAGCTCACGCCTGCGATCGCGGGCGGACCCACTCCCTGCTCCCGCCAGGCAGCCCTCTGCCGGCCTGGATGACCGCCTGGATGTGGCCGCAGCTCCGGGGGACCGTCTGGCTTTGTGGGGTGTGAGCCCCTCTCCCCTCCTGCCAAGACGGGGAGCCAAACTGGATTGGGTCACCCGTTCCAAGTGTTTCTCGGTGCTCGGGCGCGTGGTAGGCCCTCGGAGCATGCGTGTTGACCAGAGGGTCAGTGGGGGGCTGGGATGCAGTGTCAGCGTGTTGAGGAGCCGGGGCCGAGGGAGAGAAGGGGTCACAGTGCACTGGTGGTGAAGGTGGCTGACGGGCTGATGGGAGCTGGACTGAGGCAGCCACTAGGCTGGAGCTGGGGGGACCCTTGGGGGGCGGGTCGTGTCATCAAGGTGAGGACTGTCTGCCGCTCCCCCCACCCCCGTCCAGCCCCCGAGAGGGGTTCGCTCCCCTGAGTGCGGGCGGAGCTCCCTCCTCGCTGACCCTGGCCCCCACCCGTCCACGCGGGGTGGCAGCGCGCTGGCAGCTTCGCAGACCCCGTGCGTTCTCTCCTGCGCTTCAGCCAAGAGCCACATCGCCCTGGATGACTTCGTGGAGGTCACCAAGAAGTACGCCAAGGGCATCATCCCCACCGACCTGTTCCTGCAGGACGATGACGACGACGAGCTGGCCGGCAAGAGCCCCGAGGACCTGCCCCTGCGCCTGAAGGTGAGCGGGGCTGGGGCTGCACCCACCCCCACCCTTCCCCTCCCCGCCCCTCTGGGAAGCTGGAGGTGGGGGCACCTTGCCCAGCTCGGGCGCCTCGGGAACCGTGGAGCTTATCCCTGGGGAGGCCTGTCCAGCTGGTGTCCCCATCATCGCATAAGGAACGGAGGCCTCTCATGCTCGCACTCAGGCTCTGACACCAAGGGTGCTGTCGGGCGGGCTTTGTGGACGATGGACGAGCTGGGCCCTTCTCGTCTTTTGCGTTTTGCTGCAAATCGCCACGTGGGGAGCAGGGCGCTATGTGCTCGAGGCCGCCTTTCACTTAGCCTTTGTCATTTCAAAAAATTATCCATTTCTGGCAGAGTGGCAGTCAGTTTTTCGAAGGTGCCTTCCCCTCAAAGCAAAGCGTTTGTGCTCAGGGGGCCGGGGAGCTCGGGGAGCAAGCAGGTGTGGTGTGGAGGGGGTGGCAGGGGCGACTGAGGACCCACCTAAGAGCAGGAGCAGTGCTTGCCACCGCCGTCAGCCAGCCAGCAGCAAGGACGGCGTGCAGACACGTGCCAACAGCCAGGAGTGGCGGCTGGTGCCCCTGCTGCAACAGCTTTTATGTTCCTGGTCACGTGGGGTGACTGGCCGAGGCTGCTGTCCTTTCACCAGATCCCCCAGCGGAGCTCCTGGGGTTGAGTTTGTCATGTCTGCAGCTTAGCTGGCAGGAACGCCAGAATTTACAGACGTCTGGCTACCAGGCAAGTCCATCACCACGAGGGGCTGGGAGTGCCCGGGCAGCACAGGGGCCTCTGGGCCGATGAAGCGTCACAGAGCCCCTGGCGGGAGTCACCCAGAAGGGGCTGCTTCTGCGTGCTCCCAGCTGTCAGGGAATGCGTGTGAACTGCCGTCCGCGTGGTACACGGGCTGGGGGGTGTGAGTCTGTGGCGGGAGGTGTGCTGACGTGTCCCCGTGCCAGACACAGCTCAGTGTGCGTGCCAGGCTGGGGGCTGGACGTGGAGCTCAGACCAGCTGCCCTCGGTGGGTGGGGAGGCTGGCTTGAAAGCGAGTTCCCGAGATGCTGCAGCCCAGAGGGGACAAGATGTGCAGGCCACGCTCAGGACCAGTGAGCTGAGGGCGCGTCTCCGAGGGCAGGTAGCGCATCCAGAGTGAAAGTTCTGAGACCTAGGGTCAGGATGGCTGAGGAGCTTGACTGCGGAGGTCACGGCTGTCACTAAAGGTCCCCATGGAGGCAGGCCTGGGCTAAGTGTGTTCCCAGAAGCCATGCGTTTCCTTATTAACGTGAAAGAAGGCAGGTGAAGCATTTGCTGTGGGTTTTGGCAAAGAGAAGCCGCTCCCCAAATGCCAGGGAGGGTCAAAGGTGCGAGGGCAACCAGGTAAGAAGCCCGGTGGCCCGGCCTGGGCATCCTGGTTTGCATCCTGGTGTGATTACGCATAACGGCTGCTTTCAGAAGCGGCTCGGTTTGGACAGCAAGTTTTGTCACCCTCCTTGTGGGTGCCTGACGGGCTCCATGCGCCAAGAGATCTGAAAGTCCTTGTTGGGAGAAAGGAACTTCAAATGTTCTGACAACAAGGAAACAAGGCGCTTCCTTCTCAGGTTTTGAAGCTGTCAGACAGAGCCCTTTGGTTCCTTTATAGTTTGCCTCGTTCAAAGCCTTGCACAAAAGCCAGGGCAGGACTCATGGCAGGTGTCTCCTGGCGCTAAAAGCTTTCACAGCCTCCGTGAGCCTCTGGAGACCCGAGAACGGATGCTTCCTGGGGAAGCCCCTGCCCCAAGTGGGACGTGCCCGAGCTCTGAGCTGACGTGACCCCAGGGACGCTCCAGCCTCCAGGCCGCCTCTTCTCCAGCCTTTCTCAACAGAGGAACCATCTGAAATTAAAGTCAGGATTTTTTTTTTTTTTTTTTGGTCTTTCGTCTTTTTAGGGCCACACCCGCGGCATATGGAGGTTCCCAGGCTAGGAGTCGAACCAGAGTTTTATCTGCTGGCCTACACCACAGCTACAGCAACGCCAGATCCAAGCCGTGACCTACACCACAGCTCACGGCAACGCCAGATCCTCAACCCACTGAGCAAGGCCAGGGATCGAACCCGCAACCTCATGGTTCCTAGTCAGATTCGTTTCCACCGCGCCACAACGGGAACTCCAAAGTCAGGAATATTTTTAAGTCATAACAGTTCTTACATGAAGTTACTGAAGACCTAGCGCACCGAAATTCACTCCATTGGGCAGAGTCCAGCTGAGGTTAACTTGTTTCAGCCTGCCGAGTGGGTGGTGGGCTCTCGGGTCCACTGACCCGGGGGTAACTAGCTGTCTTCTGTTTCTCACGTCAGCCGATTGCAGGTGACCTCCTCAGCCCTGGCCTTTCAGGAACTGACTCTCTACTCATTTTTATTTATTTATTTATTTATTTATTTATTTATTTATTTATTTATTTATTTTTATTTTTTGTCTTTTTGCCATTTCTTGGGCTGCTCCTGCGGCATATGGAGGTTCCCAGGCTAGGGGTCTAATTGGAGCTGTAGCTGCCAGCCTACGCCAGAGCCACAGCAACGTGGGATCCGAGCCGCGTCTGCAACCTACACCACAGCTCATGGCAACGCCGGATCGTTAACCCAATGAGCAAGGGCAGGGACCGAACCTGCAACCTCATGGTTCCTAGTCAGATTCGTTAACCACTGCGCCACGACGGGAACTCCTCTACTCATTTTAAAAAATTTCCTTCCTGCTCAAAGAACAGCTCATTTTAATTTGTTCAGACTTTCGCTATAGAAAAGGTTTCTCATCTCACAGTTGGTGGGGCCCCAAGAAGGAGGGCTTGGGTAGAAGCCACAGGGGACAGAGTTGAGGCCTGAAGAGGAGGGAACTTCCTGGTCACAGTGGCCCAGGCGCCTCATTGTGCAGGCAGAAGCCGGCCCCTTTGGACTGCAGATTCTAGAAGCTTTGTTGTCTTTTAAAGGTCCTCTCAGCCATGTAATTGTGTGACCCCCATGGGCTAAAAAAAAAAAAAAGTGAATGCTTTTGAGCTTTAGAACAGGACTTCAGATTCATTCCAAGGTGCCAGCTACCTGGGTACCTCCAGGCCAGCCCCTCCAAAACCAGTGGGCGCCAGCTGTGCTCAGAGGGCTCAGTGATGGGAACAGCAGCTCTGGGGCGCCTCTCGTCTGTCCGGCTGTTGGCGAGGCCCTGTCCACAGGGATTAGCCGAGAGGCCGCAGCTGACACGCTGGCTCTTCCATCGCTGTTGAATTTGAGCTGGCGGGTCTGGCTATGGGGCAAAGGGGCTCCTCGCAGAGAAACTGGAACAGTTCTTTTCGCCGACGCTGGTTTGCTGCCCAGCAAGCGTCAGAAATCCCCACGAGGGTAACGTCACGGCGTCCGACGTTCCCCAGGACCGTGTCCGGACGGGGTGGGCGCTGTGTTCCCCCCCCCCCCCGCCCCCGGAGAAGCGGCCCCAGGGAGCTGGGGGAGCCCTTCACTGGTGTATTCATTTGTTCGCTTTCTTGCTGATTCTAAATCTGAGCAAGTGAACTGTCAACCCCCTGAGAAGGGACGCGGCTCTTGGTACAAGTGCACGAGTGTCTGTAACTGTGCGCACACATGTTCTTAAACACTCCCGTTTTCTCTGGGGACCCGGCCCCTCTCATCTGAGACGTCAGGCTCCCGGTTGCTCCCCAGTGTCCCTGTCATCTTGATTGACAGCTGAGGCTCTCGGGCAAATGACGGCTACACTCCCGTGTTGTCACTTGGTTGTACCCTGCCAGGACCCCTGCTCCTCCCCGGTCCCCCTGTGGGCTGGGCAGACGGATCCTGTCCCCAGAGCATAGACGGAGGCCTGGGAGCTGATGGGGCTTCCATCACCTGGCCCCTCAGATGGGCTCTGGGCGTGGCCAGGCTTCCCTGCCCCCTTGTGCGAGTGACCCCCATGGGGACGGCTCCCTGGGGTGGTCTGGCCCAGACCCCTGCCCTCCTCCAGACCACATGTGTGGGGACAGCCACTGTCCATGGCCACTGTCCCTCTTCACCCTCTCCAGCTTCTCTCTCATCTGCCCTGAGCCCTGGAGGGGCTGATGCCTCGGGGAGTCTGCACAGAGGTCCAGGCCAGCCTGGATGGCAGGACCACCCCGCTCCGAGGCTGCTCCCCAACTTGCCTCCCTCACAGCCCCTCATCTGTCTTCCATTGTGCCGCCCTTTGCACCCCATACAGACTTGGAGGGGTGGGAGGCTGCCTTCGAACATGGCCATGGGGGTTGTGTGTCCTGAGCAGCCAGGTGTGCAGGGGTGGGGGTGCAGGCGGCAGGCGTGGCTGGTGTCGGGCCTCCTGCCGCCCTGAAAACCTCACATTGGCCCCGTTGTAGCTGAACTGTCCTCCATTCATGTGGGCACCGAGCTCTCTGGTGTCCCTCCCGCTCCTGGGATGGTCAGAGCCCAGGGCAGGCTTGTAAAGCAGCCGTTCCTCTCCCCACTGGTGGGTGGGGGTCGGGAGTGGCAGAGGCCGGGGAGGTGATGTCCTCACCACAGGGGTGGCTGAGACCAAGCCGCCCAGGGCTGACATCTCTGCAAGTACGAGACCCTGTGGGAGGGAAGGGGGCTGGGTGGCTCCTCCAGGCGCCCGGGGTCTCACAGGGGAGGCCAGCACCCGTGAGTCTGGAAACCCTGGCAGAAGGTTGGGGGGGGGGCGGGATTGGGTGGCATCCGGGAAGGGTTCGTGGGGACCTCAGGAGCGTCACCACCTGGAGAAGGCGTCACGGGTGGGGCGGACCTCGCAGACCAAGGGCCCGGCTGCGGGAAACAGCAGGTGAGTTGTTCGCTTTGCCCAGACCCGGGGCCAAGGCGGGCGCTGGCCGGGAGCAGTGACACAGCAGGGGTCAGGGGTCCCGCCCTGGCCGGCCTCCATCGCCCCCCCGTCTTTGTCTCCCCCTCCTCCCAGGTGGTCAAGTACCCCTTGCACGTGATCATAGAGCTGAAGGAGTACCTGATCGACGTGGCGTCCCGGGCGGGCCTGCACTGGCTGTCCACCCTGGTGCCCACCCACCACGTCAACGCCCTGGTCGTCTTCTTCATCATCAGCAACCTCACCGTCGACTTCTTCGCCTCCGTCGTGCCCCTGGTGGTCTTCTACCTGGCCTTCGTCTCCATGGTGATCTGCACCCTCAAGGTCTTCCAGGACAGCAAGGCCTGGGACAGCTTCCGCGCGCTCACCAGCCTGCTCCTGCGCTTCGAGCCCAACCTGGACGTGGAGCAGGCCGAGGGCAACTTCAGCTGGAACCACCTGGAGCCCTACGTCCACTTCCTGCTGTCCGTCGTCTTCCTCATCTTCTCCTTCCCCGTCGCCAGCAAGGACTGCATCCCCTGCTCGGAGCTGGCCGTGGTGTCCGTCTTCTTCACGGTCACCAGCTACGTGAGCCTCAGCGCCTCGGCCGAGCCCTACACCCGGAGGGCCCTGGTGACCGAGGTGGCGGCCGGCCTGCTCTCCCTCCTGCCCACGCTGCCCGTGGACTGGCCCCTCCTGAAGCTCCTGGGCCAGACCTTCCTGGCGGTGCCCCTCGGCCCCCTCGTCGTCCTCAACGTCAGCCTCCCCTGCCTGCTCTACGTCCACCTGCTCTACGTCTTCTTCCGCCTGGCCCGGCTGCGGGACTTCAAGGGCACCTACTGCTACCTGGTCCCTTACCTGGTCTGCTTCATGTGGTGCGAGCTCTCCGTGGTGCTCCTGCTCGAGTCCAGCGGCCTGGGGCTGGTGCGCGCGTCCGTCGGCTACGTGCTCTTCCTCTTCGCCCTGCCCGTGCTGGCGGCCGGCCTGGCGCTGATGGGCGCGGTGCGGTTCGCCCGCTGGTTCGTGTCGCTGGAGCTCACCAAGATCGCGGTCACCACCGCCATCTGCAGCATCCCGCTGCTGCTGCGCTGGGGGACCCGGGCCCGCTTCTCCGTGCTGGGCACGGTCCGCTCGCTGACGCGCAGCTCCGTGGTCAAGCTCATCCTGGTGTGGCTCTCGGCCATCGTGCTCTTCTGCTGGTTCTACGTGTACCGCTCGGAGGGCATGAAGGTGTACAACTCCACGCTGACCTGGCCGCAGTACGGCTTCCTGTGCGGCCCGCGGGCCTGGAAGGCCACCAACATGGCCCGCACCCAGATCCTGTGCAGCCACCTGGAGGGCCACAGGGTCACGTGGACCGGCCGCTTCAAGTACGTCCGCGTGACCGAGATTGACAACAGCGCCGAGGCGGCCATCAACATGCTCCCGTTCTTCGTCGGCGACTGGATGCGCTGCCTCTACGGCGAGCCCTACCCGTCCTGCAGCCCCGGCAACGCGTCCACGGCCGAGGAGGAGCTCTGCCGCCTCAAGCTCCTGGCCAAGCACCCCTGCCACATCAAGAAGTTCGACCGGTACAAGTTCGAGATCACCGTGGGCATGCCCTACAGCGGCGCCAACGGCTCCCGCAGCCCCGAGGAGGACGACGTCACCAAGGACATCGTGCTGCGGGCCAGCAGCGAGTTCAAGGACGTGCTGCTGCACCTGCGCCAGGGCAGCGTCATCGAGTTCAGCACCATCCTCGAGGGCCGCCTGGGCAGCAAGTGGCCCGTCTTCGAGCTCAAGGCCATCAGCTGCCTCAACTGCATGGCGCAGCTCTCGCCGGCCCGGCGGCACGTCAAGCTGGAGCGGGACTGGCGCAGCACCGCGCACGCCGCCGTCAAGTTCGCCTTCGACTTCTTCTTCTTCCCCTTCCTGTCGGCGGCCTGAGGACGCCTCCCGCCGCCGCCGCCAGTGCACGTGGCTGCCAGGACGTCCCCCATGTGGCCCCAGCCAGGCGATGCAACACTAACCCCTGTGCGTGTGTGTGTGTGTGTGCCTGCACATGTGTGCAAACGCAGGGCTTCGGAGACCCTTCGTCACCCGAGTCTGCGCACACCTCCGTGGAGGGCTGGCTGCTTTAGCTCTGTCCTCCCTGAATGCCTAGTGAGGTTAGAAATTGCATGCGCAGCCTCCACCCGCAGTCCCACCTCTCCACATGCAGCTGGAGCGCCAGGCCAGAGGGTTCCTGTGCCCAAAAAGCACTTTACTGAAGCTGTCCTCCCTCCCCCACTGCCTCCACGCACCCCCCGGCCCCTTATTTACTTCTTTTGGGTTTGTTTTTTTCAAGAACTAGTAGTGCTGCTATGTAAACTCAACCATAGCATTTCTTATTTATTTGGTTGCTGCTAAGCCTTGACAGCTGTTTGCTGATCCTGGGGGCCTGCAGAGTGGCTCTGTCCCGTGACCCCCCCCCCCAATTCTAAGATTGAAGGCCATGCCCGCAGAAGCCCTGAACCCTGTGTCCCACAGCCTGCCCACCTCAAGGCTCTCCCACCTGGTGGGTGGTGTGACTTTGTGAGGGTCTCACCTGAATCCACTGGGATTAGGAATTAGCAGGAACCTGGGCATCCCTGCCCAGTGCTCAGAAAAGTTTGGCCACGTTCAATGCCAGAAAGCAGAAAGTCAAGGACCTGAAGCAGCTGAAATAAAAACCTTTGAAGTCCACTGTCCACTGTCCTTCTCTTTCTTTAGGTGTCTTCTCTTGTGCGTGCGTGAGAATCAGCGGGGTCTACACGTGCATTATCTCAAGTGCAGCTCGAGTCACAGAGAGCACAACTGGGAGCTCCCGTTGTGGCTCAGTGGGTTAAGAACCTGACAAGCATCCATGAGGATGCAGATCTGATCCCTGACCTCACTCGCTGGGTTAAGGATCTGGTGTTGCCACGAGCTGCAGCACAGGTCCCAGATGCAGCTCAGATCTGGGGTTGCTGTGGCTGTGGCGTGGGCCGGCAGCAGAAGCTCCCATTCAAACCCAAGCCTGGGAACCTCCATAGGTCACAGGTGCAGCCCTGAAAAGAAAAAAAAGCAAAAAAAAACCCCAAAAAACCAAAAACCCCACAAAGAGCAGAACTGATTCCTAGCGAGCCACCCAACACCACTAGTCCAGGGTCCCCAGTGGTTGTGACATTCTGAGACTCAGATCACTACTGAGAAGGCACATGCGTGGTCCACAAGGTGCCAGCTCCTTCAACGTGTTTGTAAAGCCGTGTCCCGTATCAGCGATGGACAGTGATAATTCCATAGAATTAGCTTCAGAACTTGAACTCATATCCGGGATCGGGGGCGCCCCCAGCAACCTTGGCACCCGCCCCGGGTGGGGGTGCCTGTCTGTCTGGAGCCCTCTGGTCTTGGTTTCCTTCTTGAGGTGGAGGACAGCCTGGCACCCACCCGGTGAGCAGCCGGTCCACCTCTTCACTGTGGGCAGGAAACCTGGACTCACTCACACGTTCTTTTGTGGTTTGGAGATGGTTCAGGGTGTTTGGAAGACGTCTCACCTCGGCAGGTGGCAGCTGTGTTTCCGCACCGTTAACTCTTTCCGTTTTGCCCTCCTGCTTGGTGCGGCTGCCTGCAGGCCGCCTGGGGGAGGAGCTCGGAAGGGCAGGGCCCCTCGCTACTGGAAGTGTGCTTCCCGGTTGCTACCCGGGTAATGAGATGAGGTTAAAGTCAGCCCCCACCCACCTCCCTCTGATCTGGAGATTTGTGAAGCCATGAGATGCCTTCACAGTTCAGCTCTGCCTCCCGGATGCCACCCCCGGTTGTCCAGGGGGCAGGGAAGCGGCCTGGCTCCCTGAGTGAATGTGGTGACCACTGACCCTGCCGGGGGGGGGGGAGTACTGGGACCACCCTGACCACAGAAGAGGGAACGGGATTGGGGATGTGGTCACACACTCCCACTCAATGGGAGTGACAGAGCCAGGATTAGACCCAGAGCTGCCCATGCCCTGTCCCCTGGGCCACCGTGCTGTGACTCGGCAGCAGAGTCACGCCTTCTCGGGGGTGGTGTGGCCTCACAGGTCCCAGGGTCCCATCTGTAAAATGGGAAGTTCCGGGCTGGGTCAGTGGTTCTCCAAATTACTTACCAATGAAACCCTTTTTTAAAAAAACCGAATGTGGAGGTCTCGCCGTGGCGCAGCGGAAACAAATCCGACTAGGAACCATGAGGACACAGGTTTGATCCCTGGCTTCACTCAGTGGGTTAAGGATCCAGTGTTGCCGTGAGCTGTGGTGTAGGGCAGCAGCTACAGTTCTGATTAGACCTCTAGCCTGGGAACCTCCATATGCGGCCCTAGAAAGACAAAAGATGAAAAAAACCCAAAAAACAAAAACCGAATGTAGTGCAGAACCCCACCGTCAAACTGGTCTCGGTGAGTTCAGGTGCAACAGACACAGCCGATGAGAACAGGAGGCCAGCCAGCTGCTCTCCCAGCTGTGTGAATTTGTGTGACCTTGAGCAGGTCCATGCTTTCCAGGCCTCAGGTGCCTCTTCTGTAAATTGGGGCTGTAACAGGACCTGCCTGTTGGTTGTTTTTAGAATTAAACTAGTTAATTTTATTGCAGGAGGGGCACAAGAGTGTCAGGCACTAGTAAACACAGTAAACATTTGTGACTTTTTTTTTGGGGGGGGTCTCTTTGCCTTTTCTAGGGCTGCTCCCACGGCATATGGAGGTTCCCAGGCTAGGGGTTGAATCGGAGCTGCAGCCGCTGGCCTACACCAGGGCCACAGCAACGCTGGGATCCGAGCCACATTGCGACCTACACCACAGCTCACAGCAACGCCGGATCCTCAACCCGCTGAGCGAGGCCAGGGCTCGAACCCACAACCTCATGGTTCCTAGTCAGGTTCGTTAACCACTGCGCACGACGGGAACTCCCATTTGTGACTCTTGTAGCAGGAGGTAAACATTCATGGAACCTCAGAACAAATTCAGATCCTTAACAGGCCCTTACCAGACAAGTGGCCCTTCTCGCTTTTAAAAACTTAAACCTTTGTGAATATAACCAGGTTTAGCTGATTGAAACTGTTGGGAGTGACTTAATCCAAACAGGGGGCATGGTGTTGGGTGATGCTCTGTCTGACCGCCCCCCCCCCAAACCAGGCCCCCCAGGACACACAGCCCTATGTCACCAGTTCAGTTCCTCATGACTACGTGTCCAGAAAAGGCTGGCTAATACGTATGATTTCGCGTCCAAAACACTCCTTGTTTAACTTAACTGATGAGCTTTGAATGCGTCCAGACAAATATTTATCGCCCAGTGATGCTGCGCAGATGCTGCAATTCCGCAGTTTGAGTCAAACGCCTGTCTCACCGTCAGGAAAATTCCAGGAGTCAGAGTCAGATGCGCCCTCCTGCCCTGGGACACAGGAAGTGCCGTGGGGGCCCAGAGAGGGAGGAAGGTCAGCCTGGGGGGAGCGGGGTCCGGAAGGCTTCTGGGAGGGTGGGGGTGGTCCGTGTTGATAGCAAGGGGAGGGATTGGGTTTGGAGCGCTGGGAGGGAGACTTCCAACTCCAGCTTCGCCGGGGGCTTCCAGAGGCTAAGAGCCTGGGGTCCAAAGGCTGGAACTGAGCCTCTGTCCTGCAGGCAGCTGAAGCCCCTTTGGCCAGTCGCCTGGTAAAGTCAGGGCTGAGCTCTGGCCAGTGGGTCTGGGGGTCCCTTAAGGCACAGTGTGGGGGAGAGAAGAGACAGCAGAAAGGCCGTCCCCCTGCCCTGCTGACCTGGCCGCTGTAGCCTTTGGTGCTAGAGACTGCTTCTTTGCACAGCTTCCATGGAGCCGTAAACAATAGAATGCCCTTGGCCCCTGGGGTCCGAGGCTCCCCGGCCTGCCTGCCCCTCCTTTCCTGTTGATAAACAGGCCACAGCCTGCCCGGCCCAGGAGCAGGTGGTAGGCGCAGGGAGGGATGTGCCGAGGTCAGACCACAGCGGGGAAAAGACTCCTGCTTCGGGGAGCCGACCCCGGCCCTCTGCAAGGCGGGAAGGGCCAAGGTCCCTGAGCACCGCAGCGGGACTGGCGCCCCGTTGGCATGAGGCCCTTGGGTGCTCGGAACCAGGGTCCGTGACCCCGCCCCCTGACATTTCACATGTGAGAATCGTTCAAAGGTCACGTTTATTTAGTGTGGACTTGCCCCACGTCACAGGACCCGGAGGAGGCCAAGCTGGGAAGCCAAACTGGGGTGAAACCAAGTCTGTCCCTTTTGCAGAGCCTCGAAGAAACCACCCTTCTCCTGGGGCCTAAAATCCCTTTTCGGGACACTGCCCAGCGGGGCCGCCCCCAGACCTGCCCTGCAGAGGCAGCCAGCTGTCCACACCCAGGCCTTCATCCTCTGGGGCGGGGAGGGGGGAACAGGAGCTCTCTCCATGCTTCCTGAAGCCATCATAGCATTTGTGCTGCTCCTGGAAGACCCGGAGGCTGGAGAGGGGTTGGCACCAGAGTTTTCCCACGCAGGGCGGTGAGACCCGCTTCTGAGTTCCCCTGAGGGGGATTCTGTCATGGACCCTGCACTGTCCCTCTTCTGGGCGGACAGAGAGCAGACTCAGAAAGCCTGCCCTCGCCTTATGGGCAGGCTGCTAAGGACCAGTTCTTCAATGCTCAACAATTCAAATGCTCTTTTCTGTGTTTTTTTTGGTTTGTTTTTTGCTTTTTGGCTTTTTTTACCCAATTCCATTCCTATATTCAGATCATACGTCATGTACCTTCAAAGCTCAGACTTCTGCAGGGACCTATTTCAAAGTTGCCCACCAATCACGAGCGTCTTTCTTGAACCAAATCCTTTAACCATCCCACTCGCAACCTGCACGTCCGGGCGTCAGGGCTAAATCCACAGCAGCTCCCTGCGCACGTGTAAACCTCCGGACGAAGCCCTGGGCGCACCGCCAACGGCGGGTCTCCGCGGGGACCAGTGCTGCTTTGTCCTCGTGCTGTGCTCTTCTCGGGTCCGGGGGCTGCAGCCGTGAACAGAACAGCCCCCACGCTGGCGGGGGTGGTGTTTCCTGGGGGAGATGGGACATCAGCCAATAAAGTGGTAGCGAGAGGAGCCACGATCACCTGTCGCGAGTGCTTTCGATGCTTCTGTGGAAAGTTCCTACTGGACGACGTGTACGTGTGTT
Source organism: Phacochoerus africanus (assembly GCF_016906955.1). Classification (NCBI taxonomy): domain Eukaryota; kingdom Metazoa; phylum Chordata; class Mammalia; order Artiodactyla; family Suidae; genus Phacochoerus; species Phacochoerus africanus. Next base: position 4,325,031 of record NC_062553.1, on the reverse strand, counting down.
TTCTTCTTTAATCCTCATGGCAGCCACGGCAAGGCGGAATCATTTCCATTTTGAAGCTGCGGGAGGCAGAACAATGGCCCCAGGGGTGCCCATGTGCTGATCCCCTAGACAAGGCAACGGGGACTTTGCAGATGGGTTAAGGGTTTTGCAGGGAGAGATATTTTGGATTATCCCATAGGCTCAATGTAATCACAAGGGTCCTTAGGCGTTCCCATCGTGGCGCAGCGGAAACAAATCCAACTAGGAACCATGAGGTTGCGGGTTTGATCCCTGGCCTCGCTCAGTGGGTTAAGGATCTGGCGTTGCCGTGAGCTGCGGTGTAGGTCGCAGACGAGGCTCAGATCTGACATGGCTGTGGCTGTGGCGTAGGCCAGCGGCTGTAGCTCTGATGTTAGACCCCTAGCCTGGGAACCTCCATAGGCTGCAGGTGCAGCCCCCAAAAGACAAAGACAAACAAACGAAACAAACAAGGGTCCTTAGAAGAGAGGCAGGAGGGTAGGGTCAGAGAGAGTAAGGATGGAGGAAGAAGCCATGAGCCAGGGAATTCAGGCACCTCTAGAAACTGGAAAAGGCCAGGGATGGATTCTCCCCTTAAAGCCCTGCCTGAGCGTTTTCACCTTGACCTTGGCTCAGTGAGACCCGTTTCAGATCCTGACCTCCAGAACAGCAAGATGATCCATTGTACTGCTTTGGGTCACTAAGTTTGTGGTAATGTGTTACAGCGGCCACAGGAAACTCATACAGAGATGAAATGGGGCCAGATAGGGTTCTTGACCAGCTCACATGACCTAGTTCTTGTTTTTGCTTTTGTTTTTGCCTCAACTGCGTCATATGAAAGTTCCCAGGCCAGGGATCGGATCTAGGCTGCAGCTGCAGCAACGCCAGATCCTTAACCCACTGTGCCGCAGCAGGAACTCCTATACAGCCTAGCCTTGACGGAGCTGGGACTCAAGCCACCCTGCTGACCCCCTGCCTGGCCGGTTCCTCCCAGCTCGGTAATAACTTGAAGTCCTTTCTCTGTAGCCGAAACCGAAGGACACGTTTATGGTAGTGCTGAGCAAGGAGCAGAGGGGCCCTCCTGGGACACAGGCTCGGAGAGATCAGCGTTGTGACAAGTGCCCTTGACAGGTGGAAATTCCCACAGGCCTCAAACCCTTTCTGCAAATGGGGGCAGAAGTGGAGTATAGATTACATATGAAGTGAAAGGACGAAAAAATGAAACATACACAGTTGTTACTTTATTTTTTCATTTATTATTATTATTATTAGTCTTTTTAGGGCTGCAGCTGTGGCATATGGAAGTTTCAGGCTAGGGGTCGAATCAGAGCTACAGCTGCCAGGCTACACCACAGCCACGGCAACACAGGATCCGAGCCGCGTCCTGCTGACCTACACCACAGCTCATGGCAATGCCACATCCTTAACCCACTGAGCAAGGCCAGGGATTGAACCTGCATCCTCATGGATACTAGTCAGGTTCTTAACCCATGATGGATGGGAACTAAGCCAAGATGGGAACTACAGCTGTTACTCTTAGAAAAGAGCAAAAACAATGGGATTGCCTTAAAAGGCAATGTTTTTATAATAAAATATCAGGACAAAACTACCCCGCAGTCTTTACCTATTTCAACTCCCTCGTCTCTGCCTGTTATCCTTAGAAGTGGGGGGTTTTGTTGTGTTTGTTTTTGCCAAAAGTCCCCCGCTCCCCACTCGGTCTCCTTAAGGGTCCCTGCCCTCAGTAGGGGGTCCAAAGTCCCCACCCAAGCAGAGCACTTGACACCCACAGGACCGAGCACCACTCGGAGGCTTGCCGCTCTCGGGCTAAAGCTGGGTTTGTGTGGGAGCTCCCTCCCCCCACCTGTGTCCTCACCTCCCCTGCAGCCTCCCCTGCACCTGCCCTCAGGCTGCACCTGCACACCCAGGACCTCAGCCCTGGCTGCCCCTCCTCCCGAGTGTCCACTCCTCTCTAGAACCTGCCCCCCGCCGCCTTTGCTGTCACTGAGTCAGTATTTCATAGCCCAAATGTAAGGGGCGCGCTGCGGGGGCACAGATCCAGCCGTCCTCAGCACGGCCCACTGGCAGCCCACAGAGTGGACTCTGGCTGCCTCCGACAGAAAAGTCTTTCTGGGGAGTTCCCGTTATGGCTCAGGGAAATGAACCCAACTAATATCGGTGAGGATGTAGGTTCGATCTCTCGCCTCCCTCAGTGGGTTAAGTTAAGGAGCCGGCGTGGCCGTGAGCTGTGGTGCAGGTCACAGACATGGCCCAGATCCTGCGTTGCTGTGGCTGTGGTGGAGGCTGGCAGCTGCAGCTCTGATTCGACCTCTAGCCCAGGAAGTTCCATGTGCCAAGAGTGCGGCCCTAAAAAAAAGAAAAGAAAAGAAAAAGTCTTTTTGGAAGGCAGAAGCCAGGGCTTCTCTGGCGGGTGCTTAGGCACAGCATGGGAAAGAACAAGCGCTGCTCTTTTTTCTGTCTTTATCCCCCGCAGGCGTCCTTCTCCGGCCCTGACCTTGGGCTGGACCTCTGGCTCCCCAAGAACAGTCCTGGTTCGCAGCCTCCTCTGCCATGTGCCTGATTCCCCGCTGCTGGGAGTAACTGGAGGGGATACAACATTCTTCTCCCGGCCTGAGAGCCGGGGAGAGGTGGGGGTGGGCTCGCTCGGGTCACCCACCGACCTCATGACACTTGGACTGACACGGCACCCGGTCTGCACGCAAGAGGGAGCGGAGATATCTCTCAAACCCGTTCAGGACCCAGTCACCAGTAGCAGGAAAGTGGCTGCTGGTGATGAACGGGGTCCTGCCCTCCCAGCCTGCGTGGCTGCAGCAAATCCCGTTCTGGCCCACGGTGTCAGGGGGCCCGGGGAGGCACGCAGACCCCAGACCATCCTCGTGGTGGCGGCAGGGGTCCCGGTGAGCCTGCAGCAAACCCTCCCCCTCCCCCGCCCTCCCCCTCCATCCCCCACTCCTCCTCAAGCCCTCTTCCCTCTCAGCGTGGACACAGGCTGCCTCTGTGCTCCCCAGGGACAGGCCCCAGGGTTGGTCAAGACTCCAAGACTTCACTGAAAGTGGGTCACCAGGGGTGGGAAAAGCAATGAGGGCATCAAACAGGCTTCCAGGCTCTGTGCTGACCACTTAGGCAATGATTTTCTTGTGTTTTTGTTTTTGTTTTGTTTATTTAGGGCCGCACCTGCGGCATATGGAGGTTCCCAGGCTAGGGGTGGAACGGAAGCTACAGCTGCTGGCCTCCGCCACTGCCACAGCCACACAGGATCCAAGCCGTGTCTGGAACCTACCTCCCAGCTCACAGCAACGCCGGATCCTTAACCCATTGAACGAGGCCAGGGATCAAACCCTAGCTGGGTCTGTGACCCGCTGAGACACAGAGGGAACACCCGGACTTTCTTGTTTAATCACCACCACCCCACAAGGGAGGTACCATCACTCTGCACACTTTGCAGATGAGAAAACTGAGGCTCAGCCAGGGTGGGTCACGTCCCCAAGATCCACAGCCGACATCGAAGCCAGGCTTCGACTCTGCCCCGAGCCACTTAGCCTCTGTGCTACTTACATGGTGGGCGCTCAGAAAACACTTGCTGAACAGAGCAGTGAGTGATGAAGCAGATTTGCAAAGGCAAATGGCGAAGTTAGCTTTTCTTTGACACGTCTATAAATAATGCAGTCAGGCACACGCTCTCCCAGGCATCACATGTGTGCAAAATGAATGTCACGGCCCCAAACAGCTCTGTTTGGCGTGTGTGGACATCTTTTTTGCAGCATTTTAATAACGGATTCCTTTCCATGTTTATTTTTAACTTTGGTCCCCCTAACAGTCCCGCCTTGGGGGGATTTGCAGCCCCTCTCTGAAATTCATCCTGTCATTTGACTGTGTGGGCCCAGGCACAATTCTGACAGCTTTCAGGTAGAGACAATGGGGCTTTGTTTTTTTCAAAAAGGACAGGGGTGCTTGAAATGAATCACTGGAGACTCGAGCAATTATTTTGAGCTCGCAAAGCTTCTCGGTTGCTAGGAAACCACCCCTGGAAACTGGTGCGCCTTTGTGAAAGTTCTCATCAAATGGTTGAACTTCTGCAGGCCCTGACCCAGCTCCAACATTCATTCCCGGCAGAGAAGGAGCAGGACTGGGGGCCTGGAAACAGCCCTCGGGAGGCGGAGAGCCCAGGACCCAGTTTGGGGACATGCTGCCTGGGAGGCGATCCTGCCTCCAGCACTCAACAGTTGTGGCCTTGGGTAAGGCACCCCCATCTTTGTGACTGGGTGTCCATCTTTATAAAATGAGGAAACCACAGCACCCGCCTTTACGGGGACTGGCGAAATGAGCCAATGCACACAAACTCTTCGCGGGGCGCCGAGGTGTCAGCTGTTCATGCGTTAATGACACAGCGTGTGCAGGGTAGGAATGCTGACGGGGCAGCTGGGCATATCAGCAAATGGCCCGAACCCCAAGCCCAGGCTCAAGGACTTCGCCCCGTGGGGGTCAGGAGCCTCAGAGCCTCAGGGCTCAGGGGAGACGGGGTGACCGCTGTGCCTTCATCTGAGCAAAGGATGGTCGGTAGCTGGGAGAGGTCTGGGGAGGGGAGCAGAGTATGAACCTTATTTCCTGCTGCTCCTGGAGGGGTCGCCCTGTGGCCTGCTTATAGCTCAACCCAGGGCCTGGCATGAAAGGCAGCTGCCCACAGATCCCTGGCCCTCTAGGAGCCCCACTGACCCCTCTGTGCCATCATCTGGCTGCCAGCCCCTGGGCATTGCCCAAAGCTCCCAGCAGGGCCCCACCCTGGCCGCCCTCAAGAAAGGCAACGTGCAAGACGTGGAGGGAACCTAAATGTCCATCAACGGAAGAATGGATAAAGAAGCTGTGGTACATCTATATGAGGGAATACTACTCAGCCGTAAAAAGGAAGTGATGCCCTTTACAGCAAATGGGTGGACCTAGAGAGGATCGCACTAAGTGAACTGAGTCAGAGAAGGACACACATCACACGGGATCACTGATATGTGGCAGCTGATAAAGAATGATACAAAAGCCTTATTCACGAAATGGAAACAAACTCAGAGATTTGAGTAACCAGGGAGTTCCCGTCGTGGCGCAGTGGTTAACGAATCTGACTAGGAACCCTGAGATTGTGGGTTCGATCCCTGGCCTTGCTCAGTGGGTCAAGGATCCGGCGTTGCCGTGAGCTGTGGTGTAGGTTGCAGACGTGGCTCGGATCCCGAGTTGCTGTGGCTCTGGCGTAGGCCGGTGGCTACAGCTCCGATTGGACCCCTAGCCTGGGAACCTCCATATCCCCTGGGAGCAGCCCTGGAAAAAGACAAAAAAAAAAAAAGATTTGAGTAAGCACACTGACGCTTACCAAAGGGGAAGTGTTGGGGGCTGAAATGGGAGCTTGGGATTGACATAAACGCAATACTATGCGGAACCTGCGGAAGTAAGAAGGACCTGCTGCAGAGCAGAGGGAGAGCTACTTGATGCTTCACGCTCAACCACGTGGGAAAGGCGTCCGAAGAGGAATGGACGGATATACGCTTGTGAATAGCGGACTCACGTTGCTGCACACCTGAACATTTGGAAATTACAGCGGGCTCTGCTCCGGTGCTTCGAAACCAAACCAAACCAAACCACTGCCATTTACTGCGAGCTTATGGGCCAGGCGTCGTGCTTTGCAGGCCTTCACCAGTTTAATCTCGCCCCCCCCTCCCCCGCCAAGAGGGGGCTATCATCATCAGCTGCACCTCCTCGGTGATAAAATCAGACCTGGGAAAGGTTATGAGCTAGGGGCAGGAAAGCCTGGAGGTGACCCCCGTTGGCCACGGATACATCCACCCAATTCCTGAGGGGACCCTTGGCCATGGGGGCGGGGGCGGGGGCGGGGGGGGGGGAGGGTCTCATTAAAAACCAACCGCCTGCCGAGCCTCCTTTCCGATGTAACGTTTGTTATTTTATTGGAAAAAGCTGGTATTAACATATTTATAATCTTATTCAACAGTTGGATAGTTTGTGAGACACCAAAGAAAACAAGAACGCACCTATGAATTACAGAGTCCAAGCCGGTCAGGCCAGCCTATTCCACAAGGTCTCCAAAGCCACCAAGCGCCCGAACCTCAGCGCGTATGGAAATAAAAACAAAAACAACCCACTGACAGGTGGACGCCCGTCCATTCAAAAAGAGCAGAAAATTTAAACAGTAAGGAAGCAAAGTTTGTGACGATTTTACTGGCCCTTCTGCCTCGGCTAGCCCCTCCCCCCTCAACGCCTTTTTTTTTTCAACGCGTATTTTATTCACAATTTGCTCTGGACAGTCTTCTTTTCCAGGGACTCAAAGATGTGTTTCCTTGCTTCTTCTAAGATCCTTTTTTTTTTTTTCTTTTTTGGTTTGGTATCCAAAGTTTAAAACAGTAAGGAATCAGGACCTGGAGTAAGACCTCCTTTTGAATACAGTGTAAGATTCGCACTTTGTAGAGACAGTGTGCTCTTTAAATCTCTGATCAGACAGCAACCTCGAAGAGCAAATGCAAATTTCCCCACTGCATGTGAACCACAAAGGGAAACGGGTCTCGCCAAATATCCGAGTAATTGTGTAAGGCCCTCAGAGCTGGATTTTGGCTTCGAGAAGATTTCTATACAATGTACCACATTCTTGAAACTCTTTACAAAGGGGAGAAAAAGGATTCTGATCCTGTGATTAATTGCAATTAGAATAGATATGTACATATAATACTGTCCAGGTCACCTGGATTTTACAGTGATATATAAACAAACATTCTTCATGTTGATTTAAAAAAAAAAACAATGGACCCATTTCCTTGTGTAATTATTGTATGGCCGGAAGTGAGTGCACATGTGTTTTGTGCTTTCACACACACAAAAGGACACTGTTATCCGTTGAGAAAAATCTCGGGTTGGGTCTATTTCCTGGGTTAGGTCACATCTTGTGAAAAAGAAAAAAATGTTGGATTCGGTTGGGCCTCTGCACTCTGCTTTCTGAATCAAAATGCAAGCCCCATGGGTTCTGCTGCCTTCCAAGGGCAAAGACATGTGGGCGTGGCTGGCACGTGGGCGGATCTGGTCCCCACAGAGCCAGAGGAACTGTCCTGGAAAGACCGCGTTCTCTGTGGCCCTCAGGGAAGTGTCCTCGGAGACCGTGGGTCCTTAAAGAAAATGTATCCTAAAATGCTCGTAACATGCAAATTTCTTTTGGAGGCAGTTCAGTGCTCATGGGAAAGGCGCTGGGGGACAGTCGTGGGGTGGAGTTCCTTAGCCAACAGGCGAGGAGCACCCGGGGTCTTCTCCATTCTGCATCTCCGTTCTCCCCGGACCCGCGTCATGGCTCACCTGCTGTAAGATGAAGAGATGGTTCTAGAACCTTCCAGGCTAGCATGCTGCTTTAACATGAGCCACCAACGCGGTGTGTTGGGAAGGGCCTTGTGGGGGGGGTGCTGAACGAGATTCCTGACTCCCCCACCTCGGCTGGTGCACACCTTGGGCCTCAGTTTCCCTACGTGTACAGTGGGAAGACGAGTCATCCACCTTTAATCCCTAGCACCTGGCACAGAGCCTGGCGCCTGGTGAGCAGCTGGCGCTTATGGAGGAAATGAATGGCACCCACTTCTTAAGGTCATGATGAAGATTCAGAAAGATCACGAAGGGAGCAGCGCACATTCCCCGAGGTGCCCGTGATGATGGCTGCAGGATGACAGGAGAGCAGGCAGAGCAGCCGGAGGGAGGGCACCACGCCTGGCACGCGGCAGAAGAGTGGTCAGATGGTGAAGATAACAGGCACACACATGGTTCGATGCCACCCCCTTCCTCTCAGGAAACTGTAAGGGACCTGGGATATTGAAAGACATTAAAATAACCTAAAAGAGGAGCTTGCGAATTCTCAGCATGAATCCACGATCCAAAAAGCAAAACGGCACGAACCTCAGCTCTGAGACAGTGGCAATGGCTCCATTTTTCATCAAAAGAATCCCTGGCTGGCTTGTTTGAGCTTCATTACCTGTCCCCGGAGCCCTGATCTGGGGCCAGCGAGGCGCGCGCGAGAAACAGCTCCGGCGGCTCCTGCATCCCCAGAAAGGAACCGCCGGAGGGAAAAATGAACGCGCAGACGCCGCAATCCCAATGAGGTGGGGGAGGCTGCACGCGGTTAAAGTACAGGATGAAAGAACTGAACTTCAAGGCCGACCGTCACGTCGGTCACGATGACTCCAAGCCGCGAACATCTTCTTTTTCCTGTTTTCGAAGAGATCAGCGCCCCCGCCAAAGCGGTCGGGCCTGAGGATGCTGCAGGGACGGCCCAGCGCCCCCTGGTGGCCGCTCCGCGAGTGGCCGATGGACCGTCGGGCGGGGACCGCCGCGCGGGGCGCCTAGTGCATGTCGGAGTTCACCTTGTCCTGGAAGATGTACAGGTTGTTGGTGGCCGCGATGGCGATGATGTTCTCGGCCGGGTGCCAGGCCGTGTGCAGGATCTTCTTGGTGAAGTCCAGGCTGTCCACGCTGATGTCGTCCCGGCGCCGCTTGCCGCCCACGCACACGCGCCGCGGCTTGAGCACCGCCCGGGGCTTGCTGCTCTCCCGGGACGCCTCCAGGGTCACGTCCCGCTTGGTGTTGCGGTCAAACATGCGGAAGAAGTTGTTGTAGGCCCCGGTCATGATGACGCTGGCGGGAGGGAGGAGAGGCATGAAGGTGGGGCCGGGGAAGAAAGAAGCCCGCCCCTCCTCCGCTGGCGACCTGCAGGGCCATCGCCCCAGGACGGAGCCCGCGGGAGCAGGTGGGGACACACCTGCCCCCCACCCCCCTCACCTTTCCCTGGGGGTCCTTTGTCCTCCCTCACCTCGCCGATCACAGACTTAGGGCCGGGAGCCGAGACCCTTTTACTCCTCTGCCCCAAACACCATAAAAACGTTCTCTTGTACTTTGCCCTGTAGTCCAGGGGTGACAGCCTCGACTTTGACTGAGACTAGGCAACAGGTGACACTGGGCTATAAACTTTGTGCTGACAAAGGGTGGGCCTCTGAATCAACCAGAGGTGCCCTCTGGCAGGGACCCAGGACCTTCTCTGTTGTCTGAGTTGTTGAGTGACTTAATGAAAACTTCGCACACCATCGATGGGCAAGTGTTTATAGACGTCCCCGTCCTGCCAAAGAGCCTTTTACATGTGTCTCTCCCCTCCCCTCCTCCCCAAAGGAGAAGGGATTCCCGTTGGACCAGAGAAAGGATGTTATTCTGCATAGTAAGAGCTGGGAGAGAAAGAATGGCAGCTACACAGGCCTGGGCGCAGGGAAGGGGTCTGGGGCTTGGGAGCCGCTGGGGGCAGGGCGCACAAAATCACTGGGGAGGGGGCATGGATTCCAGGAGGGGTAAGGAAGTGGTCCCCTTCAATGTTGTCCGGGAGAAGTACAGGCAGATTGGAGTCCCTCCTCCCTTTCAGAGATCAGCTGTGCTTCCTGCTGCTATCACGGTTCCAAGATAAGCCACAAGGACCCCTGGGTTTATAAGGGGTACACACACGAGCCAGGTGTCCAGGGTCACCCAGGTTGCAGGGCTAATCCCGTGTGGAGGAGTGGGAGATGCGCCAGGGCAGGCTGGCTGTCCTCTTGGGCACTGGGCTCTGCAGGGTCTGATGCCCAGGGTCCCCCGATGATGCTGAGTCACAGGCCAAAGTGACACCTGTCCTCATAAACACGTTTCCTTCTCGTGGGAGAACGGGGGCTGATAAACTGACACCAGGAGTGTATCGGCTGGGACCTGAGGCCGGGCAGTAACATATCTATGGGAGACCAGGGGAAGCCCGCCTCCCAGGGCCCACCTGAGAATGACAACTCGTGATTACAAGCCACCTGTCACCTCACCTATGGACCCTTCTCGATGGTGATGGCCCAGATGTGGGTTGGGGAGGCCTGTCTGCTGCCTGGCCCCTGAAACTGCTCAAGGCGGGGCGTCTCCCCGGCAGAGGGCAGTGACGGAGTGACGTCTGTCTCCCACGGTGACAGCAGAGCACACTGTCTCCTTTCTCATGGAAAAGTCTGCTGCTCCGAGTTCTGGTCCTCCACAGAAAGGACCTTTTATCAGCTCGGGGTCTGGCAAGTCTGGGTCAGGAACTCCCTTTGGGTTCCAGCCCGCGAGCAGCTCCCTGCCCAGGCTGTGCGGTTTCTAGAGACAGCTGAGTGCCCATGAGGCCAGCCTTCCGCCAGAGCCACGATCTGCAGTGTCAGTGCCTGGTGCCACCTGTCCTTGACACCCAGACTTTCTCTGCCTTGTCGTCAGAGATCAGTGGGTGGGGGTTTGGGGGTAATGAGGATGGCACACCCCCTGCTTGAAGTGGCTCTTCCATCAGTGTTCGGGGTCCTCCAGGCAGAAGGGCGCCAGGCTCACCTGGGCCCCAGCAGGGGGCAGAAGGCATAGGCCAACTGGGCAACTGGAGAAGAGCTCCAGAGAAAGGCAGTTGGCCAAGGTTCTGAAAGGTTATAAAGGAACACAGGAAGTGCTGTGCCCTGGGGCCGGTACATTTGGAGTTTTTGTTTTTATTTTGAGTCTTTTTAGGGACGCGCCCGTGACATATGGAGGTTCCCAGGCTAGAGATGGAATCAGAGCTACAGCTGCAGGCCTACACCACAGCTCACAGCAATGCCGGATCCTTAACCCACGGAGCGAGGCCAGGGATCGAACCCACATGCTCATGGATCCTAGTCAGGTTTGTTACTGCTGAGCCACAAAGGGAACTCCCATTTGGAGATTTCTGATACCATCCCCCAGGTCTGAGGGGTGGTGGGAGGGGTCACAGGAGACAGAGAGAGAGAGAGAGAGAGAGATGGGAGACAGAATGACAGAGAGGTAGAGAGAGAGAACAGTGCAGAGGGGCTGGCTGAAGGGACCTGCCCCAAAGACCACAGGGAACAGAGGAATAAGTGCCCCCCCCCGCCCCTGCTCCTGCCCTCGGTTAGCCTTCTAGTGCCCCTCTCAAACCCGGCCAGAAGCCAGCGGGCATGGAGGCTGTGATGCAGTCCAGGGGGTCAGCCCCCGGCACAGTCTGTGCTGAGGAGGGTGGAGGCGGGAGCTGGAGGGACACGTGGGGACACTTCCCAGCGCTAAGCACCTGTAGGCCAGGGTCTACCTGTGCCTCAGGCTCCTCGCCAGGTGGGGGCTCCCAGAGCAGGTGTGTCTGATCTGAGTCCCCAGGGCCTGGCTCGGCCTCCTAGGGGGTGAAGCCTCCGGGAATGGAAAGACAGCCCTCGGCAGCCGCTAAACAGAGCAGACCAAGCAGAGCCCCCCATCCCCACCCCCCAACCCCCGTCCCCCCATCAAAGTTTTGTAAATCAAATGGGCTGAAGGACCAGAAGCTTCTCTCGTTCACCGTCAGACCTGCAGGTTCAGAAGGTGCTGCCCCTGGGAGGTGCTCACTGAGTGCCTGCTGACTGAATGAATGGTTCCTACAGACGAAATTTTTTTTTTTTTCTTTTTTAGGACCGCACCCGCAGCCTATGGAGGTTCCCAGGCTAGGGGTCAAGTTGGAGCTGCAGCTGCCGGCCTACACCACAGCTCATGGCAACGCCGGATCCTTAACCCACTGAGCAAGGCCTGGGATCGAACCCGCAACCTCATGGTTCCTAGTTGGATTTGTTTTTGCGGCACCACGACAGGAACTCTGAATGAATGAAAGGACGAATGGCGGGGAAGGGTCGCCCAGAGCCCAGCCACTGTCGGAAGTCTTAGAAGGACATGAGATGACCTGCCCAGCAGCCCCTTGCACAGGGACAGGGGACAGACCAGAGGGGAGGGGAGGGGTCTCTGAAGCCAGCTGGGGGAGCAGTGGGGGTGGCCCAGGGTGGGGTAGGGGGTAGTAAATGGTTCTGCCTTTTAAAAGATTTGTCTAATCCCTGGAGGTGAAGGGAGGGTGGGTGGAGAATTTGAGTGCGCTTTCTGCTTCTATTCTTTTCTGTTCTAAAATCTTAATTGGTGTGAAGAGACCTGCGTGTTGCTGAGACAATGAAATGATGCATCCGCCCACCGGGCGAGAGGAGCCCGCCTGCGCAGCCGGTGGGGGGGCGAGTGCCTTCCGCTCCCCCCTCTTCCCAGAGAAGCCCCTCTTCTCTCCTCAGACATCAGCGCATTCTGGGGACAGCTGGGTTGGCTCTGACGTCCCCTAAATTGTGACCCCTGAGGCTTCTGGACCCCGTGAGCCCCCAGCATGGGAGCAGGGAGTGGTGGAGCCTGAAGATGCCCAGAAGCAGAGCAGATCTGGCGTCTAAAAGTCACTGACGCCCAATGCCCTAGGCTGCCATGTGTGCCAGCAGCTGCCTCTCAGGGGTCCAGGCACAAGACCCTCGGCCAGGTCCGCACCGGCAGCAGCTACACCTGACCCAGTGGCTTAGCCAGCGGTGTGTGGCCCATGTTCAGGCCAGAGGACAGGGAGTAGGGCTGGGTGAAGTCGGCGCCTCGGAGAGGCTGGGGGTGGGGGAGAGAGGGGCCACCCTGCCACCCAGCGCCAAAGTATCCCAAGGCCAGGGGATGGGGTGGGAGGTGCAGGGGGCTGCAGGCACCTTGGCTGTAATGGATGGGTGCTAAGGAGGTGACACAGGGGACCAGCTCTCCTGGGTCTGCACGCCTCGATGCTGTCTCTGGAGGCAGAAGGGCTGTGAGCACGGGGGGGGGGGGAGTGTGGCAGTGACCCAGGGTATGAGGGGCCCGCACTGGAGTTTCCGTGTACAAGGGAGCCTGCGGGGGCGCGGGAAAGGCGGGAGCCCCCACCCAGGCAGTGCCTTCTCCCAGGTGAGCGAGGAGGTAGAGGCGAGGCGGACTGGGGGGTGGGCTGGGGAGCAGGGAGAATAGTTGCAAAGGGCACAGGAGGGAGGGTGAGGCAGGCGAGGTGGGAGTGTGTGTGTGTGTGTGTGTGTGTGAGCATGTGTGTGCACGCACGCACGCACACACCCTGCAGAGGCGATGCTCAGGCCTCAGGGTCACCCCCCAGGATGAAGTCTGAGCTCTCCACCCAGGACAGCAACCCCATTAGGCCTGTCTGGTTCAGTGGACAACAGAGGCGGCCTGCCTGAGATCCCAACAGACACCCACTGTCACTCCTGCAGCTGGCGACCACTGGTGTCAGGCCCGCTGTCAGGCTGGGTCACAGGGACAGGGACCTATGCACAGCAGGTCAGTGGGGAATGGGCCAGGTGGACTGAGCTTCCTTAGAAGGGGACTCCTACCCTTCCCCCTTCTGTGGCCCTTTTCTTTCACCCCTGTGCCCGGCTCTGGGACACTAAGGGGCACTAGGTGACACTCCAAGGCAACAGCAAGAGAAGGTGGATTTTTCTCCTTCCCCCGGGGGAGCTGGGGTGCCCCCCTCATCTCCCCTCTCTCTGTGATGCCCACCTCCTGGCTGGGCTGTCTTGGGGGCGGGTGGCTCTAACACTGCCCCAGAGGTGGTCACTCTCAGAGCCTGCAAAGGAGAGGGGTCGCCTGGAGGGGCAGAGACCCACCGGGGAGCTCATAAAACCCATACCAGCAGCCCTATGGGCTCAGCAGCCTGGGGGCGGGATGCAGCTTTGGTCCGGTGGGGGAATCCGAGCCCCAGGGGCCAAGGCCTCCCTTTCCTGGACCCAGAGCACCTGCTGCGGAGCAGAGAGAGAGGAGCCCACAAGCTCAGACAGGTCAGGATCCAGGCGGGTGGCCTTGATGCTGGGTGACCGGGGTCAGGGGGTGGGGGGCTAATGGGCCTCGCTGTCAAGATGGGCCTTTCTCTCTCCACCTGCTTTACTTGGGCCTAAAAGGCAAAGGCACAGCCTAAGCGCATGCAGTGTAGACAGTTCTCAGTTTGGGCTCCCTGAGTTCAGATCCCAGCTCTGCCCAACACGCTTCCTGACTCTCCGTGCCATTTTCCCGTCTATAAAACATGGTAATGGGGGACCCCCGCCCCTGGTGAGTAGCACTAGATAACTCAATAAAACACTAGAACAGCGCTGGGCTCAGTAATTCCCACCTCCTGCTATTTGCTAAAAGCCAGCAGGTATTTCTGGATTCTAACCATTCCTGTGGCCTGAAGCCCCGCCTGCCTGTCTGACCAGGAGCCCAAGACCAGGGAGGAAGGCGGGAGGAGAGAGTGGGTGATGGATGCCCAGGGAAGGGCCCTGCCTACTCAGGGCCTCCCGCCCCTTCTGCACCCGCAGGGGCGAGAGAAAAGGGAAAGGCAGCCTCGCCCATTCTCTGGGGAGCAGTTCACAGAATCCAGTGGGCGCTTTCACACAACACCCAGGCTTCTGAGCCATCAAGGGAAGGGAGCATGAAATCATTAAAATCATTTGCAACCCACACTGGTCCTCCTTCCATTCAGGATTCTGCGACACCTCTAGGGAGAAGAGAGCCCCCCCACCGCCCCCGTCATCGACTGGGAGAGGTGTCACTTTCACCTCGGAACACCAGGTCCCAGCCCCCTGCCAGCCACCCCAGGACAGAAGGGCCCAGGGTTCCTTTAAGAGGGAAAAAGGCAGTCCTTGCCCTGGCTGACACCGAGGCAAGTTGTTTCACCTCTGCCAGCCTCATCCTCATCTGCATGTGGGGACCCCATCCTGGCTGCTCTCGTCCCCCTCTTTCCTCTTGGGAAAGGCTCCGGTCCAATCCTTGTGGTTCTGGACCAGCTACCCCTCAAGGCCCTCTACCGCCCCCTGCTGGCCGGCCGTGGCATGTATTAATCACGTCCATGCTGATTGGCCCCAGCATGAGCATGTGACCCAAGCAAAGTCAATCGGGTCCTTTCATGAGAATTTTCCATATACCAAGTTGGGGGACTGCAGGCTGTGAGGACACTGGAAGGGGGGCTATTTGGGTTCTCCCTCCCCAATAGTAAGGGGGAGCCATCTGCAGTGGGAGAGGTTGAGGCTAGTGTGGAGAAGCTGGGAGGCACAGAGACGGGAGAGGACAGAGACAAGATGCCCAAAGGTAGAGCAGGAGCCCTGGGGTAGCCCTGCTGGAATGCCTCAGAACAAGGTTAGGCTTTTGTCTGATTCCTGAAACTGGAAGACATTTGGTTGACACAAATCCCTTCTTCCCAGGGGGAAGAGATCAAGGAGGGCTTCCTAGAGGAGGTGGCCTTTGAGGTGGGTCTTTCAGACAAGACAGATAAGAGATGTGTGTATAAATCACTGGACCATACGCCGCCAATACGGAGCCGTGGCCTTGCCAGAAGCTTCGTACACAGGGTCTCATCCTCAAGGCAGCCCTTGAAAGTCATGATTTGTTAGACCCACTTTCCAGGTGAGCAGACTCAGAGAGGTCAGGTGGCTTTTTCAAGCAAGCAGCTGGAGAGTGGTGGCGTGGGAGCAGAAATCGAGGGTGTCTGACCCCAAAGCCACCGCCCTTTCCTCTCCCCCATCTAAGTCTTGCTGGATGTGGGTTGGGGGCACTGTTGAGGGTTATCAGATATCCAGCTCTGTGCTGCTATTGACACAACCAGGATTCTGGAAGTTTCTCATTAACATGAGAACAGGAAACCTGAGCTGAGGGATTCAGAAGGTTTGCTTCAGTCTGCAAGGGTGGGGGCCTTGGACAGCAGTGCTTGCTTCTCCCCTTCACCTTTGAACTCCTGGAAGGCAGGGACCGGACTTTATTTCTGCTGGGATCCTCCTCTGTGGGATGTGCTGGGCTCATAGGATGCTTGAGATGACATGGAAGGAGGTGGCACACCCTATGCCTTCCAGAAGGTCAACAGCCATGGATTGGACACTGCTGAGGTCCCAAGTGAGGGGCTCAGGATGGGCTGCATTACAGTCCTGCGCCTCGGGGCACCCCCACCGGTGGGGAAGGCAACCAGAGGCAAGATGAAAATGTAATAAATGCGAAGGCACAGAAGGACAACCCAGGAAGCTGGGGGCATCGAGCTGGAGGGCTTCCTGGAGGAGGTGGCTTGAGCCAGTAACACCAAGTAACAGCAGGAATGAGCCAGGTGCAGTGTGGTCAGGGTTCCAGGGGGTGGGAGCAGAGCCGGTTGTGGAGGGAGGTGGCAGGGGCTACCAGGGCTGGAAAAGCTGGTATGTAAAGTGTATGGCAGGACGTGGTGGGTGAGAGGCAGGACAGCTCAGCTCCAGGCTGGCACCCAGAAGCCAGGAAGAGCTTAGTGGCTCCAGACTCTGGAAGCCCAGCATCCTCTGTTCACAGGTGCCCCCTGGTGGTGATGTGGAGAAAGGGCGGGCAGTGGTCACAGCCACACAGCTGCTCAGACACACAGAGACGCAGGGTAGTATTGGAGTCCCCATCTGGCAGCAATAAGCCCCTCTTCCGAGATTCTAATAGACCTCCTGCGCTCGAGACCTGCCGCTGGTGTTCGCTCACCCCTGACAGTCTAGGGAAGGGGCTATGTGGTGAGGCACCCCCGAAATGACTAAAGATCTTTCCACTATCATTCAGGAGACCAGGGCTCCAAATGGATGTTAGTTGTAGTTTCGGAAAGTGAAGTTTCACTTCTGCCCTTGATTTTGAGAGCTGAGAGCTCAAACCTGCTATAAGAAAAGGGGGCAGGAATTCCCATCGTGGTGCAGTGGAAACGAATCTGACTAGGAACCATGAGGTTGCAAGTTTGATCCCTGGCCTCGCTCAGTGGGTTAAGGATCCAGCGTTGCCATGAGCTGTGGTATAGGTAGCGCAGACGCAGCTGGGATCTGGCGTTGCTGTGGCTCTGGCGTAGGCCGGCGGCTACCGCTCCAATTAGACCCCTAGCCTGGGAACCTCCATATGCCAATGGTGCGGCCCTAAAACGACAAAAGACAAAGAAAAAGAAAAAAGAAAAAGAAAAGGTGGCCTCCTCGGAACACCTTGATTCTTCAGGGTTGATAACAGTGAATTTCCCCACCCCCGCCACCCCGCCCAGGTCACCAGCTGGCCCCGCTGGACAGAAAATCCCAAGTTAGTTGGGGTGGGGTCCGAGGTCTGAGGTTACCTGTCACTCCCATTCCAGGCACATTCGAACTTGTCGAAAATGCAGTCGTTCTCATACAGGGAACAGAGCTTGCTCCGAAGGTAATCGTGGACCTGGTGAGAGAAGGGGTTGCGGTGCGTCGAGGGGGGCGCCCTGACATTCCCGGCCCCCTGCACGAGGAGGGGCTCCCGGAGCAGGGCTGGGGCCACCAGGGTCCACGTGGCACTCCCAACTCACCCTGCCCACAGGGAAGGAGCCACAGCCTAGCCAGAGAGGGGACAGTCACAATGACGAAGGGAAAATCCTGAAGGGGACCAAATCCTGGCTCTGCCCCTCCCTGGCTGTGTGATCCTGGACAGTGACTTCACCTCTCTGAGCCTCGATTGACTTGTCCTTAAAGTGCAAAGAGCGCATACTTCATGGGCTCTTCTGGGGTCAAAAGTTAAGTGACTATTTGGTATAGGGTCGTGCCTTCTAAGGACAAGAGTCACCGTGAGCACACTGGGGCCCATCATGGAGAAAAGAAGGAGGACACTCCCACAGGCAGGATCTCGGCAGAAGCTCAGAGAGGTTAAGTAACTGGCCTGAAGTCACACAGCTTACGAGTGGAAGACTGAGACCCTCGCCCAGGGTTCCCGGGCACTACAGGAGAGATGGAGACCCCCCCCGCCCCAGGACCTACGTGCACCCGACTGCAGCCCAATCCCACAAGCTCTAGACCCGCAGGGGCTCCTAGGTGCCAGCTCTTCGGGGATGTGGCCCTGCCCTCTGGGTGGGGGAGGGGCAGACAAATGGCCATCAGGAAATCTGGGCTCCTAGCTCTGCCCCTTACTCCGTGTCCCTGGGGAGTCACTTAGCTGTCGCGAGCACGTCTCTACAATATTTTCTTAGCCTCTTTGCTGAAAACCCCATCTTGTCCTGCTTTCCTTTACCCCATCTTCCTGCTTGGAAAACAGTCGCAGTGCTGGTGAAGGACTTCAGCTTAAGCACAAAGACCTAAAGGCATAAGTTATTCATGGGGTCAGCTGAATAAGGACGGAATGCGCTGGTCTAGGCACCCAGGACCTGCGCAGACTGGCACGCCCTTTGCACAAGCATGACACGTCCTCTTAAGAATAAGAGAAGGAGGAACCTCATGGCCCCAAGCAGTTTATGAGCAGTAGTAGAAGAATATGCATTAGCAAAGAGAACCAAGGTGCAAACCTAGGCACCGGGTTGCTGCAGATAGGCACACCATAGGCACGCCGCACAATGGTGATTCTCTAGATGCTGTGCATAGATAGCTGACGCCAAGCTTCCTCAAATGCTAATGAGTGTCAAATGCCTGAAGGGCAGAATAAAAGCTTAATCAGCAACTGGCTATGTGACTTTTAAAATAACTTAAAAAAACCTCTATCCTGCAGCTACAACCCCCTCCTCACTGGACGTCATCCTCAAGAGCACAATAAAAGCTGTGCAGTTTCTTGAGGCCGCGCTCTTGGTCCCTGAGACCTTGAGATCCCTGGTTCCCACCTTTACTTAAGATAAATGTCTCTGTGTCTTGTTTTATGTTAACTTTTTTCCTTAAGTTTCACGGCACCCGTTCTTCAGCCCCATCCTGCTGAGCTGGTCTCGGCACTTAGCTTCCATGAGCCTCAGGTTCCCATCTGAAAAGGGGGTCGTGGGACCTCCCCTGGAGAAGAGGTGAGGGTTCAAGGAGGTAACGCTGGGCAAAGCGCCCTGTAGGCATTTGAGACCCTGATTGACTACAGAGGGACAGAGAGAAGGACATGTCCAACTCCCCCCCAGGCAGTGACACCCGCCACAAACCAAGAGTCACGGGCAGGGAGGGGAGGGGAAGAAAAAGGAGGTCTTGAGTTCCCGTTGTGGCTCAGCAGCTTAAGAACACAACTAGCATCCATGAGGACGCCGGTTTGATCCCTGGCCTCGCTCAGTGGGTTAAGGATCGGCGTTGCCGTGAGCTGTGGTGTAGGTTGCAGACACAGCTTGGATCCTGCATTGCTGTGGCTGCGGTGGAGGCTGGCAGCTGCAGCTCTGATTCAACCCCTAGCTTGGGAACCTCCTAAAAAGACAAAAAAAGAGGGGGTCTTCATTCTCGTCTGTCTGGGAAGCTCCGATTCATCTTTAAGAACCCCGAGCATCTGTCTCTGGATCTTGTCTCAGTGCATCAGGTGCACCCGAGGCTCTTGCCCGGCCTTACTGTGCATTTATGTTGACCCCACAGCCTGGAAGTTTCTGAACACAGGACTTCCCCAGGCCTTGGCTGCCACTGCCCTCCCCACAGAGGGCTCCAGCCCGCCTCGCCTCAAAGCTCCCTCCATGGCCCTTCCTTCCCACCCGACCTGCACTCCTGGTTGAAATTCTGTCCCCACGCTGACATCCCCCAGAACGTTCTCTCCCTGAAGTGCACACTGGACCACCAGCTGCCTCCAGGGATGGCCAGAGCCCCCTCGAGGCTATCCACCACCAAGCCCCGGTCCCTCCACTGTCCCCACCCTTCCTGGTACAAAGACCACAAAGGACACCGTTTTCTCCCCATCTGTTGTCTGCACACCCACATGCAGCCTGGCCAGAATCCAAAGCAATCTGGAGCTTCTCACCACATCCATCCTCGGCCACCACCCTGCTCTAAACACCACCGCCCAGCTTCCTGCTCTCCCTCTGTCTCCCGAGCCCCCCTCCCCGCCCTGGTCTGTCTCCACAGGCAGCAGAGGGATCCCTTGGAAACGAAGTTGGATCACATCATGGCTCTGCGCAAAACCCACCGGGGCACGCAAGCCCCCCCCCATCACCTCTCTGACCTCGGGCTCTTCCTTCCCATGTGCTCGCTCTGCTCCAGCCAGCCGCTCATCATCCCTAGAGTGTACTAACCGTGTTCCTGCCTCAGGGCCTTTGCACCTGCTATTCCCTCCTCTGGAAACACCCTTCCAGCAGAGGGCTCATCCTCTTGCTCCCCTGGCTTCAGGACCCCCATGTTCTCTGCAGCAGTCCCTGGTTTATTGGTCACACTCTTGGAAGCTTGTGATTATTTTATCTGTGTATTCACTGCATTTCTGGCCGTCTTTCCTGCTGGAAGGGATGCCCCTGGAGGCAAGACCTATTCGTCTTTGTTCCCCCCAGATTTTCCAGTGGGGTGTATGCGACCCAGCACATCGCAGGACCTCAATACATTTTAAAAATACAAATAAAATAAAATAAAATAAAAGCATGGGGTTAGAGGCCACAGCCAGACCGGAGATGTGAATCATGCCCTACAGACGTCCAAGACCAGTCAGCTGGAAGGAGAAAGGTGAGCTTTGGAATGGGGCTGAGAGGTGGGCAGAGAGAGGAGGTCCCCTGTGTGGTGGGGCCCGAGGGAGGAGGCAGGAGGAGGTCTTGTGCATCCCCGAGACCTGGAGGAAGGGAGGCACGGGTCTGGGGACAGTCCAAACCTGGGATTGGAGCCACCGGGTCAGGGGATCCTGCCCACCTGCCCTGGAGGGGGGGTGGGGCGGCCCCTGGGCGCTGCGGGGCGGAAGGGGGCCACAGGGGCTGGGAGAAGGAGCAGAGCCTGTGCACGTCACAGCCCTGGGCTGCTTCTCATAGGAAATCGGCACAGATGAGGCCGCACAGAGAGGGCCCTCGATGGCCTGTGAGTCTCGGAGGAGGCACCGAGTGACAGGGGCAGAGGCAGCCCCAGGGGAGCCTGGGCGGGCGAAGGGCTGATGAACACACACACACCGCGTGAGAGGCTCTGCGGGCAGCGGAGGAAGTGGAGTGGAGAAAAGGGAAGCGCTGGCAGAGGGCCCTGCTCTTTCTTTCAGACAGGTGGCCACGTGGGGAGCCCAGCCCCACCGCCTTCCCAGTGAGTCAGGTTCCCTGTGTTCCGGTCATGTGAGACCCTTGAGGGTCAGGCCGTGGCGCCTCCCTCCCCCAGAGCCCAGGGTCTAGCCAGGCACAGAGCCCCCGCCCTGAAAGGAGATGAACGGTGCCTGACTTCGTTCCCGGCCACAGAGAGCGAGGCGCTCGTGTTCACTCCTCCAGGCGCATGTGTGTGGACACCTTGCAGCCTCATTGATGCACTGGTCTGAACACTCCCGCTGGTCTCTCTCCTGCATGCTGACTGCCTCCTGCCCTCTGCTGGCTGGGTGAGGGAGGGTGTGGATCTGGGCACCAATTCGAGGTTGGCTGCTTGTTACTCTACCGCCACAGATGGGCCATTTAACTCAATTTTCTCCAAATAAAATGAGATAGAGTGAACACAGCCCCATCCCACGGGGCAGCCGGGAGACTTAGAAGAGGAACAGGGAGCCAAAGACTTGGGTCAACACAGCTCCTGCTGAGGGCTGGCTCACTCAACACCCGTCCCCACCGCTTTCTCCTGTGCTGTCCTCAACCACAGAGGCTGTACAATTACTCATTTTCCCAGCCTGGTCATGGACCCATTCTAGCCAATACATTTTAAGAAGTCTTCTGAGTATTCTGGGAACGCTTTGGGGCTTCTGATAAGACATGCAACAGATCCAACCCACATAGCCTCCCACGTTTCCTTTTATTTTCTGCCTGGAATGTAGGCATAGTTCCTGGAGGTGGGGCAGCCATTTTGCCCTCATGAGGTATCACACATGAAGGTAGAAAACCAACATGCAATAATGGTGAACTAGATCACAGAAGTAGTTGTTGGGACCCTGAGCAGTTCTTGCAGCCACTCACTATTCCTGGATTCTCTTTCAAGCTTCTCGTAAAGGAAGAAAAGACCCTCTCTATTCACTACTGCAAGCTAACTAAATACTATCCTGTTATACACAACTTCTAGTGCATAAAGCTAAAAAAAAAAGTTAGTTATTAACAGTGGTTTTATGTAACTATTATTATTTTAGAATCAATAGGCCAGCTGGGCCAGAAGCCAAGCACCCAGGCTTGGGCCCTGTCTTCCAGAGCAGTGATGCCCTGATGTTACTGGGTTCTCAGTGCTTTGGGGATGTGAAGTCTGGACCCCCTCCCCACAAAATGCCCACAGTAAACACTGCACCTAGGAGTTCCCACTGTGGCTCAGTGGTAACAAATCCAACTAGTAACCACGAGGATGTGGGTTTGATCCCTGGCCTCACTCAGTGGGTTAAGGATTCAACGTTGCTGTGGTTGTGGTGTAGGCTGGCAGCTGCAGCACTGATTCGACCCTGGGCCTGGGAATTTCCACATAATGTGGATGCAGCCCTAAAAAGCAAAACAAACAAACAAAACCCCCAAACCAAAAAACAAACAAAAAAACCCACCAAAAAACCCAGGGCACCTAGTTTCAGGGTCCATGGGCCTTTGCTGACTCTAGGAATATGAAAGGCTGAGGGGCCTGAGGCGGTTGGAAAGTCACGTTCCTGGGCAGACTGCAGGCACTGGAATGGTCCATCCCGCAGGCCTGCCCCAGAGTCTCTGGCCCCTCCAATCCCGAGGGTCAGAGGAAGGGTCAGTCCCTCCCAGGGGTGGGGGGTGTGCAGTGGGAGCAGGAGGCCTACCTGGGGCAGAACTGGAGGGGGTGGCCAGATCTCCAGGAAATACAGGTCGCTAACAAAGGGGCCCTTCTCAAATCCATCTGTCCTGAGCTGGCGGGGGTGGGGAAACCAGAACTGTGCATGACAGCCTTGTGGACATGTGGCCGCCAGGAGCACAGGTGCCACAGGTCAGACTCTGAGCACCCATGCCCCTCCCCACCAGTTCTGTGTCCCTTCCTGGGGGCCTCTCTGCCTTGGCAGGGCGGGAAGGCGGGGAAGGGTGCTGTGGGGCTCCCACTTGGGCTCCAAATCTGTCACTGCCAGGCAGCTCCCATGTCCTAACCCTCTCAGCACCCCAGCTTCCCTTTCTGCCAAGTGGGGCCCATGGCACCTCCTTTGCAGAAGCAGTAAGGAATGGGGTGACAAATGCATGTGACATCCTGTGTGCACCTACGACTTGGTGACACTGTGAGGGTTTGGCTGGGGCTTCTTGTGGGGTGCTTCCCCACTCACCTCTAAAACACAACCAAATCCTGCTCATCCCGTAAGGTCCAGCACTAATCTCACCTCCTCCAAGAAGCCTCCCAGATTGCTCCAGCTGGAGATATAACTGGAACAGTTGTTTTTTTTTGTTTGTTTGTTTTGTTTTTTGTTTTCCCGGCTGTGCCTGCAGCATGCCAAAGTTCCTGGGCCAGGGATCGAACCCAAGCCACAGCAGTAACCTGAGCCACAGAGGTGATAATGCTAAGTCCTTAACCCCTGGGCCACCAGGGAACTCCCAGAGCAGTTTTAAAGCAGCTTTAAATCAGTCCCATATTTCTTCCAAGTCCCTGCCATATTTTAACACCACATGAATTTTGTTTTCCACTCCCTAATAGACGGATGGATCATAACAGAAAAATAAATAACTTGCTAGGACGGTGCCCCGTGCCTCGTCCCACATGCCTGTGCCAGGATTTGGAAACGTCCCATGCTCCCGTGTCACCGCTGCCTCTCAACCTAAGGCTTCTTCCCCGGGAGAGGGCACTGCTTAGCCTGCTTTCACCATAGGGCTGCAGACACTGGCTCCAGAGCACCTCCACCCTCAAACCCAGCCCAGGGCGATGCTCATCTTTGTCCCCTGGGCCCTGGACGGCAGGCCTGGCCACAGCCCTGCCTTGGGGCAGAGGCTAGCAAGAGAGGACACACAGCTCCCTGCAAGGCGGGGGCTGCCTCCGTCCCCAGCCTCAGTGTCTTCACGGCAAAATGGGCCAACGGAAGCCCCCCTGTAGGTGGGAAAGGTTGTCCCCCCTAGAAAGGGAAGGGCGGCTGGGGGACTCCCACCCTTAGAGGGGCTCCGAGATGCCCCAGGCCGCGGCACCCACCTGGTAGGTCTCTATGGGTCGCGCCTCCATGTTCAGGTCCCAGACCTTGACCGTGAGGTAATCTCGGGTGAGCATGTACCGGCCGCTGTGGCTGAACTTCACGTCCGACACGGAGGAAATGATTTCCGAGAAGAAGGAGCGGTTACTGGGGTCCTCGGGCTCTTCAAATACTGCGGAGACAGAAAGAGCCACTGTCACTGAGCCGCTCCTGCCACGGGGTGCAAACGACAGATGAGTCTGTTTCCACCCTGTGCTCGTAGGATGGGTCATTCATTCATTCATCAAACTCACAACTAAATATGGATTGGGCACCGGCTCCAAGTGGGTCCTGCCAAGAGAGAAGCAGCAGCTCCTGGATCAGTGTTTATTAAGCAATTACTCTGCGCCGGATTCTGTGCTGAGCCTTTCCCGTGCAGGACTTCACCTAATCCCCCAATAAAAATGTCAGGTTGGTGCCACCATTATTCCCATTATATAGCCAAGATAACTGAGGCCTGGATGGCTAAGAGCCACGCCCACGCCCGAGGTCTCAGGTAGGGGTTTGAACCCAGAGCTGCACTCAAAATACTGCTCTCCACTGCCTCCTGCTGGTGACTCAACGCCAGCACTGTGAGGTGTTCGTGGGTCCTCGAAGGTGCTTCACGTCCTGGACTAGGCTGGGCACTGCCTGTGGCTCTAACTGGCTCTGGGCCTCTGCTCCTGGTGTACCGGGCACACGTGAGCCCTACTCGTGGGTATGTTCTTTTTGGCTGCCACGGGGGTTGTAGCAAAATCAAATCTCGTCATCACAGATGCAGCTTGAGTCCTGTGTGCCACCTGCCACTCACCTCCTATTATTTCAGACCAGCTGCTCCACATGGGATGTTGCTCTCCTGGCCCCTGAAGGCAACAGCTTGCCGCCCCTACCAGAGACCCATTTGGGACAGAGTGGGCAGCATGGCTGCCCAAGGAGTGTCCCCTCCCTGCCGTCCCCAGTAGCCCCATAGAAGTTCCCATGTGGAAGACAGGCCCTTCTAAGCTCATGCCTGTTGCTGGCTGTCCCAACAGTTGGTCCATTAACACCCTTACTGGCCAAGCAGATCTTACAGGGGCTCTGAAGCTGGGGCAGGATGGAAATTAGTCCCTGCTGACCAATTAGGACCTGGGCCACGGATAGGCCTGGGGCTCAGGGAAGAGGATGGGGTGGTGGGTTGGTAGCCATCCACAGCCAATCTGCAAGGACATAAAATCTGACCACCTGCAGATCCTGTTGCGACACAGCGAAAACGAATCGGACTAGTATCCATGAGGATGTGGCCAAGAAAGAAAGAAAGGAAAACGAATTAAAGCTGACCTGATCAGAGCAGCCACAAAGCCTTCAGAAACGTCCCTGCTGTAAGGCTGTAAGGCTCCCATTTCCTTACCAGTCCGCGGGCTGCATCAAGGCAGGCGCCCCCTCTCGGCACAAAGCCTGCGGCCACCCCTCGCTCTCAAGCCAGCCTCCCGTGCTGATGCAAGCCCTGTCCGTCTCCACTCGCCTCAACCACCCCTCACCTGGCTTAAAGTGCCAACCCCCCATCTGGTCCCCGCTCCCACTTCCGCCTCACCAATAATTCTCCAGCCAGGGGGATCCCCTTAAAAACAGGCCAGGGGAGTTCCCGTCGTGGCGCAGTGGTTAACGAATCCGACTAGGAACCATGAGGTTGCGGGTTCCATCCCTGGCCTTGCTCAGTGGGTTGATGATCCGGCGCTGCCGTGAGCTGTGGTGTAGGTTGCAGACGCGGCTTGGATCCTGAGTTGCTATGGCTCTGGCGTAGGCTGGTGGCTGCAGCTCCGATTAGACCCCTAGCCTAGGAACCTCCATATGCCGCGGGAGCAGCCCAAGAAATAGCAAAAAGACAAAAAAAAAAAAATAGGCCAGGAATTCCCGATGTGCCTCAGCAGAAACGAACCCGACTAGTATCCATGAGGTTCGAGCCCTGGCCTCGCTCAGTGGGTTAAGGATCCGGTATTGCTGTGCACTGCGGTGTAGCTCACAGATGCGTCTCAGATCTCATGTTGCTGTGGCTGTGGTGTAGGCCGGCAGCTGCAGCTCCAATGTGACCCCTAGCCTGAGAGCTTCCGTATGCCACAGGGAGGCCCTAAAAAGCAAAAAAGAAAAAGTCAGGCCAAAGCCCCCTGTGGCTCCCGTCCTTTCAGAGTAAACCCAGGGCCCCCATCATGGTCTGCAAAGCCCACTTGACGTGAACCCCACTCTCTCCACGAACCTCTGACTTCGCCTCCACCTTCCCCGACTCTGCTCCTGCCCCAGAGTCTCAGGATCCAGCTGCAGGGCTGTCCCTCTGCTGGGAGCTTTACCCTGGCTCTGCCCACAGACCCATGGAGCCCCCCGCCCCTGGCAGAGGGGGGCTGGGGCTGGTCTTTCTACCCCAGACCCATTACCAGCTTGAGTCCTGGGAGTCCACTTCACCCAGTCCCTTTAAACGAACCTGGCTCACCCCTAATTCCCATAAGAGTTCTTTGTTCTCAGCGCCTCTGTGAAGTTTAAGTGAGAAAGAGCACAGGCAGATGGGCGTGAGGCTGCTGGAGACTCTATCCTGGCTCTACGGAGCTGCGTGACCCCGGGGAAACGTCTTCACCTCTCTGTGCAATAAACAATCATGGCCCCCAAAGACGGCCACATCCGAATCC
This sequence comes from Phacochoerus africanus, assembly GCF_016906955.1. Taxonomy (NCBI): domain Eukaryota; kingdom Metazoa; phylum Chordata; class Mammalia; order Artiodactyla; family Suidae; genus Phacochoerus; species Phacochoerus africanus. Next base: position 4,298,611 of record NC_062553.1, on the reverse strand, counting down.
CTGGAACCTGTGCATGTGTTACCTCACGTGACAGAAGACTTTGCAGTTGGAAGTTAAGGGTCTTGAGCTGCAGAGATTGTCCTGGATTCTCCAGGTGGCCACTGCGACCGTAAGAGGACGGTCAAAGGCAGAAGAAGAGACGGCATGATGGAAGCAGGGGTTGGGGGGATGCGTTTTGAAGCGGGAAGGGGCCACGAGCCGAGGACGGTGGGTGACCTCTGGAAGTTGGGAAAGACGAGGAAACAGATTTTCCCCGAAGCCTCCGGAAGGAACACAGCCCTGGCAGCACCTGAACGTTAGACCTCCTCTGACCGCTAGAGTGGTGAAAGAAAAGATTTGTGTTGTGTTAAGCCGCTGAGTGTGGCAGTTTGTTACAACAGCCACAGGAAACGGACACGCTCAGTTTCCTCATCAGCGAAACGAATATTCGAGTGTCTCCATCACAGGGCAGCCCCCAGGATTTAGTGAGGTGTCAGCTTGGAGCAGCAAGCCCTCAACCAGTGCCAACTGCGGTTACTGCTTCACCTGGCAGGCACCGGAGCTGGCACCTAGAAGGGACCGCACAAGGGGAACGATGGTCACTGCCGCCTATGGCACAAAATCTCTGGGCTCTGGCACAGCCCTTCCCTTCGGCCTCACTCTGAGGGTGAAGGATTCGCTACAAGCTGCGGCGCAGGTCCTGGATGCAGCCAACTCGGAGCTGTTGGAAGCAGAGATGACTGTCTATTTTGAGGCTTTAAGCCCCGTCGTTTCCATGGTTACCCTGTCATCATGACTGGCAGACAAAGGACCCAGATTTCTGCAGCTTTGGAGAAAGACGGGAAGCGGTGGGCTGGGCAGCAGCAGAGCCTGCTCCCCACTCTGCTCCCCATGCAGAGGGCCCTGCGGGAGGACAGCGGCTCTCGGAGCCTCGGTTTCCTCGTCTGTCCAACGGCAGACGTCAGCACGTGGTCCACTGCCATCCGGGACGCCTTAGGCGAACAGAAAATCACTGTCTGTGCTACTGGGAAAAGGATGCCGTGAGCGCTCCCTTCCGGGGCTGTCATTAGCAGCCACCCCCCCGAAGTCCTGAGTAGTACCTGGGTCCACGGACAGGCGGGAGATGTAGAGAAAGGAGCCTACCCTCCAAGCCTCCTAAAAAAATCTAGCTTGAGGAACGACCATTTGTTTCGATTAAAAACAACCACCACCTCATTGGCAATTGTCTGCTGGCTTCCTTTCTCTTGAGAACTAAGAGCAAACACAATCTGGAGAAAGCTCACGGCAGGCAGATATTTCCTCTACTCACGACTCAGGGCAAATTAAACGAGGAAAGGAAAACAGAAGTGCAAAGTATTGTGCAAAGGCTAGTGAACAATCTTGTCACTGGCATTAAATGAGAAAGTTTTGGTGCAGGCTACTGAGTTTGTGAATGCAACAAAATTGTAGCGAATTTAAAATATAGTTTAGGGGGAGTTCCCATTGTGGCTCAGTGGGTTAGAAATCCTAGTATCCATGAGGAGGCAGGTTCGATCCCAAGTCTTGCTCAGAGGATTCAGGATCTGACATTGCGGTAAACCGTGGCGTAGGTCACAGATGTGGCTCAAATCTGGCATGGCTGTGGTGTAGGTCAGCAGCCGAGGCTCCAATTCGACCCCTAGCCTGGGAACTTCCATGTGGTGCAGGTACGGCCCTAAAAGGCAAAAAAAAAAAAAAAAAAACAAACAAAAAAACAAAATTAACTCCCATAGAAAACCTGTATAAACTCAAAAAAAGATTTACACTAAGACTTCAAGGAGCAGATATACTAACTGTTCCAGGAAAAGCAAGAGAAAGCAGCCCAGCTCATTTTACAAAAGAACAATCATCTTAAGAAAATCGGGCAAGGAGAGTGTAGGCAAAGAAAATTAAAGGCTATCTTCATCTATGAATATTTATGCCAAAAGCCTAACTTTTGCATTTACGCAAACATGTCCTTAGCGAGGAAATTTCCTGCCCCCAGTGTCTCCAGGCATCAAAAAGGCCCAGGGAGATCAGAAGGTGAGATGTCCCTCTCTTCATTCCTTGGTCCTGCCACAGCCTTCTGGAACCTTCATTCTGGCTGGGCAGAGGCGACATCCTCCGCAGCCCTCAAGCTAATGCTCCTGCAGCTCCAGGAGAGGGGGCGTGAAATCAGCGGAGTTGAGTCATGGAAACAAAGTTACAGCTCTCACAGCTCTTGCCTCTGAGATTGTGGGCTGATGCACATTCAGTTCTATGCCACCAGGGGTGTGACAGTGACGTGCCTGGAAGCTACGCGAGTGTGTCTGGGCTCAGGCAATGTACAGGTGATGGCTGCCCTGGTGGGTGGCTGCTTGTTCAGACCCCTGGGAACCAGCAGACTCAGTTACAGAAGACAAGACAGGCTGGGACGCCCACCTCCAGCCCACGAAGGATGTCATTCCAACAGCGTGAGGGGACCCAAAAGCATCTCTGTTCTCCCTAAATTGCATCCTTCCTGCACACACACTCAGGGACAATTTCTGGGTGTATTTCTTTCCGTGCTTTTCGGTTTCCGGCTTTTTCTCCCCACGGAATCTTCTAACCTAACCATTTCCGCATGTCATTAAAAACCTCCTAAGTCAGTATTTTAAACACCTGAACAATATCCCATTATACAGATGTCATCCTCCAGCCACACTGGTGCCCTCCCATCTTGGAGCCTTCGCCCCTACAGTGTCCCCCCTCTAGAAGAATCTTCCCCCAGAGATCTGCCTGGTGCGCCCCCTCAGCACATCAGAGACTGTTCCGCTGTGACCTCCTCAGTGACATGACCCTCCCTGTACGCTGCCCTTTTAGGTGGCTGTTTATATCACCCACCACCTCTTGCCATCACGTCGCTTAGGTAGGAGTTTATTGTTTATTGTCTGTTCCTGCTACATCTCTGTGCCAGGGACAGCGCCCGGAGCACAGCAAGTGCAGAGAGCCTGCCTGGGTAGTTGTGTGTGACACAGAGAGTCCCCTGGTGACCCTGGCTCTGCCCAGAGAGGGAGCTTGGCCATCAGTGCACAGGGAGGGGGAGTTCCCAGGCCCGTGCATTGGGGCTCTGCTGGAGGATCCCTGGGGCGCATGGATGGGTGATGGGTGACAGAGGGCCCAGCAAGTGCAAACCCAGACAGCAGACCTCCTGCTCAGCGGGAAGTGCAGAAGGCCTGGGGAGGGTCTGCAGAGTGTGGTCAAACCGGGAGAAGGGGAGCAGAGTGAGAATGGGGACAGAACTTGGCCAAGGAGGGAGAAGGAGCTGGTGTGGTGGCTGCAGAGGGTCCTGAGCCTGAGTCCCTGGGGGCTGGTGTAGCACTGTCCTCTCTGTCCAGGGAAACCAGGCTCCCAGGGGAAGAGAGGGACCCCGTCCCCCCCAATAGCCCCCGCCCTCCTTCCCTGAGATTCTGATAAAGCCCCCCAGGGGCCAACTAGTCACTACTCATTTGCTCACTCATTCATTCGACACGTGCGTATTTCTAGACACTGCTGCAGGCCCTGGGTAGATACGGAGAGGAACCAAAGTCCCCACCCTCCTGGCTGGGGCCACGCCTGTCCCCACCCCCAGCTACTCCTGCAAAACCATCCAGGAAGGACGCCACGGCCTGATCCCCTGCCTCCAGGTGCCCCTAGAGAGCCCCGCGTCAGTGGGCATCTGCCAGCACAACCCAGCACCGGGCAGGCCAGCCCTGGAAAGAAGAGCACTGGCCACGGCATCCCGGAGTCCTGGGTTCAAGTCCTGCCTCTGCACTTTTCAGTGTGGCTGATCTCGTGCAGGACGCCCTGGGAGCTGGTGTGACGATGAGACAAGGTAATAGGGGTAGAGAATGTGGCTGAGCATCTGGCTAAGAGGGTCTAGTGTGAGCTGTTTGTGGTGGTTCTTGCCACGTCAGCTTCCTTTGGACCTTGTTCAGGCCTGAATCTCCTTGGCACCTCTGTGGCAACCCACGGCTGGCCCCATGGTGGGTTCCAGCGTGAGGTGACCCCAAGGAGCTCACGGGCTGCTGAGGGAGACAGAGCAGCCACAGAAGGTGCTGCTTGGCTGTGACAGGGAAGCTCTGGGGGCTGTGGGGGCACAGAGGAGGAGCCCGGCCGGATGTGGGGGTCAGGGAAGGCTTCCTGGCAGAGGTGACAGCTGCATGTAGTCCCTCCTTGGCTTCTGGGACCCAGCTCACCCCCTGGCCCTGGTCCCAGCCACCTGACCCCTGGAAGCAGGCAGCTCCTACCAGTGCAGGCACTTGGGATGGGGGGGACAGTGGGGGGGGGGGCGGCAGCTCCAGGTTCCCCAGGGCCCACCCTCCAGTCCATCCAGAACACCCCCAGCCCTGCCCACCCTGCGAGGCTCCCGCATCGCATCAGGCGGCCCCGCCCACGGGCACCCCAGGACCGGCCCTGGCGGGCATGCGCACTTACGCTTGGAGTGCTTGTCGCACAGGGCGGCCGCACGCATGTCGCAGAGGCGCAGGGAGCCCTTGCTGCTGCTGTAGACGAAGAGGTTGCAGTGGTGCGGGTGGAACTCGGACGCCGTGATCACCTCCGTGAGGTCTTCCATGTTGGCCGGCTTGATGTCCACGATGTCTGGACGGCCGGTCAAGGAAGGGACGCGAAGGGAGGGTGCCCTCCACCTCCCCAGCTCGCAGGTCCTTGGGGATCCCGACACCCCTCCCCGCGGCCGGCCGGCCGGCCCACCCACTCTGCGTCTGAGCTGCCCCTCTGTCCCCGGGACTCCCAAGGAACATCCTGGGCCAGCGCCCCCTAGTGCAAACTGGCATGTCCAGCAGTCCGCCGGCCGCCCCATCTGGGTGCCTGTCCACTGGCCCCATAAGGCTGAACCCACTGCCTCCCTCCTCACCTGAACCCTCTGTTCAGCCGTTGCCCATCCGCTGCCCAGCCCCCACAGAGAGCAACTCCCCTCGGCCCCTTCCCTCCCGTTGCCAAACAGAAGGTCAGGAGCGTTTGCTGAGTGTCTACTACGTGCTGGGCTGTGGACACATTTGGTGAACAGCTGCAGGTCCCCCCACCCCTGGGAACTGTGTCTGAGCTCCGCACCCCCGCACCCCCCTCACCTGCTCCTTACTAATGCTGGCAATGTCAAGACTCTGCCTTGGGGAAAAGGTTGGCTGACTTTCTGAGTTTTCAGCTCTGACCTGTGCCTCCTGCTCCCACGCACAGTCACCACGACGGATGAGGATATGGCATCAGGTGTGCCAGTGGCGGGGGGTGGGCAGACTTGGAAGACTGGGGATGCTGGGAGCTCTGCAGGGCTGGGGGGATTGTATCTGCTGCCATGACAAGCGAAACCCGGAGCCTGGGGTGGGCCAGACATCCCCAAAGACAGAGTGGATGGAAAGATGGGGAAATACCTTTAGAATCCTGGGTCAGGATGGACCCAGGGCCACGAGCCCTGGATGGTTCAGTATGGGAAGCAATAAATCCATTTTCTTCTCTTTGGGCTCAAGACTTCCACTGCTTGGAAAGGAAGTATCCCTGACTGACCCGACGGGGCCCCGAGAGGGTAAACTTCAGGGGGAGTCTGTAGCAAAGGGACACGGCTGGATTCCCGTCCAGTCCCTGTCGCCCGCAAGGGCAGATCAGAACTCCTTGGCGTGACATCCAAGGTCTGACATACCCGGGCCTCTTTCTCCCTTTCTGGCTTTGGAGCCTGCTAGTCGCTCTGTCCTAAAGGCACTTACCTCTCGGTCTCTGTCTCCCCAGCCTCCTGGGGACTCTGCACAGCCAGTCACCTCGGGCTGTGTGATCTGGGTGAATGTCCCCCTCCATCCGTTTCCCTGCCTCAGTCTCCTCCCCTGGGAAATGGGCTGGAGGTTCTAATCTCATCAGTTTGCTGTGAAGATGAGACGAGGCAAAGCCCTTGCAACTGCCTGACATGTGGCCGAGCTCAAGAATGTCAGCTGCTCTCATGATTTTTTTATTTTCTGGAAAATACCCTTGCTGACCGCCCTCCTGCCTCCACCTGCCCCAGGCTGCTTCCTCTCTCGAGAAGAAAGCAGCCTTTGCTGACCTTTATCAACACGAGAGTTTATAAAACCTCAGAAACGATGGTTGAATCTGTGCAATCAGAGGCACCGAGGAGGGGGTCTGTGCAAACGCTCAAATCCTGCTTGCAAGAAGCACTTCGCTAACCAGAAACTTAGAATCCCATCAAAATAGAAAGAGGGAAAAGAGGAGCTAGGCACCTGAATTGGGTTCCCAGGAAACTGTGGTTTTCTGATGCCGTAAGAAGCAGAGATTACATCGTGGGAAAATGAGACTAAAGTTAGAGAGAGAAAGAGCCCAGACTTCTGGGATGCGGATTCCATCAAAATCAGCCTGCAGCCCATCTCCCCCCAACGCCGGTCTGAGTTCCCGATGACAGCCTTCCATGGGGGCTCTGCCTGCTGGGAACAGCTTTAGTTTCCTACTGAAACTTAAGATGGCATCTGGAGGAAAAGTGCCATCGCTTATGGAATGTCACGCACTCAGGACAGCATCTGTCAGATGTTCTGCAAACAAGGACTAGATTCTCCCACAGGACCCAGGGCACAAAAGCCAAAGAGGCCCTGGGGGACGGACGTGCCAGGCCTCAGGACATGCAGGTCGGCTTCAAGTCTCGATTGTGGCACTTGTCAGGGACACGTGTTTTCACCCTGTGTCAGAGGGTTATACCCTCCCAGGGGGCAGGACTGAAGGGTGGAGAGAAGGTGCCTTGTGGTTCTCTGAGCATCCCAGGGAGACTGGTCCCCGCCCAAGGAGACTCAGGCCATCACGACTCGTACATAGTTTTTGCCAATGAATGGATGGCAGAAGTGACAAGTGACACATGTCACTTGGAGGCTGAAGCTTGGGAGCCAGCATGGGCTGTGCCGTGAGCCTCAGGTGACACAGCACAAGTGGGCTGTGGTCGGCCTCGGAGACCTGATCGTTACTTCAAGACCACCTGACCCTCCTGACTGAGTCAGTGTCCAAATTCTCTTTCCTTTCCGGCTTCAGAATGTTCTAGAACCCGGCTCACTGGAGAAGGGTCAGAGGTAGGAAATCTGAGTTCTGGGGTTCATGGAGGTTTATGAACCGGCTTTCTAACCAGTGGCAGAGAGAGGGCTGTGTGGCAGCCAGAAGCCTCCTCTCCCAGGCCCCCAGACCCTGGTCCCAGCCTCACACAGGCCAAGGCCAAGCACATGGGTGTGGCATTTTGCCTGGTCACAAAGCACGTGCTTCCTGCTTCCTGTGAAGCACATCATACGACCGCTCCTGGCGGCCTCATGACAACCACATTCAGCCCCGGCCTGCCTTCTGCAAGCACGGGTCGGAACTCTGAACAAGGCCGTGATGGCCTGAGGCCACACAGCTCAATCACGTCTGCAGGCTCTGCTGCGAGCACGCCCAGACCAGGGCCCCTCAGAGCCAGCCAAGGGGGGACCCGTGTGGACCGGGGACCCTGTTTGTGGGCCGAGGAGACAGAGTCTCCAATGCCTGGGTCCCAACCACAGCCCCAGATCGACTGCGGTCCTTACAGCCCACGTGTCCCTCGGGGAGTCTCTCTTTGCTGTTTCCATCAAAAGACTGGATACAGGGGGGGATGGGGAAAGCGGTTGTGACACAGCTTCATCTCCACGAGGTGCTGGAGCAGGAAGGCTGGTCCACAGTGATGGCCCGTGTGTGCGCCTGAGTCCCTGGACCCACAGCCACAGCCCGCACCTCAGGACAGCACACGTCTTTCAGGGCGTAGCCATCCAGCTGGGTCTACGGTGACCTGGTCCCCGGACCTCCCACTCTCCTCGTCACAGGACAAGGTCTCTTGGTGGATGCCCAACGGGCACGTGAGGGGCAAATGATGCAGCGAGGCTGTCCCTGCTGAATCTCTGTGGTCACATCACAGAGCAGGGGCCTGGAGACGGACTCGTGACAAGGGAAGCAGGTGGGGAGAAGCCTCCGTGGAGCAGTAATTACGTCCTAAAGAGACACCACAAACACCCCTCCGGGACTCTCGCACCACGTGGCCACGCGCTTGTGGACTTTGAGACACTTGGTCCAGAGTGACCACATGTGGTGGCCTCGACTTTGGCACAACAAGAGCTGGGTTGGAAGTCAGGGGCCTTGGGACTGGTGTTTGGCCTTACTTCTCTCTGGGACGTCCAGTTTCACATGCAAACATCATCCCCCACCCCCCCCAAAAAAGGCAGTTCCCACTGTGGTGCGGCGGAAACGAATTTGACTAGTATCCATGAGGTTGCGGGTTTGATCCCTGGCCTCGCTCCGTGGGTTAAGGATCCGGTGTTGCCATGAGCAGTGGTGTAGGTCACAGACGCGGCTCGGATCTGGCGTTGCTGTGGCTCTGGGGTAGGCCGAGCAGCTGCAGCTCCAATTCAACCCCTCGCCTGGGAACTTCCGTATGCCACGAGTGTGGCTCAGAAAAGCAAAAAACAAACAACAAAACAAAACAAAAATCCATCTGTAAACCTCCATTTCCTCCATTTGCAAAACAAGGGGTCGAGAAGGACCCTGGAGCGCCCCTTCATTTCGAGAATTAACCCCCCCTCGGGGCCCTCTCCCATCCGCATTTCAGAATCGGGATCATGAGTCCCACTTGCAGGCGGCATTTTCCAAAGGTCACGGCAGGCCCACCCTCCCCTGGGAACAGGCATAATTAGACTCATTTACGAGCCCCCCTCCCCCTGGCAAAGCTGGTTGAATTATTCATGTTCTATTTTTCCATCTAATTGTACGCCAAGCGTCTGAGGGCTTTTGTTTAACTTTCAATCACACTGTGGCAGCTAAGAATGATCTTTCCTGCAAGGAAAGTTTGTCAGACGCAGGTAGGTGGAGAGAGGGGGCCTGTCCTGCAGAGAGGGTGGAGCGGGCAGGCCAGTGAGTGCCTGTCCCCACGCCCTGGCTGAGCACGAGCTATTTTTCTGCAGTGCAGGGGGTTGGGGAGTGGGGGGTAAATGGTTTCCCTTCCGCCCCAATACATGTCCACATCCGAACCCCCAGAGAACTGCGAACGTGGCCTTATTTGGATAAAGGGTCTCTCTAGATACCATCAAGTTAAGAATCTCAGGATGCCGTCATGCTGGGTTACCGGAGTGGGCCCTAAATCTGTGGACTAGTGTCCTTGGAGGTGACAAAGAAGGGGGAACAGAGACACCGAGAGGAGAAGGCCATGTGGTATCAGAGGCAGAGGCCAGGAAGATGCCTGGGGCTGCAGGAGCTGCCAGGGGCAAGGGGGTTCCAGAAGCCTCCAGAGGAATGCAACCCTAATGGCACCGTAAGTGCAAACTTCAGCCTCCGGAACCGTGAGAGAATAGCTTTCTGTTGGTCTAATCATGCGGATTCTGGAAGGGTGTCTTGGCATCTATAGGAAACTAGACACCCGGGCTGCTTCCTGGCTGCTGGGGAACAGCCATCCATGGGTGGAAGGCTGGTACCACGGGCATCTTCCTCTACTTCCATTCCATGCCGCTTCTTCCTGCCATCCCTGCTTTAGCAGCCACGGCCTTGAAATGCAGAGCCCCTCTGCTTCCTGGGCTCCTCCACCTGGAGGTCCGTCCCTCAGCCCAGGCTGCCTCTGCCTCCGTGGGGCTCCCTGCCTCCCATCGTGCCCCCCAACCTCAGCCAGAGCGAACTCCCTAAACTAGGGTTGGGTTCCCGCCCCTCGCCCTGCTCTGCGGCCCCCCTACTCTGCCCAAGAGAAGGACTTGACAGGCACGTGAGGCCCATCATGAGGGCCCGGTCCTGCCTTCCTTTCCCCAGTCTCAGCTTGGGCCCTTTCTCCCGTCAGCTGGACCCAACAGTTGGAAGTTTCTGGAATATTCTACGGAGGTCATAGTCTCTGCTTGAACACCACGGCAGGCCCTACCATCTGCTCATCCTTACAGACCTCACCTCCTCTGGGTCACCACGCTGTAACTGTGCCCATCTCCCCGCCTCCACCGTCATCCCCAGGGAAGGAACCCCGTCTGATGGACCCCCGTGTCCCCCTGCCCTGCCCCCGCCCATGGCCCCCCAGAGGGTCTGGACTGCGACACGAACACTGCAGGACTGATGCATGAACCCACACTGGATGAGGAGGCAATTCCTAATCCCTCCTCATGAAAAGCTCTTCATTTTAGAAACCAGACATTTGCCCCCTATCCCCACCTAAGGTGTGGGAGGTAGGTGACGCTGCTTTAGGTTTATCTAGAAGGCTCCTCAGAGGGTCTCAAGGCCAGAGAGCAGCAGAGCCAACCTCTGAGCCCAACCTCTAAATCGACGGAGGTTCTTTCTCTCACCGCCTTCTGTGGTCGGTCCCTGCTTAGTGTCCCTTCCAGGGTGTGATGAAAACAATCCTACCACAGGGCCTTTGCACTTCCTGTTCCCTCTGCATGGAGAGCAATTCTGCCAAGCAACTGCAAGGCTCCCTCCTTCATGGACTTCAGATCTCTGTCCCTGCTCCCTCGGCCCACCTCCTCTCCCCCAGATAAGCCTGTTTCTTCCACTTTGCTTCATGTGTGTGTGTATATACACCTTATATTTTTGCAAAGCATCCATCACTGTTTATTATCATCGGCTTATTTGTTGACTGTCCCCCTCTCCAGTGAGGATAGGGACCCGTCTGTGTGCTGCAACTTCAGGGCCTGGAGGAAAGCCTGGCACATAGTAGGTGCTTCGTAAACAGCTGCTGGAGTGCATGAATGAATCAGCCCATCGCCGGGGCAGTGCAGGGAGTTTCAGGCCCATCTCAAGGGGAAGAAGCCCTTAATGCGGCGATGAGCAGCAGGCTCAAGGTGACCCTGGCCACAGGGAGCGGGAGCTCCTTCTAGGAGCAGACTGTCACTGACAAGGTCCATTAAAAGGAGCCAGGGACCCTGAAGCGCGCTGCAGCCTCCCACGTGCAGGAGCACCTGGGCCACCGCGAAGCACGCTGCTCATGGATTTCTGCCAGTTTCATCAGGAAGGGCCAACGTCCCCTCTTAACCTCCTGGGGTCTCAGCTGCACTCTGCTCACAGACCCCTTAGTGCTCATCCTTTCAGGCTGCAAATGCTGTCTGATCTGTTTCACTCATCTGACTGCAGGCAAAATCATTTACACCCCAAACTCCAGTTTATACCCAGACTGGTACCCACGCCACTTGAGATACCCACGGGCTGGCTCTGGTGGATGGCTTCACATCGTGTCTGTTCAATCCTCTCCACCTGTGAGTGAGGTCCCCCCCTCTCCCGCCGTCTGTGGATGAGGAAACGGGCTCAGCAAGGAGGAGCCCCTCGTATACAGCCAGGCAGAGGGGGGGCCCAGCCTGGGGCCGGAACCAAGCTGACTCCCAGTCTGCAGTATGCCCGCTGTGACTCAGGAGGCAAAGCAGAGCAGAGGTGAGGCCCCTGACCCCTAAGAGCCTGGGGCTGCATCCAGGTTCTGCCGCACTAGCTGTGTGTCCTTGTGCAAGTTTCTAAACTTCTCTGTGCCTCGGTTTCCCCAAGTTCAGAACGGCAGTGATACACTCTACCTCCTAGGGTCGTGGTAGGATTAAAGTGTGCATATGATGTGCTGAGGACAGGGCCTGGCACAGAGTAGGTGCTTTGTAAGTGAACTACTAGGACAGCATGTGGCCTAACATCGGCAAGGGCAGACTGGCTGCCTCGTGGTGCCACCCTCGAGCCAGTCACTCAGCTTCTCTGGGCTGGTGGATGTCCTGAGGCTCCAGGAGCTCAAGAGAAAAGGCACAACCGCAGGAGCGTGGGTGAGAGGGCAGGAGGGGCTGCAGCCTCCCTGGCGCACCGTGGCCTGGGAAGATGGTGCTGGTTCTGGCCGCTGTCTGGCTCCGCCCCCTCATCCTTCAGCTGACCGGGAACAAGTGCAAGTGTAATGCTCTAGACCAGGGGTCAGCAGCCCATCTCTATAAATGGCCAGGGAGTTAACGTTTTAGGCTTAGCAGGTCACAAGCTCTCCTGGGCTATTCAACCCTACTTTGGTGGTGCAAAAACAGCCTCAGACGATATGTAAATGCATGGGCGTGGCCGTGTTCCCAGGGAGCTTTATAAACTGGTGGATTCCTGCCCCATCTCTCCCCACTGGGCTCCTCTTTGCTGACCCCAGGTTTAGGGCGGATTGCAGACGTGCTGTTGTAACAGAAGCCTCTCTTCACTGCCCGTGTGTAAAGCGAAGCACAGAAACAGGGCTCTGTCCCATCCGGGAAGGAACGGAGCCTGTGGTTCTTCCTGCCAAGGACTCAGAGCACAATCCAGCAGGGCCTTCTGCAGAGTCATCAGGTTTGCGGAGATTTTTTATAGAAACTCCTTCATCTCCTGCTGCCAAGGGCATCTCCTGATGTCCTGAAACCAGCGGGGTCACAGAAGCACAAGGCACCACCGCCAGCTCCGGGTCTAAAGCTGCAAAGCCGTGTGGGATCCCGCTCGCAGGGCCCCGGGAAGGTCAGAGAGAAGGCGGCTGTGCCTCTGTGGCCCCCACTCCTCTGAGGTGCACATCTGTGAGCCTCAGTCCTCCTTAGCTGTGCCGGGGGCACGGGTCCAAGGGGTTGTCATCCTCTGGGCAAATCTCCACTGACCATATAATAGGAGGCACATGCAATGAATAAATGTCATTGGCTCGTTCCAGCGAGAAATGGGTCTGGAAAGCACCCCGTCAATGCCAAAAACGTACGCAAATACCAACGAATGTCGCGCCGGGCTTCAGTGGCGATGCTATGACAAACCATTGTAAAGACGCAGCTTGGAGATGGGCTCAAACCCTTGGAGAGCTGACGGGGCAGCCCCTGCAGGCCAGGCACCGCCCTGCAGGACCAGACCATCCACCCTCCAATCCCACAAAGGAGGAAAAGGAGGTGAGGGCGGGAGGTGACTGGCCCTGGCCCAGGGGTGGAGGCGGAGCGAGGATGGAATCCAGCCGGTGTCCCTCCTGCCGCCTGCTCTGATCTGGAGCGACTGCATCTCCACACAACATTCCTCTCTCATGGGGTCAGCGCCCCCAAAGGGCCCTGCTGCTGGGGCTCCCTGGACTGGCTATATCCAGGGCAAGCTGGATGCTGAGAGTGGGCGGGGGGTCCGTGAAGAGAAGGACGTGGCTTTGGGCTCCACTGACTGAACCAGATGTCTTGGCGAGAGCACACTCTCGGGAGGGGAAAGCTGTTGCCATGGTGACCAAGCAGGCTCAGAGTAAGGATGGAGGTGGCTCTACCAATGGCCACACCACAAGGGGCCTCCCACACAGGCTCCCCAAGGATGCTGGTCTGGAGGTGCCCAGAAGATCTCCTGCTCTGGGGCATGGCCAGCAAGGCTGTTTTTTTTTTTCAGCAAATTTTCTCCAAAAGATGACCTGGCTGCAAACATGAGCTGTGAGCACTCCAGCCTAACCAGATCCTACAGAAGGTGCCTGGCAACCGTGCCTCTCTAGGAGTTCCCATTGTGGCACAGCAGAAATGAATCCGACGAGGAACCATGAGGTTGAAGGTTCAATCACTGGCCTCACTCAGTGGGCCAAGGATCCAGCGTTGCCGTGAGCAGTGGTGTAGGTCACAGACGCAGCTTGGATCGGGTGTTGCTGGGGCTGTGGTGTAGGCCGGCAGGTGTAGCTCCAATTAGACCCCTAGCCTGGGCGCCTCCATATGCTGCAAGTGCGGCCCTAAAAAGCTAAAAAAAAAAGGAAAAAGAAAAAAAAAACCTTGCCTCTCTATTAGTTCGCTTCAGCCGCCACAGTGAAATGCCACCATTCAGTGGCGTAAACAATAGAAAATTATTTCCTCACAGTTGTGGAGGCGGGAAGTCTAAGATCATGGTGTCAGCAGGGCTGCTTCCTTCTGAGGCCTCTCTCCTTGGCTTGCACGTGGCCATCTTCTCCCCATGTCCCCACGGGTCATCCTTCTGTGTGTCTGTGTCCTAACCCTCTTCTTATCAGGACGCCAGTCATGCTGGATGGGGACCAACCCTGTCGCCCTTCTTTTTCGTTAGTCACTTCTTCAAAGACCCTAACTCCAAACCCAGTCACATTCTGAGGCACTGGGGTTAGGGCTTCAACACACAAATTTGGGGGGAAGCAAAGTGAGCCTATAACAGCCTCTTTCCTGTCTCTGCTCAGAACCTTATTAACTGTGATGGAGAAAGCCCACCAGGAGAGAAGAACCAGATCCCTGGGGACATGTGGGACCGTGGGAGAGGGGCCATCCCTGCAACAAGCCCACTGAAGCCCTGGAGGGTTTTGTCTGTGTGACGAGCAAGTCTGCACAGCTCCACCACAAGCCAGCTTACGGGATTCCCAAACGCTTAGACGAGAAAGCAGTGCCTTCACAAAAACCAGGCCTGGACAGTCCAGCCTCACCAAGTAATAGCTGTGTGACCTCTGGAAAATGTCTCAACTTCTCTGTGCCCTGCTTTTCTCCTCTGTAGAATAGGGGGAATGCCACCTGCTTTGCAGGGCTGCAATGAAGATGTAACGAGATTACAGAAATCAAATGCCCTGGCACATGGCCGGTACTTTTTTTTTTTTTGTATTTTTAGGGCCGCACTCGTGGCATATGGAGGCTCCCAGGCTAGGGGTCGAATGGGAACTGTTGCTGCCAGCCTATGCCAGAGCCACAGCAACACCAGATCCGAGCCGCATCTGCAATGCGGGATCCTGAACCTACTGAGCGAGGCCAGGGATCGAACCCTCTCCTAGTTGGATTCGTTTCCGCTGCGCCAAGACGGGAATTCCCTCATGGCTGGTACTTGAGCCACAAAGTTGGTTAAATCAGAATCAGAGGCTTCCTCCTCCTCTGAAACACACAGGAGATGAGGCTGGTTGCAAAAGGTGTCACGTCTGTCTGACCCTGGAAGGACAGTGAGGCTTTGTGCTGGTTACATGCCTGTGTGTGCATCCAACCCAGAGGTGAAGCCCAAGGTGCGACAGAGCTGCGACGCACCCCCAGGTGGATCCCTTCTTGTGGATCTGAGAAGAAGCAAACCAGACCCTGTCCTGCCCTCTCAGGGCTCCTAGCCCAGCAGTGAAACCAGGTAGCGGCCCCAGGACGGGTGCTCCAGGAGAGACACACAGGCGCATGTGGTGAGATTTATTGCAATGCCCTGAGCTGGCTTGGAAAACCAGCGAAGGGCCCTCTGAGGCAGAGGCATTAAGCCAAGGCTGGACAGTGAGTAGGAGTCATGCAGGCCGAGGGTCAGGCTGGGGGAACTGCTCCCGCTGGGGAGGAAGCCTGAGGCTGAGGGGTTTTGAGAGGACAGGCTGATGGAGCCCCAAGAGGGAAGGAGTGGGGGAGATGATGGGGCTGTGGCTTGGGATCAAGAGGGGTTTCATCAGGAGCCTGTTACACAAGTGCCACACAGTGAGGGTTAGAGGCAGGGCTGAACCCCAGGCTCTAGGGTTTTGCCAGCACAGAGCCTGGCCTATGAAGGGACCTTGGTGGGGGCCCCTCCTTGGCTCCCTGTACAGAGAACAAAGCCAGCCCACAGGTGGCCCGAGGGCTGACGGGGGCTTGGAGCTGCTTCGCCTTCTAGCCTCGTTTTGGCACCTGCTCCGAACATGGGAATTAGAAATTTGTTCCAGACCGAGGTCTGGTATGATGCCAGCTTCCACCATGAGACATCGCTCAGAAGGGAGGGAAATCAATTGAACCATCTTCACGATTCTCCGGGTGCTAAAAATAAAGCAGAGAGGTCCGTCAGCTGAGGCCTCCTGTGCAATCTGTTACCTTTAAGAGGCTTCGCATTCAAGAAAAATCTCCCAGACCTGCCTGACGGTCTCAAAATGTTGGTTTTAAAGGGCCGGAGAGGTTGTTTAAATAGATGTGGCGATGGCTGGGAAGACAAGGGGCTTCAACCATCAAAGGAGAAGCGGAGATTTTCTGAGAACCAGCCTCAAGTGTCTGAGGGCCACCGTCTAGGATGGAAAATGATCCTGGCCAACTGCCGGGCCCCGGGTGTGAATTTCTTCCTTCCTGACCAATAGCCATAGGAGAAGGAATCTGGCCGACTCGTGAAAATTGATGGTAAAAGTGGTAAAGCAACAAATCTGAGCCTAAATCTGCCGGCCTGGAGCCCAGACTGCTCCCCTTCACTGTCTGGGGCCTTGACGCCCCCAGGCTGGAGCCACAAGGACGCATCCATATCCTAAGACCAGATGACAACTGGGAACTTTCTCCCTCCGGAGTCACCACCTGTAGCCGCTCAGAAACACCCGCGCTGTGTGGGGACGCAGAGAGGGCTCAGGCGGGGTTCCTAACCCCAAAGGTTTCACCAGAAGATGAGTGAGGTGGTCATAGCAACAAATGGCAGAAGTCCAGTGTCACCAGGGAGAGGGGGCCCCAGAGGGGCTCCGCCAGCCTAGGAGAGGCACAGAGCGGACGGAGGCTGTGAGTGATGCTTGGGGCGAACAGAAGCCACAAAGGCTGATGCAGAGAAGGGTGTGCGGCAGGCAGAGCACCAGCCCCACCCCCAGGTGGGAAGGAAACCCAGTGGCCGGAAGGTCTGAGAAAGCCTGATGAACAGGACCCAGAGCTGCAGGGCACTGCTGAGGGAGCTAGACCTTCTCCAGGAGCCGATGGGGAGCTGCCGAGGGCTTAACCCAGGGGACTGATGTGGTCAGATCGGAGGTTCTGATGAGCATTTTTTTTTTTTTTTGGTCTTTTTAGGGCCGCACCCACGGCATAGGGAGGTTCCCAGAGGCTAGGGGTCGAATTGGAGCTGCAGCTGCCGGCCTCCACCAGAGCCACAGCAACGCTGGATCCAAGCCACCTCTGCGACCCACACCACTGCTCAGGGTAATGCCGGATCCTTAACCCACGGAGCAAGGCCAGGGTTCGAACCCGTGTCCTCATGGATCCTAGTTAGGTTCGTTACCGCTGAGCCCCAGTGGGCAACGCCCGATGAGCATTCTCACAGCTCTGTGGAGGGCCAGCTAGCTGGGTAAGGTGGGGTTCGGGCAATAGTCCAGGCAGGAAAGGTGCCCCCCGAGCTGGGCCGCTGGTGAGTGTGGGGAGGAGGGCGTGGCTCCAGAGCCCCCGGGGAGGATGGAGAGGGCTTGGCATTCGGTCCGTTTTGTGGCTGAGACAGAGCGAGGAGGCTGGGAGACCCTGGTGTGTGAGCTTGGCAACAGACGAAGGCGCCAGCAGAGGCTCAGGAAGCACCAGGCTCCCCTCCTCTGGCCGGAGCAGCCAGTTCTGGAACCAGGACAGAAAAGGCCCTCTGACGTCAGCGTCACGACCGTCCTTGCTGGTCAAAACCACGCCCTCCCCCCTTCTCTTTTATAAAAAAGCTTTTCCCTTCTCCTAAAACGTCTGCTAAAGATCATTGTCGCCTAAGTAGAAAGTGTTGCAATTGGGACCCAGGAGATGGGACCACAGCAGAAAACTCCCAGTGGCCCTGCGGACGGAACAGTAGCTTCAGGAGAAACCAAGGCCCTGCAGAGTCAGAGTTAAAGGAACGTGAAGCCCCAGGGCCAGAGTCCCCCAGGAGGTACTTGCTCAAAAGGTGTTTCGAAATTCAGAGCAATCCCCCAGCTCCGAGTGGAGTCACAGCCGCCTCGCTGCGTCCTCCCATGTTGGAAATGAAACACCTTTTCTAATCACGCGGCTGCTATCAGACCCACCGTGGCACCTGCAGCCCGCAGTCCCGACACCTTTCCTGCCAAGAGAGGCTGGACGCCACAGGACAGTGCCAGGTCTCTCTGCTCTGGGTCCTGGTGTCTTTGTCACTCTGCTGGCCGAGCAGCAGCAGGCCAGGGGGAGTGTCTCATGCGACATGGTACCCCGGGGAACTGATCTAATCGGGACGTTTCCACAGCCACAGCATATGTCCTGGAGACTCCACGCAGCTTCTCCCGTCGGCCTGATTGGGACTCGGATCCACAGGCAAGGGCTGCTCTGAGCCCGGCCCCAGCATCTCTAGCTTTCTGGAATGTACCCATTCCCCTCTCTCTGAGGCCAGAACGCTAGAACATTTGGATCAAAAATTCACTTTCACAAAATGAGAGGCTACACACAGGCTTCGTACTTAGCAGGATCTGCATTCAGGGAGGTCCCTCTGCGTTCCCAGGGGGACCCCCCACCCCAGTCCACCGATTCGCCTCTCGTCACTAGCCCTCATCACTAGCCCTCACCTCCTCATCGGGCTTCGATTCTGGGACCCACCATTATTTTCACTCCCTTGCGTATCTCATCAGCCCCCACGGCTGCACCTCCACTTTGCAAACCCATCGCTCTGGCTCCTTCTCCGCCCACTGTGCACCTGCAGCCACACAGCAAAACGTGGCGGGAGAAGAACCTGCACTTGCTCGCTGGTCCCACTCATTCCCCACAGCTCTTAACACCTGCTCACAAACTGGATATTTTGTTTATTATAGTAACAGTTTATCATCTTTAAAGTATATGTCCACTCCAGGAGGGCATGGATCTTTGTCTCTTGAATTCGAGCACTGGGTACAGGGCCTGGCACACAGTAGGTGCTCAATAAGCTTACCGGTGAACAGCAGGCTCTCCAATGTGTGGGCAGTGCATAATCTGTATTAGGGGGTGAAGCCAGTAACTGGACAGGCTTTCCCAGCAGGCTCTCCAATGACTGGGCAGGTCTGGGATAGATCAGTCTGCTTTTCTTATTCACAACTAACCTCTTCCAATGTCCTGTGGCCACCTTGTTCCAAAAGACAGTTGCGGTATAGCTCCATATCCATGCAGTCTATGTTTTAACTATTGATCTACCTCACGGTCTCTAGCTCATGACCAGGGCCCACCCTACCCATCTCTATGTCTTCCTGGATCTACTCGCTTCCAGACTCAATGGCTGGAATCCGGTTCACCCACAACACAAAGCCACAGCGCCAGTGAGCTCCCTGCAAGCTGGCCAGGGCTGCTCCCCAGCTGACGATGCATTGATGGCTTCTTAGCCCCTGGGGACACCAGTTAGCAGGAAGGCAGACACACCCTGCAGAACCCAGAGTCAATCACCAAGCAAGGCTTCCAATGACTTTCCAGCCCTTTTTCTGAACAAGGAGAAATCGTGTTATCCTGTCTCTAACCCTCAGGTACCTGCTTATCCCCACCTCCGACGGAAAGAGCCCATCTCAGCGTGCACACGCAGCAATTATAGAGTCTGAACATGTGGCTAATTCAAAATGTGAATTCACTCGAACTAAATTAAATTAAGAATGCTGGCTGAATGAAGGCGATGACACACACCCCCTGATGCATTTACATAAAAAATGCAGCCCAGCCCCATTTTAGGTACCCCACTGGCACACGTGACCAGCAGCCACCACACTGCAGGGGGCAAAGGGAGAACTTTTCTGTCTTGGACGGGGCTGAGGGCGGATGCCCCCCCATTGTTTTGTTTTCATGGCGTTTATCTCTACGGCTACCCCCTCTTTAGGACACACGCCGTATGTTTTAGTTTCATTTATGGTAGTAAAATTAAAGTCCCTTTCAAAATGCATCTATGTGGGCAAGAGTAAAGCCACTTAATTCAAAGAAAATTAATAAAAATGAGAAAAAATTAGAAAAGTGAATGAAAGAACGCAGGGTGTACAGACGTAGTCATAGTTGCGAAGGGGGGTTTGCGCGCGACCCATGTTTGGAGAACACAGTTCCCGGGAGGAAGTCCGCTCTCTCCATCAGCCAGGCCCACTGTGGCTGCCCCGGGCACCCCCACCCCTTGCTTCATCGCGTCCCACCCCTGCACACCCCGGGCTCTGCTGCAGCCTCAAGCCACTGGGACCATCCTAAGCCTGCTTCCTTCTCTGTCCTCCTGGGGAACCGGGCAGCACGTGCAGACCTGGGTTACAGCAGAGATGGCACCCCTGACACCACCCAGGTTAGGCTGTGTCCTCCAGAGGCCCAAGAGGCCCTTGAGGAAGAAGCTGAATTTCTTCCACTTGTCCCTGTGTCCCCGCCCCCCCCCGCCCCGGGCTCAGGGACAGACGAGGCACCAGGAATTGATGGCTGAATGAAGGCAATGAAACATAAGACCTGATGCAGCTGCAGGGCTCTGCGGTTTTTAAAGAGCCTCAGCATTCAGGGCGTCATGGGGGCCTTACAACATCTCAGGAGATGAATCAGGCGGGGTTAACGTCCCCACCTGGTCTTCTATCTTAAGGAGACATCCGGGCTCCAGGAGGGTGACGGCCGCTGTCCCAAGGCTGCAGCCCAAGGATGGGCAAAGAACACTGGGCCAGGCGAGGGCACTCTGTCCCTGCCAGAGGGACTGTGGGCCTGCCCAGGTCTCCCCAGGCCTGCATTTCCTCATCCATCAGGCGGCTTGCATGGCACCGGGAACATCGAGTGAGACTGTGGATGGCAAGCCGCTCTGTAAACTGTAGAGTGCTGCGCACAAAGCTGAGGACGGCCAGCCACAGTCCAGAGTCCCACGCCTGCCCTCTTCACAGACCTGGGGCTCCCATGTGACTCCTCATTTTCTTCTGCTGGGAAGCTTGTCAGCACCCCAGACCTGGCAGCAGAACGCCTACCATGTCTGTGCCCCCCACTCCTGTGCCTGCTTCTCTTGAGGAGACGGCCCCTTCCCGCACTCGGACACTCTGCTGGGGTTGGAGCCTGGCCAACCAGCGCATCGCACCCTCCCAAAAGTAATGGATTCGGGGTGCCCCTGAGGCCCCATCAGAGCCCATGGGGTGCCACCCGGGGGCTTGGTGGGAAAGTTCAGAGAGAGCTGGACTCTTCTGTTGGAGTTCATTCTGGGAGGGGGGACCCTGCATTGCTGGCATCAACTTGCCACTATACGGAGGCTGAAGCATACGGAGGCTAGAGCAGAGAGCAAAGGCAAGAAGCAGAGAGAGCCATCCCACGATGTTGTCTGAGCCCCTGGATCCACCTGCACCTGCAGCTCTCTTGGTTCCCCAAGTCAGTAAATGTCTGTGTTTTGCATGATCCAGCTGGAGGCGGGTGTTCTAACCCTTGACCAGCTGGTGTCTAAGCACTGGGGACAGGGCAGGACCTGCTGGCGCTTCAGCCTGAATGGAGGGTCAGGCAGATGCCTAGCCCAGCCCTCTCCATCCAGCCAAACCGAGCTTCAGCCCCAGCTCCTCCTGGAACCTTCCAGACCACCCCAATCTACTCCTACCTTCCAGCCCTGAGCACTGGAGTGGGAGGAAGGAGAGAGACTCTAGTGTTTTCTGACACTCTTTAGGAGCACGCAGGCCTATGGGGGAGGGGTTAGTGAGGAGCCCAAGTCTCGGAGGGGTGCAGTGACTCGCCAAGGTCACAGAGCTTACAGCCAGAGGCAGACATCCAGAGCCACAGTGACCCAGAAGCCCAGGCATTTGCCCCACGGCCTCTTGCTGGGCTCAGGGAACAGGGATGCTCGCTCAGCCTTCCCACCTCCCATCCTCCCGGTATGAAGCTCTCCCGGCCCCCTGGTCTCTGGCCAGCTCCTGGCTCCCAGCCTCCAGAAGCTGTCTGTCACTTCTTCTCCTCCGAATCCCCCAGACTGCTCCCTCCTGCTTCCCATCCTCTGCACCCCAGTTCTGACTCCTGCGCCAAGAGACACAGCCCACTTCTGACCAGCGAGATGGCAGAAGAGCATGCATGACCCCGCGTTGGGAGCTTCTCGAAGCAGGAGGTGTGTGGTCTCAGCTACGGGTGCCCACAGCTGCTGCCCGACACCCAGCACCCAGTGGACCGTTGGAGACAGCTCTTGGGGCCTCCAACTTCCTTCTGCCACACGTCTGGGTGGCATCTTCCCCAAAGGGCAGTTTGGTGGAAAAAGGTACGAAACAGGGGCTTGGGGCTGGAGGGCCCGGCTTTGAACCCAGCCTTGACCCTGGCTGCCATGAGCTTGGTCCCGGCCAAGGGGGGTCGGGACAGTACCTACGTCCCTGGGCAGCTGTGAGGAAGAAGTGGGCTCATTTGAACATGTGTCAACACCGGGCACAGAGCCTCACTGTGCGTCGTTGTGATTACTGGTCTGTAGGGTGGTGACACCTTAGTGACCTGCCTGCTCTGTCCACCGCAGCTCCCCCGCTGGGCCAAGCCTCCGTCTGGGCCTCTTCTGGCCGCTGTTCCTTCCTCACCCGTTGGAGGGAGCTGGAGTCAATCCTATTGGCCCAGCTTGCCCAGACACAGGGGATCCCCAGGCAAGGCCCCTTACCTTGACCCCTTCCAGCTGAGCTTCTAACACCTGTTGTCATTCTAAGCCCTGGGCAGGTCCCCAAGGCTGTTCATCAAACACAGATGCACCTGCCTGGGGCCCAGGGAGGACGGTCCAGAGACACCTGCAGTCAACAGTCTCAGGTGGTCGGCTGCCCCTTGCCCAGGAGGCCTGACCCAGGGCTCCACCTCCTCCACGGAACCCCGTAAGGCCCTCAGGGGACGCCCTGGAGTGACAAGGTCATGGCCACCCTGGAGGGGGCGAGGGGTCAAATGTAACCCTCAGTGGCTGGGATTTTAAACTTTTCATAGATAAACTCATCATGATTCCAAATCTGGGCCTTCTTCACACACTATGAGAGCCAGGTGGTGCCTCGCTGAAGAGGCCAGACCAAGCAGAAGCTCCCCAGCCGCCTGTGGAGTCTATGGGCTGGGGTGGGGGCGCAGCCGGAAAGGATACTGAAGCTGCGGTCGGTGATGGCCAGGTGCCAGAGGTTAATGCGCAGGTCATCGGCCGACATGTATGTCTCGCAGTCGCTGTTGACAGAGATGGAGTTGATGTGGTAGGTGTGGCCGTTGGCGAAGACCCTCCGAGGGCTCACCTCCACCATCAGGTCCATGGGCTTCAGCACGGGCACCTGCAGAGGAGGAGGGGCGGTCAGGGCCAGGTGAGAGGTGATGGGGGAGGGGTGCTGGCAGGAAACGTCCAGAGCCACATGATCCAAACGAGAGGCCAGGAGTGCGCCAGCGGCTGGTGAGGGTCTATTCTACAGGCGTCAGGAGCAAGCAGTACCACGTGGCCGGCGTCCATCAGCGCCAGCCCTGTACAAAATCCTGCCTCCTGGGATTGGTTCTGAGCCTGCTGAATAAATGGCAGAACCCCTCTGCATCCCAATTTCCTCACCTCTAAAGTGGAAGGAGGAGATACAATGGCAGAGTCAGATTGTTATCAAACATTTGTGTCCCCTTGTCTAGGGGAAGTGGCTGCTGGGGCAGGGACTACATTTCCCAGCTGTCCTTGCACCAGGTGTGGCCACATGACTGTTCTGACCAATGGGATGTGAGCCCCGTGATGTCTGGCACTTGGGTGGTTAAGAGGCAGGTGTGACTTCTCCACACCTTTCCCTATCCTCAGCTGGAAGGTGAGGACCAGTCATTTAGGGATGGAGGCACGTGGGATGCAAGGAGCCTGTATTCCTGCAGGAGAACCGTGTGCCATCCAGGATGCACATGCCGGAGCTTTCTCGACTGAGAAATACATTTCTGTGTGCTTGCCCTGGAATGCTGGGGTTATTTGTTACAGCCACCGTGCTGGGCAAACTCCCACCTCAGAAGGCTGGCATGAGGATGCCCACCTTTGCTTCCCTCTGTGCCCTCTGTCTGCTTTGGACACCTAGTGAATGCCAACTCCTCCTGCAAGGTCTGGAGTTAAAGCCCTTTGGATATGCAGCCTGCCTGGAGCCTGCTCACCCCCAGCATGCTGCACACGCCTCTGTCAGGGCTCCCGGCATGCACTGCATGTTATGCTAGCCACGACTCCCCATTCCAGCAAACTCTGAGTGCTTCAAAGGTATAGACAGACACACAGACATGGCCTCAATGATCTCCCAGGCCTGACCCAGATCTGATGCTCAGGAAATGGGGCTCACCAGTGAGACCCGGGTGCCAAGATGAACCTGAACTCCTAAGTCACGGAGTCAGAAAGCGACAGAGCCAGGAACAGAGCCAGGGGTGGTGGCCCTGAGGGTACCACGGTGCAAAGGTGTGGACCTGAAACCTGACGGCCGCTTAGACCCTCTCCTGCCACTTAACTACTGTTATCTCCACTGGGGACATCAGGTCTCCGGGCCTCAGTTTCCTTATCTGTAAGTGGGGCAACGCTGCTGCCTGCTCAGGGCTACTGTGCGATTCCATGAGTTAATACAGATCAAGTGCACCTGGATTAGTACTCAGTACACGGGGCCTCCTCCCCCTCCTCTCCAGGTGGGGACCAGGAGTGGCCGAGCCGGGGCTCACACAGCCACAGAGCTTCCAGAGTGGGCACTGGGAGGGCGCTGCTGCAGGTCCCCGTTTATCAGACATTCAACTTCAGCTCCAAGCCTCCCCTTTTCTTCCTCAGGGCACAGTCACTGTCTGCCCCAAAGATTCCTGGACTCTTGGGAGCCACAGCTGCTTCTGGAGAAGGTCAGAGCACCACTGGTCTAGCAAAGTCTGCCTCCCCCTCCTGGCAACACAATTTCCTCCTGGCAGCCTTGCGGCAGTTCACCTAGTGCCCCCGCCATGCACTGCTATCCCCAGACCCTGTTTCAAAACCATTACACAAAGAAAGGAGAGGAAGAGGAAAGAGAAACCTGTCCTGAAGATTTGGGGGTTTTGTGAATAAAACTTTCCCCCACCCCAGCTCTTCTGGAAGGCACAGTCTAGTCAAAGCAAGGGGCAGGAGCGCAGACACGAAAGGCTAGTGTGGACAAAAAAGGATAAGGATTCATCTGGCTTGTATAGAAAGGGCTTTATGGAGATGGAGACTAATAGGGTTTTGAAGGATGAATAGGAGTTCACCAAACAGACAAGATAGAGAAAGGCCTCCCTGTGTGCCCCTCTGTCACAGTGATGACTGCCAGAATGGGGTTGACTCTGTGTCTATTTCCTTGAGGGGTTGGGTACACTCTGGCACTCAGTCTCATCTTACTTAGCTGTGGGACCCCACAGACTTAGCACAGGGCCTAGCGTGGAGCAGGTTCTCGGTAAATAATAGCTGCCTCCAGCATGAAGAGTACAGATTAGGCAGAGAGCTATGCAGGGTTGGGGAGGCTTGGGTGAAATGGGAGGAGGCAAGGTGAGAGGCTGGATGAGGGAAGACCCAGGCGACCGCATTCTTCCCTATTTCTCTTCCTCCAGCCTCGGTCACATCCATCTAAGGGTGCATGTGACGTGCAGAGAAAAATCTCAGATGCTGGGAAGGAAATAATC
This sequence comes from Phacochoerus africanus, assembly GCF_016906955.1. Taxonomy (NCBI): domain Eukaryota; kingdom Metazoa; phylum Chordata; class Mammalia; order Artiodactyla; family Suidae; genus Phacochoerus; species Phacochoerus africanus. The sequence goes on along the minus strand of NC_062553.1, from coordinate 4,273,577 downwards.
AGGGTTCCCACGGGCCACTGGGTCTGCGGCAAATGCCGCGCCAATCAGGAGGTGATAATTGCATCCCTCCCACCAGATGAAACCTCATAAACTTTCTCGGGGCTCACAGGGTGCGGCGGGGGCGGGGGGGGGGGACGACCGTCACCTCCATTACTCAATGTCAAAGCGAATTGGCTTCCCCGCTTTCTCAGGATTTATTCGTGCAATTTGCCAGTCATTTAGAGACCGACGTGTTTAAACATTTATTATTCCCCCTTCTGGGAACAACATTGATTACCGTTTCGTATTTATGACAACTCGGTGGACGCTTCACACAGGCACCTGCTAAGTCATTGCAGAAAAAGCCAGTCATCGTTTCCAGTTTGCCGGTGAGGAGGCAGGAAACACCCAGGGCCACCTGACCAGCAGTGGGTGGTCTGGGAGCAGTGTGGGAGCCTGGCGAGGGGCTGGCACCACCCTGCTCTGGGTGAGCAGCATGGGCCGCCAGGAGCAACACGCACGCACGGTCAAGGCGGGAGCCCAGGGAGCGGGATTGGCATGACACGAACCCTTTCAAATCGGCTGGGAGCAAGCACTTTCAGACGCTTATTCTAACTCAGTCTTGGGACCCTGAGGCCCCTCCCAAGCAGGGCCTGTGCCCACTTCTTAGGATCTTGCTGAGGACTGAAGGGGTTTTACAGCCAGACTGCCTGGCAATGTTTGTTCTTGTTCCAGATGAGAAACCGGGGGTTCATGGAGGCCAAGAGCCCTGCCCAGGGTCAAACCACCACGAAGCGGCAGAGGCAGGATTCGAACCTGGAGCCCTATGACTTAAATGTCTCACAGCCTCTCTGCTGGAAGAGAGATGAGCCCTTTGGCTTTTAGTCACGCCGGGGGCAAAAGTCTGCCCTCCGAAGGCTCTGCAGCCTGACCTTCCCTGCAGCTCTTAAATCAATGGTTTTTTATTTGGTTGGTTTGGGTTTTTTGGTTGTTTTTGCTTTTTTTGCTTTTTAGCACCACCCCTTTAGCACATGGACATTCCCAGGCTAGAGGTCAAATCGGAGCTACAGCCGCCGGCCTACACCACAGCCACAGCAATGTGGGATCCGAGCCTCGTCCGTGACCTACACTGCAGCTCACGGCAACGCAGGATCCTTAACCCACTGAGCGAGGCCAGGGATGGAACCCGCATCCTCATGGATACTAGTCGGGTTCGTTACCGCTGAGCCACAAGGGGAACTCCTAATCAACAGCCATCTTTGCAGCTGAGCCTTCATAAAGGCTGCAAGAATCACAAATTCCAGGCGTCCCTGTGCCCCTCGGCAAAGGGCTTGGAACCCACCAGCCTCCGCCCACGGCTCTCCTCTGGCTCTGCCACTTGCTCTGCTGAGCCACCCTGGGTGAGCCGACACCTCTCTCTGGGCCTCAGTTTCCTTCTTTGTGTAACAAGGGATTGTAGGACTGCTCTCCAACCTCGGGTGCAGCAGAAAAAAAGTGCCTCCTGGACACGCATCTCGCCTCCTCCGCCCAAGGTTTCCGGGGGAAAGATGACTACGACGACGGCCTCTGCTTTGCTGGGGAGGAAATCGAGGCGCCGAGCAGGGAAGGGACGGCGGCCACCCAGCGAGCAAGCAGCCCGGCTTAGCTCAGGATCGGAGCCGACTGGGGTTCAGATCTCAAAGGCCCTTCCAGCCCTAGGAGTCTCCCTGTCCGAGAGACGCAGCACAAGCTGCTTCCCCAACTGCTGGCATCCCCGGAATCCCCGCGTTCAGCATCGTACCTGCAGTGACGTCACCGTGGACAGGTCCTTAAGCTTCCCCTCCTCATCTTTCAGGTTATAACCCTCAGGCCTCTTATCACGTTCGGTAATCTTCCATAGTTTGATAGTTTTATCTTTAAAAACAGAACAAACAGGATACGTGATGACATCAGCGTGGAGAATGGAGCAGCCCCGTGGGTCCCCTAGACAAGGGTGCCTCGGTCTACCGCTGTCCTGTCCTTCGACGGGCGGGTTCTTTCTCCTCTTTTCTTTCCCAGGCTAGGGGTCGAATCGGAGCTGTAGCAGGCAGCCACAGCCACAGCCACAGCCACAGCAACGCGGGATCCGAGCCGCATCTGCAGCTTACACCACAGCTCACGGCAATGCCGGATCCTTAACCCACTGAATGAGGCCAGGGGTCGAACCCACAGCCACAATGAGAACTCTGGTTCTTTCTATTGTGACTCCTGTTAATTGAAGCAACGAATATCTTTGCAAATGGAGCATCTGTCCTCATGTGCTAGCTTAGCACAATTGCTCTCAAAGGTGAAACTGCTGGGTCAAAGGGCATGACCCTTTCAAGGGCAGGTGTCAGTCTCAACTGATTTCCACAAAGACTGTACGGTGATGCTTCCTGCTTTTTACCCGGCATTGGTGGACACAAGAGGGAAACTCATTTCCTATTTCTGAGACACATCCCACCCATTCAGAAACTCTGCTCTCCTGCAGCCTGACTTCTCTGGAATCCTGCCAAGAACATCAAACACCTAATCCTGACTAGCTGGGACGGTTAATTTTAGGTGTCAACTTGGCTAAGCCATGCTACCCAGATATCTGGTCAAACATGTGGCTGTTGCTCTGAAGGTATTTTGTAGATGAGATTAGCATTTAAATCCACAGAGTCAAGCAGATTAGCCTCCATAATGTGGGTGGGCCTCGCCCAATCAGTCGAAGGCTTCAGAGGTTTGGGGGGGAAAAAAAAAAAAGACTGAAGTCCCCAAGGCAGAGGCGGCTCTGCCAGCAGACAGCCTTCAGTCTGGAGCTGCAGCACCAGCTCTTTCAGCCTGCGCTAGATTGTGGTCTTGCCAGCCCCATCATGTGTGCCAACTCCTTAAAATAAGCCTCTCTCTCTATATCTCAATCTATGTCTACACGTATGTCCGTATCTCTGTGTACACACACACACACACACACACACCCTATCAGTTCTGTTTCTCCAGAGAACCCCGACTAGCACAGCAGCCAAAACCAACACGCCAAGTTCATGAAAAGGAAGGGGAGAAAACTAGTATCGATTAAGCAGGTACCCAGGGACAGGCCACTAGGAAAGGGTGGAGCTGGGATTCAAAACCAGGGGTGGGAAGCTTTGAGGGCGATCTGTTAGGGAATTCCTGAAGACTGCCTTTCCTCCAAAGAAGCAGGAAGAGAATGACACTCCCTGTCAAACGATTTAAATACGCATTATACAGGGCAGTGAACGAGGCTTAGTTGGCAGCCCTGTTCTAGGCTCGTTATGATGTCATTTCCTTTCGTCCTCCCAATGAGCGGCCGTTAAGCGCAGAAGAGGAAGTGGCAGGACCAGGGTGGGAAAGCACGGGGGGCTCCGGCCCCAGGTGCCCTGTCCTTGGGGGGACCTCTCACTGCCTGTGCGTCAGGCCAAGAAGGGCCCCTTGGGCCTTGAAAGAGGGGTTTGCTGAGCCCGACCCTGTGCCAGGCCCTTGGAGCAGAAGCAGCAACTGGAATGGCAGGAGCCCAGGCGAGCAAGCCTGGGTCAGCAGCAGGGGAAGGCCCAGGGGCCAGACCCCTGGCTCAGCCGAGGGGTCAGCGGAGGCTCAGCGGGAGGCGGCGACACCCAGCAGAGGCCTGAGGGATGAGGAGGGGGTTGGCCAGGTGGGCGCGGAAAGGGCCGGCCTTCGGGCACAGAGCTGGGTTGGTGGGCTCTGGCCTGACCAGTTTCAGGGACACTGTAAAGGCCACCCTAAGGAGTCTGAGTCCCTCAGCAGGGCAGGTGGCCTCACCCACCTGGGGCAGTGCCAGCTGGTCTCAGGGGGCCGGGTGGGTGCCATCTCCCTCCACCATCATCGTCAGCCCAGAGAGAGCACAGGTGAGGAAATTCAGAGGATCAAGACCACTCCCCAAGGTCCCCAGATGGGGACAGACTCCAGGCCTGTCCTAACTCCCACCCCCGGCACCTTTGATGATGGGGGTGAGAGGTGACAGAGGTTGAGCAGGGGGACGTGAATGTGGGAAGCCGGGCCCCCGGCCCCAGGCCTACGACTGGCCGAGGTAAGGTGGCCTCTAGAGCCGCAGGCTCCCAGGGGACCAGAGCGAAGCAGGGGCCTGGCCAGGAGCCTCCTTGGGGGCCGGCCGGGGACGCACAACCTCTGCCCGAGACGGGCTCCTCCAGCAGTGCTCCCCTGGCACCATCCAGGGAGGGCCCCTCCACTGCGGGTGGTCTGGGATTCTGGGGGGTGTGGACCAGGGGATAAGTTGGCATCAAGGGCTCCCTGCATTCCCGCCTGGCCTCCTCTGTCCACCCCCCAGTGCACGTATCCACAGCGAAATTCAAGGTGCTGCTGTTTTTCAGCAGTGGGAACAAGCCTGTGGCCCCCCGACGGGGCAGTGGCCGGGGAAGGCTGAGCCAGTGCAGTCACGGCATGGAACATACATGCTGCTCAAAACATTATTTTTTAGGCGCTCTAAAGACTTAGACAAATGTGCACAGTATAAGTGAGGTGGAAAAGGGATTTGATACCAAACTGCTCCAACCCGCGTGCACAAGAGCACACTCGCACACCCGCGCACAGCCCGGCCCTCACCGTTGGTGGACAGCAGGGAGTGGGCGGCATTCTGCTGCGGGAGCCACTTGATCTTGTTGATTTTCTCCTCTATCTCCAGGCTCTTGAGATAGTCGAACTCCGGCTCGTGGCTCTGGAACGTGCTATAGACGTCATACTCGCCCTGGCTGTGCGGCGTGTTTTTACTCTGCAAGGAAACCAGACCCTGAGCTCCGGGACCGTAGGCAGAGCGGGAGCCGGCCTGGGGCTGGGGACCGGACTGGTTAAACCTGCACGGGGACTGACACAGCCCTGGTGACTGGGCATCTATTCGAAGGTCTGAGGAAACACTCTGCTTTTTGCTTTTTTTTTTTCCTTTGTTCCTTTTTTCATGGCCCCACCCTTGGCATATGGAAGTGCCCGGGCCAGGGATTGAACCAGAGCCGCAGCCGCAGCAACGCTGGTCCCTTTAACCCACTGCGGTGGGCCAGGGATCGAACCTGAGCCTCCTCAGCAACCAGAGCCACTGCAGTCGGATTCTCAACCCACTGCACCACAGTGAGAACTCCAAATTCTCTGCTTTTTAATTATTATTATTATTATTTTTTTTGCTTTTTTAGGGCCACACCCATGGCATATGAAAGTTCCCAGGCTAGGGGTTGAATGAGAGCTACAGCTGCCGGCCTACACCACAGCCACAGCCATGCAGGATCAGATCCACATCTGCAACCTGCACCACAGCTCACGGCAATGCCAGATCCTTAACCCACTGAGCGAGGCCAGGGATCGAACCTGCATCCTCATGGTTACTAGTCGGATTCCTTTCTGCTGTGTCACGACGGGAACTCCCGTCTCTGTTTTTTAAATGGCTAAGACCTCATGGTGCAGCCCTGGCCAAACCCCATCACCTTCTCGGTCCCATAGTAGGAATGTGTTTACTGAGCACCTACTGTGTGCAGGACACTAGCTAAGTTTTTCTCGCACCTCAGTTCGTCCTATCTTCGATGCCCCTCTCTAATGGGCACCACGACTCCCCCCATTTTACAGATGAGCAAGTGGAGGCTCAGAGGGGAATTGGCCCACAAGGCCACGTGTCCCCAAAGTGGCGTCATTCATTCCACTGAGTCTGCCCGGCATCAAGGCCAAGGTGAGCAGCAAGGAGGAAATGGGAAAAGCACGTGATGAATAGTGAGGTGTCTGCATGGAGATGCTCAATAATAGGGCCTTTAATCCCCAGGTTCTTCCAGGGGTTCAGAAACACCACCTCCAGGCAGGCTATTCCAGGCTGCTCCCCTATTACCAGGAATTCTGCGGGACAACAGACCTCACCCGGCCAAGGCCGGGGGCTGAGCAAAACTGCCAACCCCAGACAGAGAGCGGCCGGCAGGTGCGGAAGGTCCAGCCTCCCCCGGCCCCTCCACCCAGCTCTGGCCGGGACAGCACCAGCTCACCCAGGCAGAGGGCACTTTAATCAGAGGCTGAACCCAGGCTCCGCCTGTTCTGTTCTGTTCTCCAGGGTCTAGGACACAGGTGCCATCAACAAACTTCTGCTCAGCAGATGGTCTGTGAGCCGACCTGGTGGACCCCCTTCCCTGATGGTGGGGCCCCATCCCTGCATGCCCGCGAGCCCCTTCTGTCCAGCCCGGGCATCCTGGTGGGATGTGAGAGGGGCTGTGAGGCTCAAGGGCAGCCCCTCCCCCGACCGGGCCCCAACCCACCTCTGGCTCCCGCTGGAAGATGACGACCCGGCCACCCTTGTCACCTGTGGCCAGCAGCTCCCCAGTGTGGTTGAACTCAACGGTAGAGATGATATCGGCTGCGGAGGGACAGAGACAGAAAGGCAGCTCATCAGGACCCCGCACGGCGCAATGGAGCAGCACAAAGCCCACCCGCCCCCAGGGCCCCCAAGCCCTGGGCTGGGCCCCCGAGGGCAACAGGAGCCTGAGGGGCTGGGAGCACTGATGAGGTCCCCCCCGTCCCCCGCTGGCAGTGGAATGGGGACTCTCACAGGTGCCTTTCATTCTTTCCTCCTCCCCTTCCTTCCAGAAGCAGTTCAGGGGGTTCCTTGAGTGCTGACCAGGGGACAAGCCCACCTCTCAGGGCCGCAGAGACCACCTGTCCCCTTCCCTACCCCCCACTGAGCCCCCCAGGGACAGGACCCCCCTAATCTCCACATTCCTGGCCTAGACCCTGCAGGCCCCCAAAGCTCTGGTCAGGCTCCAGCACAGTGGATCTACCTTCAAACGAACGGCGGATTGGACCGCCCCTCCCGCCAGGTACTCAGGTGGCTCCAGAGCTGACACCTGTCCCATAGGCGTTTGCCTCACAGCCGTCTGGGTGGTGGATCACCTCCCGATTCATGGGCTTCTTCTGCTCCAACCCCATCCTTTGCATCCTCTTCTCCCTCCTCCCGCTGGCTCGGGCCCGGCCTTGGGCCCACCCTGACTGCCCTCTCTGTCTCACTCTCCGCATCCAATCCCACTGGCTCAGCCTTCCAGATCCGTTCAGATTCCAATCACTCCTCCTGCCTGCTGTCGCATCCCCTCCACTTCTCCCGGCGGGGACGCAAGCTGGCCTGGACAGAGACCCCTCAGAGGCCTCCAGAGGCTCCCCACGGGTGGAGTAAAAGCAAAGTCTCAGAGTGGCTAAAGCCTTGAGTGCCCTGCAGCCCCCAGAGGCAGGCCACTAACCTTCACCCCATCCTGCACCTGCCCCCCGCCTCTGGCATCGCCTCCCACCCTGGGTTGGGTACCACTGCACCTCGTGATTGGCTTTGGCCTGCGGGATGCCTGAGGATAAGCCGCTGTCCTGCACCTCTGCCACTGCCTGGGGGAGGACCTGCCCAGGCCAGACACCGGCCCAGGGAGGAGGAAGACCACACTCAGCACAGCCACCCAGCTGAGCCGCCCCGGCTGACCGACGGCTCACGGAGACCAGCCCAGCCTGGAAGAGCGGGCCCCGCGGATGCAGGATGACAAGTGCTTATGATGACAAGATGGTCAAACGCCCACGTTTGACTCGTGAAAGCCTCCTCTTCCACTACTTTCAGGCTCTGCTCCTTCACCCAACTCTGGGCTCCTTACTGTTTCTCAAACTGCCAGCTCCCTTTTGTCTCAAGACCTGTTCTCTCAGCCTCAAGTGGTTTTCCCAGTCCCATCTCCTATTTCGATTCATGCCTTTTCCTTTTCCAATCAAGTGCCTTCAGAGGCCGCCCCAGACTCAGTGGCACTGGCCCTCAGAGCCGCAGGTAAATGCCAGCTCTGATGGTGAAAGGAATGAGGGCAGAGGGCGGGTGGTCCAGAGGCAGGATGATGCACTGGGCATACTCAGTGATCACAATAAAAGCATGTTTCCTTAAACTTCATTATTATTATTATTATTATTATTTTGCTTTTTTCTGGGGGCTGTACCCTCAGCATATGGAAGTTCCCAGGCTAGGTGTTGAATCGGAGCTGCAGCTGCCACCCTACGCCACAGCCACAGCGATGCTGGATCCTTAACCCACTGAGCGAGGCCAGGGATTGAACCCACATCCTCATGGATGCTAGTCGGGTTCTTGACCTGCTGAGCCACAACGGGAACGCCACATTTCCTTAAACTTTAAAGTAGAGGGCATAAAAATCACTATTAAAAAATTAATAAATAAAAAAATAAAGGGAATGAAAAATAAAGAAAGTAGCTCCTTGGGATCTTCTGAGTGTAGAAGCAGGAAGAGCCTCAGGCCCGATGCCCAACACTAGCCCTGAAGGGGCAGCCTGCCTGGCCCAGGGCCACCGAAGGGCCACAGCTGGAGCCACAGCCCAGCAGAGCCGGGTTCCCGCGCGTGCACTAGCTCTTGCTGTTTCTCATCAGCACCCCCTTAGGGGGGAAGAGCAGGATATAAAACTGTGATAAAATGCTTTTAATTATATAGACCAGTGATCACACCCACGTTAAACAGCAAACAAACTGGGCGGACGGAAAACAAGCTGGGAGAGAATTTCCCACCAGGTTAAACAGAGCTTGTGTGAGGCTGGCTGAAAGAAAATGTTTTTTTCCTCCTCTTTCTGTTTCTATGTTTTCTAGATTTTCTGTAATGGATCTTTATTTTTAAATAGTTGATGGAGGTGTAATTGATAGACACAAAACGCACATATTTAATGTATTCAATTTAGTAATGAGTTTAGACATATGCATAATGCATATGATTTTTACGAGGGAAAAATAACAACGCTGTTAAATTAAAACGCCAAGGTCACCACTGGTACCCAGAGCAAATGTGGTCCATAAATGCTAGGCAGTTACCACAGTAACAGACACTAATGTCTGTGACGCAATTGACAATTTACATGTCAGTTTTATATCCGCTGCCTCCCTTGAACCTCACACCAGTCCCCGAGGGAGATATGACTGTTATTTCTATTGGCAGCTGAGGAGATGGATGGAAGCCCAACCAGAGTGACAACCCCTTGAGCCGTTCCTGCACCTGTCAAAAGCCCCTGGGTTGGAGTCGGGGCGCCAACGCCTCAGCACCTTGGTCTTGGCTGAGAAGCAGTTTTGTCACCTGCAGCGTGGCCATAGCAAAAGTCTTCCTGGGATCAGACACTCCAGAGAGATGTGTGGGGTTTGGGAGGGAGGGAGGACTGTGCCCCCAAGGAGAGATGAATGACCAAAGCCGACGGGACAGAAAAGCTAAAGCTCCTTGTCATCTTTGCTTCTGGCCTCCACAGAAACAGCAGCTGCCAGCGCAGACAGGCGCCAGATAAGCCTGTGATTCCAGCTCACCGTGCAGATTTGGGCGAGTCTTCACCACTAGCCCCTCCAGTCCCATTCCGTGAACATTTACAGAGCAACCACTGGACCTCCGGCCAGGGCGCAGCTTCTTTGGACCCAGGAAGGGCCCGGTGGATGTTTACCATCTATCACTGCCATGAGAAGCGTCTTCCAGAGCTTGCCTGGGAAAGTTACCTCCCTTGAGAGCTGGCAGTTCTCATCAGTAAAACCATGAAATTAGAAAGTCCATCCTCTCCTTTTGGAGTGTTGGACACATCTCCAGCCCCAATACCACCTCCCCCAGGAAGCCTTCCTGGAAAATGCACCTGCCCTCCCACAGTGGTCTCTCCTACACTCAGGGTCTCATGCCCACAATGTACCCCTCATTCAGTGGCAGACCCTGCAGGGATCAGATAGCAATGGGAAGACAAGGCAGCACTGGGTGAGTGTCTTGTTTTAATGGCTCGTTGCCTGAGGATTGGTCCTAGTCTGTGCCATGAGGCTGCGGACACTCAGAGAGTCATACCCGTAGGCTTGATAAACCTGAAGGCAGAACCTGGAAACCCTAGTAGCTGGAAAATAAGGTCATTAATCCTGGAAATGGGTCTACGGGGGGTGGGGGTCCCCAAGTGCAGCACTTGAACTCTGCCCCAAACTCCAGCTGGCTGCAAACTGCACACATACAAATGGCAGACTCCATGCAGAACTGTCAAGACTTAAAGGGGAAATGAGATTTGTGCTGGGACAGAGTTCGCAGTTGAATTCAACCAAGTGAACTGCTTGCAAATACAAAACAAAACAAAACAAAAAAGCTCTTTGGAAGGACACACTAAACATCTAGAGTTTCTACAATGTTATCATCACAACACTGAGGACATTATCTCAAATTATATGAAGATACACAGAGATATAGGAAAACATCATTTATACTTGACAATCAAGGAAACAGACCCTACAGTGACCTGGATATTGGAATTAGCAAATGAAGTGTTTTTTTTTTTTTTTCTTTTTGGGGCTGCACTGCCACACATGGAGGTTTCCAGGCTAGGGGCCAATTCAGAGCCCTAGCTGCCAGCCTACAGCACAACCACAGCAATGCAGGATCTGAGCTGCATCTGCGACCTACACCACGTTCACAGCAACGCCAGATCCTTAACCCACTGAATGGCACCAGGGATCGCACCCACGTCCTCATGGATACTAGTCGGGTTTGTTAACCGCTGAGCCACAATGGAAACTCCAGCAAATGAAGATTTTTAAAAGTAGCTGTTATAACTATGTCCAAGGTTACAAAGGAATATTTAATCTCACTGCATGAAAGGAAACATCAACAGAGAAATAGAAACTATTAAAAAACAATTAAACAGATAATCTATAACTGAAAAATACAGTATATGAAAATCACTGAATTGCTTAACAGAAAATTTAAGAGAACAGAAGAAAGGGAGTTCCCACTGTAGTGCAGTGGAACCAAATCCAACTAGGAACCATGAGGTTTCGGGTTGGATCCCTGGCCTCACTCAGTGGTTTAAGGATCTGGTGTTGCCATGAGCTGTGGCATAGGTCGAAGTGTAGGCTGGCAGCTGCAGCTACCATTGGACCCCTGGCCTGGGAACCTCCATATACCACGGGTGTGGCCCTTTAAAAAAAAGAAAAAGGACAGAAGAAAGTACTAGTGAACTTGATGATACAGCAATAGAAATTATCCAGCCTGAAGAACAGAGAGAAAATAAATTTAAAAAGAAAAAGAACAGATCGTCAGGGATCTGTAGGAAAACATCAAAAAGTCTAACAGATGTGATAGGAGCTCCAGCAGAAGAGAGAATAGAGTAGAAGAAAGACTTGAACTAATGATTGGCAGATGCCCCAGGATGGTAAAAGACTAGTATTTACAAATCCAGGAAGCTCAGCTAACTCCAAAGAGGATAAATACCAAGACATCACACCTACCCATCAAAGTGCTGAAACCAGAGCAGAGATGTACACGGGCAGAACAGACACCACGTATTACATTCAGAGGCCCCATGACTCAAATAACTGCTGATTTCTCACCAGAAATGGCAGAGCCCAGAAGGCTTTGAAAATGCTGAAGGAAAATGTTAAAACCTGTAAGCTAGAATTCTGCATCCAGTGGAAATATTCTTTAAGAATAAAGGGCAAAGACAGACATTTTGGTGAAAGCTCTCCATGGACCATGGAGAAAACTCTCCCTGATTTAGTCTGTGAACTGGAGTCGGGCACTCGCTGTCAGCAGCTACATGGATTAAATCAGGAGCCCCTGCAGCTGCCGACCCGCAGCTCAGAGTGGAGACCAGGAGGGGGGCCCTCTGTGCTCTGGGAAAAGTGGAAGAACCGGTCTTCGGATGGATTATTTTTAGGAGACAATTTTATGTGCTCAATTCTTGTATCTCCTCATGTCTAGAAGAAGACTAAAATCCTTCATGGTGACGTCTGCTCCTTCTGACTGGTAGTGACCCTCAGGAGACCAGCAACAAACTTTTGTAAACTGTGTGTATGCTGCAAGCACTGCCCCCCTCAGCTTTATCATATCCTAATATTCCCCCTCTCCTCTTTCAGAGCCACCTGGGCTGTAGTTAAGGATAATACACAGGATGTCAGGGTTATTTGCACGTGCAGTCACCTCCAAGGGTGAAAGCCAGTGAGTCCTGCAGTCTGAAAACTCAGGATACTGGTTCCTGATAGCGGAGGTGCATATCAAAGGAATGAGTTCCCTGAGCCCAGAACTCTTTTGTTCCTGCCACCTGCCCTTTGCTGCAAAATCTCCTATAGATCCAAGCGCCTTCTCCCCTCCTGGGAGCAGACTCTCAGGGTTACCTGAGATGCTGTCTTCTGGGCTTAAGTCCAAATTTTGCCCCAAACTTAAATCTTAACTTTCAGGTTGTGCTTTTTTTTTTTCTTTTCGTCTTTTTCTAGGGCTGCATCGGCAGCATATGGAGGTTCCCAGTAGGGGTCTAGTCAGAGCTGAAGCTGCCGGCCTACACCAGAGCCACAGCAACGCGGGATCCGAGCCGCGTCTGCAACCTACACCACAGCTCATGGCAATGCCGGATCCTTAACCCACTGAGCAAGGCCAGGGATTGAACCCGCAACCTCATGGTTCCTAGCCAGACTCGTTAACCACTGCACCACAACGGGAACTCCAGGTTGTACATTTTTTAAAGTCCACAAGTCTCAGGATAAGCCCGGTGCCCTGTCCTCAACTCTTTACAGATAAGAAACCTGGTCATGAGGGAGGCACTGACCTGAAGTCCCACATAGGGCAGAGCGTGGCAGTGCCCTCCCCCGGAGGCCAGCCCCCATCCCACACTGCAGGGCCCGGGCGTCACTGGCCGATGCCTCGGGCTCAGGGTCCCAACTCAGCCACGAGGAGAGGCCCGCCAAGCCCACCCCACCCATGCCTGATGGGTGCTCCAGGTCCCCCTGTCGTGGGTGAGGATCAATCCTACGAAAACCACGGTGCCCTTCTACCTGTGACGACCCCTCTTCTTCCCGCTGCAGCTCTGGGAGTCCCCCACACGGCGAGACAGAGTTGCACGAAGCAGCTTGGACCAGTGGACAAAGAGGCCTCCGTCAACCCCCGGGGCTGGTACAGCGCAGCCCTGTTAGGGAAGGCCCAGGGCCGCCCGGCTAGAAGCCCAGGAGGCCGCCCTGTGGCCCAACATGGGCTCAGGGAGAAGTCAGGGGGGATGGCCAGGGTGACCAGCCCAGTGACAGGTCCACAGCCAGAGCCAGGGATGGGCAGCCAAAGACCCTGCTGTGGGTTGAACGGGGCCCCCACCCCCCAAACACAGGTGCCTGTTCTAACCCCTGGGGCTCGAGACTATGACCTTATTGGAAAATCGGGTCTTTACAAATGATTAGATTTGGTCAAACTGGATTACATGAGCCCCAGACCAACGACTGGTGTCCTGAGAAGGCCATGTAGCGACACAGGGGCACAGCCACCATGGGCGGGGGTGTGTGTGGCTGTGTAACCATGTAGGCAGAGGCTGCAGTGATGCAGCTGCCAGCTGAGGCCGGTCAGGGACTGCTGGCACCAGCAGAAGCTATAAGAGGCTGGGGACAGTTCCATCCCCGGGGACCTCAGAGGGAGCACAGCCCTGCTATAACCTTGACTTCATTCTCGCAGCCTCCAGAACGGTGAGGGAACAAGCCTCTGCTGTTTTAAGAGTGTGGTGGTTTGTCACAGCTGCCCACGCAGTGAGAACAGAGCAGGAGCAGGAGGCTGTGTAGACGACATCCTGGGGGACACACCCAGGCAGCTGCCCCTCCTGGTGCCCCCGGGGGAGATGGGCCCTGGGATCGAAAAGATGCCTGCGGTGGCTTTTTCATTCCAGTCCCAGCCCCGATACAGACTAGCTGTGCAACCTCACCCGAATCGCACCCTCTCTGAGCCCTGACTGTCCCACCCATAAAACAGAGATGGCCTCTCCTCCCTGCCTGGTCACAGTTCCCTTAGGGTTTATGTGAAAGTCAAATGATTCCAGGGACAGGAAAGCTCCCGCAAACTCCGGCAGAGGCCCGCCAACTCGACGGACAAGGAGATTAAGCGGCTGGTCAGGGGGCCCCTCCCCGGCTCGTCCTTCACCATCCATCACCCTAAGTGCTGTCAACACCGCTAATGATCCATCAGCGATGGCGCTCACGGCAGACAGGGGCCCTCGGAAAGCCCAGCTTGATCCTTCTGATGGGATTGCTGCATTTAATTAGTGTTGTCGGAGGCGGTGGCAGGGCAGACGAGGGGGCAGTGGGAGAGGAAATGGGTTCTTCCTGCCGCTGAACGTAGGAGCTCGCCGGGAGGTCGGAGGCTTGGTGTGCCAGGCGTCAGCCTGGATGCGGCCGTGCGCAAGCTTAGCCAGCATCTTCTCGGGGCTCACACGGGAGGAGGGGCCGGGCTGGGGGATGAGGAGTCTAGAGAAGCCGAGCCGGCCCTCGAGGACTGCCCCGGGTCCAGAGAGACTCGCAGGAGGTGAAGAGACACGGGGGGATGTGACCTCAGGATGGTGGGCTGGGGGTTCCAAGAGGGCCTCCTGGAAACAGGAGCACAGGAGCAGAGTCTGGGGGAGCTGGGAAGGGTGGCAGATTTAGGGTGCCGATGGCTCTTGAGTGGCTTCCTGTGTCCCTATCCTCTCCAACCTGACACTGCAGCCATCCAGAAGTGGAATTCGTTTACCCATCCTCGATTCTGCTCTGGCCCGTGACTTGCTTTGGCCAACAGATGCACAGGAAGGGAGTTCCCTCGTGGCACAGCAGAAACGAATCTGACTAGGAACCATTAGGTTGCAGGTTCGAGCCCTGGCCTCGCTCAGTAGGTTACAGATCTGGCAGTGCCGTGGCTGTGGTGTAGGCCAGCAGCTGTAGCTCTGATTTGCCCCCTAGCCTGGGACCCTCCATATGCCATGGGTGTGGCCCTTAAAAAAAAAAAAAAAAAAAGGATGCACATGAAGTTAGCAGGTTCTGGTCCAAACCTGGGCCTCAGGAGGCCTTCGGCTTCTACTCTCTCTGGAACCCGAGCACCCCAGGCCAGCCTGCTGGACGACGACAAGGCTGTGTGGATGGACCACCCCAGGCCGGTCCAAAGCCAGCCCATCCGGAACACGGCTCCGGGCCCAGCGGAGACACCTTCCCGACCCACAGCGACAGTGCACATGGCAGTGAGCATGGCCAATTTGTAAGGAGACCCCTGGGCGACCCTCAGACTCAGGGGCCAAAGTGCATGCTTGTTATTTGAAGCCACCAAGCTCTGGGGCCTGATACGCGGCAGCGGCGGACAGAGACAGAAGGGCCGCTGGGCAGAGCGTGGCCACCCCCGAGCCTGCTTTGTAGATCACCCTTTTTTCTTGGAGGCAGAAAAATTACTCCGAAGGAAAGACTTTCTTTTTCTTTTTTTTCTTTGTCTTTTTGCCTTTTCTAGGGCCACTTCCCGCAGCATATGGAGGTTCCCAGGCTAGGGGTCGAATCAGAGCCGTAGCCACCAGCCTACGCCAGAGCCACAGCAACGCCAGATCTGAGCCGCGCCTGCAACCTGCACCACAGCTCACGGCAACGCCGGATCCTTAACCCACTGAGCAGGGCCAGGGATGGAACTGGCAACTTCATGGTTCCTAGTCGGATTCGTTAACCACTGCTCCACAACGGGAACTCCAGGAAAGACTTTCTTGATCAGATAAAGCTCTTAGCCGTAGCTCATCCCAGCCCACCCCACCCAGGCGCCTTGTCTATGCTGTGCCAACAGCCAGCTCGTCCCAAAACCCTAATCGCTCTCCTAGTCTCGGCTTCTTTTTTTTTTTTTTTGGCTTTTTAGGGCTGCGCCCACGGCACGTGGAAATTTCCAGGCTAGAGGTTGAATCAGAGCTACAGTTGCTGGCCTACAGCACCACAGCCACAGCAACTTGGGATCTGAGCCATGTCCATAACCTACAGCACAGCTCACAGCAACGCTGGATCCTTAACCCACTGAGTGAAGCCAGGGATTGAACCCGCAACCTCATGGATACGCGTCGGGTTCGCAACTGCTGAGCCACGATGGGAACTTTGGGAGCTGCAGTTTAAATTGTCATTCAAAGGGAAACGTTGGCTAGAGTTTGATGTTTTTAATGGGATTTCCTGGGAGTTCTCTATGAGCCGCATCAAGTTAAGGATCCGGCATTATCACTGCTGTGGCTCGGGTTTGATCCCTGTCCTGGGAACTTCCACATATGTGGCCAAAAAGAAAAGTGATTTATTGGATAAAAGACTCAGAAAGAAGTACAGAGTTTCTGTTTGGGATGATTCAAGAAAAAAGTTCTGGAATAAATGCATAGTGGTGATGACTGCCCAGTACCTCGAATGCAGTTAATGCCACTGAATTGTACACTTTGAAGTTGTACATTTTATGAGTTCCCAGCGTGGCGCAGTGGTTACCGAATCCAACTAGGAACCATGAGGTTGCGGGTTTGATCCCTGGCCTTGCTCAGTGGGTGAAGGATCCGGCGTTGCCATGAGCTGTGGTGTAGGTCGCAGACTCGGCTCGGATCCCACGTTGCTGTGGCTCTGGCGTAGGCCGGCAGCTACAGCTCCAATTGGACCCCTAGCCTGGGAACCTCCATATGCCGTGGGAGTAGCCCAAGAAATGGCAAAAAGACCAAAAAAAAAAAAAAAAGAAAGAAAAAAGAAAGTAGTACATTTTATCTTATGTACAGTTCACCACAGTAAGCAATTTAATTAAAAAAAACTGAGGACCTACTGTACCCCAAGCACTGTTGCAAACACTGGGAACTCGGCAGGCACACTCCTCCTAAGAAGCATGCTCTCTAATGGAGGAGAATAAGCAACCTGTCAGGTATTATTATTTTTCTGGGGGCTGAGATAAAAGCTAATGCATGATAAGGGATGGGAAGGGCGGAGATGCTGCTTCAGCTAGGGAGGTGAGGGGAGACCTCCTGGAGGAGGGACATTTGAGCAGAGCCCTGAAGGAAGGAAGAGAGGGAGCCACACAGATCTATGACAGCACGTGCAAAGGCCCTGAGGTAGAGGAGAGCTTGGTCTGCTGCAGGTCAGCAAGGAAGGCAGGGTGTGTGTGGAGGTGACAGGGGTAGGGCACGAGCTCAGAGAGGCGGACGGGGCTGGGATGCTGGTCATTGCAAAGAACTTGGGATTTTCTTTCAGTGAAAGAAAGACCCCCCGAGCATTTTGAGCTGAGGAGCCACAATCGGACCCGTTTAACACATTCCTATCCTGAGGTGTGTCTCTGGCTAATAACACAGATGAGCTCTTTTGGGGGTCGGCATCGTCCCTTCTGTGCCCTGTCTAGGGCCTCCTGGCAGGTGGGTGGCTGTCGGGAGAGGTTCTCCTTAAGTACATGCTGCAGAAGCAGGTGCCTCCGTCCCACCCCCACCCCTCACTTGCCCGACACAGTTCCTCTCGCTGGACCTCACTCTGGATCCCCCTCTGTGAGAAAAGGCATTGGCATCACAGCGATTTTGTTCTCGTTGCTTTTATTTTAGCATTTAAAACACTGAGACGTAATTGAGATAACATGAAATTCGCCACTTCAAAATGTATATATTTCAGGGGGTTTTAGTATTTTCACTGTGTTATCCAACCATCACCACTATCTCTTCCAGAACACTCCCAGCGCTCCAAACAGAAGGCGCACACCTGTTAGCAGCCCTCCCCATCCTCTCCTCCCCAGCCCCTAGCAACCACTTGTCTGCCTTCTGTCTCTAAGGACTTGCTCTGCTGGACCATTCACATGCCTGGCATCATACAGCGAAGGTCTGGTTTCCTTCACTCAGAAACATGTTTTCAAGGTCCTGTGTTGCAACAGCAATCAGGACTCCAGTCCTTTTCATGGCCGAATAATATTCCACTTGATCACGATGGTTTCAAAGGCAGGTCCCATTCTCTTTAAGCAGAAACCCAGGCCCCAGAAGAGGGCTTGAAGGGGTCTGGGAGTCTATAAATGGCCCTGTGTCCCTGGACCCCTGACTCATGGTTGTTCCCAGCTCTGTGGGCTGAGGGGTTGCTGTGGGGACCAGGGCAAAGGTAGGATAGTGTTGCCCCCACAGCGGGTGCTCCACAAGGGGCAGAGGGTGAGGGGGGACCACGGCTGTGGCTGCCAGGCCCTCCCCACCAGCCCAGACGGGCCCCTGCTGAGTGGCGGTTGGCCTGGGTGGCACAGAGACAGATGGGCTTGGGGAAGGGGGGCGGGGCAGCTGTGGATTTGTCTGTGGTCTGCAGGACCCGGCCACCTGCTGGGTCTGATGCCAGGCGAAGTTGGATTGTGCCCACAGCAGGGATAACTCCCCAGATCTGACCGCAGCCCAGCCCTCCAGGCACCCTCCCTCAATTAGACCCCGTTGGGCCCTCAAAGTGGCCAGGCAGCCTGAGGCCAGCAGCTGGCCTCAGGACAGAGTCAAAGGGAAGAGAGCCAAGAGATGACCACCTGCTCTGGGCCAGCTTGCCAGCAGCAAGAGCTCCTGGAAGCCTCACGGCACAACCACCTAGGATTCTCTCCTAGAGAAGATTCCCAATGCCCTGCCCAGAGCCACTGGATCAGAATTTTCAACATCTAGACTCTGCTTTTTGTTTTGTTTTGTATTTTTAGGGCCGCACCTGTGAGATAAGAAAGTTCTAGGCTAGGGGTCCAATCGGAGCTATAGCTGCCGGCCTACATCACGGCCACAACAACGCCAAATCTGAGCTAAGTCTGTGACGTACACCACAGCTCACAGCCACACCGGATCCTTAACCCACTGAGCGAGGCCAGGGATTGAACCCGAGTCCTCATGGATACCAGTCAAGTTTGTTACCGTTGAGCCACAATGGGAACTCCTAGACTCTGAATTTTAATGACATCTTCAGTGATACACTGAGGTTTGAGAGCTACTAGTAAAGGGCAGAGAGGTTTGGGAGTGAAAGATCCTCACTTTAGTGGGGCTGCCTGAGTCCCAGCAAGTTACGGATTATTCTCCGAGCTTGTTTCCTGTTCTCTAAAATGGGCATAATACTACCATCTCTGGGTTGATTGGGAGAATTTAATGAGCTAACAAGAAACTGCTCAAAAATTGTTAGCTGCAATCAGTCATATATATATAATTTTTTTTTTTTTTTTTTTTTTGCTTTTTAGGGCTGCACCCAGGCTAGGGTCGAATTGGAGATGTAGCTGCTGGCCTACACCACAGCCACAGCAACACAGGATCCTTAACCCACTGAGTGAGGCCAGGGCTCGAACCTGCAACCTCATGGTTCCTAATCAGATTCGTTTCCACTGCTCCACGACGGAACTCCAGTCGTGTATCATTATTACACATGCAGACCAAATCAGAGAACTGCCTGGATGGTGGAAGAAAGAGGGGAGGGGAAAGATGAAGAGATGAGAGAGAAAGAGAGGGTTTAAGACATGGGGAATACAGAGTTCCCGTCGTGGCTCAGTGGTTGACGAATCCGACTGGGAACCATGAGGTTGCAGGTTCGATCCCTGGCCTCGCTCAGTGGGTTAAGGATCCGGCGTTGCCGTGAGCTGTGGCGTAGGTTGCAGACGCAGTGCAGATCTGGCGTTGCTGGGGCTCTGGCCTAGGCCGGCAGCTACAACTCCAATTCGACCCCTAGCCTGGGGGCCTCCATATGCCGAGGGAGCGGCCCTAGAATAGGCAAAAGACAAAATAAATAAATAAATAAAAATAAACAAAAAATAAAAAAATAAGACATGGGGAATGTGCTGCTGGGGGGACCTGGCTCTGAATCCCACCCTGTCCTGGCTGTCATGTGACCCCTGGTTTCCCCGTCTGTGCAAAGGCAATGATAAGGGCCGCCCCTGTTGGAAACTCTGCAAACTGTAATGCGCTGTCCACGCCAGAGCGGTGAACCACCACGAGGAGGAGGACGGAGGCCTGATGCTGATCCAGACTGACTGCTGGTGTCTGGGCAGGGCCAGCTGCCCGGGGGCGGCATCTGTCCGGCGTCTGTCCTCCCAGCACCTGGCTCCTGTGTTCCCCGTCCTCTCCGTATCAGTTTCTCGGACCCCAGCTGGCAGGTGGGCAAGTGGGGCCGAGAGGCCCTGTGGCAAGAGCACCCTCCAGGCCCCATCACATCAGCGTGGCCATCAGACCCCCTGCCAGGCCTGTGTCTGCTCCAGGAAGGGGGACGGCGCTCAGGCACAGAGCTGGGTGCTGAGGTCATGCTTGGCAGGACTGGCCCAGCCCTCTGGCTGTCTCTCCTGCCTCTGTCCTGGCCTAGGCTACTGTCACTTCTCTCCTGAACAACTGTGGCTGCCTCCTCTTTGGGTTTCCTGCCTCTGTCCCATCCATCCTGGGCCACCCAGTGGCCAGAGGGGCATGGCTGAAACTGGAAACTCATGCCACCCCCCCACCCCCGGAAGCCTTCTGTGGCTCCCTACTGCCCTCTGATTCTGCACTTCCCACATATCCCTCACCCTTTGGCCACCCCAATGGGGCCATTTATTGATTCAGCAAGTATTTGCGGAGCCCTAAGTGCCAGACCTGATGCGAGGCAATGGAAATTGAAAGGTGGGCCAAATGGGCATCTTGCGACCCCTCCCACCCCCAACCAGTCTGTCCCATGTCCTGAGTCCCATGGGGAAGGACAGTCTGCTCTCCCTCTCCCTTCCTCTCGAAAGGCCCTGTGTCCCAGCCTCTGGGTGACAGTCTGGGAGAGGATGACAATCCATCCTGTTAGGGTGTGACCTGGGGTGCCAGCAGGGCTCAGGCCACCCCCCTGAGAGGGGCAGAAAAAAACCAAAAAACCAAAAAACCAGCCTGGGATGGGCGTGGCAGGCGGGTGGGCAGGGCCGCCCCAGCTCTGCTTTGTTGCGGCCACTGTCAGCTCAACCTCTGGAGGCTCGGTCTCCCCACCTGTAAAATGGGCGTGATGGCGCCTACGAGACGGGATTCGAAGGCTGAGCACGGGGCCTGGCACGCAGCAGGCCCACGTGACTTTGGTACTGCTGCCTCCAAGGGGCCCAGTGTGCTGGCAGGAGCTCCACGGGCCCTGGGCTGGCTGCCTTGGCCCTGGCAGGACGGGTCCTGGCTCCCCTGTGGCTTCCCTCTCCAGCCTCAAGGCTGCTGGTTCAGCTGTGCTGCTTGGATTTCCAGGCAGTGGACAGGGAGCAGCCCTGGAGGTTGCTCACACTGCTGAGGGCCACCAGGGTTGGGCCCGGGCTGGGGGCCTCCCCACTGTGTGCATGAACCCCGCAGCTCGAGGAGTCTGTGCCGTTCTACCATTTCCATGGGGGAAACAGGCTCCGAGGGTTGAACTTGCCCTTGAGTTGGGAGCAGGCAGCTTCTCTGCACCGGCTGGGCCCCAGGGCCTATGCTCCTGATATGACGAGATGGGTCAGGCCACCATGGGGGCCCTTCAGGATGCATCGGCCACGCACCTCCATGGGGGAGGGGGTGCGGGGGCGGGCGGGGAGGGGTGACAGTGCTGTAGTCTCCCAGGCCACGCTCTGCGATGCTTGCCCCGCTCCCAACCACGCCAACAGCCTTTCCCACCCAGGGACCCCCACGCCCACTATAAAGATGAGCAAACCGAGGCACCTCAGGCACGATGTGTGGGGCCAGGCAGGCATGCAGCCCTCTTCTGCCTCTTCTGCTCTGGGTTCTCGGGCGCCTTTCCTGGGCTTTTCATGGAAACACAAACTTCCAGCCCCAGCGTGTTATTCAGCACCCGCCAAGGGATGACAACGGTTGGGCCAGCACGCGGCCACCCCTATACTTAGCCTCACACTCTGTGACGCCAGCTCTTCCCACCCAGGACCTTGGTTACAGACCGCGATGGCCTTAAGGGGTGGCATTACTCGCCCCCACTCCCAGATGGGAAGACTGAGGCTCCCCGCCAGGTGGGGTGGGAGAGAAAACACCCTTGCTCGTGGTATTTGCTGATGCTGTGGGCTTCAAGCTATCCACGGTTTAACAACCAGCTCACAAAATGCCTAAAAATTGAACAACCAGCTCCTACGATCCTGACGCAAGGAGCTCTGACACAGTCTGGGCCCCGTGAGTCTCTGAGTCACGCCGGCAGGAACCCTGGATCAGGGCTAAGTCTCCCCCCTCAACAGCCTCCCTGGTTTGGACAAGAGGAGGAGGTTGGGGAGGAAGAACAGAGCCCAAGGAGACGGGCATGGAGCACCGCGGGTCCAGTTCCAGCCACCCCTCCCCTCGAGCTGCCCCTCTTGCAGGGACACCTGTTCCCGTAGCTTCACAGAGGCCCCATCGGCCCCAGCCTGCTCTGCACTGGCCACCAGCCGGGAGGAAGTACCTGCAAGCCCTGGAGCCTCCTCCCCTCCATCTCCCCTTCTTCTCCCAGCTCTGTCTCAATGACAGGTGCTGGAGGTGAGGTTCAGCCCTACACCTGGTGATCCTTGAGTCCCTAGGAGAGCTTCTGCTTGGTAAACACTGGGAGCTGCTCAGCTCTGGGTGGAGGGCCAGGTCCCTGCCAGTCCAGGCCATAGGATTCTGCCTCCACTTCTTCATCACGGCTCCCAGCTGAGGTTTTGGGCTGGCAGGGACCTGACCCTCCAGCCAGAGCTGAGCAGCACCCAGTGTTTACCAAATATCCACTCCACACCAGGTCCCCGGGGCTGGGCCACACTGCTCGGTGTCCAGAGGGTCTCTGCCACAGTGGAGTCCACGGCTTAGAGGGAGATGGACAAGGAAACCGGTAAACTCTTCAGCCCCACAGGTGCTGGGGTGGTGTTCAGTACAGGGAATGGGCAGAACCCCAAAGAGAAGGCAGTACTGCCTAACGGGTCAGAGAGGGACACAGCAGCCCGACAGCCCAGGTTCAAACCTCCCGTCGACCTCTCGGTTGCCTGGGAAAGTTACTCATCCCTTCTGCACCCCAGTTTCCTCGCCTGTAAAATGGGTTTAATACAAGGCGTGAATATGCATTCGGATTAGAACAGGACATAGAAGAGCCCAAACAATTTTACAAAAAAAAAAGAAAAGAAAAGAACAAAGTTGGAGGACTCAGCCAATTGAAAGACTTACTATAAAGTGACAGGAATCAAGCCAGTGCAGTATTGGAAAAAAGACAGAAAGATATAGATCAACAGGACCGAGAATCCAGAACTAGACCCCAAATCCATGGTCTATTGGTTTTTCTTAAAAAAGCACCCAATCAATTCAATGACGAAAGGACAGTCTTTCTAGTAAATCAATAAACAGATGGGAAAAAAATTAACATCCTCCCTTATTATACCACACACAAAATTATGCTGAAGTGGGTCAAAATATAAATGTTGATCTGAGACTTAACTATAAAAGCTAAAGCTAAAAAAAAAAAAAAATCCTGGAAGAAAATACCAAAGAAAATCTTTGCAATTTTGACTTCTTAGACAAGACCTGAAACGCAAGAACAGCAAAAGAAATGGATAAATTGGACCTTATAACTTTCAACATTTAAAATTTTGCTCACTGAAAGAAACCACTGTGAAAGCAAGAAGGCAAAGAATAAAAGTATTCGCGAGCCATAGAGCTTGACAAATCACGTGTATCTGAAATGTACACAGACCTCCAATAACTCAACAACACGAACACAAACCACCTCATTAAAAGCGGGCAAGACACTGGGCCATACGCCTCTCAAAGCAAAATACGTGAGTGACCAAGAAGCACATGAAAAAATGATCAGCATCATTAGTCACCCGGGAAACGCAAATTAAAATCTCCGTGAGACACCAGCACACACCCAACCGAATGGCTAACATTTGAAAGACTGATAACACCAAGCTGGTGAAGATGTGGCACAACCAGTGGGAACACACAACCCTATTGCCCCAGGGGAAACAGCTTGTCAGCTTCTCACAGAGTTAAGCAGATGCCTATGGCCTGTCCGAGACACTTGTCCTCACCAAGTGTCACAAAAGCCCACAAACACACAAAGACTTGTACACACGCGTTCACAGCAGCTTCACCCACAGTAGCTCAAAACCGGAAACCATCCAAATATCCATCAGCAGGCGAATGGACACATGGGATAGATCTGCACAATGGAATACTACTCAGGAATAAAAAAGAACAGAGTACTGATATGAACAAAGGGATGAAGGTCAAAACGATGATGCAGG
Organism: Phacochoerus africanus; assembly: GCF_016906955.1. Classification (NCBI taxonomy): domain Eukaryota; kingdom Metazoa; phylum Chordata; class Mammalia; order Artiodactyla; family Suidae; genus Phacochoerus; species Phacochoerus africanus. The sequence goes on along the minus strand of NC_062553.1, from coordinate 4,249,720 downwards.
AGTTCCCGTCGTGGCGCAGTGGTTAACGAATCCGACTAGGAGCCATGAGGTTGCCGGTTCGGTCCCTGCCCTTGCTCAGTGGGTTAACGATCCGGCGTTGCCGTGAGCTGTGGTGTAGGTTGCAGACGCGGCTCGGATCCCGCGTTGCTGTGGCTCTGGCGTAGGCTGTTGGCTACAGCTCCGATTCAACCCCTAGCCTGGGAACCTTCATATGCCGCGGGAGCAGCCCAAGAAATAGCAACAACAACAACAACAACAAAAGACAAAAAAAGACAAAAAAAACGATGATGCAGAGGGAAAAGCCAGGCAGACGAATACATGTATCATTCCACGTATATGAAATTCTAGAAACTACAAACTAATATATGCTACTAGTAGGTAAATCAGTGGCTACCAGACTGGAGAGCAGAGTCAGGGGTGGACCACACAACAGAGCAAGGAAATCTGGGGGGTGATGGAAACGCACCGATTCTTAATTCTGGGGGTGTCTCACAAGCATACACTGCTGTCAAAACCATGGGACTCTACGCTTATGCAGAGGTGCTTTATTGCACCTAACAGCATCTTTTAAAAGTCTATGTTTGCGGTAAAGGGGAAAAGCAGCACCAGCGGCCACCTGCCCTCTTTTGCCGAAGCCTCCTGCAAACTGCTGATTTAACGCACCGAGAGCTCCACGGGCGAGCCGACCACCCGAGTAATTACATTAAGGGAAACAATCATTTGGTGCATTTTTCATCAACTGAGATCATTCATATTTATTAAGCTGCTAATTCATCTAGATTTGTCCAAGGAGGTCTGACCCGCCCTGGCCTGGACATGAGAAATGGGTTGTGCCAGGCACATGGTAGGAGCTCATTAATTGCATGTGGAATGAATTAATCATGGCCCTGGCTTCTCGGGTGCACCCAGCTCATCAGCGGCCAACAGGAAGCCTGAGTTGACGGGGAGAAGCCCAAGGCCTCCAGAGACAGAGCTATTTCCAGGACACCCTCAGATGCCGAGGCTCACAGAGGCAGAGGCAGGACCATTCTGGTGTAGTATCAGGGCTTGGGATGGGCAACAGAGCAGAGGAGCTTGAAAACTGATCTGGCATCAAATGCAGTCTTCTAGAAAAGTCCAGTCCAGCTGATGACAGAAGCCTGCAGGTAGAGAAAACTGCTGGAAACAGTTGAGCCAAAAGGTCTTGGCTGGGGGCTTGACGTCAAGCCAGCTGCTGCCAGTATTTCTCTCTTCGTCCGGCTCCAGGCTAGACACTGTCAGAGCTCTAAGACCCTGGTCTCCTTGTCATTGCAGGAAGTCACCTGGGGATCACATGTTTTCTTTTCTGCTTTCATCACAAGCTTTACCAATTACCTAAATCAACAGTTCTTAGACTGTTGGACTCCTGGTCCTTCCTTTTCCAACTCCAGACCTGTGTGAGGCTGGATGTTCTACTGCAATCTAGCCAAACAAAATATCACAGCAGGAGTTCCTGTCGTGGCTCAGTGGTTAACGAATCCGACTAGGAACCACGAGGTTGCAGATTGGATCCCTGGCCTCGCTCAGTGCGTTAAGGAACCAGCGTTGCCCTGAGCTGTGGTGTAGGTCACAGACGTGGCTCAGATCTGGCATCGCTGTGGCTGTGGTGGAGGCTGGCGGCTACAGCTCTGATTGGACCCCTAGCCTGGGAACCTCCATATGCCACGAGTGCGGCCCTAGAAAAGACCGAAAACAAACAAACAAACAAACAAAAAACACAGCAGACTGAAGGCAGAAGCCGAGGTGAGACTTCAGCTGTGTCCTCTACAAGTCAGACATTAAAGAGATTTACAAAAATGCCATTCTTCTATTTTTTTTTTGTCTTGGAAAACAGAGTTATTTTCCAGAAAAAATATAATTTATGTTAACCTGTACTGGCTTTGTTATTTCTATTTTTAAACGAATTTATATCAGTATTTCGAAATCTTTCCTCGTTCATTTCTAATACGGTAAATATCAATGGGTCCAGCCCACATACACAGAAGCTCTTTGGGGTCCGACATACTTTGGAAGAGGGTAAAATGCTTGACAACCACCGCCCTAAAAGTAGCTGGGCAATGCGGGTGTCGGCGCTATTAATGTATCTACTGATCCAAGTAACATTCCTCATTGTTTGAGCTTCCGGCCCGTGGAGGACTCTCCCGTGCTCCTGGGGTGGTGCCATTTGTCACAAGATGCCCAGAGCCTGAAGGAGACATGAAGGTGAGCCAATGAGACTACGTGAGGATGAGTAAACGCCCCACTGGCAGCCTGAGGCTCTCTTGTCTTGGATAACGTGCTGCCTCTGCTCAAGGGGTTGTGGTCAAGGGGGTGTGGGAGGGAGGGGTCAAGAGAATGTCTCCAGGGAAGGAAGGGTCTGAACTCACAAAGACACTGCCAAGGGTAGAGGCGTGTCCAATGCACCTTTGGGCCAAATGGTGCACGGTTGGTAGTGAAATTGATATGTTGCCAAAGGTGAATATCCACACTACAAAGAAAACTTCTGTGAGGGGGGATATGTCTGAAATTGTATTCAGCATTTGAATCACTAACGTTGTTAGAAATGACTCAGCTCGGAGTTCCCGTGGTGGCGCAGTGAAAACAAATCCGACTAGGAACCATGAGGTTGCAGGTTCGATCCCTGGCCTCACTCAGTGGGTTAAGGATCCCGCGTTGCTGTGAGCTATGGTGTAGGTTGCAGACGCGGCTTGGATCCCGAGTTGCTGTAGCTGTGGTGTAGGTGAGCAGCTACAGCTCCGAATGGACCCCTCACCTGGGAACCTCCATATGCCAAGGGTGTGGCCCTAACAAAGCTTAAAAAAAAAAAAGAAAGAAAAAGAAATGAGTGTGCCTGTCCCGCTGGAAAAATCTGACCAGGGTGAAGAGTTTTCTCTCCATCTCCTGGACTCGGGCGATGGTGAGGATGCAGTTTTATGAAGCAACCCCACAATCGGACCCTAGCAATGCTTAAAAGGGGGGTTTCCAGGAGAAGTCTCAGATCCTCCCGGCCTCTATGTTTGTTGGAAATATTTGCACACGTGCTTACCCTGTAAGTTGTTCCAGGCATTGCCTATGAGGTTCTTCATAAACCTGGAACCTCTGATCCCAGACAGTCACGGATGAAAAGATGCAGCTATCCCGCCTCCCAGAGACCAAGGGCAAGGCCAAAGTGCAGGACAGCAATGCGGGGCTCAACACGCGCACAGCCCGACGTTCTAGCGCGTCCCGGCCCGAGAGCTCCCTGGAGCTGGGCTTGAGGAGTCTGTGCTCTGCAGGAGCAGAGCCCGACAGCTCTCCATCATCAGGACACTAACCAGCTGGCTCCGGGGGTCACCACCAGGGAGCAGGGACCGAGGATCAACCCCAAGTGCCTTGGGAGTCAACTCACAGCGGAAAGTCACGAGCTCAAACAGCAGAATCTACGGAGAGGCCTCTCTCACCCGGACACCACGGTGGAGGGTGATGGGGCTGGAGAGGGTGCTGGGGAGGAGGACAATAACGGCTGCCACTTAGGTACCTACTGGATGCCCGACATGGTACTGGATGCTTTCCTGCCTCAGGCAGTGGAGCAGAACAGGGAAAGGCACCAATACCAGAGCCTGGGGACCCAGGTTCGAATCATGGCTTTGACACCCACTAGCTGTGTGACTCCGGGCTAGTTACTTAATCTCTCTGGGCCTTGACGCCCGCCTCTACACAGTGGGGTTAATGATATGGAGGGTTCAAGTAACTCATGGGGTTGTTGGAGGAGAAATGGTAACACCCACAGGGGCAAGCAGATTTTGCTGCTGTTATCATCTCCTCTGATCCACCCCACAGCCAGGGAGGAGAGGCTTCTGGTCTCCGCTTTCCCGATGAAGAGACCCAGGCTGGAAGGCAGAAGTGCCACCTAAGGTCCTGCAGCAGGTGCAGCTGGGCTTTGTACCCACTCTTGCCTCCCTCCAAGCCCCCCCACTTTTCTGCATTGCCTGTGTCTCCTCCCAAAAGCTGTTTCTGTCTTATCAAATCACAACGAAACTCGTCTTTGCTACTTTAGACCCAAGATGGAAAGAGGGATGAGCGAGCAGGTGGTATGCTTACCTCTGCTACTTCCTGGTCACATACACATCTTCAATCTCCTCTGCAGAATGGGCACAGTGCTGCCTCCCTCCCTCCCTCCCTTCTTTCCTTCCTATTTCCTCGTGTCCTCCCTCCTTCCATGTCAGCAGACACGTGCTGTGCCACCATCAGGCCGAGGGTGCATCAGACACGGACGCCCCTGCCTGCCGAAGCTTCCAGCCTCGTGAGGGAAGTTAGAGCTGCAAACCAGCACCACGCGGTGTGGCCAATGCGTCCATGGAGGGAGACATGAGGTCTGTGAGGGTCCAGCCAGGGGATCAGGGAGGGCTTCCTGGAGGAGGAGGCCCCGCAGCTGAATCCTGAAAGGTCAGCACAAGGAGAGCACTCCTGGTTCGGAGGGATGTGCGTGGCTGGAGCACCCCTCCCACGAAGGAGGCAGCCAGGGCCACCGACGTGTGACACTCTTCTGCGAGGCCCTGAATGACCCCCCCCCCCAAGGAAGACGAGCCTGGCAAGGAAACCCTTCTTTCCTGACATCCACCTTCCAGGGCCAGCTGGTAACTCAGGCGGCAGAGGCGCGGTCGATTCTCCCGCGACCAGAAGGAGCCACCTTGGGCTAATTAGAACCACGGGGCAGTTGGAGGACTTCAATTATCGCTCTCGGCAGGAAGGCGCGACGCCACATCTGCGGGGTGATTAAATCCACCGGGATGCTGCTCGCAGTGCAAGGTAGTAAGAAGAGGCGGGGTCCCAGAGCAAGCCTGTCTCCCTGAAACGGGCAGACGGCTCATCCGAGGGGTCAGAGCCTCCGAGACGAACGTGGGAGCAGGTCCCATGGCAGGAAATGGTTTGGAGACAAGAAAAAGAACGCCTGTCCTTCCTCCTCCTCCGCTCTCCCCAACGTTTTATTTGATTAAAAGAAAAACGGCAGAAACACGATTGCCCTTAAATTGCAACTCTGCGGACACCCAGGCACTTTTGAATTGTAGATAATCATTTTTTCAGTATAAGCATATCCCAAACATTGGATGAGACATAGTTATCCTTAAAAAAATTGTTTCTTGAAATCAAATTTAATTGGGCAGCCTTTCTTTCTTTTTTTTTCTTTTTTTTTTTTTTGTCTTTTAGGACCACACATGTGGCATATGGAAGTTCCCAGGCTAGGGGTTGAATCAGAGCTGCAGCTGCCGGCCTGCACCACAGGCACAGCAATGCCATATCCGAGCCATGTCTGCGACCTACACCACAGCAACGCTGGATCCTTAACCCACTGAGCGAGGCCAGGGATCAAACCCACGTCCTAATGGATACTAGTCAGATTCCTTACCACTGGAGCCACAACGGGAACTCCTCAGCCTGTCTTTCTATTTGCTGGATCTGGCAACCCTAACAAGGAAATAGGAGTGATTCCAATGGGGCCAGAGGAGGGCAGGGAGGGGAGTGGCCTTCCATCAGAACCTCTCTGGATGGTCCCCGTTGCGTTGCTGAGAAGCACAGAGCCAGGAAAAGCAGAGCCGAGGATTTTCAAGTGGAAGCTGCAGCTCCTGGGGGCACACCTGGCCCCCGATACTCAGGTATGCTCGCCCTCCCCCACATGCTTCTCACTGGAGGCACCTGTGCTGCGATTCCTACTGTTCCTACCGTAAAGATGAGAGAAGGAGCCTCAGAGCGTCGAGGGACCTGCCCAGGTTCACACAGCTGGTCCAAGGCCGGAGCCCTCCTGGCAGCCAGGCCCCCACACCCCCCAGGACCCTCAGATCACGTGCTACACGCAGCCCCTGCTCTGAGCTTGGGCCTCCGCAGCCACCTCCACTCAGTTCTCATGGGGCCTCCTTTCCAACCTGCCCTTCCTCGTCCCTTTCTGCTCAGTCCGGTCACCTGACCCTTACCTGCCAACTGTACACACCGGAACCCTTCCCGGAAGTCAGTCTCAGGCTCTCTGGTTACCATGGTTACCAAGGCTCAACAGCTCTCACTGAAGGTCAGTTGTCGCCTCTCTGACCCTCTCACGCCGCCTCTAAGGTAAATGATTATTATACCCACTTCTCAGATGGGGAAGCCGGGCTCAGCGTGCTGAAGTAACTCGTACGTGGCAGAGCTGGGCCTAGGGACCACCTCCCAGAGGCTGTCAGAGTTTGTCCACTCAGGAATCGATGTCCCTGGGAGGGGACTTATCGGGGTTCCTTCCTTAACTGAGAGGTCAAGTCGCTAGTGGGACAGTGCTGGGCACTGCAAGGGGCCTCTGGGAAACTCCTGTGGGTCTGGGGGTGGTGCCCTCTAAGGCCTGGTTGAAGGTGCCTTGAGCTCCCTGAAGCCCAAGTTCCTCCAATGACCAAGGCTCCCCAGTGCCGCGAGGAGCTGGGACACAGAAGGCACCCAATAAATGCACATGGGACGGCGCTTCCGCAGACACGAAAGCAGCCACATGCAGATCGCTGGCCCTGACCTGCCCCTCCGCATGGCACTTTGCAGATGGAAGGCGCAAAGGTCACTTTCTGCATCTGGTCGAACGCTTGGAGCATCCACCATGAAACGCCCAGGCGGAAGGCTTGTCACCCTAGAGACGAAGGGGCTGAGACCCGGAGGCATGACCTGTCTGAGTTAGGGGAGGCCTGGGGTGGGGCCCAGGAATCAGGATTTAACAGGCTCCCTGGGGGAGGCAGGAGCACCCACGGGGAGCAGGGGCCTGCAGGGGGCACAAGGGCAGGGAGTACGGAAAAGCGAGGCTGATTCAGGACCAAGGACAGGGGAGAGTGTGCCGTGGACTGGGCAGCCCAGCCCAGGGGGTTTCCCTGTGAGGCGAGGGGTGAGCAGAGGAGCGCCCCTGGGGGAATGAGATGCCCTAATCCACAGAAAGGGCTCGGAAGAGTGTCTGGCCCAAAATAAGTGTCAGGGGCTCCTCTGGCCGTCACTGCCCTGTGCTGGGCAGCACCTCGCGTCCATGACCTCCTCTCATTCTCGCAGCCACTCCGGAAGGTAGCTAGTGCTAAGCTGGTCTCTATTTTACAGATGAGGAAGCCCCGAGAGAGGGGTTAAAGGGATTTCCCACGGGGGCTCCTGAGCAGAAGAGCGGGGTCAGGGCATCCCGCAGCCCTTCCTGCCTCCCTTCCCGGGGGGATGGGAAGCACAGCGCTCCAAACCGGCTCTAAACAGGCGCCGGGTGGCTTGTTGAACAAATGAATGGACACATGAATGAACAAATGAAGGGGCTGGGGGATGAAAGGGTAAATGGATGCCATGGGGAGGACAAACCATCTCTTTGAGCTCAAAGGCAGGAGGATCCCCCATTTAATGATGGGGAAGGGACCCCCCCCCCAGGGCAACCCCGTGTCAGCAGTAATCCAAGCACTTTCATTACTGTTTATGGTTTTCTGGGCCCATTACCAAATCCCCCAGGCTCCTGCGGGTGATTAGAAAGGGGGCGGGGCGGGGCTTGCTCCTGGACCACACCGGAGGGTCCGGGTCTGGGAAGCAGCCCGTCTTGAGTCCAGATGCTGACATGACAACATCAAGGAAACCTCATTTGCAAACCCAAATTAGTGCCATGCTGATGATCATATAAAAGAAGGATGGGCACATAAAGCGAGCCATGAACAAGCATGACCGTGGGCAACGGCGCCAGAGAGGAGCTGGCAGAGCTCGGAAACAAAGGTTTTTGTCATCAAAGCCCGCCTGGTGACTTCTGGACTCAGCTCAGTGCTTTGTTTGGTATCCTGGTGGGGGTCTCTTTTCCCCTTAGTTTACCTATTGTCAGCCTCATTAATAACACAGAGGTATATGATAGGGATATAAATACTTAATCATGACAATTACAATCAGGACGATGAAATGGAGCATTTATTCCATGCTGGGGCTGAGCCCAGCCCTATTCAGAGCACCTGCTTTTGAACAGTTTAAGGCATCCTTCCCTTTCGGCTGTCTTTCGATTTGCCTTCCTAGATGGCCGGCATCCGACAAACCCGTTCATCAAATGAACCCCACCCTGTCCTGACCAAAGCGATCTAAACCCCTGCTGCTGTGGACCAGCACTTCCCGTTACATGGAGAATGACGCCCAGTATAGCTGGCCTTTCCTAACCCATTATTACTGTACACATTTCAAAGCTTTAGCAAAAGACAGCGCTGTCTCGTTCTCCTTGCTTCTTCATTCTTACTGTTACACATTAGTGGTGCGTTGAAAGGTGGCCCCACCAAAGATGTATCCACATCTAACCCCCAGAGCCTGTAAATGTGACCTTATCTGCAAAGGTCTTTGCAGATGTAATAAAGGTAGGGATTCAAAATGAGATCATCTGAGACTAACCACAGGGACCCTACACTGGTGACAAGTGTCGTTACAAGAGAAACAGAGGAGAGACGTACAGAGGAGAGGAGAGGGCCATGGGATGAGAGAGGCAGAAACTGGAGCCATGTGGCCATAAGCCAAGTAATTCGGCAGCTTCTAGAAGCTGGAAGAAGCAAGGAAGGCATCTTCCCTCGAGGCGCAAAGAGAACACAGCCCTCCCAACACCCTGATCTCAGACCTCTGGTTGCAGAACTCTGAGAAATAAACTTCCCGTGTTTTAAGCCCCTGAGTTTGTGGTGATACATTATGGCAGCCACAGGAAACACATACACTCACTCTCAGAAACGAACACTGATGCTGGGCTACCTGGCCTGGTCAGCAAGGACCCAGCAGGAAGAGGACACAGAGAGTTAGGATGAATAAACTTAATCCTCCAAAACCCCAGTAGCTTTTTTGAGCACTAATTGTTGGAAACCCAGCATTTTAAAGTCAAACACTCTAGGAGTTCCCGTTGGGGCTCAGTGGTAACAAACCCGACGGGTGATGAGGTTTGATCCCTGGCCTCCCTCAGTGGGTTAAGGATCTGGCATTGCTGGGAGCTGTGGTGTAGGTCACAGATGCAGCTCAGATCCCGAGTTGCTATGGCTGTGGTGTAGGCCAGCAGCTGTCTTTCCGATTTGATCCCTAGCCTGGGAACCTTCATATGCCTTGGGTGTGGCCCTAAAAAGCAAAAAAATAAAAGAAAGCCAAACACTCTAAAACAATGGGCTGTGATGTCCCTGAGTTATTTTAAACCATTCAGATTGGGTAAAAATACAAAAGGTCAGAGCTGCACTGCCCTGTACAGTGACCACCAGCAGCACACGGCCACAGAGCCCTTGAAATGTGGCAGCCTGAACTGCCATGTGGTGCAAGTGTAAAGTCACATGAGATTTCCAAGATTTAGTATGGAAAACAGAATGCGAAGCAGCTTATTAATAATGCCTATACTGACTACACGTTGGTCACACTTTGGATATGCAGGTAAATGACGGCATCCATTTCTTTTTACTTGTGCGATGTGGTTACGGAAAAATTAAAAAATCATACATGTGGCTCCTGTTTCATTTCTATTGTTCTGTGTTGGTTTCAAGTATGCTGACAATTTAGTAATTATTGGGAACTTAAAAATTGTGTGTGCCATTAGGTTGGTTTAAAAAAAAAAAACAAAAAACCTTAAATGGCAGAAAAGACTAGGAACCCAAAAGAAATTAAATGTTTGATAAATTCATAAGTGAAAAGCAGAACTGACTTTTCCTTGTCCCTAAAGACAGCCCGGAATCCAGAACCCAGAACGGAATCAACAGCAGCAGGCGTTTTTTACCATATGACCACACCCCCATGATGCCCTCATCTGATTGGATCAAGAGGTAGACACCATCCTTTAGAGGCAGCCAATCACCAGGCTGCCCCGGGAGCTGAGCCAATCACATTTCCCTCCCCAGTGGGACTCAGACCAGCCATGAGTGGTGAGTTCAGGAAGTGTAAGGATCTCCAAGGCTTTGCAGAACCACAGGCTGAAGCCACTAGAAACACAAATACAGCTGGCGCTGTGTATCAGTTGGTTCTGCATTCTTGGATCAAAAACACTTGAAGACGGTATTCCAGAATGTTCCCAAAGCAAGACTTGTATTTCCCCCAAGCCTGGGCAACTATTTACATAGCATTTACAAATATTTACATAGCATTTACATTATATTAGGTATTATAAGTAATCTAGACATGTTTAAAGCATACAGGAGGAGGGATATAGATTATAAACAAATACTATGCCATTTTATCCTAAGCGTCTGCATCAGTGGAGTTTGGACTTCAGGGGTTCTAGAACCAATCCCCTGCGGATATCAAGGGACAACTGCGGTCCGGAGCAGGGCATGGCAGCTATAGCAGTGCTTGTGAGGAATTCAGGCTCCCTGTGGGACCGGGGAATCTGTGTTTTAAACAAGCCCTTGAGTGAGTGTGTCTGCTCAAAGGTCTGCAGGTCACTGTGACAAACCCGAGAGCAAATGCTGCAGAGGCCAGTGAGCAGAGAGGGGAGGATGGGACGTGAGAGGCAGATCAGGGCGGCTGCCTTGGGTCCGGTTCAGGGACCAGGGCCAGCTAGGGGCCTCCCTGTCTCAGAGCCCCCACGGAGGATCCCAGGGCACCTCACCACGAAGCCCCCACCCAACGCGGCCTCAGTGAGCTTCCCTGGCCAGTGGGCACCAGGCCCCAGTCCACTAACTTGAAAGAGACGGACCAGGAATGCCTCTCCTGCCTTTCATTTGGCAGCTGTGGGATGAAAGTGCCACTTTCACCTCCACCCAGCGCCCTCTCTGGTTTCAGAGTTTGGGGTAATCTGCTCTCAGGTGGCAGAGTTTATAGTGAGCAACCAGCCTTGTGTCCCCACTTCAACATGACCTGTGTCACCCAGACACCCTTAAACAGAGGGCCCCAGCTCTGCACCGTAGCAAACTGGCCAAAGGGAGGGGACACACATGCTCAGAATTGGGCTTCCGAGCCTGAGGGCCACTTTCCATGGAGCCCAAAGGCAGAAGCCTGCCTGGCGGTCTCACGGAGCTAATGAAGCCGCATGTAAGCTGTAATTACAGCTGCTCCTGAGCCTGCTCGGAGCCCGGAGCGGGCTGGGCGTGCTTGTTCACGCAGGGCCTAATGAAGCATCCCATGTTCTACAAACCTCACTACAGGATTTAATTAACCCTCCACTCCGGGTGTGCCCCAGCCACCTGCTGCGAAGGAGGAGACCCCACTCCAATTCGGGGAGCAGTGGCAGCAACTGAACAACTGGGGGTGTTCACCAGAGGGAGATCCGGTGGGGGGGGAGGAGAGACCTCATGCCCCTACTGGTGGGGTCTGGGGTCTGGGATCTGAGTTCAGATTTAGATGGAAGATAAATATCAAAAAGAGGAGTTTCTGTCGTGGCTCTGGAAATGAATCTGACTAGCATCCGTGAGGATGCAGGTTCCATCCCTGGCCTTGCTCAGTGAGTAAAGGATCCGGCATTGCTGTGAGCTGTGGTGTAGGTCACAGGTGTGGCTCAGATCTGGACTTGCTGTGGCTGTGGTGTAGGCTGGCAGCTGTAGCTCTGATTCAACCCCTGGCCTGGGAACCTCTGTATGCCGCAGGTACAGCCCTAAAAAAAAAAAAAAAAAAAAAAAAAAAAGACAAAAAATAAACCCCACAAAAATAATGAGGGGCACGCCAGGTGACAGGTACCACGTGGTGCAGTGGCGGCAAAGTGTCTGACATGGGAAGGGAGGGGTCGGGAGGGAGGGCCCATCCTGGCTGGTTGTGGATGGGTGAGCAGCCCGGCCCGCCGGCCCCTTAACCACCCGAGTGAGTCCGGACAAGTCGCTCATCTTCAGAAACACTTAGGCAGGACTGAAGGCCTTGACGTACACTGATTACTCCATCCTCACAACTGCCCCGTGGAGTTGGGACAATTATCTCGCCCATTTTAATGATGAGGAGACTGAGGGTCAGAGGAGGAAAGGAAAGTGCCCACGGACACATGGCCAGGCGGGGGTGGGATCAAGATTCCAGCCTGGCTGTCTGTGCCAACCCCCAGGGCCCTGATGGCACGATGCTCCTGGCACAGGGCCTGGCACCCTCAGCAAGGAGGAGCACAAAGGAGGGGACCTTCTCCCGGCCCCTTCCCACCTCCCTCCTAGTGTTTCTTCTTACGCGCTCCGGCTCCACGCAAACGCTTCTCCCCAAAGCAACCCATGCCTGTAAGTTTTCAAGTTCGTGACTCTCTTCCACCTTTCGAGCAGCCCTCTATCCTGATGGCTCCACCATGTAATCTCTTTTTTTTGCATTTTAGGGCCACACCTGCAGCATATGGAGGTCCCCAGGGTAGGGGACGAATCAGAGCTGCAGCTGCCAGCCTACATCACAGCCACAGCAAGGCCAGATCCAAGCGACGTCTTCGACCTACACCACAGCTCACGGCAACACCGGATCCTTAACCCACCAAGTGAGGCCAGGGATTGAACCCGCATCCTCACGGATCCTAGTTGGGTTCATTGCCACTAAGCCACAATGGGAACTCCTGCCGTTTACCTGTTACTCAATGTTCACGGTGCCTCAGTTTCTTTATCTGGGCAGTGGGGATAATAACACCTCAAGGGATTATTCTGAGGATTAAATAAGTTAGCCATTGAAAGTGACTTAGAGAAGTGCCCGGCAAACAGTAAGGGCTATTTAGTGTTCCTTAGATATAAAGAATGTCAGGCAGGGCTTCCCTTATGGAAAATAAGCCCTTCCTGCTGGCGGGTGTGGGGGTGACAGACGGGCAAGAGCGGACTTGGGGTCACGTCCGCCAGACCAGCTCAGTAAACATGCTCTCCGGGGTCCAGGCCAATCATCCACGAGTGATGATCACAGCAGCCACCCTGACCGGGCATCTCTGTGCACTAGGCACCTGCTGTTGCCCCGGCAATCAGCATAGCAACCACAGGATGTGTTCTTTGAATCCTCATTTTATAGATGGAAGAAACTGAGGTGCAGGACATTCCAAGGACTTTTTCAATGCTACTTTGGATGGTGCCAGGAGGACCGGGGCAGAAAATGGTCTGTGCTGCCGTGCGCTGGGGACCTGGGTTCAATCACAGCCACGCTACTTTGGGGAAACAGAGACAAACCCAAGTGCATTCCGAGCTGAGGACTTGGGCACAAGGGGATCCCAAACCCCATGCCAAAAGGTTCCCTTGAAGAAATAAGGATTTTTTTTTTTTTGTCTTTTTAGGGCCGCATTTGTGGCATATGGAGGTTCCCAGACTAGGGGTCTAATTGGAGCTATAGCCACCGGCCTACACCAGAGCCACAGCAACGCCAGATCCAACCCACCTCTGCGACCTACACCACAGCTCACGGCAACGCGGGATCCTTAACCCACTGAGTGAGGACAGAGATCGAACCCGAGTCCTCATGGATGCTAGTGGGGTTCCTTAATGGCTGAGCCATGACGGGAACTCCGAAATGGGGATGTTTAACCAAGAGAAGCAAAACCTAGGGAAGTCGGGACTCGCTGTGAGGTCTCCAGGAGGCTCTCACGGTTAAGAGCAGGCTGCCTTGGTCTGTGCGTGTGGTTCCAGGGTTCAAACCAGTCCAGTGGTGGAAACTCAGGGAGATAAATCCCCTGGATTGATGGAGGAACCTCCTAGTCAAAGCTGGAGACCGAATCGTAGAGTAGTGGTGAGCTCCCTGCCACCCGAGCTGTGACAACGGCAGGGGCAAGTTCTCTTGCAGAAAATGCTGTGAAGGGAAACTGAAGCATCCTTTGGGCTCTGGGTTTGCTCTGGCCCCGAGATGCGAGGAGCCCGAGGCCCTCCTGGACGTGAGCTCCTCAGGGAAGTTGCCACGGCTGCCCAGGGCCTGTGCCTTGAGACGAGCACGCAGAGGGCGCCTGGGAAAATCCTCAAGGGATGATTTTCAAAGGCTCCCTGAACAAGAGGTCAGGCTTGATGACGTCATCATAATAAAAAGATGTCCTCTTAATGACGTCAGAAGTTGATTGCTATTTGCCGTCAAAAGCAGCAAGGAGCAGGTGGAGAGGTGGGACCCGATGGTTATTTAGAAACCACATGCCAGCGTCATGCTGGGCACTGCCGTTATCCCATCTTACTGTCCCCTCAAAAGAACCCACACGGTAGCTGGTACCGCCCCATTGTACAGGTGAGAAAGATGAGGCTCGGGGAGGCTTTTTCCAAGCCAAATACTACAGTGGCTTGCCCCTTTTATGCCCCGAGGCACACAGTAGGTGCTCCTTAGATGCTGGCTGTGCACTTGAACAAACACTGAAGAAACACGCAAGCAGCACAGCTTGTGCGGGCAGAGTCAGGACTTGAACCCAGACCTGGGGGCCTCCCCCGTCTAGTGCTTTTGTGCCCTTGGAGCTTAATTTTGTCTTCTCTCCAAATCCAACCACATCCTCATCGAAAGCCGTGCATTAGAAAGCTCGGTCAAGGAGCTCCTGTCGTGGCGCAGTAGAAATGAATCCGACTAGGAACCGAGAGGTTGTGGGTTTGATCCCTGGCCTCGCTCAGTGGGTTAAGGATCTGGTGTTGCCGTGAGCTGCGGTGTAGGTCGCAGACGCAGCTTGGATCTGGCGTTGCTGGGGCTCTGGTGTAGGCCGGCAGCTGCAGCTCTGATTAGACCCCTAGCCTGGGAACTTCCACATGCCACTGGTGCAGCCCTAAAAAGCAAAAAAAAAAAAAAAAAAAAAAAAAGCAAGCAAGCTCGGTCAAGTGCCAAGATGATCCTGAGTCACGGCTCCCCCTGCTCCCGGGAGCGTTTCTTAAAGACGTCCTGCTCTTTTTCCCCCGGGTGTACACACACTCATTCACACACACAACCGGCTGACGCCGAACCCTCAGGTAGTATTTCAGCTACCTGGGGTCAAAGCCAGAGCCTTCATCCCTGGCCCAATTTTATCGATGACAAAGCATCACTGGTGACCCCAGCATGACCCTTTGCAACCCATCCAGGAGGTGGCAGGTACTTGTCTCGGTGAGGTCATCGGAGCCCAGGCCTGACCCCTGCTGGGTGAGAAGACCCTGGCTACCCTCTCTGCCTACACAAGCGTGTGCCTGGTTTCCTGAAATGATGGCAGTGGAAGCAGACTCTGACCTCCACTGCAGGCTGGTGACAAGGTGCCAGGAGAGCCAGTCTGCTTCTCCATGCTGCCTCCTTTGGCTCTGTCCCTATGGACAGAGGTCCAGGGACCTTGCAGGGACATCATAAGGATGAGGGGGGAATGAGTGGAAAGGGTCAGGAGGCAGGGTGCTGCTGCTGCTGCTTTTGAAAGAAACAAAAATACTGTATAGATCCTTACGCTCCACGGACCAGCTTTTCCCCTGGTTACGTGCGGGGAGGCCGTGGTCCTTCCCCTCAGTTCCACTACCTGTTGGCTCAGGCTTCAGGCTTCCTAGAATCTTCTGATGAGAAGCCCCACCCTTTCTGGGGCCTGGGTTTGGTGCTGCAAGCATGCCCATCCCCCTCCCCGCAAGGCTGAAAAGAGCCCCAGGCTCTTAGAATCCCAAGGGCAACACCAGGCCCTGCCTGCCTGGCTCCCTCTGGAAGCTGCTCCAGCTTCTGGGTAATAAACACATTCTCCCGCAGAGGCTCTCGGGTGGGGGCCCCGGGGGCCGCAGTCTACGCCCTCAGCCTTGCGGGAGTAGTTCTAAGATGCCTCCCAGTCAAGGGCAAGCAAACAGACCTTCTCAGGACAGAGTCTGATGAAGGCCAGGGCACACTCTAACTAAGGATGGGATCCAGGCTGTGCGTCCATGTGCAGGAGGGGAGGGCGGGTGCCTGGAGCAGCCACTGCGGGGGTGCTCGGCGGCGCCACCACACCTCAAACAGCAGCATTTCTGGCAGATTTTGGCCGTTCAATCCAATGATCTGAGATGCAGGAGGCTTCCCTTGGCTCTGACCCAGACCATCCAGGGCTGGGACGATGCCTTGAGCAGGCACTAACTTGGGTGGGGGAGGTGGGGGCAGGAGGAAGATTGGTCTGGGGTCCCCTTTCTGCCACTTGCTGCCTTGCCGCCTTGGGGAAGGCAGCTGCCTTGCTGAGCCTCTGTGTTTTCATCTGTACAGTGAGGTGGCCATGACAACCCTTGGACAGAGGAAGGATGAGACACATCCAAGGGGGAGGGGAGGGGGACAGAAGCCAACTCTGGAGGGAGAAAGGGCTTGACAAAAACATGAGGCTGCGTCGCTCAGAGCTACCTGACACCAGAGCTGTTGCTGACAGCAGGCACCCTTGCGCACCAGGCCATTTTATGCTGGGCACACCTCCTCCTTCAGGATGGACCTGGCGGGGAGGGCTTACTATGCCCTCCTTGGGAGGAGGCTGAAGGCCAGCAAGGTCGAGGCACTCACTCAGGGTCACACAGCTGCCAAGGAGCAAAGTCAGGATTCAAATTCAGGTCTGTCTGACTCCAAACTCCAGGCTCCCAACACCAGCTCGTGCTGCATCCATCCGCCCATCCAACTAGCATCTACCTATCTATCTATCTCGTCTTTTGGCTTCCCTGTGGCATATGGAGTTCCAAGGCCAGGGATTGGATCCGAGCCACTGTTGTGACCTACACCACAGCTGCGGCTTTAACCCACTGTGCCAGGCTGGGGATCGAACCTGCGTCCTGGAGCTGCCTTGCATCTCCTAGATTCTGGTGCTTGTCAGCAACCCTTAGTGTTCCTTGGCCTGTAGATACATCACTCCAGACTGTCCCTCTGTCTTCCTGTGTGTCTCTGTGTGTCGCTCCTCTTCACACGGGGACACTCGTCATTGGAGTCAGGGCCTCCCTCCTCCAGCATGACCTCATCTTAAATAATCACGTCTGCAAAGGCCCTTTCCCGATAAGGTCACATTCTGAGGTTCTGGGTGGACATGAATTTGGAAGACAACATTCAACCCACTAGAGTCTAGCGCCTTGATTTTTTTCAACCCATTAACACTGCCTCCTCTGGGGAACTGTATCATCAGCCACCCACATCAGGGGTGTGGATGCTTTTCTCTTATACACACACACACACACACACACACACACACACGCACACAGATGTTCTGCTCCACAGGACAAGCGGGCAAGACTTCCCAAGGACATGCAGGCTGGCACACAGCCACGACAAATCGCTTGCTTCTTGCCAAGCCCCACCGCCAAAGTCTCCTTCCCTAAGAACTAACCACGGGCAATAAAAGTGAGCATAAGATCATTCATGGGCATGAATCAAGAGCACCCCCTGCCTCCCATCCGCCCAGCAGGCAGCAAGGTCTCACAAGGCCCAGCTGGGCTCCGAGCTGCAGTGTGGCTTCTGGTCCCAGGGACTGATGAACTTTTTCTACAACGTATCAGCCACACCCCCTCCTGCGAGCCCCAGGGGCAGGGCCCTCACTGCTTCTGGTCGCCCACCTCTCACTCCCACCCGCTCAGGTCTGGCAAGGGAACTGTGGGTGGTTGGTGATCTGCTGGGGACACCGTCACCCTTGATGGCATCACGTGCTCTTGGTTCTAGGGAGGGCAGGCTGATGAAGGGAGCGGTTCCGGGGCCCTGTGGGTGGTAACAAACAGAGTGAAGACAGAAGCCTACTGCCCCAAAAAGAGCTGGTAAAGGAGAGATGGCATGGCCACGCAGTGCAAACCCTGACAATGATGGCACGGCTGAGAACCCGACACGGAAAGATGGTCACGACACTCCTGGCGCCAGGACTGCGCCCGAACGCTTAGGGCCTCACGAAACACGTGCTGAATTACTGATGGGATCATTTAGGTCAATGTGCCACCATGTTTACCAAACCCCTGCTTTCCCCAGCCCACCAACCAGCTTTGGGAGGGAGGTTGCTGCTGCCCACGTGGGCTGGGCAGGGGCAGTTGATTCTCCTTAGTGGTCTTGAGGGGGGCTTCGTAGGGGAGAGGTGCAGGGCCGAGGCTCTGAATAAGGTAAGGAGTCTTCCTGGCAGAGGGATCGCTGGGATCGAACACTGGACGCGCAACTCCACGTCTGCACCACGTGACAGAGCACAGCTCTAAAGCCAGCCTCCCCCCCCCTTCCCCCCGTCTCCCTTCACCCCAAGCGCGCACCTAGCGGGGAGGTGGGGAGGGTAGGCACCCGGTGGGAGTGGGCTTCTCCTGTCCTGTGGATTGGTCTGCGTGTGCCTCCTTCCTACCTGGGGTGACCTCTGCAAACTGTCCGCATAGGTGGAGGGGTCCGATGGGCTCGCTGCCTCCCACGCCCATGTAGGACACATGACCTGGGATCTGCCAATCGCCTGCTTCCTGGCTAGCACGTGACCAACCGAGCCAGTCGGGTGCTGCTGTGGTTTCCAGGCAGGTATGCTGCCAAAAGGAAATCAGTCTTAAATTCAGTGGTGGTTACAGGAGCCTTGGAGGCAACCGTGGGGTCAGGGGGCTGGTCTGGATGCTGAAAGGCAATCACATGCTTCCTGTTTCTTAGCTTGCCAGGCTGCCATTTAAAATTCTTGCTTTCCAGCTCTACTAGTCTGCAAGCCCCAGAGGGAGCCAGGGTCCTGCCCCGTTACTGGCAGTTCAGAGCACCCCCAGTTGGCACCGAGAGGCTTAGTGTTTGTGGATCTCCAAGGCCTACAGCACCAGACTGTCACCTGCTTTGCACCAGATCCCCACTTGGTGCCGCAGACCTGGCTAGCGTGGCTCACAGGCAGATGGACCACAAACACCCTGGTTCTTACCAGGAACTGAATAGGCCGGCATCTTGATCTTGGCCTTCTAGCCTCTGGCACTGTGAGAGAGAAATATGTGTTGTTCAAGCTGCCCAGGCTACTGTACTTTGTGACAGCGGCCAAGCAGACTGAGACAGTGAGGCAGGGCATCTGCTTAAGCAAATCAGTGTGCCCAGAGGGCAGGGCCCCGGAATCAATACTTGAGCCTGCCTGGGGGCTGGGGGAGCTCTAGAGCCCATCAGGTCAGGGATGGGGGCGGGCTTGCTGTTTCCCAGCCAGCACTTGCCTCGCCGCCTGGCTGGCTTAGTCTGGGAACCAACTGAGCCTCTCTGCCCAGTCTGGGAGTATCAGGAAGCAGCTACTTGGATCAGACAGTGGCCAGTGGCCTACGGCCCTTGCAATGCATACTATTCACCTGGCAGCACTGCAGTGGGAGGAGGAGGAGTGGGGAGGTGGCCTTGGGTCCAGCTTACTTCCATGGTCATGGTCAGCTGCTAAAAAAAAAAAAAAAATCCCAACCACGGGAATCCTTCCATTTGCAGGTCTGAGCTTTTTTTTTTTTTTTTTTTTTCTGCTCTGCAAGTACTTCTTGTATGCTTACTGCATGCTGGGCTCCAGGCTGAGTGTCCTAGTGTTCGTGGCCTCAGGCCAGAGAGAGTCCTCAAAGGGTCTGGGACCCAGACTGGGGGTGGCCAGCTCAGTCTGCTCAGGGCCCGTGCAGGTGTTTGCTGCAGCCATTGATACCCTGCACGGCAAGAGCCGTCCTTCTGTTTCCGACATGAGGACAGTATATCCCATGCCAGCAGAGCCTACAGTGTGCCCCCTTTGTTCCATGCCCCCTGGCAGCATTCTGAAACCCTCCGTGTCAGGGTTTGAGGACAGCAGAATGGACTACCACGGAGCAGGGCTGGATCGGCACCCTGGGAGTAGGTGCCCGATGGTGCCATTGAGAAATTGTGTTTAGCCTTCTCATTTCATATAGAGAGGGGCCAACCCCAAGAGCTCGGGGGGTTGCCCCCGAGCTGGCACCTGGCAGAGTGGGATTCATGCCCATCTCTGACCGCCAGCCTGCATTTTGCCCATCTCACTGCAGGTCACTCCCACTTCCCTCTTTGGCCCAGAGCCCTGGTCTCTGCTAATGAGACCCATGCAGCTGGGCTGGGCCTGGTTTTGGTCACCCAAGCCCTGAACCCCGGCCAAGGGCAGGTCTCTGCTGGTGCAACAGCATCCACCAGACTAAACACTTGAGCAAGTCCTGCTCACCCAGCCTTGTAGGCTTCACTGTCCTTAAGGGCCCACGTGGGGAGAAGCTCATTTCAAAAGCCAATTTTAAGAATCTTTCCAGGAGTTCCTGTTATGTCGCAGTGGTAACAAACCCGGCTAGTATCTGTGAGGATGTGGGTTCGATCCCTGGCCTCACTGGTTAAGGATTCGGTGTTGCCATGAGCTGTATAGGTTGTAGGTGTCAGTTGCAGACAGGGCTTGGATCCCATGTTGCTGTGGCTGTGCTGTAGGCTGGCAGCTGCAGCTCCAATTCAACCCCTAGCCTGGAAACCTCTATATGCTGCAAGTGTAGCCCTAAAAAAAAAAAAAAAAAAAACTTTTCCATGGGCCTGAAACCAAGCTGAAACCTGGCACATACCACAGAAAATGCACCTGGGGGGGTACTGGTGGTCCTGCACTAAGCTGCTAACATAGGGAGATGACTCTTGGGGTAGAACAGAACAGAGCAGAGGCCCAAGAAAAGAAAATCTGACCTGGAAACAGCCTGTGCCAGTGGGTGCCAAAGGAGGTGAGGGTAAAGCTGGAAGCCCTGTCACCTTCGCTCTGTACTCAAGGGGCTCGGAGGACCAGGATGAGTTTCGTGGGCCCCTGCTGTATGCCTGGTGGCTAGAACAGGCAAATACTTAATAAATGTTTGCTGAATGAATAAAAGAACGGAGCTGGAGAACAAAGGCTCAAAAAGTTCAGCACCTTGGTGCTCAATGAAGCCTGAGAAATACTAGCAGGGCAATTGCTCCCAACTAACTCAACAACCGGATCCTTGGTGCAGCCATTTGCCACCAAGCCAGGGGTTCCCACTGGGCCTGGGTGACCCCATAGTCCAGGGGCTTATTTGGTTCTGTTGGAGGGGGTTGGGAGACAGGGAAGAGACCAATGTCACAAAGCTACCTGTGACTCCACCATCAAGGTCAGGGCCACCATTTTTCTGGTCCAGAAACCACGTCTTGTCAGAGCAGGTGGAGCTGATCAGCAGGCCTAAAGGGCTGACTCATCTGGACAAACATACAAGATACTGATACAACGGCATGTTCCTGGGCTGGGAACTAACCTGGGACCCCCACCACAGCAGTGATCTGACCACGGCAAGGAGAGTGCTGGATCCTTAACCTGCTGAGCCACCAGGGAAGTCCTTAATTTTCAATTCTAAGCTAATGCTTCACATTCCTTAAATTACTGTCTGGCTCAAATCAGATAATCAATAATCAATCAACAGCAAATCCCAGGCCCTCATACCCGGAAGATAATAATGCAGATCAAAAGCCTCACTCAGATGGGTTTTCGTTTCTTGTTTTTTGTCTTTTGTTTTTTAGGGCCACACCCACAGCATATGGAGGTTCCCAGGCTAGGGGTAGAATTGGAGCGACAGCTGCCGGCCTACACCACAGCCACAGCCACAGCCACTCGGGATCCGAGCCATGTCTGTGACCTACACCACAGCTCATGGCAACGCCGGATCCTTAACCCACTGAGCAAGGCCAGGGATCGAACCTGCGTCCTGATGGATGCTAGTCGGGTTCATTAACCACTGAGCCACGACGGGAACTTCCAAGATGGGTTTTCATGGAGGCTGGCAAAGAGGAAAACCACTGGAAGCATCAGCAACGCATTTTCAGAGGAGACTTATAGGTAAGCAGTTGAGTCTGATGATAAATTCCAGCACCATCGATCAGAATTACAGCCGAGAGTCTGCGGTTACCAACAGCACGAGGTACCCGGCAGGCCTGACGGCTGCCCTAAATCAAACACAGGGCAGAACACACCGCCTTGCTCCGTCTTGCTTCTCGCTTTCTGTAATAAGAAAGCTCTGACAGGGATGAAAAGCCAAATTTATGACCCGCCTCATACTGTTTAGCCAGCTCCTTGGAGCTGTATTGTGGGCTGACGCCATGGACACCAATTCCTGATCGAACAGAGTTCGCTGTCGGAGGAGAAACAAGCATCCAGTCGTGTCCAAGAAGAGAGGGTCTGAGAGCGCAGGCTGGCCCCCAGGGGGTGTGGAGTGAGGGCCAGCTGAGCCCCCACAGCGTCCGAGACGGCCCGGGGCCCTCTCTGGAGAAGGCCTGCTCCACCCAGAGGCCCGGAGAGGCCAAATGCCCTGCCCGGGGTCACACATCACATCCACAGAGGCCTGGCCCTCAGCTGGCATGTTCCAGTTTCATGATCTTAGGATGCTACCCAGGGCCTCGTGTCTGGGACAAGAGCAAACTTGGGGACGGGGACATTTAGGAAGGGACCCTTGAATCATTCCCTTTGCCACCATGAGCTGTGTTTTCCCCAGCACCAACAGGCAGGAAAGTTGCCAGGGCTATGGCCTTGATGGTGCTTCATGGCTGCCATCTGCACTGTCTTACTCGAAAACTCTATGGAGGAGTTCCTGTCGCGGCTCAGTGGTTAAGGAACCTGACTACCATCCATGAGGACACGGGTTCGATCCCTGGCCTTGCTCAGTGGGTTAAGAGTCCGGCATTGCCGTGAGCTGTGGTGTAGGTCACAGATGGGGCTTGGATCCTGTGTTGCTGTGGCTGTGGTGTAGGCTGGCAGCTAAAGCTCCAATTCCACCCCTAGGCTGGGAACCTCCATATGCCGCGGGTGCAGCCCTAAATAGACAAAAGCCAAAAAAAAAAAAGAAAGAAAACTGTAGGGAGAAGGGCCCTGCTGTCATCCAGATGTCCCAGAAAGAAGCCAAGGCCCAGAGAGGTGAAGCAAGTTCCCTGGGGCCACACAGCCTGCACCCACATGGCCCCTAAAGCCACGCCCTCTACTGCCTCGTTTCAGCGCAGTGCCAAAGGGGGCCGCATGTCCAGGAAGAGAGAGGGGACTCCCCTATGTGACACTCCCTCCTCCGCAAGTCCTGGCGAGACCTGGTTTTCAGGGTCTCGGTGTGAGGCCCAAAGCCAGAGGGTCCCCATTATACTGAACACCGCGACCTCCCAGTGACCCTCCTGCAGACAGGGGTGGAACAATAGTGGCCACTGGCCAGCGTAAAATGTCTCTGATAGGTTCACTTAGAAAATTCAGGCCAATTTTGCAATCTGTCATTTCTTTGCCAAATTCCAACTTTGCAGATACTTATCGCTTTTTTTGTTGGTTTTTTTGTTTGTTTGTTTTTTAATGTAAAATATTAGAGGTGCTGTTACAGCTGGCCACTGGGCCACTTGTCCCCCTTTGAGAAGCATGGCCTTAAGGAACCCAGGCATGGAGGGAGGGTGCCTGAGACTCTAGATGACAGATTCTGTTCCATTTTCAAGGCCGGGAACCAGCGTGACCTCGTCGGGGGGAGGGGGGGATTCTGAAGGAAGGGAGAGTCTGAAAGGCAGCCAGGACTGTGCTGGCAAACATTAACAACCGGCCGGGCCCTGAATCGTGCATCTGCCCACATCCCATGGGGTGACTACTCCTAGCGGGGCCGATTTCAAACTACCAACAAGCTCGGGAGCGGGCACACAACTGAAGCTTTGGCAGCTGGCACTCCTCCACGAGTACGAGCGCCCAGCTCACCACTGGAGGAGGCCCACCTCCCGGATGAAATAAGCCAGGGCCACAGAGGCGTCCAAAGGCCTCCACCTCACAGGCTCACAGCAGTGCAGCCCCACACCTGCAGCCACGATCGCCCCGCCTGGAACCCCTGCTGACACCTCCTCAACGAACCACTTTCACTCCCATCTTCACCTCTGGGTCAGCTTCTGGGAACCCTCTGAGAGAGCCTGGAGCCCCAAGATCTCAAGCCTGCCCCTGACACTGTCCAGCTGTGCGATCTTGGGGTGTAGGATGGGCTGGCGTTTAACCGGCACTTCCAGGCTCCTAGGTCCCTTCTACCTTTGCCTGCTCTGAGCCACATCCTCCAGGGACCTTGCCAAGCTCAGGCTTGGCCGGGTCCCCAGCCCTGCCTTCCACAAACCACAGATCGGCCCCAGGAGGATCTGCAGGCAGCCCCCCCCCCCACACCCAAACCACTTCTATCTCTGTAGCAAAACATCTGGGGAAAAAAAAACCATCCACACAAAAGGGACAAATAAACACTGTAAATCAATTTAAGACATCAACTGAGGATGGGCTTCACTGCCAAACAAGCTACAAAATATCGTGTGGCTTTTGGAGCTTTCTGATCTAAAATACTGTTGAATGGGTGCCTATGTGTGCAGCTGCGGGAGTTTTTCTATCCTATTTAACCAGAAAGGGACTGGCCGGGCAGCAGGCCTGCGACAGCTTTCACGTGTCTACATGGTGGCAAATTTCCTTCCAATGAATTCTGCTCTTGTTTTTTGCCTCGGATGGCGGTGTATGTGCCTCCCCATGTCTCCACCCACCTCGCTACACCGATATCATGAGACTTCTAGATCTCTGCAGATCCGAGGTGTGTCCTATTCATGCATTAAAACCCAGCAAAGCAGCCTCGGCGGGCTGCCTCCTGACTCCCAGGGTGAGCTGGGTGTCCCCTCTCCAGACCTGCCTGGCCATGGCTGGTCTGCTCACAGGCTGACGCATCCTTGGGCTGAGCGGAATATAGGCGCCAACTCCAGACTCTTGAGTTCAACCACAGACACGGTACTGATAACAGCTAACTTGACGGTGCTCATCATGTGCCAGGTTCTGTCCCAATTATTTCGCTTAAATCAATTCATGTAATTGACACTACCACCCGAGGAGGTAGTGTCTTAGCCCATTTGGGATGTTATTACAAAAATACCATAGCCTGGGTGGCTTAAAAACACAAACATTTATTTCTAGTGAGTCTGTGGGCCGGGAAGTCTAATTCAATGCATGGTGTGGCCCACATCTGCAGGGACAGCTGGCTTTTCCCTATAACTGCACGTGGTGGAAGGGACAAGCCAGCTCCAGAGTCTCCTGGACAAGACACTGTCCCATCATCAGGGTTCTGCCCTCAGGACCTCATTAGCTCCCAAACGCCCTAGCTCCTGACAGCATCACCTCAGGAGTTAGGATTCAACATACCTCTTTGGGGAGAAGACAAACACTCCAGAGCAGTATCACGGTACTGCTATCCTTAACTCCATTACGTTAGCATGAATCACTTAATTAATTAATCTTGTAATTAATCTTTTAATTAACCAATCATTATGCACCAAGAGCATTATCATTAACTCCATTATTCACGTCTGAGATCCTCAGAGGTGAAGAAACAGGCCCACGGTCCCATCGAGCACGTGGACCAACCTGGACCAGCTGACTCCAGAGCTTAGGGTCCAACCTCTCTAAGCTGTGCGGCCTTTGGTTACACGAGGGGTGTTACAGAACCAACATCGAAAGCGAGTCTCCCTAACACCCTCCTCCCTCTTCCGCCAGGGCTTCCTGCCTGGTGGTCCGCACGGTTAACAGTTTCAGGTGTATCCTCCTATTAGAGATATTCCACGCACCAGCGATCAGAAGATACCATCTTTTCAAATTTTTTCCTAAGTTTCATGGCCACACCCGCAGCACCCGGTAGTTCCCAGGCCAGGGACTGAATCCAAGCCACAGCCACGGTTGCAGCAACGCCAGATCCTTCGAACCCACTGCACCAGACTGGGGATCGAACCTGTGCCTCCACGGCAACCTGAGCCACTGCAGTCAGAGCCTTCACCCACTGCGCCCCAGCGGGAACGCCACAAGGTACCATATCTTCATCATAAATAGTGTCACAGATCACCCACGCCTCTGCGCCCTTCCCATTTCCCCTGAAGAGTCTCAGACATGGTTCTCAATGGATGTACATCGGCTGTCTCGTTCCTCTCACTGCTGTACATCGTCATATTCTGGGATGATGTATTTACCTAGTTCCCTCGTGGCAGTCATCACAGCCTTTGCCATCTCTTCGCATTACCAACCGGATCTCATGGACAGATGCCCCCTCTCACTTGTGTGAGTGCCTGATTTGATAATGGTTCAAAGGGAAACTTTTGAGTCGTGAGTTCCTGCTTCCTCTACATGCTCATCACTGCAGTATATTATCAAATAGCTTGGGGAGGTCCCATGGTGGCTCAGCAGGGCACAAACCAACTAGTATTCATGAGGATGCAGCTTTGATCCCTGGCCTCGCTCGGTGGGTTAAGGAACTGGCATTGCCAGGTCACAGATGTGGCTCGGATACAGGGTGGCTGTGGCTGTGGTGTAGGCCGGCAGCTACAGCTCAGATTTGACCCCTAGCCCGGGAACCTCCTTATGCCTGGGTGCGGCCCCCCCAAAAAAGCAAAAAAAAAAAAAGGATATCTTGTACTTTATCTATTTAATAGATGAAAATGGTGTCTCATTTCAACTTGCAATTTTCTTTTTTTTTTTGTCTTTTTGCAATTTTCTTATGATGTGTGAGGGTGAGTACATCTTTTTACGTATTTGTAAAAGTATCTCTATTTCTTTTTGTTTGAACTCTGTTTTCATCTCCTTTATTTTCCTATTGAATTCTTGGAAGGTGTTTTTTTTTTTTTTTTGCTTTTTAGGGCCACACCCAAGGCATATAGAGGTTCCCAGGCTAGGGGTCGAATCGGAGCTACAGCTGCCAGCCTCCACCACAGCTCACAGCAACTCCAGATCCTTAACCCACTGAGTGAGGCCAGGGATCAAACCCATTCATGGATACTAGTTGGATTCATTTCCGTTGCACCACAATGAGAACTCCCCTTGGGGGGGGGGGTATTCATTTTGATTTATAAGGAAATGAGTCCTTTCTCTGTAATGTCTTTGTGTTGACCTTACCATATCAATATTTCCTCAGTCACTCACTGTATTCTTTTTCAGTCCATAAACTCAAATCATATTTGGGGAATGTTACTTGGTCATAAAAAAGAATGAAATATTGCCACTTGCAGCAACATGGATGGACCTAGAAATTATCGTACTGAAGTATGAAATAGGCCAGAAAAGAAAGACAAATATTATGTCATTTATATGTGCAATCTAAAAAAGACAAATGAACTTACTTACGAAACAAACAGACTCAGAGACATAGAAGAAAAAACTTTATGGCAACCAAAAGGGAAAGAGAGAGCTAAGGGATAAATCCGGAATTTGGGATTAACAAATACACACTACTGTATAAAACAGACAAACAGCACAGTCCTGCTATATAGCACAGGGAACTATACTCAGTATAATAACCTATAATGGAAAAAAATCTGAAAAAGAATATATGTATATTTGATCTCTTTGTTGTACACCTGAAACTAACACCACATATTGTAAATCAATTATACCTCGATACAAAAATCTTATATTTGGAAAGTTTTCTTGAATGATATTGACATGTAAAATTTTTAATTATGTCCATTCTCATCTTCAGAGCCACCAATTATGTGTAGGTTGGATCCCCTTCTGCCTTCTGTGTCACCATTGTTCTCCTCCTGTATCCTTTCTTTCCTTGTATGAATTTGCCTTGCTTTTCCCCACCCTGCTTCCAGCTCTCTCACTGTGTCTCCTGCATTTCCTGTCGTGATAGCTCCACTGGGGCTCCCCCTGTTGTTGGGTTTGCGTTCCAGCCCTTCTAGCTCACCGAGGTTGGCTGTATCAGGTTCTCATCCTCTTCTGCGTTCTCGAGTCTCAACGCCATGTTTTTGCTTGATGGGTGGGCCTGCCTCCAGTACTTCTTAATTCGAGACATCACGTACAGCTGGAATGTTCATCTGCGTTGTGGCGACATTTTTCTCATACGTATGCTTCACCCGTTATCTTCTTGGTTTTTCAGGGAAACTCAGTACAGAGCCTGTGCTGGTTCCCACCGACGTGACTCACCTTTGCATGAGGTAAGCTCTTCCTTAGCCATCAACCTACAAGAGGCTCCTTTGCAAGAGAGTCCAAAAGGCGGGACAGCTCTTATGACGTGGGGTGGGAGTAAAGGTCAATTCTCTCAGCCCGAACTTTTCTGGGCAAAGAACAGAGGCTGCAGGCCTGCACCCCATACAGCCTCTTTTCCCTGCCCTGTCTCCCCAGGAGATGCTTCTAGAAACTATGGTTTGTCCATGTCAGACCATGGTCAGCCCAGACCTGTCTGCTTTTACTTAGTTTAAAACTGGATGTGACAGATGAATGTTTATAGAAAATGTGACGTGATACATATACGTGTGGGGGGGGTATATATATAATGGACTATTATACAATATAATGTAATGTATTAATAATATAATGGAATATTACTCAGCCTTTAAAAAGGAGGAAATCTGACCATTTTTTGACAGCATGGATGGACTTAGAGGGCCTTATGCTAAGTGAAATAAATCAGACAGAGAAAGACACATACTTTATGATCTCGCTTATATGTGGAGTCTTAAAAAAAAACAAACGAACTCAGCGATACAGAGAACATACTGGTGGTTGCCAGAAACAGGGGGTCGAGGGCGGGCAAGGTGGATGAAGTGGTTCCAAGGTGCACACCTTCAGCTGTAAAACCAACAAGTCACGGGGACAGCAGGGTGACCATGGTTACCACGCCACAGGATAAACCTGAAAGTCGCTCAGAGAGCAGCTTTTAAAAGTCGCATCATAAAAAAAAAATTGTAACTCTGTGCGGTGATGGACGTTAGCCAGACTTAGTGTGGTGGTGATTTCCCAGTGTACACAAATATTGAATCACTGTGTTGTACTCCTGAAACGAATATCCTGCAGGTTGCTTACCTCTCGATTAAAAACCAAACTCTGCGGGTGGGGGCTCCCGTGCCTGCGGGGGCACACGGTCCTGTTCCATTAAAGGGACTGCAGGGTGTGCCCCCTGTGGGCACCCCACAGGATGCGGAGAGTCTGGCTCTCGCTCTGTCCGTGCTCCCCTGTAGCCAGGCCTACGCTCTGCCTCTGGGCTCTTTCTGTACCCATTTTGGACCGACTGAACCTCCCCATGCAGGAGGCTCCAGGGGCTCTGGTTTCCGCATTGATGGCATCTGCATTTGCACCCGTGACTTCGGGATAACTTCCACGAGGAGAAAAGGGAGACGCTGTCTTTCCTCGGTCTTTTGACCAGAATTCCCTGAGCCAGGCTTTGAACATGGGTCATCTGGGCTCCAACCCAGACTGTTTCCTTTGCCCCACAAGGACTCTGTCATATAGATCTGGGGCATGTCTTCTTTCTTTCGTTTTTTTTTTTCATTTTGTAAAGTTTTATTGAAGCATAGTTGATGTCTAATGTCGTGATTATTGCTGCTGTGCAACAAAGTGATTCGTTCCCCGTATACACACATCCATTCTTTGTCAGAGTCTTTTCCCACATGGACACCACAGACTATTGGGGAGAGTTCTGGGTGCTAGACAGCAGGTCCCCAGTGGCCAATCATTCCATAGACCACAGCATAAAGGACCAGAGGGTGAAACATTCTCGGCTTTGCAGGCCTCACTGTCTCTGTCGCAGCTCCTCGCTCTGCTGCGACAGCAGGAAAGTACCAGACCATCCCTGAACCAATCGCTATGGCTGCGTTCCATTCAAACTTCATTTATAGAAATAGGAGGAAGTCCAGGGGGACGGTGGTTCACCAACCTCTGTACAGACTACAAAGCAGACGCCGCAATGGGGGTTGCAAATGCCCAAGCTGGGCTTTAAGCCCAAATATTTTAAAACTTCTTAGGGAACATTTGAAAATGGAAAGGCCTGGAGTTCCCATCGTGGCGCAGCGGAAACGAATCTGACTAGGAACCAAGAGGCTGCGGGTTTGATCCCTGGCCTCGCTCAGTGGGTTAAGGATCTGGTGCTGCCGTGAGCTGTGGTGTAGATTGCAGGCACAGCTTCGATCCTGTGTTGCTGTGGCTGTGGTGTAGGCTGGGGGCTGTAGCTTCAATTCAACCCCTAGCCTGGGAACCTCCGTGTGCCACGGGTGCAGCCCTAAAAAGCAAAATAAATAAAAATGAAAAATCGTTGCAATTCTCACTTTAAAATTTTTTTAAAAATGGAAAGATCTGATATACAAACCCCAACTTCCTATTTCTTTTCAGAAATTATAAGAGCTGGCCACTCTGGGGTCCTACAAGGCTATGCTCACCAGCAGGCCACAGTCCCCACCACTGTCCCCCTAGCACGCCTGGATGTCACCCTGCCAGTCCCGGTATCACACTGCAGTCTTTCTTACACACTTTGCACTCTGCTCATTGACACGGCCTGCCTGGCTTCTTTGGGCATCCCAGTTTAACGGCCACCAAGGTGAAGGTCAGGCATCCTGCTCCATCTCCTCCAAACAGTTGGTCAAGTGCCACGCCTGGCTGTCAAGAAACACAACTGGAATTGCTCAGAAGTAAATGACACCTCTGGCTTAGGCCATCCCGCTAGCCTGCTGGTAACAGGAGAGCTGAGACATAAGGGCTGAACAAAACCTCTGGAGTTCATCGAGCACAACCCCTTCCTTCTTTTTTTTTAAACATGCCTTTTATTTTTCCATTATAGTTGGTTTACGGTGTTCTGTCAATTTTCTACCGTACAGCAAACTGTACGTACATACGTTCTTTTTCTCACATTATCCTCCCTCATGCTCCATCACAAGTGTCTAGATCTAGTTCCCAGGCTCTACAGCAGGATCTCACTGCTTAGCCAACCCTCTTCCTTTGAAAGATGGGGAACTGGGGCTCAGAGAGGAGTAGGACGTGACCGGAGCTGGAGGAAGCTGGGATCGATCAGAGCGCTGGTCAAGTGTCTCCTCCTCCAGGACTCTGTCATTTATAAATCCGCTGGGCCCCTTTCTTCACAACGAAACTCAATCAAGGCAAAGAGGAGAAGCAGAAGGCGTCCTGCCTCTTGCCATCTGTCTCCCCTGTTTACTGAAACATACTTGTAAAAACTCAGGAATATGCCTGGAACGTAGCGCACAGAGAAAGGCGCAGCAGCCCAAGGTGGGTCTCAACCTTCCCGCCCTCCTGGGACAATGACAGGTGCTGTCACTCAAGCCCTGCGGGAGCAGCCCTTCGAGCACCTCGTGGCTTCCCCACCTCTGCTCTCTGCTCTTGCATATCTTGCTCATCGACCCTTCATGACAAACCTGTACAGACAAACTGCCTTCCCTTTGGTGTAAGTCAATTGCAGTCTCCTGCCTCTACCAGGAGCTTTTCTCATCGTGACAGAACCACGGACCCTGGGGGGGGGGAGGGTAATATTTTGGTTTGTTTTTCTTCTTTCAACCTTCGGGACTCAATAGCTCTGCTGTTGGCTTAGCTGACGTTTTAGCAGGTTTTCTGGAAGGCAAAGGGTCTGCATTTCACAGGACTCTGCCCGAATTCTCATAAAACCTCGCTCCTCCACCTTTTCCTGTCCCAAGCAAGTGGGTTAACAGCCCTGAGGCACAGCCCTGTCACAGCTGCCTCGAGCCTGCATTTAATCCTGCCGCTCGCCGTTGTCCTGCTACTCCCGCGGCTTGTGCAAAGCAAATCAGGTCATGCACGATTCGCAAACAGAAGAAGGATGTTGGTATAATGCGAAAGTCGGATTGGCTCAAACATGATTTGTCTTGGCGAGTTAAGGTTTTGTGCCAGCCCGTGGAAGCGGCTGCACGCGAAAGAGACTGCAGGCTGCACACGGCAGCTTCAGAAGAACACGGCGCAGGACGCCGGGCCACGGCCCTCCCGTCTGCCTCGCGGCTCCGTCTGGAAGCGTTGGAGGCCGATGTGCTGTTCTGTACTTGGGACTTGCTTCCACCTGCACGTCAGCTCCCTCCTCTACAACCCTTTCCGTTAAAAGACCTTTGGTGTTTTTTTTTTAATTAATGATTTTTATTTTTTCCATTATAGCTGGTTTACAGCATTCTGTCAATGTTCCACTGCACAGCAAGGTGACCCAGTCACACATACACGTGTACATTCTTTTTTCTCACATTATCCTGCTCCCCAGATACAGTTCCCAGGGCTACACAGCAGGGTCTCACTGCTTGTCCATTCCAAGGGCCATAGTTTGCATCTATTAACCCCAAATTTCCAGTCCATCTCACTCCCTCCCCCTCCCCTTTGGCAACCACAAGCCTGTTCTCCAAGTCCATGAGTTTCTTTTCTGTGGAAAGGTTCATTTGTGCTGTATATTAAATTCCAGATATAAGTGATATCATATGGTAATTGTCTTTTTCTTTCTGACTCACTTCACTTAGAATGAGAGTCTCTAGTTCCACCCATGCTGCTGCAAATGGCATTCTTTTGTTCTTTTTGATGGCTGAGTAGTATTTCACTGTGTACACATACCACATCTTCTTCATCCATTCATCTGCCCATGGATATTCAGATTGCTTCCATGCCAAAGATCTTTGGCTTTTATCTTCAAAGTAAAATTATAGAATCGCTGGAATATTTATTTATTAGGAATGTAGAGTGTGTGTGTGTGTGTGTGTTTAAAAGAGCTGCACTAGACGTTTATCGGCGTGTTACTGTTTTGTTAGTGTTTGGTTAGATGCTTCGTGATACTCCAGTGGTCCACCCCACCCGGCCTTATTCTGCCCATCAGCCCGGATGCTGGTAGCACACCATTCCGAGATGAAGAGGTTTTCTGGAAATGCATATATCCGGCTCAAGCAGAAACCTCTGCGCTTAGCTTCATAGTTAATTTTCTGGTTTGGGCCGGATTTGTTGGTTTTCCGTTTATGACCGCGGGTCCATTTCTAAAGAAGACTATTAAGTGAATCAAGACGAGTGGCACACAGGCGGTCCCTGGCCCGCTACAGTTTAGGGGGTAGAAACCTGACATCGCGTCATGTGGGCACAGAGCGAACGCAGCAGGTCACGAGGGCAATCAGAGCACCTCAGGGCAGATCACACGGCGCCAAGGGACCCTTCCCCGCTGAGTCCCTCAACAGTGCCAGGGACGTGGCGAGAGCTGAATAAATGGTGTTTGCCACTACGACTGCCACACACGTTTCTAGAAAGGGCAAGAGTGAAATATAGAGGATGTTTCCCTCTTGAAACAGGCAGAAGGGCCCATGGTGAGATTCAAACAAATCTGCTTTGCATTAACCCTGCAAAAGCAGTGGTTTGCCGGTATCAGCAGAAATGACTGATTACTCTAGTCTGAAGCCTAAAAAGATAAAGAATTAGATTTATTATAAATGCAAGAATGTGCACTCTTATGGAAATGACTTGTTCTGCAGTTTGTGACGTGCCCTGATTTATGCTGCTACGTTCACACAGGGCTGCTTTTCAGTTTCTAATGCTCTAAATGAGACATGGTTTAAAAGGAAAATTAGAAATCTAACTTTAGCATGAGTCAAAATAGCTCATTTCCAACCCAGAAGAGCACAGATGAAAAGTATTAAATAAAAAAAATGGAGTGCCTGTCGTGGCGCAGTGGAAACGAATCCGACTAGGATCCATGAGGTTCCGGATTCAATCCCTGGCCTCACTCAGTGGGTTAAGGATCCAGTGTTGCCGTGAGCTGTGGTGTAGGTCACAGACAAGGCTTGGATCCCTCGTTGCTGTGGCTGTGGTGTAGGCAGCTGTAGCTCTGATTCGACCCCTAGCCTGGGAACTTCCATATGCCGCAGATGCAGCCCTAAAAAAGTAAAAAAAAAAAAAAAAAAAAAAAAAAAAAAGGAAAGAAAGGAAGGAAGGAAGGAAGAAAGAGAAAAGAAAAGTATCTTTCTTTTCATTTTTTTCTAAATTAGGGAGACATGATCTGGGCTGATGGCGCCTCGGGTCACAGCGGGGCCCTGGGTCCACTCCCATTCCCTGGAAAGTCTGGAAATGTCCCTCCCGCCCTCCTGCCTCCAGGCTCCCCCAGCTGGTCCACGTCTTCCCCCGGTCCAGAGAGATCTTCCTAAATTGGGAATCTGACACTCACACTCCCGCTTTAATACCTCTGACAGACAGCAGGCTGTTCCTCCAGGGCCGCACCCACAGCACATGGAAGTTTCCAGGCTGGGGGTCCAGTCGGAGCCTAAGCTGCCGGCTTACGCCACAGCCGCAGCAACGCCAGATCTGAGCCGCGTCTGCAACCTACACCACAGCTCACGGCAACCCCAGATCATTCAACCCACTGAGCGAGGCCAGGGATCGAACCCAAGTCCTCATGGATACTCGTCGGGTTCGTTACCACTGAGCCACAACGGGAACTCCTATCTCACCCAGGGACCATCACCTCCACCCAGCCAGCCCTCTCTTTTCACTTCACTGCCTGGAAAACTTGCTTATCTCTCAAAACCAGCTCAAGGACCACTGCTCCCTCCCTCCGACATTGCACAGAGGTCTCAGCCCTGTGGTCTCGTCCTTCCTAGTACTCGTCAGGAGGACCCTGTAGTTGTCTCTTTGTCCAGCGGCCCTTCCCTCCGAAGCTACTTCCCCGGGCCTGGCCAGGAGGGCCTAGCCATCGCTAGTCCCCAGTGCCTAGCAGGGGGTCAGCCAACAACTGCAAAGCAGTCCACGTTGGATGCGTAGACAGATGGACTGGCGAGCAAATGTCCCACAGATTCCTTTTGGGGGAAGAGCTCAGAAGAGTCTATCTACATTTACAGCTTCATGGCTAAACCATCCGTCCCATGTCCTGGAGAGCTCAAGCCAGAATCCCAACCCCATAAATAGGAAAGCAGAAACAGGGAAAACCAGGGTCCTGCCACATCCTGTCCCCCGGGGCCAGGGATCCACAGGATGGGTGTGGGAGGGACAGAGCAGCAACTTCTTAAAGGAGGTCCAAGCCCCCAGGCACCACGGCACTGACCACAGGGTGGCTTACAGGGATGGGAAAACAGGCTGGATGTAATAGGGCCAATTCCTGAAACCCCACATGGTCCCTGGGGCCCAGCCAATGGGGAGATGCGAGGCAGCATCCCGGCCTGTCCCTGGCGCTATCCGTGGTGCTGACTCCCAGCCTCCAGGTCAGCCCCTGGTCTCACATTTGCCTCCCCACCTGGCATTGCTTCAGAGCCTCCTGGCACGGCTGGCAGCCACGGCCTGGGTCCTATCTCATGTATTTCCCTGAACCTCCCCCTGAGTATCTTGACCTCTTTGCTTCCCTGCAGATGAGGCTGCGTCCAGAAGCGGGTGGGCGCTGAGGCAAGGATTGGACAGGAAGTGAGGAGGACGTGTTTCCAGGAAAACCGAGGAAGTGTGGGGAGTGGGACCAGGACAGAACGAGGGCCAAGAGGGGAGTGAGACCAAGAAAAGTCCCAAGGGAGGCGACTTCGGCTCAACCTTGGAGCTCTGGGGAAAATACAGGTCCCCCGTCAGGGTGTCCCAGTTAGGGGCGGGAAGGGGCTGGGGCATGTGGGCCACCAGAGCTGCCAGGCATTGAGTGAGGGCTGTCCCCTCAGGGGACACAGGTCCCCAGGGCCTTTGAGGTCCGCAGCACACAGGCAAGGGGGGCTCCGGCAGCCTGAGGGAGACCCAGGTGGGCTCTGGAAGAGAAAGTACTCCAGGGGTCCTTTGCATGAAAACAACACAGGGGTCATGGGCAGAGGCTGGATGACCTTGGCCACAGCCCCCACCTCCCATCTCACGTTCCTGCCCCCTCCACCCCGGTGCTGAGGCTTCACACCCTAACTCTGGACTCCCACTCAGCGAAGCCCTGCCAGGGCCCGCCGGCCGCAGGGGAAAAACCCCATCTCCTCGGCCTGCCCTTCCAGGCCTCCAGGGTCTGCACCTGACTCCTGCTTATGCTGCGTGGTCCACAGTCCCTGCACACGCCCTTCCTCACTGCTCCACCTTTCTTCAGGCAGTCACCTCTTCCTGGAGAGCACGCCCTCCCAGGCCCGCCCACCTGGCTCGCGCTCACGTTCCCCTCTGCAGCGGTGTGACCCCCTCAGCGACCCGGGGCCCTGCCCCTCGCCCACACCTAGAGCTCCATTCCTCAGCCCAGGCCTCAGCTCCCCTCGTTCCTGTCCCGGAGAGGAGGAAGGGGAGCCCAGAGGTGAACTGGACACATAATAAAGGGGTCCCCCACCTCCTCCTGGCGCCAGGGGTCTTTGCGCAGGGACCCAGCTGCTTCATCTCAGCATCTTCATCTACAGCTCAGGCCACAGACCCTCTCCCTGGTCAGAAAGAAATGCTTGCTGCAGCTCTCAGCCAAATGCGGTTCCTCCCCCCACCGCCCCCACCACCCCTACACATCTCACAGGCTGTGGCATAGGCCACCTGACCACCTGGTCCAAGCCAGCACATGGCCCAACTGAGCCAAACATGGACCGTGGGTGGGAGAAGCCAGCTGGCCAAGATGCCCATCTCGCTCTCAGATTCATCCGGTTCCTTGAGCTGCTGAGCTAAGGCTGTCACATTCTGATTTGACTCAGAAGGCTGGGACGTGCGGCGCCTTGGCAAGCAGTGAAACTGCCAGCGGCTTGGGCGGACCCAGGGCAAGGAGGCCACCAGATTGTCTACCACGCCGTCTTCCTCACTGGTTCCCGGCACCTGGCCGTCCGCCCCCGCCAGCAGAAGGCCCATGTCTCCCTCTGAGCCTCGCACTGCAGATGAGTCTCCTGCCTGCTCTTGGCAGGAAGGCGGGCGAGTGGGGAGGCTCGAGCTCAGGACCGACCCACTTGGACCCTCTGGAGCCCACACCAGGAAGCCAAAACTGCCCTTGGCCACCTGCTTCAGCCCCTGGGGCCACCAATCCATGACCATGACGCTCTGCTGACCATTCGGTTCAGTTTAGTTCGGGTGGATCAGGCCCCACTATGCACCACAACCAGCACGGCCCTGGTGGGCTTGGGGGGCAGTCATGGTGAGGCTGACGATGAGCGTGGCAACCAGCAGAGCTGCCAAGCTACACTGAGCGCGTGCTGGGTCCCAAGCCCTCACTAAGCAATTACACAAATTAACTCGTTTAAGCTTCCCAAAGCCCTAGAGTTTGAGTAGTTTTATAATCTCCATTTTACAGATGAGTAAACAAAGCACAGAGAGATCAAGCAACTCACCCCAGGTCACACAGCTATAATATGAGGGTGGGACTTTGAATGCAGGCAGTCTGCCTGGCTCCAATCTGCTGCCCTAGCATGGAGCATCTGCTGGTTGTGGGGCTGGGCGCGGTGCTCTCCATAATACACGCTGAGTTCCCAGAATTCGCCTAAGGGAAGCACCTGCATTGATTCTATCACGGCAAGAAGACCACGGCTCAGAGAATATGCACAACTCGCCCAGGGCATAGGAGGACGTGGCCTTGAGTCCGAGTGCTCTGAGGCCATGTCCAGAATCCCCGTGCTTGACTGCCTCCCCGCCTGGTTACCACCAACCACCATCCGTTTCCGCCTATCATGGGAATCCTTGCTCCCCGCCAGGCATCCTGGAGAACAATGCCCTGCAAGGGCCCCGACTTTTTAAACCTCCAGGACAGATGAGGCCCCTCCCTCTCCCCTCCTGGGCCCTGCTCTCCTGAGGACCACCCCCCACACACACCGCCCCGGGAAGCCACCTGCAGGACTAATTCTGCACACGCTCCAGCCTGATCAGCCTGAACAGGACCAGTGCCATCTCTCAAAGATGGGAGATGGCATCTCCATCTTCCACTGATTTTATTACGAGGTTTTTATATGCAAAAATCTGATGACACACACAGGGGGCCCTCCGGATCCAACCTTCCTTTCTGGTGGACCAATACTGCTGCAGGAGGCAGTCCGAACTGCCATGCAAAAGCCCAAAGACACCCCGGGACCTGGGGCTCATCAGGCATCGTCGTGAGAGGAGCAACCTCGTTCCTGCGCCAGTCACCCCCTATTTATGGATACTTCTCACGGGCCACCACCACGCGCTTAGCTGGAGCAGTGATTGAGAACCTCAGCAGCCTAGTGGAAGGAACACAAGCTAAGGGGTCAGGAACCCTGAGTTCAAACCCCACCCTGCCCCTTCCTGGCTGCGTGACCTTCACCAGTGACTCAGCCACGCTGGTCTGTGTAAACAGCATGGCAATGCCCAGCTTGTAGGGCTATAAAGAGGCTCCGGAGAATGCTGGGTGCTCATAAATGTATTCCCTCCCCACTCCGCCCCCCAGGAGTCCTTGCAGACCATCTGGTTCCAGGGCTGCAAACAGATGGCTCCCGGGTGCGTCCTACCCGGCAGCCCGGCTCGGCCCACGCAGGCTTGGAGGCAGCGGGATGAGGCCATGCTGGGTACCGAGTCGCCCAACCCAACAGCAGCGCAAGCTACCAGCCCCCGTCACAAATCTGAACTGCTTGCAGCCCTTGGCCAATGACAGCCTATGGGACCCAAACACCTGATCAGGAAAGACAATGATCAGCAAGCAATCCGGAGGCTACTAACAGGGGAGGAGGGATGCACCAGGGGGGTTAGTTTCTTAATTTCTCTGGGTACAGGGAGGCTGCACGTGGAAGGCGAATCACGGTGCAAAAAGTCTCCATGTTCCCGAGTGACCAGCTGGGCAGGTGGCTTTGCACTCAGCAGTTTCTACTGTGCCCCAGAGGAGGATGCGGCACAGGTCAGAGGACGTCCACTGGGCCGGTGAGCAGGCTGCCACGACCATTTCTGCGCGGTGCCTTCCCGCCCATTGCCCAGCAGCGTCAGAAAACCTCCCCCGGGGCTGGGGGTGGGGCGACTCCTGACTCTTCTCCGCAACCCCTAAGAAGAGTCCAGAATCTTGGGTTTGCTGCCCAGGGAAGACGGGGCACGCTGCGGTCATGTGCCTCTGCCCCGCCAATCGTGCACTTTATGCATCTGATTGGAACCCATTTAAGGGGATTTAATTCAGTTTTGCAAAAGGACAGACGGTCAGAAGAAGTTCAGCCTGTTCACCTGTTAAGCAAAGAGGCAAAGAACAAGCCGAGCGACTGCCTTCGTCTCCCCCAAAAGCAGAGCTTCATGTACAGGCTGGGGAGGTGGTAACGTCTCAGAAAAGCAGGGTTCTAAACGTACGCCTGTCACTCGTCCCAGCGGCTTAAGGGGCTTTTCCGAGGAGCAGGGCCCTGCTTGATCCGGACGTTCTCACACTGACATGATGCTCCCAGGGCCACTGGGACCCTCGCTCTCGCCCCCGACCCCCCACCCCCACCCCACCCCCGCCCCACGTGTCCTGGAACCTGAGGCTGAGACGTCGTCGTACCTGCACCACCAGGGCAGGTTAAAGTGCTTAGAACAGTACTTGACCCCTAGGAAGTGTGCAGAAAATGTCAGCTACGACCCCAAGGCGTCCTCACTGCAACTTCCACCTCCCTGGATCAAAAGTGCCCCTCCCCCCACCTTGCTTTGAGACTCATTTCCTCCCCAGCGTGGGTTTTAACCCATCCCCACCCCTGGCTGCCAGCATGGCCACCAGGCGGCAGCTGGACCCTTGCAAAGGGCACCAGAGTTGGACTTCAACCTGGGCTTGAGTCTCAGCTCCATCTCTTCTCAGGCGTGAGCAGAGATGGTGCTGCCTTGCTGAGCCTCAGTTTTCTCATCGGTAAAAGGGAAATTAGCGCCCCCACCCCCGCCACGGGACTGGAGGAAAGGGATACAGAAAACCACCGTGCCCATGCAGGGGCTTGTGGGAGGGGTGAGTCTCAGCATCCTGAGGACTCTTAGGCAGGTGTCTGAGCCTCAGAGGAGGCAGTTCCATGCAGGGGCTTGTGGGAGGGGTGAGTCTCAGCATCCTGAGGACTCTTAGGCAGGTGTCTGAGCCTCAGAGAAGGCAGTTCCCCACTTTCAGGAGCTTATCTGTCAGCCATGAGCCCTGTGGCCACCGAAATATTGATGGCGCCTGCACAGCCCTCCCCCCGTTCCCGCCACCCCTCACCAGCCATCAATGAGGCAAGCAGGGCAAGTGCCCGTGTTCCCATTAATCAGATGAGAAAAGTGAGGCTCCGAGAGGTGATGTAATCCACGTCCACACTCTTTCATTGAGCAATGGGCTCTGCAGGTGAAAAAACACCTGCCAGATAAAGGAGTGGCTGGATGAAAGCCTGAGGGCTGCAGGAGGAAACTAAGGGTGCACAGACTCATCCAGGCAATGGCTGGTTAACGGGCTCAAGGCACAGAGACGCTGCCAAGAGCACTCTGGCTGCCACTCGGGTCCTGCTGGAGAAAAAGGGGCTGCACGCAAGGACCGCTCCCCAGAGACAGCTGGGTCTCATATGAGGGAGCCCTGGGGGCCTGGGTGGGCAGTACCGGGGTTACACTGGCTGGCAGCGGGTGGGGAGGTGCCCCCCTGTCCGAGACCCAGGAGGTGCAGAACAGGTCCCGGCAGAGGCCCCCAACCCCTCCGGTGGGGGGGACAAGGCGGCCGCGGCAACTCCTACTGCCCAAGTGCTCAGAGGAACCTCCCACTCTCCGTTTCCATGGGAACCCCCTTGAAATAACCCCTTAACGGCTGTTGTTGTCTCTGCAGAGAAAGAGCTCAGGATAAAGGCGCTGGAGAGAGGCAGGCACTCACAGGCACCCAGGGTACCATGCACATTTCAAGGCCCAGCCCGGCACTCCCCACCCGCCCTCACCAGCATTGGAGGTGACCGGGGCTCAGCGCTGGGCTTGACCTTCACTCCCCCCTCTCTGGGGGGCACCAAGGCCATTTCCTTGGCAATTGAAGGACCAGGAGGACATTGACAATCGCACCTAAAACAATACCCCTCTGTCTCCCTTTGAGAAGGCCCTAGATCAGCCCGGGAAGGCCCAGGTTTGCAGGGACTCGGCCTGGGGTCAAATCCAGCAGCGTGGGAGTTCCCGCTGTGGTGCATCAGGATCAGCAGCATCTTGGGAGCGCTGCGACGCAGGTTCAATCCCCGGCCCCACACAGTGGGTTAAGGTTCTGGCATTGCTGCAACTGCGCAGCTGTGGCTCAGGTCGACTGCTGCTCGGATCTGATCCCTGGCCTGGGAACTCCATATGCCTCAGGGCAGCCAAAAAAAAAAAAAAACAACCCAGCAGCTGGACAAACTCCTGAACTTTGAAGCCTCTTTTCTCAAATGCCTTGGGTCAGAGCAGAGGGTACCCCAGCACTGCACACCCCAAAGCTCGGGCACCACTGGCCCCCTGCCCCCAGTGGGATGGGTGGCATCTGCCTGGTACTTCTAAACCCTCATGGCAAAGTTCTCCAGTTCATGCAGCAAGTATCTGATGCCCCCCCCCCCCCCGCCCCCGCCCGGGGCAGAAGAGTAGCGGGCTTCCTGCCGGGACTTGGCAGCCCATCACTTATTGTCAGAGGAGACGGGCAAGCGTAGCTCACCAGGTCTCCAAAGCCCGAGGCTTCTGAGCAGAGCCACACCTGCAGACACTTGCTGGCCACTCAGTGCAGGATGCATTCAAAGCCCTTTCCACCCGTTTCCCACGTAGTTGTCTCGGCCACCCTCTGACCTGACACCTGCTATCCCTGCTTTGCTGACGGAAACGCCGAGGCCCCAAGGCCACCGGGAGAGGGGTGGCTGGCCAGGACCCACGCAGGCCCAGGTCTCCGACCTTGCAGGCAGCCATCTCAATAGCTGCTCCAGGGCCTCCCTGCCCTGCCTGGGTCGGCACACCCCACCGAGCTCCAGGCCATGGAGCTGAATGCTCAGGCTCAGGTCCCCAGAGGACACTCAGCCTGCTCCTCCGTGGCCTTGGCCTCTGGAGTCTGAATCACCCCATTGCTCCTCCTTGTCCCAGGGCCCACTCCTCTCTGCAAGGGCAAGCTGGGGCCTGGAAGCCAAGGGACCCTTCCCAGGGCCTTCGGGCAGAACTCCTGGTGCAGGGCCAAGGCCCAGAACTAGCATCTGCACCTGGTGGGCCCCACCTCCAGACAAGCAAAGGAGCCACAGGCAATGGCATCTGAGACCCCAAAGGACGGTAGTATCAAGTGCCTGCGTGAAACAAAGAAAGGCCCTTCACTGGCTAACCTGGAAGGTTCTAGTTAATCTGGGGCAGTGGGGGCAGGGGGTGCTGATCCCGGCAGACAGCAGAAATGTCCCCAGTGAGGCTCCTTCCAGCACTTGGCCTCAGGAACCACCCAGCCAAGCTCCATCCCGAAGTGGTGTCCCCGCAAAACCCTGGCCAGCTCTCGTGACCCAGGGCACCTGGGGGCAGGGACAGGGCACCCAGGGGCAGAGACAGGGCACCCGAGGGCAGGGACAGGGCACCGCGCTCTGCTCAGTATCTTCCACGTGGCCAGCCAGGAGCACGGAGGCCCCCCTGCTGCTTCAGAAAGAAAGGCGTTGTGCAGGGTAGAAAGCCAGACAGCCCGGTGCAGGTGGGGACTGGCAGACAGCACCACAAACAGGGCTACATGAATCCGAATTAAAACACACCGGCGCGTTGGCCCTCCAATATCCACTGCGGGAATTAATCCTAAAATAAATAGCACAGGTGTTAGGTTGCAGCAGCATGTGAAATGGGCGGGGGGGAGACTGACACACCCTAAAGCCTCTCTATAGGTGACTGTTGGGTGCATTGTGCCCCATGCCCACAATGAAACCTCTGTGGCTGTGAAAGAGAACGGGGCAGGTTCCATGTGCCAATTCAGAAAGAAGTGTATCGCCTCGTGACACTGCTGTCCTGTCTCTTAGCATATGAATAGATGACTTTGATTTTTAAGAATAAAATGAGGTTTATTTTTGTTTGATTTTAGGGCCGCACCTGCAGCATATGGAGGTTCCCAGGCTAGGGGTAGAATTGGAGCGACAGCTGCCGGCCTACACCACAGCTCACGGCAATGCCAGATCCTTAACCCACTGAGTGCAGCTAGGGATCGAACCTGGGTCCTCATGGATACTAGTTGGGTTCATTACTGCTGAGCCACGGCGGGAACTTCTGTTTGTTTTCTTAATGACTGCAAAAGCAATTGTTAATAAAATTCCACTTAATATGTGTTTGCAAGAAATGAAATGCAGAGGGGAGGCCCCAGGACCTTGAAGCCCCCCCGCACTCACAAGGCCCCCTGCCTCTCAGCTGGCTCCCCAAGGACCAAGTGGGCAGGGGCTCCAGTGTCAGGACCCACCCTCCCCCGATCCCTCCCCCACGCATGGCAGATGAGGTG
Organism: Phacochoerus africanus; assembly: GCF_016906955.1. NCBI lineage: Eukaryota > Metazoa > Chordata > Mammalia > Artiodactyla > Suidae > Phacochoerus > Phacochoerus africanus. The sequence goes on along the minus strand of NC_062553.1, from coordinate 4,207,061 downwards.
CACAGAAGAGGCAGGGGAGCAATATGTTCAGCTGGGAAGCAAATACTCCGGACGCCAGGTCACCGGGCAGCACGCGTGGGCTGCCTCCATGGAGCCCCCACCTTCGAGCTCTGGAAAGCGGGCGACATTGCACACAGGCCCCGGTCTGAGAAGCCAGAATCTTCTCTTCTCCTTTCACCAAATGCCAAATGCTGATGCGCTGTGATTTCCAGAGAAACGGCCAGTCCTAGGCATGGAAGGGCGCTCCCAGGGCCACTAAGGACTGGAAAGAGGCTGATGCCAAGCTGCCCACAGAGGCGGCCACGGGAGCTTCCGAGCCACGTTTCGGAGGGATCCGCCTTAGTTTTCTTTCACCGTGTTGCCTATATCCTAGATCACTCTGGGGCGGGGCGGTCGGGGGGGGGGGGTTCCCGCAGCATCAAAATTAGCCCTTGGAGATGCAGAGTGTGACGGAAATAGCATTCGCTTTGGAGTGAGGCAAGGCTGGGGTGGAATCCTAATTCTACCACCCTGCTAGCTGTGCAACCCGGGGCAAGGCGCCTGACCTCTCTGAGCCTCAGTTTTCTTATCTACAGGATGGGGGTGGGCGGTACCAGCACTGAGGACAGATGGCTGTCGAGATAGGCACGGGAGCGCCTCTGGCCGGTATCCAGCATCTATTTCACACACACCGGCTTCCCCCCTCCCCTGTGCCAACCCCCTCATTTTCAGCCCAAACAAAGCATAGGCCAATGGCTCCTCAGCCCTTCGTCTGGGTCAGAGAAAGACCGAGCGATGGTTCCACTGCGCTCCCAGAGCCTGCCAGTGCTAAGGGAAAACGCCAGATGATCCGCACAGCGGGCCAGCATGGGGGGTTCCGGCCCTGCAGCAGCCCAGCCAATCATGATGGAAGGCTGACAGCAGAGCTGGCCAACCAAGCCTTGCCACTCCTGCACGTGGCACCCATCCCGGAGCCCAGGTGTGAGGAGGTCCGTGCGGACCTGGGCGAGGGCTGATCTGGCATCTGCAGGTCTGGGTTTAAATCTCAGCCACCCACTTAGGAGCTGAGAAACCGCCACCTCCACTTCCTTGTCCTGGAATTCGAGACAAGAATTCCACACCCCATGGGGGTCTTGAACCGGGCCGCTGCTGCCTCCCGCCTCACAGGGACGGATCCCTGCCCGCCGTCAGGACCCCTCTTCCCCGCTCCCTCAACCGCTATTTCCCCCTTAGATCCTAGAACTTGCAGGGGGCTCTGTCTCTCCCATATCCCCCACACCAATCTCAATGCTGGCACAAAGCAGGCACTGATAAATTCGCAATGAATGAATCTACTTCTTCCAGGAAGCCTTCCCTGACTGCCCACCATCCCAGCCCCACTCTGGGCAGCCCAGCCCTTTGGCTCCTCCCTGCCACCTTCCCAGAGCTGACCCCTCATCCATCTGATCTGTTCCGGGGGCTCCTCAGAGGACAGACCTTGTCAGTCATATCCACGGCCATACATCCCACTCCCAGCAAAGCACCTGACACAAAGTATTTGCTCAATAAACTGGGTTGTCTGGATGAACCAATGCACAAAGATTCCTTCACAGCTTGTGCGAATTCTCTAGAACCCGTCTAGAGATGCCTTCCTCTCTGACCAGGCTTCTCAGCAAGGCTACGTTTTCCTCCGCCGGATGGTTCCTCTCCTAAATATCCCACGCTCTCCAGCTAAATCCAACTGCTTATTTTGACAAATTTCATCTAACACATTAATTCCGCATGTGTCCTCTTCCACTTCCTGGATTTTCCGTGTGGTCTGCAGTGGACAGCATTGGATCACTGAAGGGGGGGGGAGGCTGGGAGGGGGCAGGCCAGCTGGGGTTTGGGGGGGGGGGCCTCTTTGTCCTTCTTGGTGAGCAGCCTTGGAGAAGGGGCCCCGGGTTATAAATCCAGCCGAGCCTGTTTTATGGAGAAGGTGCTGAACTGCCGATAGGTTTTTATAGCTGCCTGTTTACAAAGCCCGAGCATAATTAATTCTCGGCCACCTCCCCGCAGTGCCAGCTATCCCATGCAACCACGTTTGGGGTGGCCGGGCGGAGGGAGAAGAAAGAAAGTTCTCTCCTTTGCACCCCCGCTTTGTACTAAGTCCCTTCACCCCCCACCTCCCGCTCTGGCCCCAGTCCTTTGAGGGACTTGGTCGGGTTGCTTTGGGGACCCAGCGAATGGCACCCCTGTTCATGTAAAAGCCTGAAGCCCCCCAAAGGGAGAGGAGCGTCAGGTATGCAGTCAGGCTCAGCGGAAGCCCGGCTCCAGAGCAAGGCCCAGGGGAGGGTGGACTGTGCTTCTGACACCAGGGGACCTGCTCCCCCAGAACCTGGAAGTGGCCCTGCCCACCCCTCCCCCCCCTGCATGGCGCAGGCGCACTGACCCAACCCGGTCCTCGATGTCACAATCTGTCCCAAACCCACAAATCAGGGTACACCTGGGTCCCCCGCTCCCCACAGTAGTGGAGTGAGGGTAGAGAAGGTCAGAAGGTCAGGAGGAGCCCTCCCCCAGAATGAGGGCTGGGGGGTCGGGCCCCAAACAGCCTGGAGAGGAGATAGGAGGGACGGCGTCCTATTCCGCTTGCCCGGCATGGTTGAAAACACACCCGTGCCTTCCTTAGATGTATGATTGGATCCAGCCACCTCCCGCTGGCCTGGGGCCATCTGTCCCTTCAACATGACTTGCATGTCCTTGGATCAGATCCCCGATGTGTGACCATGGGAGCTGAACTCTCAGGTACAGCCAGCTTGCCTCACTGCCCAGTTCCTGCAGTGCAGCCCGTTTCACCCTCGTCCCATCCAAGTCTCCCTGGACTGTTTCCCGGGGTCTTCGTGGGCCCCTGCTCCCAGGTGAGGGCCTCAGACCCACGTGCCACTTCCTTCTGCAGATGCCTCTGCTTCCGAGAACACACTGGCATCTGTGCCCTCAAAGCAGGAGTCATTCCACAAAGAAGGAAAGTGAGGCCCGGGGATGCCGTGCGGCTTCCCCAGGGTTACATGGCGGGTCACCAGCACAGCCTGCAGGGGTCTCCAGGCCCAGCATCGTCACCTGTCACCAAGCCTCACAGCCCCTCACAAGGATACAGCCACTGCCCCAATTTATCACCTGCCGCCCCACTGTCCCCATATGGACATGCGTATGTAGCCAGAAAAGTGTCCCAGTTTGGAGTTATGAAAACTGGGTCACTCGTAGGGAAGGTGCCAGGACAAGGCATGCCTGGGGTTCACAGGGTTGACCATGGGGGCTCCCAGCTCCAACAAACTCACCCAAGCCTGGGGCTCGGGAGTCACCTGGAAGCAAAATTATCAACTGAGTCCTTGGCACAAGGCCCTGTGGGTCCCTGGGGACCTGCTATTCTGCTGGATGTCATGGCCCAACCCTTTCCTGGAAATACAATTCACCCTCTGGCCCAGCACAGATCAGGACCCTCCTGGAACACCGCGGGACTGCAGGAGAGCATGGTGCTGAGATGGCCACACTGCCATCCCGGCAAGCTTGCCGCCCCCCCATGCCCAGCTCCAGGTCCTCATGGCTGCACTGCAGGATGCCCTCAGCTGGTTAAAGGGGTGGGGCAGGGATTGGGGTGGGTGTCTGTCAGATCTGAGCCCTGGAGCATCTTTTCCCAGGATGCTGACGAGTGTGGCCCTGGAGCATCCTTCCCTGGGATGCTGACAGGCATGGACCTGTTGGGTGTGGCTCCCTCCGTCCAGCATCCCACTGCTCAGCAGAGACCAACATCTGATGGGACCTTTCTGAGTATTCGGTGCACCTAAGGTGTTATCTCAGTCTGCCCTTGAAGAGATCGCAAGAATCTTCTGGCCCAATCTAGACCTGAAGGTAAGGAGGCATGAGAGGGGCTGAGGCAGGTCCACTGCACACGGGCAGTGGATGCAGAGAAAGGCTGGCCCAGGCTGACCTGAGCCCCTCCCAGTGCCCTTCCCCTCTGCAGCTGTAAAAGCACCAGGGACCCAGCATGGGGGAGGGGCCCCCAGAGAGAAGGAATGGAGTTAGAAGTCACAGGTAATGCCCGAGCATCAGGAACCCCCCCAGGGCACCCCAGCTCTGCCGCCTCCTGTTTCCTCTTCTATAAAGGGGAGACAACCACCCCACCTCTAGGGCTGTTCGCGACTCAGTGAGACGAGGTGCAAAACAGATGAGGCGATGGCTGGCAGGGTGGGTGGTGAATCTGTCCTGTGCCCCCGGCTACGGCAGAGAAGGGCCCACTTAGGAGGATGCTGTGTGTGAGGAGGCTGCGCAGGGCAGGGTGCAGGGCGGGGCCCCTCCCCACCTCCCCCTCCTACAGAACAAACCCTCTTTGTGACGGAGTTTCCGCCCCAGGAACCTCAGGCTCTCAAAGATCTACCTTTCTTGCCAACTGCACAGCATGGACGAATCGGGAAGACATTCTGCTCCGTGAAACAAGCTAGACACAAGGGACAAATGGTGTAGGGATGCGGTCATACGGGTCCTAGAAGAGGCCAATTCATAAAAACAGAGGACGGCTTAGAGGTCACCAGGGGTGGAGGGAGGGGTTTACAGTTTAATGGGGACAGAGCTTCTGTTTGAATAATAAAAGCATTTTGGAGACAGTGGCGATGGTTGTGTGACATTATGGATGGAACGAATGCCACGGAGCTGTACACTTAAAATGATTAGAATGGCAAATTCTACGTATGTATATTTTACCACAATTTAAAAAAATGAATAATATACAAAAAACCCACTGAACTGTACACTTTACATGGATGGACTGCAGGGTATGTGAATTATATCTTAATAAAGCCATTAAAAAAATAAAGGTGTGAATTCTGGATGCTGGGGCCCCTGGTTGGCCAGGGTCCGAGGGGGCAGGCTGAGCCCATCCATGGTAGCCAAGCCAAGGTGCCCGCCTGTCCTGTGAGCTGCACCCTGGTTGACAGAGGCTCTTTTCAATAGTTTTGCTGATGCCCAGGGGAAAGGGACCCCTGCACACATACTTACTCTGAGGCTGGGAGCCTGGCGGGGGGGGGGGGGGGCTAATGTGGCCCAGTGTCCCCCATCCCAGAGCAGAACAGCCTGGAGGGGAGAGGGCATTGCCCGGGACTCACAGCAATGATTTTCAGATGGTGCCAGCCCATGTGTCATTCAGAACAAGACCAGAAGAGAGCCTTGGACTCAGTATGTCCCTTCTCCCTAAGCTCCTGGCTCCCCATCTGTTGATGGGGACCATGACAGTGTCTGCCCCAGGGACAATGCCTGGACGCTGCCTGCCCAGTCCAGGACAGGCACACATGCACTCTCACCAAGTGGCAGGGTGACTTCCGTCCCTTCCATCCCATGCGCCCAGATGACGGGGACCACCCAGTGGGTGGATGCCAGGTGGGCTGTGTCTGGGGCCAGGCCACCAGGCTATAATGGTCTCCGATAAAACTGCTTCCTTGAGGCTGAGCAAATCAGATGATCCGAGAGGTCGCCATGTCCTTAGAGTCCAGCTGAGCAGAAAAACCAGGCAGCTCACCTGTTCCCGGCTGCAGCCCTCCCCCAACAGCAGGGGGCTGCCAAAAAGCAAGCACAGCTCCATCCAAGGCCATCATCCCAGATGTGGGCACTGCACAGCACACCTGCAGCATAGGAAGGCCAGCAGGGGAGCACTGATGGGCTATACCCCGACCTGAACCCCGTTTATATTAATAACTTCTATCTGGTGCACGCACAGGGAGGCAGGTTTGCGGGAAATCTAGTCTACTTCCTGAAAGAAGCTTTTCCTCGGATCTCGTTTTCTGATTTTTATTTGTTCCAGCTTTACTGAGACATAATAGACATATAGCCATGCACACGTGTAAGGTATACAATGTATCGATTTGATACATTCATATGTTGCAAGGTAATTAACACCAGGGCCTCGGTGACGGCCACCTCCATTCCATCACACTATTACCCTTGCTTTTTTTTTTTTTTGTCTTTTTGCCTTTTCTAGGGCCACTCCCACGGCATATGGAGGTTCCCAGGCTAGGGGTCCAATCGGAGCTGCAGCTGTCGGCCTACACCAGAGCCACAGCAACACGGGATCCGAGACGCGTCTGCAACCTACACCACAGCTCACGGCAACACTGGATCCTTAACCCACCGAGCAAGGCCAGGGATCGAACCTGCAACCTCATGGCTTCTAGTCGGATTCATTAACCACTGTGCCATGATGGGAACTCCTACCCTTGCTTTTTTGTGCTGAGAATATTTAAGATCTTTTTTCTTAGCAACTTTCAAATATGTAATAAGGTATTATTAACTGTAGTCACCATGCTATAGATGATACTCTATAATATAGATTATATGATAACATATAATGGATACAGATCACCCATTAGATCCCCAGAACTTCATCTTATAACTGGACCCTTTGGCCAACATCTCCCTGGTTCCTCCACTGCCAGCCCCTCGCAACCATCCTAGCCCCTGTGTCTCCGAGTTTGGCTGTTTTATTCATTTTTTTTTTTTTTTTTTGGTCGTTGTTGTTGCTGCTATTTCTTGGGCCGCACCCTCGGCATATGGAGGTTCCCAGGCCAGGGGTCGAATCGGAGCTGTAGCCACCGGCCTATGCCAGAGCCACAGCAACGCGGGATCCGAGCCGCGTCTGCAACCTACACCACAGCTCACGGCAACGCCAGATCGTTAACCCACTGAGCAAGGGCAGGGATCGAACCCGCAACCTCGTGGTTCCTAGTCGGATTCGTTAACCACTGCGCCACAATGGGAACTCCTGTTTTATTCATTTTTTAAAGAGTTTGGCCATTTTATTTTATTTTATTTTGCCTTTTTGTCTTTTTAGGGCCACACCCGCAGCATATGGAGGTTCCCAGGCTAGGGGTCCAATCAGAGCTGTAGCTGCTGGCCTACACCACAGCCACAGAAACACCAGATCCGAGCCGTGGCTGCGATCTACACCACAGCTCACGGCAACACTGGATCCTTAACCCACTGAGCGAGGCCAGAGATTGAACCTGCAACCTCATGGTTTCTAGTCAGATTCATTAACCACTGGCCATTTTAGATGCCACATAGAACAAGATCATAAGGTCTGGCTCCACTTGACATAATGCCCACCAGGGTCATCCACATTGCTGCAAACTCTATATTTTAACAGGCAAAATAGAGGATGCTTTTTCATATTTTTGAACAGAGAAATGACACAGAAGGCAAGGCCTCTGCTTCCTCTGCCTGGTCAGGGTGACACGGGAAGTGCAGCAGCTCCGAGGTCAGACAAAGCCAAGTGTGGCTCATGGCTCAGCCGGCCGTCTGCAGCCAACTATGCTTCTCGAAGGGGGTCACGGCACTGCCTCCCATCCCATCGGCTCTCCACAGGGTGACCTGGCCCTGCCCGAATCCAAAGGTAGAATCTCACCCCCCTTCAACCTGGGCCAGCCTGTGACCTGACGAACCAAAGTCACACAACGGGTGATGTGAGACTCCAAGGAGGTCAGCCATCAGGTCTCCTCCCTCGTTCCTGGGACACTTGGTTTGGGAAAGCCAGCTGCTGCACACAGCGACCCAGCGTCCTGAGACCGCTATGCTGGAGAGGCCACGTTGATGGTTCCAGGGGAGCCCGGCCCCCCAGCCAGCCCCACCACGCACAACACACGTGAGCAAAACCCTCTTGGGCCCTCCAGACCAGCCCACCCCACCCACCAGCTCAGAAGGGAGATGCCGCAGTGGCCATGTGGGGCAGATCTGCCCAAATTCCTGACCCCACGGAATCCAGGGGATGTCACAAAACAGCCGTTGTCTTAAGCCACTACGATTTAGAGTGGTTTGTTACGTAGAAATAGTAACCACGACACTGCTGACACTGCTGTGTGACTTTGGGTATGTGGCCTGACCTCTCTGGGGCTCGGTTTCCTGGGACATAAAATGAGGTCCTTCCCATCACCTCCCAGATGGGTACGGAGTTCCAATGAGGTCATAAATCTACGTCTGGTGACACTGTAGAAGTCAAGAAATAAGCAGTTTCCCTCTTCATCACCACTGCCCTTATCATTTTACCACGAAGACAAGACACCCGTGCGCGTGGGAGAATGTTCACAGCATGATTCTGATCCCTCTCCTGCAGGGCCAAGGCCCCCTCACCCATCAGACACGTCATGAGACAATGAACTCAGCCCTAAGTCATCAGATGCTGGAGCTGAAAGTGATCTTTTTTTTTTTTAGAGCAAGAGAGACTGATGCATTTGCTGTAATCTACAGAATACTCCAGAGCTGCCTTATATATGTGGACTTACTCTTCTAAAGGTCACCTGAATGAGAAATTTTGGTAAACGTTATTTTTTATATTTACAGTAGCCATGATACACAAATCTGTATTCAAGCCCTTTAAAAACACTCCTATCTTTGCCCCCGAGAAACCACGTTCCCAGGTAGCCAGAGCCCCAGACAGGTCAGAGGAATGACGCGAAGCACAGGAAAGTGTTCAACCCCAAGGTTGAACATCTTCATCTACAGCTCGCAAAGTGGGGATACGGGGGTCCAAGCGTGGAAGGTCTCTCCTCCCTCTGCTCACTGTCACCTGCATGCCACCCAAGCCTGCCTGGACAACCTCTCCTTCCCTCTCCTTCCCCTTGGCCCCCTCCACTGCTGGCTCTGGGAGCCTCACTGGGGCTTTCTCGTCTCCGGGAAGTGCTCACATCCTCCTCTGAACGTAACCCCCCACTCACTTCTCCAAACTCCCAGAGACGGCTGGTCACTCTCGGTTCCCTCTTCCTTCTCTGCCTGGACAGGTCACCAAGGCCCCTTAGCCCCAGCAGCCTGCTCTGTCTGTTAATCCACCACAGCTACCCAGGGGCTCCGAGACCCGCCGGTTAACCCTCCAGCACCCCTCGGGCCATGCTGTTTCTCACCCTCAGGCTTCTGTCCATACTTTCCTACCGCCTCCTCCTCTACTGCCCTGCTGGACCGGCTGCTCCTTTGCTCCAGACTCTGCCTCTCCGCCCATCTGCTCCCAGGCTGCTACAGGATCCCACCTCATCCCAGAGCCCATCACACGGTTTCATGATCACTGTTTGTGTCTCCTTGGTGCCAGAGGTTCTCAAGGGACAGACTCATCCCTCTTGTGCCTGTTTCTTGCCTTCCCTTTTTCTACCCATACACCCTCTTCAGCCCATCAACCCCATCTGATGCATGAATCCATATGTAGTTACTGAATAAGTAATTATAGCTCCCTGGTGGACTATTACACAGCCATTAAAAATTGTTTACTCAGCGTATGTGGTAATACAGGGGAATGTTTCAGTGTGTTAAATATTTTTAGAGAAACAAATCTGGGAGTTCCCATCATGGCGCAGCAGAAATGAATCCGACTAGGAACCATGAGGTCGCGGGTTTGATCCCTGGCCTCGCTCAGTGGGTTAAGGATCTGGCCTTGCTGTGGCTGTGGTGTAGGCCAGCAGATAAAGCTCCTATTCGACCCCTGGCCTGGGACCCTCCATATGCCTCAGGGGCGGCCCTAAAAAAAGAGAAAAGAACCAAATCTGCATTTATATTACAATCTTTGGGAGGGCCATAAGAAGGAAATAGAATAAAACTGGAGCAACGTTTCTGGGGCAATGGAATTAAGGATGTTATGTTTCCCCTCTTTATTCTCCGTTTTCCAATGTTTCTGCAATGAGATAAAAGGGAGAAATAAAACGAAAATCTTGCAAGGAGCATCTTAACATGCATGCACCTTAGTCCCAGCGTATGACAAAAATGGGACACATTATGGTGATGGATTATATTTTCACAGCTTCAATAAAGAGCCTTTCCTCCCCTTGGGGAAAATAGTCAGGGTTGTTTTTTATCACCTTGCACATTAAGAGCCGGTGTAGGAACCACTGTCGTTCAGCCCCTGACTCCTTCCACCAGTTCACTCCATGATGGATTGTTCCCGAAGCAGCCAGGCTGCCTGGAGGTCTGCCTGGTGAACACAGCGCAGGGAAGGCCAGTGCCCCTCTCCCAGGGATCCATCGGCTGCCTGGCCATTTCTGCAGTGAGGAATGTGAGTTATTTAATACTAAGTTGCCGCTTTCAAGAAGGAGGCTGCTGACGCCAATCCTCCAGCCATGGCTTAGCATCGCCATGCCCATGACATGCGGAAGGACCACAGAGGACAGATGCTGCCCATGCGGCACGAGTTCAGGGAGTTCCCACTTGGCACAGGTGCGTGGAACCCTAAAAACAACCATGCAAGCTGAAACCCCTCAAAGCGATCTTAATAATCCATGTGGCCATAACGATAGTTCCATGACCTTGGGAAAAAAAACTTCAGAAAGATATTAACAAATCTCTTTTGGATGGCTGTGAATGCAGAGGAAAATAAAATAGTGAGACTAATATTTTATTTAGTACAGAATCATGTAAAAGGCTAGACACAAGGATTCGAGCATTTGATTTCTTTGGAAAAAAAAAAAAAATGCAGCAAGATTAGTTTCACCAGCGCTGCCTTCTGCTTGTTGCGTAACTTACAACACTGGGCAAGCATTTTTTCTGTGCCTTGGAGAACTGCCTTTCTAAGTTTAGATCAGCTTCCAAGATGCCATCCTCTGTTCTTTCAACACTATGAAACAGAAGTGTGTTGCTGGCGTCACCTCCCCTTGTACAGCATCATCCTTTTCGTCACAGGCGCTTTCCTCATTTACGTCAAAAATTTCACCTTCGCTTAGCTTCCCTGCCTGTATATCAGAGTCTTGAAGGGCTGCAGCTTCAATTCTCCCCGGATCTGTGATTTCCTCTCTATCTCCATTTACAGTCAATCCAAATTCCTCTTCCAGCATCACTGCTGCTGCTTCTATTTTGTCACCATCGTCCTTGTCGTCGTTGCTGTTCTAAACATCATCTTTGTGGGCCAATTCCCTCTTTGGGCTATATCCATTTTTGTAAAATAGCTTGTGGGTTTATCACCAGGAAACAAGGAGGCAACATCACTCCACGCTTTGCTGTCTAGGTGTGAATTAACTGGTGCACGGGGACCAAACAGCGACAGAGACGGAAGGCAGAGCCTTGGTCACGGATCACGATGCTCTTCTGTGTTTTTCACGTCGTGAACTGTGGACTGAAAAGGGAGTCGCAAAGCTTGTAGTTCATGCAAATTACTCACAGTTATCTTCTGGTAGCTGATGTCTGGACCGTGCCCCTGGAGGGCGGACATTACTGAACCAAACTGCGGTGACTGAAATCCATGCCTCCTGGGCCTGAACAAAGTGAAGGCTGCCTATACTCGGGGAACTTGGTCAGGGGAGGGTATGCAATTTGGGGGGGGGGGGATGGACTGCTTGGGGTCAGCTTGGAAGATATGCCATTTGTGTACTCAGCCACTCAAATAGACATTTATCCAGCACCCAGTGGGTAACAGGTGGGTTACCAGGGGCTGAGCCATGTACAGAGGATGCAGGCATCTCTGAGGTGTGTATCTGCTGATGATGCCTGGGACAGGACTCAGGTCCTATGTTTCAGAAAGGCCAGGTTCCAGTCCTGTCTTGGGATCTGAGCAGAGTCACCCCTGCTGGCTGGGACTCGGAATGAGGGCTCTTTAGTTAAAAGGAACAGAAATTGACACAGGCTGACACAGGCAAGAAGAAAGTTACTGGAATGTCCTAAGGGAGCCACAGAATCTAGGAAGGAACACAGCAGCTGGTCAGTGCCTTGGCTGGAACAGGAGCCGGGCAGGACCAGAATTGCATTCCAAGGATCTAGGACTATTCCAGGGACCTATCGCTGTGTGACACGTCACCTCAATACTCAAGCCTTCAAAGAGAAACGCTTGATTTTGCTCATGCAATCTGAGGAGCTCTTGACGGAGATGGTGTGTCACTGCTGGACAACAACCCAGGATCTCTGGGCTGACGGGTGGTGAGCAGGGGTCCTTAAAAGAGGACAGCCACCGGTCAGCCTCCAGTCCCATCGGGCACCTGGGATGAGGGATAGTGGGGGTGAAGATGTACCTGCAACAGTGAAAAACATCTTCAGCAAGTCAGTGGTCTGAGAACGGATGGAGGACTGGTCTTGACCAGACAAGACTTAAGAGACGAACCACACACAGAGGCAGAACTTCGAATCCTAGGTCAAACCAACCAATTATAAAAAGACATTTTTGAGACAAGTGGAGATAGGGCTAAGATGAACCAAAATTAATCAATATGCTTGTTTGGGGGATTTGGGGGGTTTCGTTTTTTGTTTTGTGGAAGTATAGTTGATCTACTAAGATGGACCAGAATTTAGCTTGGAAGTATTTATTTTTATTTTTTTATATTTTTTGCTTTTTAGGGCCCCACCCATGGCATATGGAGATTACCAGGCTAGGGGTCTAATTGGAGCCATAGCGACTTGGGATCCGAGCCACATCGGCAACCTACACCACAGCTCATAGCAACACCAGATCCTTAACCCACTGAGCAAGGCCAGGGATCGAACCTGCGTCTTCATGGATGCTACTCAGATTCATTTCTGCCGAACCATGATGGGAACTCCCTAGCTTGGGAAGAATTTTGTGCTCATTCTGTTAGGTGGGATAGTGGTACGTGGTTATATAAGAAATGCCCTCGCCTTTCAGAGACACCTGCTGATGTAGGGGTGACATGACAGGAGCCCCCAATTTGCTTAAAAATTCTTAAGCCAAAAGGATGGGAAAGTAAATTAAGGAAATACAGCAAAACCTTGAGGGCAGCTGACAAGCAAGGGGGTGGATGAGGAGAAATTCAAAGGACTGCTTTCTCTACTTTTGCACACATTTGAAAGTTTTTGCTAAAACTTTACTGAAACGATAAAAACAATCAAAAGCTGACGATGACAATACAAGTGGCTCCCTTTTATTGGGATGTGAGCATAGTCTGCACTTTATTTCGCTTAATACAAAAAGCCTGGTTGGTGAGTGGTCCTCTCTCTGCTTTACAGATGGGGGAAACTGGGAAAACTGGTTCAGAGGCTGAAGTACCTGCCAAAGCTTCACAGCTGTGCCAGGGTCAGAGCTCAGGCCTGGCAGCCCCAGAGGTCAGGGGTCAGGGCTCCAACCTCTGCAGGGCAGGGGGGGGGGGTGCGCGGGAGGAGGCCAGAGGCCAGGCGGGCCCAGAGGAGGCCCTGGGGCTGCAGTTGGAGATCTGATCCCTGCTTGGGGCAGCCAGAGCCTCTGAGTAGCCTTTGTTCTGCTTCAATGCGTCATTCAGCCCAGGGTTCTGGGGGACAATGAGAGCCACTGTGCAAGAAGGCAGTGCCCGTCCTGGGCAGCACAGCAGTCCCAGGTGGGTCCTGGTCCCCGGGGGAAGGCTGGCAACTGCATCCTAGGCTCTGGCAGAGGACCCCAGATGCTGTCAGGGGACAAGCTCAGGTCACTTTGCACGTGCTGTTCCTCCTGGCCGGAATGCACTAGAACGCGCCCTTACCCCTGAGCAGGGGAATGCCGCTCCTTTCGGTGCCAAAGCTCCCGTCTGGTGTAGACGTCTGACCATCCCCCCTCACCCAGGGAAGCAGGGGGAGTCGGGAGGGGGGCCTTCTTCACCCACACGTGGCTGTGACAGATGCAAGGCGGCGTGACCAGCGTGAGCACCAGGCCAGGCAGTCCTGGGCTCATATCCTGAGACCCTCAGAAGTTGGGAGCAGAACCAGAACTGAATGGGCCACCTGTCCCTGCCCTGTGGGTCAGACCAGGCAATGTGGAGAGCAGGATGGTGGGTTTCCGAAGCAGATGCCCCTTCAAAACCCCAGCTCTGCCCCATGTGATGCTGGGTAAGTGCCCAAGCCTCAGTTTTCCCCTTTGTAAAATGGGGATAACACACACTGGGGTTTTGTGAGGATCCGCTAAAACGATCCACTTAGCGTCACATCTGGCACACAGTACATGCTCAATCAGTGGCTCATCATAATAACGCTGACTCTAATTGTCTGATGCTAAAGACCAAGTGGTCATTTGGCATGAGGGCTGGCTGGCAAGGTGACCTGGTTTAACTCAGAGGACTCTCCGGGGCACTGGGGGGCTTGCAGGTTCCTCCAGCAGCTCCAGACTCAGTCCCACGGCAGCCCACTCTCACGCTGGCATGCAAGATCCTGGGAGACGGGCCCACAGTTCAAGAAGGACACAGCCTGGCCTGTGTCCACAACATACAACTAGGAGTGTGGCGCTCTAGATATGACGCCTTCTGGGTCTCTGAGCGGTAAGACTGGGGGCGGGGTGGGGACGGTGTCAGGCGGGGGAAAAGCATCCTAGACGTCAGGGAGCAACAGAGAACACCTATTCCACACAGCCACAGGGAAACCAGGGCGTCGACGATGAAGGCTCAGGGAAGGACTGCATCCCAAAGGGACCAAAGGGACCAGGTGCCCGGTGGGCGTGGGTGCCCCAAGAGGAAGAGCCTGCATGCTGCTTCCCAAGGTTGTCCTGACTGCTTGGTGGCGTTTAAGGCTGGGTGACCCACCCTTCTTTCTGCCCGCACTTCCTTCCCAGGATGCTCTTGGGTCTGTGATTCCAGAGCCCCCTGTTTTTCCTCCTACCTGGGTGGGCTCCGAGAATTCCCTTTCTCTGTCCCTTAGGTGTTGGTGAACCTCGGGGATCTGGCCCCAGCTGCCTTCCTCCCACTCCCCCACCTCACTCTCCCCACCCAGAGACACGGGCATCATCTGTGCCTGGCACACAGCGGACACTCCAGAAATGTTTGTTGAATGAATGACAGAACGAAGGACCTTGTTCTTCAATGTGGGACGTCAGCAGCTAGCATCCCCCTGGGCATATAAGGCAAATCCATAAATGTCTGTTGAAAAATGTTCAACCTCATTGGTATTCAGACATGAATTAAAGCAAATATTTTCTTCATCTATGATATTTGCAAAGGTCAAACAAATTAGAATACTTAATGTTGATCAGCATGAGGTAAGAGAGAAACTTTCTGGAGAACTATTTGGCACTGTGTGTGTCAAGAACATTAAACACGTTGATAGTTTTCCCATAAAATTGCATATGCGGAGGACTCTCTGAACCAAATGATGCCAGGGTTGGGGGAGGGATGGAGTAGCTTTCTCCCTACATGCAGAGCGTTCCTTAAGTGCTGGATGCAAAAGAAAAAAAGCGACCCAATTATCCAACAAGTGGTGTGACGTGTTGAACTATGACGTCTCTCACGGGAAGCATGCAGCCAATAAAATGACGGGATCTGGGGGTGACACCGAGGTAACCAGTTTCACGCTCCTCCTCCCTGGCAGGACTGAACACACAGGGAAGACAGACAAGAGAGAAATCAAAAAAAAAAAAAAAAATCTTTTTTTTTCTAGGGCCACACCCATGGCATACGGAAGTTCCCAGGCTAGGGGTTGATGCCCTATGCTACAGCCACAGCAACCCCAGATCCCAGCCGAGTCTGTGACCTACACCATAGCTCATGGCAACACCAAATTCTTAACCCACTGAGTGAGGCCAGGGATTGAACGTGCATCCTGATGGAGACTAGTCAGGTTCTTAACCCATTAGCCACAGTGGGAACTCCAAAACCTTCTTTCTTAATGGTAAAGGCATGGAGGGAAATGAGCTAGGGACCCCTACTCTACTGTCCCTCCTCTTGGCCTGTGTGGAGAGATAGGCCTAAAGGCTGGACTTCGAAATGAGGGAACCCTGGGCCTCTTCTTGGAACAGCTGGTGGGTGAGGAACTCATGGCTCGGGAGTGGAGCAAGGACCTATAATACCGTAGCCCCGCCCAACAGGGAAAATTGTCCAATGGGTGACAGGTTCTCACCAGTTCCACCAATCACAAAAGCCAAGGGGGTGGGAGGCGGGGCCAAGGATTCCACCATCCCAGGAATTCCCAGCCTTCCCCCCACAGAAAAATAGGGCCTTCTATAGATAGCATTTGTGTGGCCCAGTGCCAAGTGAAAATGCAGAGAAAAAAGCCAGAAACGTGTCATTAAAGGAGCAAAAATATAAATAAAGCTTTCTCATTTTTTCCCATGACCTGGCTTATTTATGTGCTATTTAATCTGAACTAAAAAAAAAGGATAAGAAGTTAAAATTATTAGCATGTATTTTCTCGCTCATTCTATCGTGCAATTCCAGCTTTAAATGCAAATAGAAGAGCACTGAACTGGAATGTAGAATCACTGAATTATGCAACTCATATCTGGTGGCTCCTACATGCATCTCTGTACCCTGACTGACCAGAGCAGTGGGAACAATGCCTGAAACTAACCCATCTGTTGCAGGTTGTTTTTTTAAGTAAATATTTTATTTTGAAATACTTTTAGACTCACCTTTCGATGCTCACACACTCTAGGCACATGCCTCTGCCCTCAGGAATGGAGAAGGGCTGGAGGGAACAGGAACTGGGTCTGTCCATCCATCCCTTTCCTTTGAGGCCATCATTTTCAGAGTCAGTGATGAGCTAGCTCAGGGATGTCACACGACTAGGAAAGGCTATGACAGGGTTCCGCGGCCCTTGTGTGTCTCAGGGTGTCACCGCCTTCCTTTCTGCCTTCAAAACAAGATCTGGCTCAAATGGAAAGGGTGGCCTCTCTGGGCTGTCAGTGCCCCTGCTCACACAACCACAGACATGCTGATGGATGCCTAGGCACCAAACTCTGGGGGCCCGAGGGCACAGTGTGGGCACTTGGTGACACTCAAAGTGACACAAGGGAAGCATGGTACGGAAGCCACACGAGGAACAGCGGCATCGCGTGTTGCATGTGTCACTTCTGTTCACACGTATGCCCCACGGTCCCATCAGATGTCACTTACAAAACACAGGTTCAAAGATAAAATTATTAAAAAATATCAAAATGGGAGAAGCAGAGCATTACACCAGCAAGGGGTCCTGCCAAGCAAGGGTTGCCCACCCTGGAAACAAGCCCTATGGTGAAGCACTGGAAAATTCCTATAACCTCATGCATTTGTTTTTTGTTTGGTTGGTTTGTTTTTTGTTTTGGCTGCACTGTGGCATGCAGAAATTCCCAGACCAGGGATCGAAGCCACACCATGGCAGTGACAATGGCAGATCTCTAACTACTGAGCCACCAGGGAACTCCCCTATAACCTCACGTTAAGGAGAAAAGTAACCTTCAAAATGGTTTAAATAGAGAGATTAAAGCTTTTATCAGAAACAGACATGAGCATTTATTTTGTTATTTATTTGGGCTTTTTGCCTTTTCTAGGGCCTCTCCTGCGGCATATGGAGATTCCCAGGCTAGGGGTCTAATCAGAGCCGCAGCCACCGGCCTATACCAGAGCCACAGCAACGTGGGATCTGAGCCACATCGGCAACCTACACCACAGCTCACAGCACCACCGGATTCTTCATCTATTGAGCGAGGCCAGGGATTGAACCCACATCCTCGTGGATATTAGTCGGGTTCATTACTCGCTAAGCCACCAAGGGAATCTAGAGACTGTTCTTTGTCCCCTTCACCTGCACTGTTACTTTGTAATCCTCCCCATGAAGCCCCAGCACTTCACGCGTGCACGCTTCCAGGTCTCCAGACCTAAAACACCTCTGACGGAAACAGCCCTTAGCTCAGCTGGCTTGAAGGATAAAACCCAAAAGCTGTAGCATGTGAAAACAACGAGGAGATGATACGGAAACTTTTTATTAGCACTGGATTCCCATCTTGCAGAAGGAAACTGGGAAAACCCTCCCTCACGACTGCACCAACCTTTACCAGGGGACCGATCCCAGCGGGATGCAGGGCTGGCCTCCGTGACAGTTTGGGGAAACTGTTAACAGCAAAAACCGCTGCTCAGGGATGGGCCTTTGGAGCCCACACGGCCTTCGCTCCTAGAGCCCTGGGACCACCCGGGGCAGGAAGCAACCCAGGGAAAGTGAAGCTCAGAGAGGTGATGTGACTTAACAGAGGAAACCCATCTGTGTCCCGCTGCAGCCTCCTTCCCTGCCCCCATGCCTGGAATGGAGACAGGACGAGCTCATGAAACGCCAGGAAAGCTTCTGGAAAGGACAGTCCTCGGTGGACGCAAAAGGAACAAAGATTTCAAAAATCAAAGGCTGGCTCTCCCGCGCTCCCTCTGGGCTGGCTCGGGTCACTGCCATACCTAACCACCCGTCTCAGCCCAGTGCCCCTGGGGTGGAGATGGAGTGAGAGCATCCCGTCTGATGACACTTCTAAGGACTAGTCTAACTCTAGCACCCAACGAATGGACACTGTTATTTATGGACAATGGCTACTAAGTACTGACTGCGTCCCAGGCCCTGGGCTGGGCATGATCACACACACCGAGCCAGTTAGTGCCAAGAGTTCACTAAGCGCGTTCCATTCACCAAGTGCGGTGGGGAGTCCACAGAGCAGACGCTACAGCATCAAACCACTGCACGTCCCCCGTTTCACGTGATCGAAGCAACAACCCAGAGAAGAAACTGAGTCTCAGAGAGACCCGCCCAAGATGACAGACCCAGAGCAGACCCCACCAGGAACACAAGTCTCCAGCCCCCACCAGGAAGGCAGGTCTCCAAACCCCACCAGGAAGGCAGGTCTCCAAACCCCACCAGGAAGGCAGGTTTCCAGCCCCACCAGAAAGGCAGGTCTCCAGCCCCCACGAGGAATGCAAATCTCCTGACAGCAGACCTTGGGATACCTCCTCTGGCTGGAAACACCTCCTCAGGAAGGCCTCGGAGGGGAAACCAGAACCCTGCAACTTTGACTCGAGTGCGTAAAAGTGACCAAAGAGAGATCTAAAACAGACAGCAAACAGGTCAGCATCCCTCTGGGGTTTATGCATCTGGAATGGTGGTTGTAGGGCACAAGGCAGCCTTCTTGTTTTCCAGACAATCAGTAGAGGCTGTGTGAGTGGGGGCACTGCTGGGAAAAGGAACAGACTTGGCTTAAAGACAGAAGTAAATGGAGCAGCTCAGGGAACGGGAAGTGCAGAGGGGAAGGTGAACATCAGGCCTGGCTAGCCCAGGTGTCACAGCTGTCACCAGCATCCCTAGGTCTCCCGCACTGCCTGCTCAATGAGCAACAGTGTTGCTGGCTTGAGACTTGCTCCCTCCCGGCCCTCAAGGTGGCTGCTGGCAGCAATGGGGGCTTCCGTGCTCCATCACAGGACAGGGACCCGTTTCCTGCAGCGCTCTCTCTCCTCTCCACCCAACTTCAGAAAGGACGCCCACGTCTATTCTGGAACCAGTCACTGCAAGGGGGGGTGCACCCGGTCCAGCGCTGCCTGCCCAGGGCCAGACCCACAAGAGGGTGCGCTTGGTAAAAGCTACTACGGCACAAAGGAGGATCAATGTATTTTTTAGATCCAACCTAGCCCGGAAATGTCTGTTTAACACACCCTAAAGCTGAGTCCTGGGGCTACAGCAAGCGAACACAGCCAGGAAGATTCCTCCCCGGAGCCATATCTGGCTCTTAAGGAAAGTCTAAACAGAGACCCCCTGCCATTCTCCTACCCCTGGGCCCCCTTTCTCTAGGTCCCAGATCTTCCCCTGTCCTAAGAACTTCAAATGTACTGCGCTCCCCTACACCCACCCATCCCTGCAAAGTTCTCTGTGTCCCCTGGTGAGCAGCACCCATGGCTGTGATCACAACAGCCGTCAGCCAGCCTAAGCTGAGCTCGAGTTAGAGGGGAAAAAGCTGTTCTGGAACTAATTCCCATCAAGGTGTGAATAACTAACAAAACCTAAATTCTAAGCTATGTGGGATTTTACAAGGAGAAACTCAGGAACTCAAGTAAGACCCCCACTGACTTAAGGAACAGGAACTAGATCAGAGCCACTGGGGGACTGCAAGTGTTTGTGGCCACATGATCAGGTGGAACAGGAATTTGTACACCTGGCTCTTTTGCAAACCCCCAGCCTCCACTATTTGCTTGTGAAGCTCTTCCAGGAACAAGGCTTTTAAACGATAACAGAGACATTTATTAAATGCTTCCAACAGGCCAAACACCCTGCCAGGTGCTTTCTCAATGAGCATAACCACCCATCATCCCAACAACCCTGTGAGATAAGTCCCTACTCTCTCTCCCTGTAAAGGGAGAAAATAAAGCTCAGAGAGGTTTAGTCACTTGTCCAAGGTTGCACAGCACATGAAGAGTCAGAAGCAGGATTTAAACACAAGTTTGTCTGACATCTTCCTCTATGACTACTCCGTGCTCTGGGCACAAAATCGCAAGATGTAACAGTGAAAGTCTGTTTCATGCAGAGAGGCCCCAAATCTCCCATGACCCTATTAATTATTGCTATTGCTGCTCGACTAGACCTTGACCTCCCTGAGGGCGGCAACTTCGGAACCTGTTCCTCTCTGTGTTCCTAGGACCTGAGTTTTAGGCCCTGCACACACCGGCATCAGTCTGGGCCATGGACAAAGGCCAAGCCTCGGTTTCTTCATCTACAAAATGGAGGTGCAGGGTACATGGAACTCGTGAGAGGCCCCAGCACATAATGGGTTCTCAAGGCGCTGCAGCTTGTCGTTTGTGGTGGTGGTGGGGGGGTCCTTCCTCCACCATCTCACCTGACCCTCCCCCAACCCCCGACCCCTTGGCAGGATGGTATTATGCGCTCCCATTTCCCAGATGGGGAAGAGACATCCGTCCACACCATGAGCTCCCTTCCAGAACACAGGCTGCGAGAACACAGGGGCGGGGCCTGGGTCCAGTCCCCAGGGGTGAAACAATGCCTGGCACATAGTAGGTGCTTCGGCAATATGTGTTGTGTGCATGAAGAATTAAAAGTCATCCCTTTTTACTCGGATAACTCTGCACCTCTCCCTTGTTTTCCCCTTCGAAGAGCAGGTGAATTTATAAAAGACATGCAGGGAGATAAGATAAAGAAGGAATTAGGGTTTGCAGATGTGTGCTATGGGTCTGGCATGGTGCTTTTTCACTCCTAATCGCAGAGAGCCCAGCGCCCTGTCCCATTACCCTGCATGTGGAGATGGGAAAAGGGAGGCGTCCTCCAGAAAGACCTGCCAAGATCCCTTCCCTCTCCTGGCTACAGCCAGACCGCTGGGGCACCTGCCAGCCACCCGGCAGCCTTTCACCTCTGCCTCTCAGCAGGCTGCCAGCAGAAAGAACACCCGGGACACACGCTGATCCTTCCTCAGCCTCTCCAAGGCAGGCGACAATGGGCCGCTTTCAGCTCCCTAGAAACCCCTAGCTCGGGGCAGAGCCCTCACCCCAGCCCGGGCAGCCCTGCCCCCTCTCCCACACGCGCCCATCAGCAAAGCATGACTCAGCGGTTCTCCTCCCGGGAGCGGGGAGCGCCCCTCCTCGGCATCCGTCCGCCCGGGTTACACACCCAGCCTCTGCTCTCCCCGGTCAGGACACCTGGGAGCCCACCCCGCCGCCGGCCCAGAGCCCCCTCGGGCCTCCGCGGGGCCGCGGCCACCGGCTCGGCCTCATTTCCGGCGGAGCCAGGCATCAGCTCGGCGGACAGCACCCGCGAGTTGAGTCACTGCCGCCGAGCCCGCGCAGGTTCCCTGACACCGGCACCCACGCGCACCAGCCCCGCGGCACGCAGGGCCCAGGGCCCCTCCCACCGAAGCACCCACCAGGGGACCTCTTGCTAAAGCCCCACAATCGCTGCTGCCGCCAGTTCAGCAGTCCCCAGGGAAAATGCAGACAACCCCTTAACCCGGGAAGGTCTCCAGCGCAAGCGCCCCCACCGCTGCATGCGGACACCCCGCGGCTAGCTCTCCCCATCCTCAGCCGAGGCTCCACTCCGCGGGTCCCTGGCTGCGGCCCCGGAGCTGTCCCCACCGTTCCTTGGACAAGCAGAGGGACACCTTGGAAGTTACTGGCTTATAAGAGAGGGCCGCTGACCCTCTTAGAGCCCACCAGGCTCCGGGTGGGGGGTGGGCTTGGGCTGTAGGGCCGATTTAGGGGATGTCAAATACAGGGCCTTTTGGGGGTGGCAGGTCCCGGTTTGGGGACAATTCTGACAGTTTGGGGCCAGCTGCTCTTGTCCCAGTTTAACTCCCCCGAAATAAAAGAGGAACCCCAAGCCAGGTGCCTTCTCCCACCCACGCGGGGACCCTGCCTCTGGAGGCACAGGGAAGGACCGAAGACAGCCAGCCTCTGGGGGAAGCTGGCAGTGGAATTTTTTTTCCCCCCTGGGTCCCTCTTCGCCTCCCGGGGAGTGGGCAGCCTAGAAAATTCTGCGGGCTTTGGGCAGGGCTGAAACGGCAAAGCCAGGCTTCCAAGCCGCTGCATTGCCCGGAGATGTCTCCACCGGATTCGCCTCAGAGGTGGCCTTTTTAAAAATGAGGACCAAGGACGATTCAGGATGCCACCAGGCCTGGGGGTGGAAAGCTGCCGGCCGGAGGGCGGCGCGGAGGAGGGCGCTGCCCTCTCCCGCTGCGCTGCCGGGCAGCAGAGGCCGGCGCCCTCGGGGTCCCTCCCTCCGGGGCCCGGGGCGGGGTGGGGTAGGGTGGGGCGGGGGGGACACGACACACAACGCGCGGTCCAAACCTTCGGAGGGCATTCGGTGCGACGGCATCCCCACGCCGCGGCCGGCCGGAGGGGGCCTCAGACAACACGTACGTTACCTTCAGTCACATAGCTGTGGTCCCGCAGGAAGCTGTGGTTAATTTTCCGCGTGTCCGTGTCCTCGCCCATTGAAGGCCGTGCCCGGTGCCCTGGGCATGCCCCGCCGCCGCACACCGATGCAATCCGCAGAGGTCGCGCCGGGCGCGCGGGCCATGCCGCCGCAGCCTAGCAGGGGCGCGGGCCGCCGGGGCCCCGGGGGGCGGGCATCGCGGCCGGGGGCGGCCGGGGACGGGCAGGGGCGGCCGGGGCGGGCGCCGCGGTCAGACGAGCGCGCGGCTGGCGGGCGGCGGCCGCGGGTGGGGGCGGGCCGGGGCCCGGGCGCGCATCCCTGCCGGCGGTGCGCGCTGCGTCCGTGCGCCCGGCGGCGGCGGCGGCGGCGGCGGCGGCCTGGTGCCGGTGCGCCTGGTTGCGGCGGCAGCGGCGGCGGGAGGGGACGCGCGCGGCGCTGCGCCGACCTAGCCGGGGCCGAGCCGGGCTGCGCGGGCTGGGGCCGCCGCCGCCGCCTCGGTCGCAGGCCCCTCCCTCGCGCCGCCCGCTCCTCCGCCCCCGCGGCCGGCACCGCCCGCCGCTCGCCTGCCGCCCAGCACCCTGCAGGTGGAGCCGCGCCCGGGCACAGGCGGGACCTCGGCGCTCCAAGACTCGCGGGTGGGCACCCTTGGTCTCTGGATGCGCCAGCGAGGGAGGGAGGAAGGAGATGGCCGGCTTGAGGGGGGGGACACTGGTCAGCTGAGCTTTGGGGAGGCACCTTGCATGCCCAGGTACTCCGATTACCTGAATACGCTCAAAGGTAGGAACCTTAGAAGTGGGAGGACCGGCAGGCGGCCTCACCAGGCAGAGGGCAGCGACCAGAAGAACAGCGGGGGGAGGGCGGGCTCGGCAGCTGAAGGTGAGGCATCTGGAGGATGGGAGATTTCGCCCTGCGTGTGGAGGGGGGAGGACACAATCACCCTTCATTGGTAGAAAAGGGTGGGTCAGATGCGTTCCCAGGACCCTCTGGAGCGCAAACTGGACCCGTGGGAAGAAGCTGGGGGGCGGCGTGGGGGGCAGGGAGAATCAGCACTCTAGGAACAAGGCAAAGCTTGGGATAAGATGGCCCGAGGTAGTTGGCCTCCTCCAGGCAGAGCACCGTGATCTCTCGTCACGCTCACCTCTCTACTCACTGGCCAGATAAAGTGTAGAAACAGTGCTGGGCACCCTCCAAACACAGGCTGGAAATCGCGGGTTTCACCCCCACCCCTGCCAGGCAGGACCCTAGCGCCTCCTTTATCTTAGTCGTTAGGGGACTCCCCCCACCCCCCACAAACCTACAGAGCGCTTCACACAGAGCCGGCCTTCAAAAACTATTCGTCCCCTCTTTTGGCAAGCCGCCACCTCCTCCAAGCGGACCCCTGGCCTGAAGAGTGGAGCACCCTGCCTGGGGGGGTGGGGGTGGGGGCTTCAGAGGTGTTGGGGGGGAGTATGGATGAACACACACACACACACACACACACACACACACACACACACACACCCCAGCAGACTTTCCTAGGTGCTCTCCCAAACCTGTTTGGAAAGGGAGAGTAGGAAAGATGCAGACTGCCTCAGGAGGGGTCACCAAGGCTGAAGGGGCCCTTGGCTTGAGACAGAGGGGGTGGCTTCATGCCCCCGGTGGGAGGTGGAACTAGTCTCTCCCGCTCCTGCAGTTCTGCAATGCTCTTCTCTCATCCGTTTATTTTGGGAACTCCAAGCAGCTCCCCAAACTGCAGCAGGGGGCAGGAGAGTCCAGAAGGGGCTGGGGCAGAAGGATGGGGTCCTGGGAAAGACTGGGGAAGGCAGAAACCACCTGGGATTTCTTGCAGGGGATTTTGGGGTGGGAGGAGATTCCTGAAGCTAGAGCTGGGCCTTTATCCAATAGAAATACCTGGAATTAATCTATAAGGAAGTGAAAGCCCACCCCCCCCCCAGGACCCTGCAGGTGTAATGGAAAGGGCGGGACCCAGGAGGGGCCCAGGGCTCTGCCTGCACCCCACCTCCACCCCCCAGCTGCTGAGTGAGCCCAGACCATTCCTTCACCTGGGCTTGGCCCAGCTTCCTCCCAGCATCCACCTCGCAGCACAGGTGTGCAGATCCAGAGCAGAGACAGGTAAATGGGAAGACCCTCGGGATGAAGACAGCTGACATCCGCATCCTCTCTCACCCCCCAGCCCTGCACCTCACCCCAGACCCCAGCACCCCACTCTCTGGCCATTCCCCCCTCACCTCCCCAGCTCGGCATAGCCAGGTGGCTGCAGCTTCAGACACTGGAAGATGGGCTGGCTGGCTTCAAGTCCTAACAGCAAAGGAGCCCCAAGCAAAGACAACCTCATCTGTTAAATGGACACGATCATAGGACCAGTATGTCCAATTCACGCTTAGCAGGGGCCTGGCCTCATCGGTGCCCTGGCCTCTTAGACATTACCGGCAGCATGCTGAGCCTCGTGGGAACCGGAGCCGGGCACTGCCATCTGCCCCCACACGGACTGACCATGAGCCACTGCAGCTGCCAACCCTCAATACCCCCCGAAAGAATTCAGGGTGCAGATCGGGGTGAGGACTCTGTGCTCTTGGAAACTGGCAGAGCAGGTCTTCAGAGAGTCAGGTATTTTCAGAAGAGGATTTTATGAGCCCAATTCTTGGCTCTCCTTATGTCTAGACAAGCCCTAAAATCCTTCCTGGTGGCATCTGCTCCTCGTGACTGGCAGTAGCCTTCTGCAAAACGTGCCCTTGGTCGCCCGGGCCGCCCCTCTATCCAAACCGCGCCCACGCCGACCTCCCTGCTGCCGCGCCGCAGTGACTGCTCCCAGCGCCCTGATAGGCAGCCTCCTGGGCTGTGGTCCTCGTTTTGCCGCAAATAATGTTCAACTCACAGCTCTCGCGATGTGCATTTTTTTTCAGCTGTTGCTTACCTCTCTGATCTTGGGGAGACGTCCTCCCTCCAGCCTCCCCATCGGTCAGTTCTGCTGAAACACCCGCCCCCCATCCTCCAGGGTGCCTCCGACCCCAGGGTAAAGGGGCCACCCCCTTTGGCAGCCTCTAAGCCAGGCTGGGGACCCAGGAGCTGGTGGGTCTTCAACCTTGCTGGGGCCCGAGGCTCGGCTCCAGGCCCACGTGGTCTCCTCCGACTCCCTGGGGGCTCCTCCGCACTGTCTCCTCCATCTCCTGAAGCACCCCCACATGGGAAACAAGCACCTCTCTCAAGCCCCAGCTTGCTCCCACCCCCACCCCATTCAACCTGGTGCCATTCACAGCTTCCTCTTCCGCATCTGCATTGTGACCCCGCCCCTCTGTCCTCCTGACCCCACCCTCTCTCTCTCTGTACAATCCCCCCCCCCTCCCCATTCTTTCACTCCTGACCTTTCCAGCATGAGGGTAACGAGAAGAGAACAGACTGAACACTCCTGACCTCTTAGTGGGGCGAGGTCAACAAGACAACATGAACATGTAACGTGGAGGCCGCGATGCGTGCCAAGAGGGGTGCCGGATGGGTCTATTTCATAAAGGGTGAGGGAGAGGACCTCCCTGAGAAGGTGGGATTGGTCAGCATCCTTTTTGGGGCGTCCTTTTTGGGGCTTTTAAAAACAGTCCTGACTCTGTCCCCTTCCCGTCCCCTTCCCGTCCCCTTCCAGCTACAAGCCTACTGCTTATCTCCCCATCACAACTGGGGTGCCAGGAAACACGTCCACACGGGCCATCTCCTCTTCCCCACCCCCTCTCACTGCTAGAGCCCTCCACCAACCGGGCTTCTTACCACCAGCCTCTCTTTCCTCCCCAAAGACACTCTGGTCTGGTGGTCTCACGGGGCTTGATAGTGACTCTCCTGTGCCTGGTCCTAGGGGCTGAGTCACTGGCCCCCTCCCCTGGCTGGCCTCTGGACAGCCCCCTCCCTCTGGGTCACCCCATCCTCCTTCCCTCCATGTCAGTGACCCCACCTTCTCGCCCTGTTCCTTCCACTTTCTGCTGCTGCTTCTCAGCCGCTTTACAAGTTGCGGTCCCTGAAATGGTATGTTGGTCGGCTTCTATTTCCCCACAGTGTGTTTCCACTGACGTATGGTACGTGTACATTAAAGTGCACTAAAGTTAGGAGTTCCCCTTGTGGCACATCGGAAATGAATCTGACTAGTGTCCATGAGGACTCAGTTTCAATCCCTGGCCTCTGTTATTGGGTTAGGGATCCCGCATTGCCATGAGTTTTGTGCTGCAGACGCAGCTCGGATCCCGAGTTGCTGTGGCTGTGGCATAAGCCAGCAGCTATAGCTCTGATTCAGCACCTAGCCTGGGAACTTCCACATGCCACAGGTGCAGCCCTAAAAAGCAAAACAAAACAAAACCAAAAAAAGTACACCAAAGTTGGATGTTCAGCTCGATGAACTCTCACGGAATGAACCCTTGTATAACAACCAGGCACATTAAGAGGCCACTGCCATCTCTCTAGGCCTCCGTATGACCCACTCTATCCGTCCCAAAGATAACGCCCACTTGATTTCTAACACTGATTTTTCTTGTGAGGGGTTTCTGTAAATAGAATCACAGTGTATGAATGTTTTTTAATTTCTCATTTCTTTTGACAAACATTATGGTTCTGAGATTCACTTATTATATACATGCAGCTGTGGTTTATTCATTTTTCACTGATGTATAGTACTCCATTGTAAAATACACTGCAGTGTACCCTCCTGGTAATGGGCACTTAGCCTGTTTTCAGTTGGAGGTTATTATGAATAAAGGTCTGTCTCAGCTGTACTGATCTGGGCAGATGTACTCACCAGGGAATTACCAGGTGTTGGGGTCTGTGTACAGGAGCTTTAGTAACTGCTATCAAAGAGTTTACCAAAGACAGAATACAAGAGAGCTCCCGTTGCTCCGCCACCTCATTAAACAAGGTATTGCTGTCTTTTGTGATTTTAGCCACTCACCACCTCCAACACTGCACTGGGCATCCTCTCCCGAAACTGAGATTGGTCCCCTTCCTCCTTCCCGCTCTGGATGAGCAGGCGTCATCCTCACCCATGCACCCTCAAGCCTTTGCAGCCTGTCCATCTTCCAATCCTGCTGACTTCCTCTCAGAGCTCTCAACCTCTCCCCCTCTTCGTGCCAGGGGTGCCAGGGGCTCACCCCTCCCTCATGTGAACTGAAAGCTGACCATTTCCTTTCCTGCTTAAATTGTTTCAACATTCCCAGCCTTCACACGCTGTAGTCTAAAGTCTTTGCAATATGGCCACAAGCTGCATCTTTAGCCAATTCCCTGTATCTCCCACCCATTCTTCCCTGGACCTCTGCAATTTTCTGAGCAAGGCAGACCCCTTCAAGACTCTGTGCATTTGCACGTGCTTGTCCCTTGCTGAGAATGCCATCCCCGCATCCAGTTGTCTCCATTTGGCGGCAGTCTAAACGTCATGAGGGACAGTAGCACTGGCAGCAGCTACCGTTCACTGAATGGCCACAGGGACGTCGAAGTCATGACTTTACACATCCTGCTCTCTCCTTCTGTGCACAGAATAGATTTGCACTTCCTGTCCCTTTAAAAATTAGTCATAGTCATGAGACTTGCTTGGGGCAGTAAAATGTGAAGGAAGTGACCAGTGTCTGACTTAGATCTTTAAGAGCCTGAGTGTGGTTTGCCAGATTCTTTTTCTTTTCCCTCTGACTTCAGGTCTTGAAAACACACCTGTCAAGATAAAGCCTCTATTGGAGTTCCCATCGCGGCACAGGGGAAACAAATCTGACTAGGAACCATGGGGTTGCAGGTTTGATCCCTGGCCTCGCTCAGTGGGTTAAGGATCTGGTGTTGCCATGGCTGTGGTGTAGGCCAGCAGCTGTAGCTCTGATTCGACCCCTAGCCTGGGAACCTCCATGTGCCATGGGTGCAGCCCTAAAAAGACAAAATTAAAAAATAATAATAAAGCCTCTATTAGCCAGGGTCCCTGAATGATTACAAAGAACAAGGACCCCATTAAATATGTATTGAGAACAAGAAATAAACATGTGCTGTGTTTGGTCACTGAGATTTGCGGGTTGTTTGTTTCTGCGGCATAACTTCACCTATCCTGACTGCTACATCCCTGTGTGCCAGCGGTGGTGGCCAAACACTTCATAGGTGTTATCTCGTTCTGTCCTCAAATGTGAGGACTCAGTCAGGATGGACTAGGCTGTGGATGACCCTTCAAAATGCAGTGGCTCAGAGGGTCTGTCTCACTCGTGCCACATGCCCGTCACAAGTTGGCAGCATCTCTGATCCATCTCATCTTTCCTCTGGGAGCCAGGCTGGCAGAGCTGTCCTACATTTAGTGTTGCCGGGCTCATAGCAGAGGCGAAAGAGAGAGGAGCCATGAGCTCACCAACCTTACAGCTTCATTGGCCCAAGAAAGTCACAAAAGCACCTCTCATGAGTTGAAAGGGTGTTGGAGACCACAGAACAGCAGAACCCTGCAGAAGGCAAATCTCTAAGGACTCAGGGCTCTAAAGTACAGAGTCTCCTTCAAAGACAAAATAAAGGACTTATGCATTAACCATGTTATTCTGTAAACAGCTGCACTTTGTCCTAAGGAGACCCCGTTTGGTATCACTCAAATGATAATGATTATTGCCTGTGCTTGTCCCTGCCCACTAATCTTGTCACCTCCCTTAATCCCCTTAATAATAATCTCATCACCTTCCTTAATAAAAATCAGGTGGGCTAAAGCCTAGGCACCTTTGTTCCACGGAAGAGTGCCTCCTGGTGGCCTAGTTTCTAAATGTAGGAGTCTTGTGTGTTCTGTTATACCGCACTGTCCCTCTTCCAGGATCCCCCACTTCCCTGTCGCGCTGGATGTGGCAAAAGGGCAGGGAGGGACACGAGAGGTCACACAACCACATGACCTCAATGGCACAATATACGTACAATCTTCCCCCGGGAGGGGCCACAAGTGTTTCGCACTGTCACACAATCTACTATTCATTCTGTAAATGGAAACAGGCACTAAGTCACTTCCCAAGTCACCCAGCTAATAACCAGTTAGTAAACTAGTAACTGACCCAGGTCCGTCCGTGTGAACCCAGAGTTTGTACAGTCCACCCATAGCAGCTGGTGCTAACGCAACCCTCTCCCTGCCACCTTTCCCCTCTGTGATCACCCAGGTCCCCCAAGGAGCTTCAAGGTGAACCATCTGTTTTACCTGGAGAGATGCCGGAAGCAGTGCCCGGATGGAGATTTCTCCAGTGAAACGCTAGACACAAACCCACGCACCCGCCCACTCCCAGTCAAGGTCACAGCGCCTCTGGATGGAGGATGTCTAAGAAGGCTGATGTGCTAAGATCCGTCAAATAGCAGCGTCAGTGGACCAGGGATGTCACCTGTCCCCCTGCGCACAAGTTCGGTGACTTTCAGCTACTGCAAAAGTAACACTTCTTCATGAGAGAAAATGCGGAAATAAAGAAGTAAAAAATCTGTAGTCCTGAATCCAGACATAATTCCCCAAAAACTTTCGGAGTTTCTCCTTCCAAGGTTTTTCAAGGTAGAGTTTTATTTGACACAGTCATGACGTATTTTGGGGCATTGTATTTATTTTAATGAGCTTTTTCAAATAAAAGAGACTAGAGTGGGTCTACCATTGATCGTGTTAAGCCCCCACATTTTGAATATTGATTCCGAAGGAATTGATATTAAGATTTTGAGATAGGAGTTCCCGTTGTGGCTCAGTGGTTAACGAATCCGACTAGGAACCATGAGATTGCAGGTTTGATCCCTGGCCTCGCTCAGTGGGTTAAGGATCTGGTGTTGCCGTGAGCTGTAGTGTAGGTCGCAGACGCGGCTTGGATCCCGCATTGCTGTGGCTGTGGCATAGGCCAGTGGCTACAGCTCCAATTAGACCCTTAGCCTGGGAACCTCCATATGCCACGGGAGCAATCCAAGCAATGGAAAAAGACCAAAAAAAAAAAAAAGGATTCTGAGATAGTAGCTTCAGATCTTTCAAGAAATACAGAGATAGGAATTCCCATTGTAGCTCAGTGGGTTAAGAACCCAGACTAGTATCCATGAAGATGCAGGTTCGATCCCTGGCCTTGCTCAGTGGGTTAAGGATCTGAAGCTGTGTGGTGTAGGTCACAGATGCAGCTTGGATCTGGCTGTGGCTGTGGTGTAGGCTGGCAGCAGCAGCTCTGCTTCAACCCGTGGCCTGGGAACCTCCATATGCTGCAGGTGCAGCGGTTCTTCCTACCCCTAATCCTCCACTTCTCTTTCCAAAGGCAAACACTAGCCCCAAATTTATGTTTTCTTTGCCCTTTTCTAGGGCCGCTCCTGTGGCTTATGGAGGTTCCCAGGCTAGGGGTCAAATCGGAGCTGTAGCCACCGGCCTACACCACAGCCACAGCAACACGGGATCCGTGCCGCATCTGCAACCTACACCACAGCTCGCAGCAACGCCAGATCCTTAACCCACTGAGCAAGGCCAGGGATCAAACCCGCAACCTCAAGGTTCCTAGTCGGACTCGTTAACCACTGCGCCACGACGGGAACTCCAATGTTCTATTCTTTAATGCATGTACATGCATCATATCATTTCATGTAATTTCAGAATTTACACAAACATTATCATATTGATTGCACCATATGGCAAATTGCTTTTTTCCTAAGCCTCATTTTTTTCAGCTCTACCTAGTTTTCTCATTGATCTCAAAGGCTGGAAGAAAACAATCAATGCTGTGCCCGCACCTGCCACAAGAACCTTGTCTCAGGAGCTGATTGTATGCTTCTCTTCTGGACTCTTGAGTGATGTCACCGTGGCAGCTAGAAATCAACCATAGTGGGAGTATTTATAGCCCAGAAATCAGCAAATGCTACAGAGTCAGGCTTTTCCCCTACATAATAGGTTATTAAACATTTACAAGCATACCAGTGACTACAGTTAATGTATTATTTCTCTCATCCTCTCCACCCACTTGGAATTTCAAACCATAATGCAGTGACATCATTTTAAACTGAGTATAAGGGTTCACCTGGAGGCAGGGTTGTGTAGTATGTACCTGTTTAACTTCTTACATGTTGCCACATCAAGAAACAATTTGTATTCCTTATAGCAGTGTATCCAATTCTGTGTAGCGCTTGAACTCACTTAAATGCACCTCAAGTTGGTGGGTGAGCTGATGGATGACGACGGTTTAATTTGCATTTCCTGATTACCTGTGAAGCTGAGAAGCTCTCTTTCTCTTTCCTCTTCCAAGAGCGGCTTGTTCCTTCCTTTGCCCCATTTGGCTTTTTTTTTTTCTCACCGATTTCCCGGGGCTTCTTACATAGTTTTACGATCTATCCTCTGTCTGCTCATGTGTGTTGCAAACATTCTTTTCTAATGTGTTGTTTTCTCCTTTGTTTATGGCATGCTTTTCCTTCAGAAGTTGCTAATTTTAATATAGTGAAATTTATCAATATTTTCTTTCAAGTATTTTGCCTTCCTGTTCAGTAAATACTTCTCTACGTCCTGAGGTATGAGGGTGAGCTATAAATTGTCTTTTGTTTATGTTAATATTTAGCCCATCTAAAGCATAATATTCTGTTTGGGGTGAGGTAACGAGTTAATTACATATGTTTTCCATGTGAAGAAACTAGTACCCTAATCATTTATTGACTAATTCATCCTGCCACTGATCTATTCTCTTCTATACCAAGTTCCTGCTCATGTGTGAATCTATTTCTGGACCCTCTTCTGTTCTGCTGGTCTTTTTATCTGGCCCGTGTGCCTTAGATATTATAATTTTATAAGTCAATCTCAAGAAGATCAAATGGTACATTCTTTTCTTCAAAATCATCTTGATTTCTTGACTGTTCTTAAACCTTTGCTTTTCTATATAAGTTTTTAGTTGATTAGATCCCATTAAAAATTCTGTTGTCCCTGCCAAGGTCACAGCCAAAAAAAGAAAAAAGAAAAAAGGACTGGCCTTAAAAATTCTGTTGTCAACTGGAAAGATTTTATAAATTTAACCAGGGGAGGGGAAAATGATATTTTCCTAATGCTAAATTGTTCCATCTAATAGGCGTGGTCTGTATTTATTCAGATATTCCTTTATGCTTTTCAATCAAGTGTTGTAATTTTCTTCCTCACAATACTATTAAAAGATTAAAAGCAAAAGGCCAAATGATCATATCGATAGATATAGCAAAACAGAGCAATTAGACAAGTTTTGATATTCATTCTTTTTTTTTTTAAATCTATTTTTTGACGTATAGTGACTTACAATGTTGTGTTAATTTCTGCCGTACAGCAAGGTGTCTCAGTTATAATCGAGTGAGTTAAATTAGTAGTTTATCTTTAAACCATTCTTGCATTCCCAGGGTGAACCTGACATGGTCATAAGATATTTATATATCTCATAAATATAAAGATATTATATATAATTGACCTTGTGTTAATCAAAGTTTTCTTAGATACGACACCAAAGCAGACGCCATAGAAGAAAAAACTGATAAATTGTTTCATCAAAATTAAAAATGTCTCTTCTTTATTAGTGTCTTCTTTTAGGACACTAAGAAAAGAATAAATGACAAGCCCTAGACTGGGAGAAAATCTTTGTAGAACATATTTCTGATAAATAGCTGCCATCTAGAATACACAAAGACTTCTCAAAATTCAATAATAAGCAAAAAAACCTAAATAATAAATGGGGAACATGTCTGAAAAGACACATCACCGGATATGAGATACTGATGGCAAATAAGCACATGAAAAGATGAGCAATATCACTGGCCACTGAAGCAATGAAAATTAAAAAACAAAAACAAAAACAAAACGAGAGACCACTACACACCTATTACAGCAGCTAACATTATAAAGTTCGATTACAGCAAATTTTGGTGAAGCTGTGGAGGAACTGGAACTCTCATACCCCGTTGACGAGAATGTAAAATGGTACAGTCCCGTAGGAAACGGTTTAGAACACGATCCGTATCATATATAAACCATTCCAAAAAACACAAGAACAGGGAAAGTTCTTCAATTCATTTTATGATGCTGGCATAAACTCATTAGAAGACTACAAGAAAACTATTAGCCAATCTAACTTCTAAACATAGATGTAAAAGCTCAAATAAAAATATTAGCATAACAATAGTATTAGCATGTATCCATTATATACATATATGTAAAAACTCAAATAAAATATTAGCATAACAATAATATTAGAATATATCCATTATACATTAGCATAACAAATCATTATACATTAGCATAACAAAGAATAATGTTAGCATAACAATGGAGATAGATAGATCAGACTTTGTGGCTTTTACTTCATGTGGTGCTTGGTGTGTGTGTGTGTGTTTGTTTTTTTTCCCCCTACTGTACAGCAAGGGGATCAAGTTATCCTTACATGTATACATTTTTCCCCCCACCCTTTGTTCTGTTGCAATATGAGTATCTAGACATAGTTCTCAATGCTACTCAGCAGGATCTCCTTGTAATTCTATTCTAAGTTGTGTCTGATAAACCCAAGCTCCTGATCCCTCCCCTCCCTCCCTCTCCCACTGGGCAGCCACAATTCCATTCTCCAAGTCCATGATTTTCTTTTCTGTGGAAAGGTTCATTTGTACCATATATTAGATTCTAGATATAAGTGATATCATATGGTATTTGTCTTTCTCTTTCTGACTCATTTCACTCAGTATGAGATTCTCTAGTTCCATCCATGTTGCTGCAAATGGCATTATGTCATTCTTTTTTATGGCTGAGTAGTATTCCATTGTGTATATATACCACATCATCCTAATCCAATCATCTGTTGATGGACATTTGGGTTGTTTCCATGTCCTGGCTATTGTGAATAGTGCTGCAATGAACATGCGGGTGCATGTGTCTCTCTCTCTCTCTTTTTTTTTTTTTTTGGTCTTTTTGCCATTTCTTGGGCTGCTCCCCGTGGCATATGGAGGTTCCCAGGCTAGGGGTTGCATCGGAGCTGTAGCCACCAGCCTATGCCAGAGCCACAGCAACACAGGATCCAAGCCGCATCTGCAGCCTACACCACAGTTCACGGCAACGCCGGATCCTTAACCCACTGAGCAAGGGCAGGGACTGAACCCACAACCTCATGGTTCCTAGTCGGATTCGTTAACCACTGCGCCACGACAGAAACTCCATGTGTCTCTTTTAAGAAGAGTTTTGTCCAGATACATGCCCAAGAGTGGAAGATCTATGTATAGATTTCTAAGGTATCTCCAAGCTGTTCTCCATAGTGGCTGTACCAGTTTACATTCCCACCAGCAGTGCAGGAGGGTTCCGTTTTCTCCACAACCCCTCCAGCACTTGTTATTTTCAGTGTGTTTGTAATTCTATAACTATTCTTGAACTTTGTTCCAGGTCATTGCTGACTCAGAAACGGTCTGAGCCTTTCAACTTTTACTTTGGTGATTTGCTAAGCATGCTTGGACCAGTTTTCAATCTAGGATGAATTATTCTCCACTGCTGAGGCAAGACTTTCCTGAGCAGGCTGCCCAATGCCGCAGGAAATGTGAGTTTTCCCAGCAGGAACTGTTCTCCACTCTGTGTGGGCACAAGGCACGGCTCCCTTGGTTCCTTTGGGTGCTTCCTTTCCTGACTGGGTAATTTCCACGTATGGGCTGATCAGTTCCGAGCTGAGTGCTCATGCCAAACCTCTCCACAGCTCTGGGGATCATTCTTTCTTTGCAGCTCTCTCCTCTCTATGTTCTGCCCCACGAACCCCAGCTTCCTTGGTTTGCCCAGGCTCGGCTCTGTTTCCTCATCTTAAGGATTCCACCAGACTCCGTCTGGACCACTTCTTCATGCAACATGGCCGGGAGACTCTCAAGGCCAAAGCTGGGGCAACTGCGGGCTCTCCTCGGGTGATTTCATTTCTCCGTGATCACTGCCTATTGTCCCATCTCTTGAAAACCAATGTTCCGTATGTTTTGTCTTGTCTTTCAGTTGTTTCAGATGGGAAGGTAAATCTGGTCCCTGATAGTCTATCTTGGCTGGAAGCCCATCAGCTCCATTTTAAGCTTTGAGTCATCCATCCACACGTGGCTGCAGAGGGGGGGCAGGTACCTCCTCTTCTTCCCACTTGGCAGGAATCGGAGCCCCAGCACCGGGCCTTCCAGAGCAACCAGCCCTCCCTGCAACCTCCCTTCATCACCCACCACCCTGTGCTGTCAGGAAAGAGTGGAAGGATCCTTGCAACCAGCTCTTGACAATTTTCTTTGAAAATCTGTTTCTTCATCTGGTTCCCCACGTTGGCGCAGTATCTTTCTTTTATTTGGATGTCTCGGTGAGAATTGAGGAGATGATACACACCGAGCCACGGATCACTCCTCATTTCTCAGATTCTGCCTGACCACCACTCAAAACAAGTAAGTCAAGCCTTGAGGGGAGGCAAGTGCTCAGAGCGGCACCTCTTTGCAGTACCAGGTAGGACAAGGGCCCCCCCTGAGCCGCCCCCCCTCAGCCCTTAGCCCTTGAATTAATCCCACCCATGGTTTTCAAACTTAATACCAAAGAGAAATGAACAGCATCCCATTCTACCCCGTGGACTGGATTCGAGCAACACATCTGGGCACAGAGCTAATCCCCAACCCCAGGCCAGCCCCAGGGAAATGTGGAAAGCAGGCAGTGAAGCGTGATGGAGCAGCAAGGCCTGGGAGGGAATGACCTTGCCTAGTTACTCTCTGGTATCAATAACTCCCAGCCTTGCTGGCTGAGTGTGCAGCCCCGACACGGCCCCCTCTCCAACCAGCGGGCCCAGCCCTTGCGAGAAAGCCCTGAAGACCCCATGCTCATCCCCGTGTCCCACCTGGGCCTGGTGGCGTCAGGGAAAGAAGACTCCAGGTCTCCCCAGGGCAGGCTTCCGGAGGGAGCTCAGGTGCAGCAGCGCAGAGCCACACCCTTCTCTGGGGACGCACCCTCATCTTTAAAGGAGAGACAGCAGCGAGTGGAATTTCCCCAGCCTTCGGCAACGAAAGGGCAGTCTGCTTTTCCAGTGGGAGATTCAAGCCACCCTCCCATGACGCTTCTTCCATGAAGTCTTCCTGGATTACTTCAGCGCTTGAAGTCATCACGGAGTCCTCAGTGCATTCATTCCCCAGCCCTTAATTTCAATTAGAAATTATCCATCCCCCTTAAGGACCAGGCCCGCAATGGACATCAGAATAGAAACCAATGAATAACACACATTCCCGCCTTCCAGGTCTCAAGGACACCTGAGGCACCGATGGATGGGGAGCCTTCCAGGCCATCATAGACCACCTGAACCTCGAAAATGAGGACTGCTCTCCTCGCTCCCGCAAGTGGCACTCCTGGGAGAGAGGACACATCAGGGCACAGAGTGCGACGGACTCCACACAGCTCAGGACCGGCAAGGAGCATCAGCCACAGAAAGAAGCTAAGGTTGGGGGACCACGCCCACACCACGAGCTGCAAATGCTCCAAATGCATCATCTCAGTCCACCACCAAAACCCCAGCAGGTAGGCATGGTGAGAGTCTCCATTTCACCGACAGAAAACCGAAGCTTAACGCTGTGAAGCCATCTCTGTTGGATCGTAAGGAGTAATGGATGGATGTTGAGCCAGGCAGCCAGGCTCTAGCACTGGGTTCCAAACCTCTCCCCGCGTTGAGAAGGGGGCACCACCCCACCCACAGTCACAGCCTTCATCCTATTATTTCATACCCACTGGCCTGCTTTGCTTCTTTCTCTTTAGTAATTATCACGAAGATAGCACATGTGTTTCCAACTTATCTTGGTGATGAGTGTACCCCACTAGGGCATCAGCGCCACAGGAGCAGGGACTTCTGCTTGTGTGTTCACTGCTGTATGCCCATCCCCCAGTGCCTGGCAGGCATTAGAAGCTCATTTATGAGTTCCCGTTGTGGCGCAATGGTTAACGAATCCGATTAGGAACCATGAGGTTGTGGGTTCGATCCCTGGTTTGCTCAGTGGGTTAAGGATCTGGCGTTACTGTGAGCTGTGGTGTGGGTCACAGACGCGGCTCAGATCCTGCGTTGCTGTGGCTCTGGCCTAGGCCGGTGGCTACAGCTCTGATTAGACCCCTAGCCTGGGAACCTCCATATGCTGTGGGAAGCGGCCCTAGAAAAGGCAAAAAGACCAAAAAAAATTTTAAAAAAAAGAAGCAGCTCATTTAGGACTAGTTGGGTGGATTAATGCAGGGATGCATGACTGGGGAAGCCTACCAGCACTCCAGGTGGGCAGCGCCTCTCCTTCCCTCCCACCGCAGTGCCTCCCAGGGAGCAGGGCAAGCTGCCCTCGGAGTTTCCGCCGTGGGGAGGTGGTGCGGGGTCGGCTCAGGTGAGTGTCTTGGGGTTAAGCCAGGGGCCATGCTGAGCAGCAGGACCTCCCACCCCAATCATCCCTCAGGGAGCCAGAGACGCAAGTTCAACAGGGCTGCTGGAACCCAGAGGGCCTTGGACAGCCAAGGAACAGACGACTGGTTCCTACAGGAAGGCTGCTGGGCCCACCATGGGGCAGAGTTGGAGTGGGGAAGTGGGGGAGCCACCGCTCTGGCCGAGCTCGACCTGCTGGCCTTGTCGCAGGGCTGGAGAACTGGGGTCCTTGAGGCCTCATGGTGCCAGGGATGATGGCGAGTGTTGATCAGCACCCTTAGGTCGCAAGGGCCAGAAAGCCAGTCCAAACTGGCTTAGCAAAAAGTGACACGAAGCCAAGTCTCAGAAAGTGGACCCACACTGCAGCACTATTCACAACAGCCAAGACATGGAAACAACCTAAATGTCCATTGACAGATGAATGGATTAAGAAGATGTGGCATCTATACACGATGGAATACTACTCAGCCATAAAAAGCACAAAATAATGCCATTTGCAGCAACATGGACGGAACTAGAGACTCTTGTACTAAGTGAAGTGAGTCAGAAAGAGAAAGACAAATACCATATGATATCACTTATATCTAGAATCTAATATATGGTACAAATGAACCTTTCCACAGAAAAGAAAATCATGGACTTGTGGTTGCCAAGGGGGAAGGAGGGGGAGGGACTGGGAATTTGGGGTTAATAGATGCAAACTATTGCCTTTGGAATGGATAAGCAATGGGATCCTGCTGTGTAGCACTGGGAACTATGTCTGGTCACTTGTGATGGAGCCTGATAAGGCGAGAAAAGCAAATGTATACATGTATGTGTGACTGGGTCACCTTGCTGTGCAGTAGAAAATTGACAGAATGCTGTAAATCAGCTATAATGGAAAAAAATAAAAATCACTATAAACTTCAAAAAATAAAAATAAATAAATAAATAAGAGAAAGTGGACCCAGCCTAGGGTCCAGGTGGGTCCCGGGGCGTGAACTTCATCAGATCCTGTCTCACCCTTCTCTGTTCCTCCCAAGCGGTGGCCTCATTCTCCCACGTGTGGAAGATACGGAGGTTCCCAGGCTGGGGGTCAAATCGGAGCTGCAGCTGCCAGCCTACCCCACAGCCACAGCCGCAGCCACAGCAACGTGGAATCCTAATACC
The DNA here is from genome assembly GCF_016906955.1 of Phacochoerus africanus. NCBI lineage: Eukaryota > Metazoa > Chordata > Mammalia > Artiodactyla > Suidae > Phacochoerus > Phacochoerus africanus. The sequence continues at coordinate 4,168,113 of NC_062553.1, read as the reverse complement.
GTGCAGCTTGCGGCAGTGCCGGATCCTTAACCCACTGAGTGGAGCCAGGGATCAAACACGCATCCTCATGGATACCAATCGGGTTCATAACCCACAGAGCCGCAGTGGGAACTCCCAGGACACACATGGGTTTGCAAAGAGCTTGAGAAGACCTGCAACCTGCAGTGGGCCGTTCGTCCCAGCTCATCGCCCTCTGACCCCCACATCCCCTCTCTCTCTCTCTCTGTCTCTCTCTGTCTCTCTGTCTCTCTCTGTCTCTCTGTCTCTGTCTCTCTCTCTCTCTCTCTCACACACACACACACACACACACACACACACACACACACACGCAGGCTGCTCTGCACACATCCACCCCGCCCCACCGCCAACTCACTCCCTCTCCCGTTCCCATTCATTCTTCAGGAGCCACTTGCCGAGAGAGTTCTAGGACCTCGGTGTAAATCAGCCTGGGCACAGGCCCCGAAGGGTACGTGGTCCAGAAGCAGGACCTGAAGCCCTAATACAAGCGGGGGTGCTTCAGGGGGTGTGGGGCACGAGGCCCAGGGAGTACAGATGGGTCAGCAAAAGCTTCGGGAGAGAGCATCAGAGCTGGGCCTTGAAGAAGAATGAAGAGTAAGTCGGAGTTTATGGGAGCAAAAGGCAGATAAGGCTGTGGCAGGTAAAAGCCTGAATCCAGGCTCGGCCGCTCAGCAGCAGTGGGAGCTCCGGCCAGCCCTTCCCCAGGGCTCTCAGCCGGCTTGTCCGTGAACAAGAGAAGTGACTGCTATCCTCTCTGGGCGCAAACCCCCAGCGCAGGGCCTGGCCCAGAAGGACCCAGTGAACTTCGATTTCCCCTCTTCCTGCCACGATGTCCTTCCAGTGGCCTGAGCACCTCACACGATCTGCCCCCCTCTCCCCTGTCCTCCCCCACCCCCACTCCATCCTAGCCACCCTGGCCTCTCGTTTCTCCAACTGGCCTCAGGGCCTTTGTACCTGCTGGCTCATCCTTCCATCTGGATTGTTGGTCCCTTATCTCCAAGGCTTAGCCCTTAACTTCCTTCAAGACTTTGCTCAAATGTCATTTTCTCAACAGGGCCAACCAGGGCCCCCTAGTTACAATTGCAACCGGCCCCCCAACACTCAGCCTTACTCCTGGAGCTGGCCTTGTTCTCTTTTCTTTGTAACATAAATATCCTTTCCTGGTTCTGCATGACTATTATTCAGCATCGGCCCCTCTCCCCCGACTCCAAAGGTCAGTTTCATGAAGGGGGCACTTCTGGCCCCTTTGCCCCTGAACCCCAGCAGGGCACACGGCTTGCAGCTCAGCAAGGGAGCGGTGCTGTCAAGAAGCTGGTGCCACTCGCAACGTAAGTGAAGACAATTAATCCTGACCGTCAGGATGACCCCCTTCGGACGTTTCATACCCCAGCCCAGCGGTGTTAGAAATCGGACACGTGCTAAATCGATTGACAGCAAAATAAAAGATAAATGCACGCTGGTGGCTTTCTGAAGAAGAGGCCCTGTGAGCAGCTGGCTCTCCACCCTGGCAGCTTGACGCGCCCGGAAAGGACTGCAGACATGGAGGGTGGGTCCCCTTGACTCTGCTCTAATTGCTGCTAACGGTTCCCCACCCTCTGGGCTGCACTTATACCCTCCTCCTGCCCCCCAGCCCCATTAATGGTTTTCTCTTTGGTCAGGAGCCGAGGCTTTAAAATCACACCGAGCTTCAGTGTACTCTGTTACCTAGCAACAGCCATACATCAACAGAACATGCTGGAATGTTCGAGCAAACCTCTCTGGCTGTTAGATACTTCAGGTTTTTTCTTTTTTCTTTTTTAAACACAACATGTTCATTTGCCCCCATGCCCCTTCCGCACCCATCTTTCCAGCACTGGCGGCTTCCTAGAGCACCTGAGTTTCTACATTTTCATACCATCTCATGGCTGGTCTGATTTTGCAGGAGGAATCTTCTGTGCTTTCAGCAAACTCTGGCCGGGGCCCAGGAACAGCACCGAGCCTGTCCATCCAGCCTGCATGCCTCCATTTCAGCCCTGCAGCGAGGGGCTTGGATTAATCCTGCAGAGTGTCTGGACACACGGGACCTCAGTCTTCATTGCAGGTCCCCAAATAGCCCTTTGATGTATTAGCACAGGTGTGTCAATATGGATGTGAAGCTTTTCCCCTGGACGCCCTCACATTGGAGCCCATCTTGCATTCACTCACTCACTTGTTCAATCATTCAGTCATTCAACAAACAGTTCCACTGCAGTTCCTTCATGCTAGGCCCCTACAGGCAGAGAAGAATAAGACCTGGGCCTTGCCTTCAAGTATATCACATTGCACTTGGGAGGAGCGGACCAAAATCCAACCATGCAGGAGAAACACCATCCCCCAGGCTGAGGCCAGGCTTGGTGCAGACCCTCGGGCTGTAAGAGGAGACAAGACGAAACCAATCCTGAACTTGAGATGCTTTTTTACCCACGGAGCGTGCGGCACGGCGAGCAGCACGGTGCACAGAAGTTCATGGGTGCCCAGGGCAAGTTGGAGACGGCCATGTGACAGGACAGGCCAGGCCGGGGAGGACCTGCCGGAGGCGGAGCTGACTGCACTGAACTTGAGGGAGTGGAAAGGTGTCATCCGGGGCTCCAGGCACCAGAAAAGGGGAGCACGTCGCAACTGGCCCCTCCTAGCCGCCCACCATCCAGGGTGACTGGAGAATCAGGGGCCCATCTTGCAATTCGGACTCCAGCCGGTGGAGGGAGATGGGCACAAATGTTTGATTCAGAGGCCTCTCTGGCTGCTGTGAGCTGCCCCTGCCATGGGGGTGAGGAAGGGGGCAGGTTGCTGCTGGGGATGTTGCAACTGCAGGGGCCAGGGTGGGGGTGGCCTGCCCTGGGGACACACTGCAGGGGGGAGGAGGGGAGACACTGAGAGTCCCAGAAGGGGGACTGGACAGGTGCAGGGGCTGAGGAGAGGGAGGGAGGATGGGACACTGTACACGGAGGGGGGTGCGAGAAGGGACAGAGGCGCCAGGTCGACCCAGCAACTCCCCACTGGCCGAGGGCCCTAACCCTCCAGCTGTTCTGCCACCTGCAGAGTGGCCTCCACAGCTAGGAAGAAAGCCCTCAAGTTGGGGCCACAGTGTTGGTGAGCCAGCAGCTCTCCGGAGGCTACGGATGGGCCACCACATGGCGTGACCCCTCTGCATTTGGCACGTCTGCCACATCGGAGCCCACCCAAGTGACAGCAAGTCTGTGTCAGGGCAGGGAATGCCATGCCAGCCAGGGAGGAGCCTGGGTGCCAGCTGGGCCCCAGGACACTGTGGCAGGGATGGGCCAGACAGTGGACAGGCTGCACGGGAGGACCATTTGCCAGGACCCAAAAGAAAAGCTTGGTTTGATGCTGGCACGCTGTGGGGACAGAGGGCCAGGCGCTGAGAGATAACTGAACCTTCGGGGGCTAAGTGACGTCCCAGTGAGAGGACAGGCTCAAGGTCCCATGGGGGCTCATCGCAGGCTCCAGCTGTGATTTGGAAGGGGAGATGGGTGCCAGGGGAGGTGGGAAAGGGGAGGTGCTGGGTCCCTGAGCCTTTCTCCCAGGGCTCCCGTGAACCACTGCTCCAGGCGAGGGTGTCAGAGGGTTTTCAAACAGCGCTGCTGTCCAGGAGGGACGGAAGGTTCTAGGCCCGCTTTCCTAGCTCTCTCCCGCCAGGTATCTGAAGATGAAGTCCATCGGGGCGAGGGGAGGGGGCGAGTCGGTAGAGAGAAGCAAGCTAGTACCACGCTGTGCGGGAGGAGAGTTAGACAAAAAGCACAGCTCCCTAGCTCTTCTTGCGGGATGGTACCAGAAACTCTGAAGGCAGCGACGCCTGATCTCGGGAGGAAAGGGAGCGGGGAGCCTTGGAGAAACGGCACAGACGCCGGGGTGTGTTCACGAGCACAGGGACAGGCGTAGGGTAGCGAGGTACTTAACTGCAGAAGAGGAATGGACTCCGGAAGAGCAGAACCTGCCCTGTCAGGTAGCAAAACTCACCATGAAGCTACAGTCCCTCAGGCAGTGTGATATTGGAGTAGGGGCGGACAATACGGAACAGACTAGAACCCAGAAAACACAGGTAAGGGGACTAGATGACTATGGAGAGGCCTTACGGATACCGGCTGGTGCTGGAATAGTTGTTCTCCCTTTGGAAAAAAATTCATCTAGATCCCTACCTCACATCCCACACAGAATTCAGTTATCTGCATGTTAATTTAAATGATTTTTTTTTTGTCTTTTTAGGGCTGCACCTGCAACATCTGGAGGGTCGCAGGCTAGGGCTCGAATCAGAGCTATAACCGCCAGCTACAACACAGCCGTAGCAACACCAGATCCCAGCCGTGTCGGCCACCTACACCACAGCTCATGGCCAGATCCTTAACCCACTGAGTGGGGCCAAGGATGGAACCTGCGTCCTCATGGGTGCTAGTTAGATTCGTTTCCACTGAGCCACGACAGGAATTCCTAGTTTAAAGGCGAAAAGAATTTCGCACTTGAAACTTGTATAATACGTGATAGGAGAGTACCTTATGACCCCAGGGTAGGATGGGATTTCTTAAGTCAGAAGAGGGAGACAAGCCATTTTGCTAAATCAAGAGCAGAAGACTGGAGTTCCCGTCGTGGCGCAGTGGTTAATGAATCCGACTAGGAACCATGAGGTTGCCAGGTTCGGTCCCTGCCCTTGCTCAGTGGGTTAAGGAAACAGCGTTGCTGTGAGCTGTGGTGTAGGTTGCAGACGCGGCTCGGATCCCGCGTTGCTGTGGCTCTGGTGTAGGCCAGTGGCTACAGCTCCGATTCGACCCCTAGCCTGGGAATCTCCATATGCCGTTGGAGCGGCCCAAGAAATAGCAAAAAGACAAAAAAAAGAAAAAAGAAAAGAAAAGAAAAAGAACAGAAGACATCATAAAGAAAGACAAGCTACATGCAGGGAGGGAGAATGAATCTGCCACCTATGGGATTAACAAGTGATTAAATACAGAAAATACACAAAGAACTTCTAAACATCAACAAGAAGGCAAAGAACTCAATAAAAACTTTGCCCAGGAGTTCCCATCATGGCACAGCAGAAACAAATCCAACTAGGAACCATGAGGTTGCGGGTTCAATCCCTGGCCTCGATCAGTGGGTTGAGGATCTGCCATTGCCGTGAGCTGTGGTGTAGATCAGAGATGTGGCTCAGACCATGCATTGCTGTGGCTGTGGTGTAGACTGGCAGCTGTAGCTCCAATTTGACCCCTAGTCTGGGAACCTCCAGATGCTGCAGGTATGGCCCTACAAAAAAAAAAAAAAAAAAGTTTGCCCAAACCAGGAGCAGGCATGTCCTGAAAGAGCTCGTAAGAAGTCTGAAAACAGAGGAAAAGATTTCCAGAGAAATTTAAATTCATATGCAAGACCATTAACACCCACGGTATTGGCAAAATCTAGAAAGTCTGAGGACATGGAGAATTGGGTGAGGGCTTCCGCTGTTGGGACGGTGGATTCAGAACACTATTGGCGCCCCATCAGTAAAGCTGATGACGTAACACCCCAAACCCCGCAAATCTCTCTGTAGCAAACTCCCTAGAGAAACTCCTACCGCCCACATCCTGGGAAATGTGTACAGTAAGAGCCACAGGACATCATCTTAAATACAAAGGGTGGGCAACACCCCAAATGTCCACTCACAAGAGGATGGATAAATCCTGGCACGTTCATATGCGGGCATGGTGCCCAGCTGTAAAAGGGAAGGCAGAACGTTCTGTGCCACGTTACAGAACCTTGAGTGAAACGGGAAACTCCTTGAAGGACACACAGAGAACGTTCTTGTTATAGAAAGTTCTAAAGCCATGTTCAGTTCAGCATATGGTGGTTTAGGGCTCAGCTTTGTGGGGAAACTATAAAGAAACCAGGTGACGACAGAGACACCGCTCAGGACAGTGGTTACTTCGGGGGAAGGCAAGAGGGAGGGTTTGGGCAGGCAGGAGCGGGTAGTTTGTTCTAGGCTTCGTGTAGAGTTCACAGCCGTTTTTATTTATTTACTCGGCCCTATAATTTTCACACACACCAGGGATACCTTTTTGTATGCATCAAATAATTCATAACTTTAAAAAATGTAAGCACAGAAACTTAAGAGTACCAAAGATTTAAAAAAGAAGAGAGGCGAAGATGATTCACCGGAGGTGCTGTGGGATATGGAGAGGGTGGAAGTTGGCACAGGGGACTGGAAGAGGCGATGCCCCCAGGGTGCGTTCCCAGGGGGAGAAGCCGAGGACTGTGCCAGCCCGGAAAGCAGGACGGCAGCAGCGCCGTCGGAGCGGAAGGATACGCCCTCTTGTGCCCCAGACACCTGTTGAGCCCAAGGGGCTCCCGGGCTGCGCGAAGAGCGGTGGGAGGACAGAGGGTAACTCCAACAGACCCCAGAGCCTGGTCTCAAGTTTCTGTGTGACCAGGAGGGAAGGGGAACTGAATCTGGGGTGCTGGGGCCCCACCTCCCAGCGACTACTAGATGCAGGTCCCTCGGATGCACACCCTCAGGGCGTCCCCGGGCGAAGGGCCCAGCAGCCCTGTGGTGACAAATTGCTGTCATTCAAGGATCATCTGGAATCCCGCAGGGATGCAGGAGTCCCTTTGAAGGGAAATAAAAGCTGACACGAGAACAAGGGTCGCATTAGCCGCGCCTGCCACCAAGCCATCCAACACCGCCTGCCTGCCGGCCACGACGAAGCGGGACTGAGACGCCAGCATGGAGCACTGGGGCCGGTACGCCCCTGGGGACACGTGATCGGCCCGACCCAATAGGCTGAATAAGAATTACAAATTAATAATAATTAATAATAATTAGGCTGAGTAATTAACTGCAAATCATTTCGCGATTTGGGATGCTTTTTCGGACGGATCTCAGCCCAGACGCTGCTGTCCCTCGCTCCGAGCCCAGGATGCCATTCTCTGAGCCCCACACAATCAGCCGGCTGCAACTATACATGGAATTGGCTGGGTCTGGGAAGAGAGGAAGCCGACCCCACTGGGCCTTGACCTGCAAGCCTGGGGCTGGGGGCTGGGCCCCTCCCGTCCCCCACATCCTGACCCTCGCAGGTCAATAAGACTGGCTCTTGGGATTGGCTGGGGAGTGGGATGGGGTCTGACTGTCTTCCCCAAGGCTCCCTGAGAAGAATCACATGAGCGCCCACAGGAAAACATAGGTTCCGTTTGCTGCCTCCACTGACCCTGTGACACTCTCAGTCAATCATCCATTAGGTAGCCCTCGGAGTTCCCATCGTGGCGCAGCAGAAACAAATTTGACTAGGAACCATGAGGTTGCAGGTTCGATCCCTGGCCTCACTCAGTGGGTTACGGATCCGGCGTTGCCTTGAGCTGTGGTGTAGGTTGAAGATGTGGCTCGGATCCTGCATTGCTGTGGCTGTGGTGTAGGCTGGCAGCCGTAGCTCCAATTCAAGCCCTAGCCTGGGAACCTCCTTATGCCGCACTCACAGCCCAAAAAAAAAAAAAAGGTAGCTCTCCCCTGGCCCACTGGCCCTGGGTTTGCCTGAGAGAAAGACTGAATGGCGGAGGGAGAAAAGTACATGGCCGTGGACCTCACTGCCTCATTTCACGGATGAGGAAGCTGAGGCTGAGGGTGGCAGGGGGTCTGCAGTCCCCCTACCCTGCCCGTTGCTCTGCCGCCATCACCCCCTGAACACTGGACACTGGCCTCTGGGGTGGACTTTGGGGCCTCTGCTCCAGGCTCTTCCTCCAGCTGTTTCCTGTAGTTGAGAAAGGACAGCTGAGAGCTACAACACTCAAACTTTGAAGAGAGGTGCCCTTCTCGAGAGGTGCCGATTTGGTCTGTGTTTCAGTGTGTCTCCTAACAACACAGATAGTACCCTGCACTAGGTTTGTAACCTGAAAACGCAAGAAACACTCAAGAGGGAAAGTCACAATGTCATTTCGGAATCAGTAAGGGCTATGGAAAAAAATCAGTTCAGACTCTGCGCAAATAAGGAGGTGAAGGAGGAGTAAACATTTACCCCGGAGGAAACGGTGCTGTCAATACACCTGCCCAGAAATCCAACCGCACAAATCCACTCTCACTCCGATGACCTTCAAGAGACCTGACCACCTCTGATCTGATGAAGCCACCCTTGCAGGGAGCTCACACCTGCACAGGTGTGAGCAATGCCACCCTGGACTCGCTTTCCCACCTGCTCTTGAATCTGGCTCCACTGCCTTCCATCTGTACGGCCTTAGCTCTCTGCACGTCACTTCCTCCTGTGGTTTCCTTGGTGCCAACAGCAGGGCCTTCCTTCCCTTCTCTTCTATTCCAACACCATGCCTGGCAGGGATAAGGGTTTGCTGTCCTCAGGGTCCTTAGCTTCCCTTTCCTGCACGCCGTATGTCTAACTGACCAGTTCTTGTTGAGTCCGTTTCCCCAGTGGATCCCGAGTGCTTCTAACTGCCCTCACTTCCACGGCCATCTCGCCTGGGGGACCACAGGTACCCTCAGCCTGGTCTTCTCGTCTCCACCCCTGCTCCCCTTCAATCCAGTTCTCTATGCAGCAGCCTGAACGGCCTTTTCACACCCAAGAAAGAGCGTGACAGGAGGTCCCGTCGTGGCGCAGTGGAAACGAATCCGACTAGGAACCATGAGGTCACAGGTTCGATCCCTGGCCTCAATCGGTGGGTTATGGATCCGGCGTTGCCATGAGCTGTGGTGTAGGTCACAGACACGGCTTGCATCTGGCATTCCTGTGGCTCTGGTGTAGGCCCACGGCTACAGTTCCCATTGGACCTCTAGCCTGGGACCCTCCATATGCCGCAGGTATGGTCCTAAAATAAAGCAAAAAAAAAAAAAAAAAAAGATCTTGACTTCAAACCCTTCCCATTGCACAGAGAATAAACCCAAACTCCAGTCCACACGCACAGGGCCCGGCCCTGCCCCTTCTTCAGACTTCACCCTCCCCCAACTCTTCCTCCTGCTCAGGACTCTGGGGACTCACCAGCCTCTTTTTGCTGCCAACATAGCTGGATGGTGGCTGGTATGGGCCTTTGGCATGAGTCCCCTCTCCCTGGAACTCCCCCAACAGGTTAACGCCTTCTTGCTCTTTCAGTCTCCTTTCAAATATCACCAACTTAGATATACCCTGAATGGCCAATCTCAAGTAGCCCTGCCCCATCACCTCTGTCCCCTCACTCTGCTCTGCTATCATCGCAGCATTTGTATCTCTCTGAAATTGTCTCTGTTCATTTACTTGTTAACTCTTCCTTTTTCCTTTTTTTTTGGGGGGGGGGTCTTTTTAGGGCCACACCCACAGCATATGGAGGTTCCCAGGCTAGGGGTTGAACCGGAGCTTCAGCTGCCAGCCTACAGCACAGCCATAGCCACAGCAGATCCGAGCCCCCTCTGCGACCAACACCACGGCTCACGGCAACGGCAGATCCTTAACCCACTGAGTGAGGCCAGGGATCAAACCCGCAACCTCAAGGTTCCTAGTCGGATTCATTTGTGCTGCGCCATGACAGGAACTCCTACTGTACTTTTTCATTGTCTAGGTCTCTGCCCCACCGACACATACATACACATGCTGGTTTTGCAGGTGTGCACCTGCACCTGTATGCATCTGCACACCCACAGTGGGATGTAGATCTCCTGCCTGTGTCTTGTCAGTTCTGTACCCTCAGCCCCTGGATTAGTGCCTGATACTAGGAGACCCTCGCGGAAAATATTTGCTGAATGAATGAATAAAACTAAGCGTCTGATTTAATTTTCAGCTTTTACACTCATTAGTTTGTATGAGAAAATCTGAGGTTATCCTAATCTTAGTTGCCTCATCTATAAAAATTGCGATAAAAATTGTGTCTTGTTTTCTGTGGTTTATGTGAGAGGTCCCTGAAGAAAAGCATATTAAATTTTTAGACACGTGCCTGACGTGGAGTACGTGCTCAAAAATGTTAGTTGTTCTGTTGATGATGGCAACAGGGATGATGGCAGTGATGGCAGTGGTGGTGACGGCGGCGGTGGTGGTGATGATGGCGGAGGGGGTGGGGATGACGGGAGGGGGTGGGGATGACGGGAAGGGATGGGGGTAACGGGAGGGGATGGGGATGACGGAGTGGTGGCGGAGGGGATGCAGTGACGGGAGTGGTGGCGGAGGGGATGGGGATGACGGGAGGGGATGGGGATGACGGCAGTGGAGGCGGAGGGGATGGGGATGACGGGAAGGGATGGGGTTGACGGGAGGGGATGGGGGTAACGGGAGTGGTGGCAGAGGGGATGGGGATGACGGGAGCGGAGGCGGAGGGGATGGGGTGACGGGAGGGGCTGGGGATGACGGGAGTGGTGGCAGAGGGGATGGGGTGACGGGAGTGACGATGGGGATGCTGCTGAGGAGAACGGTGTTGATGGAGAAGGCGAAGTTTGATGAGAAAGATGCTGAGAAGGAAGCACCACCTGGGCCCAGCGTTTGGTACAACTACTGAATGTACCTGGAGGTGCTCAGCCTGGTGTTCGGCGAGTGGTAAATGCCTACGAACAATAGGTTTCAGTTTCATTCCTTTCAGTTCAAAACAAATTATCATTTTATGATAAAATCCAGTGAAATCAGATCCAATAGAACCACGCTTAGAAAACTCTGGACAGCGGTAACTCATCGTGTGAGGATTGTAGCGAGGACTTCACTGCACTTTACTGCGTCTTGGGGAATTTCTAACGTAACATAATTACATTTACTCTCAATAAGAGGGTTTTAAAAAGACTTGCTGCAGTTAATATACTTTAATTACATCTTAGGGCTAGAAAGTCTTCCAAAGGAAACACGCGACTCATTCACTCACTTGCCCACTAACTCATTCATTCGTTCACAAGCATTCACTAAACGTCCACTCAAAAACACGTTCCGTTTGAGGACCTCAGAGATGGGTGAATAAGCTGTGTTACTGGAGGCCTTGTTTTTCAATTCAGTGGGACAGACAGGCTCTGGGATGGGATGGGATGTTTTTGCTTTCCAGGAGTTGGGGAGCAGAGCTGGGCCAGGGTAGGGGCGACGCAGAGGCCGGGTGAGCCCAGAGAGGCCCTCCCAGATGGGAAGGAGGGTGAGGAGTGAGCAAAAGAAAGGCTTCCTGGGAAATGGGGGGCTTGAAAGGAACTTAGAGGGAGGCGCTTTGGTGACCAGGCTGTGCAGACAGATACCTTTCCTGCCCCAAAGTGGCCCAGGGCACAGGCCCATCTCCATCTCTGCTGGTCAGCTCACTCTGGGGCAGTGATGACACGTGCACTGCAGGATGCCCTCTGACCTCTCAGCTCTCTGATCAGGACTACGGGATCCCAGGGCTGAGGTCTGGGACCCCAGCAGGAGCCAGAGCACCAGGTGGACAACTGGGTTGTGTTGCGTGTGAGGTTGTGCTTTAGGGCCTATTGTTGGTGGGTCTCAGCCTCTGATGGAGCATGACCTGGAGGAAAGACCTGTCTGACAGCCCCGCCTGGCCCCTGGGATGCCCGTGGGTGACCAGACTGGGGCCCCACCTACCTCCACCTCCTTTGGCTGGAGATGCTGTGCTCCTGCTCTGATAGCGGCACAAGCCTGCTTCCTCTGTCCTGGATGAAGGCTGACTGAGCCATGGGTAGTAATTCTGCGGCCACAAACATTGGCAGGCTGGCAGTGGGAGCAGTGGCCTGGGTAGGCCACCTGGTCTGGGATCACCCTAGCCAGCCTTCCACACAGACACAGCTACAGCTCAGGGCAGCACTGGTAGCAAGGGAGAGGGGCTCTGACTTTTGTGACTAGTAAACAGGGATTCAAATCCGAATCCACCGCTCCCTGACCATATGAGCTGGGGACTCCGTTTCCTCAACTGTAAAGGAACCCACAAGCCACCCCTGCACAACTGCTGCAGGGAGTGTGCAAGTCCAGCCTGAGGTAGGGTCCTCGCCGGTGGCTGCCAGATAGAAAAAGCCAGTCTCTGGGCTGGCACGTGGCCACACGGCCCATGCCCTTTGCTCTGCTGCAGCCCGATGTCCTGGGCCCACAGGCTTGGACTTTCAGGAGCTCCAGATAAAGTCAATGAGAACCAGCCAACAGGTGTTTACTTTTTCTTTCTAGGGCCACACCCACAGCATATGGAAGGTCCAAGGCCAGGGATAGAATCGGAGCTGCAGCTGCCTGCCTACACCACAGCAACGCCAGATCTGAGCTGCATCCGTGACTACACCACAGCTCAAGGCACTTCCATGTCCTTAACTCACTGAGTGAGGCCAGGGATAGAACCCACATCCTCATGGATACTAGTTGCGTTCTTAACCCCCTGAACCACAGTGGGAACACCAAGAATCAGACAACAGGGATGAAAGTTTACAGAAACTCAAGGAAGGCCAAGCAGGGAGGGGACACACCCCCACGCGGGCCCCTGTGGAAGGAGAAAGAGCTAATAGATTGAGGCTTACGGGGGGGCCCAGCCCGGCTCTGGCTGCATGGCCCCAGCGGACCTGCACAGCTCCGGGGGAGGTGGCTCCTCTCCCGGGAGAGCTCTGAGGCCCAGGGAAGACAAGCGACTTGCCCTTCGTCACGCAGCGGGAGGCAAGGCGGCTCCGAGCTGAGAGATTTCAGAACCAGTCTGTGCTCATTCTTCACGAGGCGGCCAGGCAGCGGCTCAGCCAAGAGCCGCAAAAGCTAAGAGAATTCGGGACTGCTAAACCAGCTTTACGACAAATACTAAAGGACATTCTCCAGGTGGAAAAGAAAAGGCCCCAAAAGCAGAAGCAAGGAGATTACAGAGGAGAAGGCTCCCCGGTACAGGCAAACATAGGAAATCAACCCCAAAGATGACTCCAAAACCAGCAATCGCGAGAAAAGGAGGTACAGATGCAGGATGCTGGAGGCGCATTTGCAATTAGGAGACCAGCAGTTTAAAACAATCCCACATAGAGACCCTCTATCAAAACCTCGTGGTAACCGCAAAGCAAATCGCCAGTGGAAACGAGCATCTAGCATGAATTTCATCCACACATTTGTCATGTGTGAAAGAAAAAAGGCCCCCCTCTAGCACACCTGCCCTGGGGTGGTCTGTGCACCCCGAGGCGTCCCACCTCAGGCCTTTGCACAAGTGGGCTCCCAGGAAGCAACTGCCCCTCGTCTGACCCACTCATTCCCTGCTGCCCTTCAAGGCCTCAGGCCTGGCTCCAGCTGCCTCGGCCCCCCCAAGCCTCCTCAAAGCCGCCCTCCCTCACTTCCAAAAGCCTCCCCTCTCTGACAGGTACGGGTTTTACCCCCTTGGGAGCTGCGGGAGCCCAGCAAGGAACACATCTTTCCCCACCTGCGCCAAAAGCACCCGAAGACACCTTGTTGTGAGTCCTCGTTACTGAGCCAAGTTCGGATCCTCTTGTGCTACGCTCAGCAAAGCTGATCTACTGACACCGAGTTGTGGCGGAAGAGAAAGCAGTGTTTATTTGCAGTGCCCTGAGCAGGGAGAGTAGGCAGTTCATGCTCAATAGACTCAAACTCCCACATGGCTTTCAGGAAAGACTTCTGAAAGGCAACATTATGGGTGAAGTTGCAGGGTGCCCTGGTCAGCTCATAGATTCCTTTCAACTGGTTGGCGGTATTCTAAGAATCTCAATGATCAATTTCCTGGCTCCCATTGATGAGGGGTCTATGTACTGGGTGGGCATGCAGACAACGACTGCCGCTTGATGAGTTTCTCTCTTTCTTTTTTTGGTGTCTGCAAAATAACTCAAGTGTACAGCTCTTGATATTTATCCAATATCCTTGAGGAGGATGTAAGGGCCCTTGACTTTGTTTTACGGCCAAACTGTTACTACTTTAGCTTGCGTGCTGCTTTCCTTTGCTGCTTCATTTTCTCATCTATTCGGATTAAATTTGCTCTTTGGAACTTGAGGCAGATCTAGGATGCTAAAGCTTTTCTATAAACAAGAGGCGAGAGACAAGGAGGGTGTGGGAGTCTGGGTTGCATCTTGCTGAGGATTTTTTGGATTTTGCACCCCACATAAGGTCAGCAGAAGCAGTAAGACACAGGTGAGACTACATCAAACTAGAGTTTTCTCACAACAAGGGACACCTCAACCAAATAAAAGGAAAACTTCCAAACGGGAGAAAATATTTGCAAAATATGTATCTGATAAAGGGTTAATACCAAACAATATAAACAACTCATACAACTCAATAGCTAACAAAAAGCAGCTGCTTAAAAAGGGAGGACCGGAGTTCCCATCGTGGCTCAGTGGTTGACGAATCCGACTAGGAACCATGAGGTTGCGGGTTCGATCCCTGGCCTTGCTCAGTGGGTTAAGGATCCAGTGTTGCCGTGAGCTGTGGTATAGATCTGCACTCAGTGAGTGACTCTCAGGTGCCGTGGGGAAGAGACGCTATGACTTCCTTCAGCAGAAGAGGGATGCTAGGAAGAGGGGGGATCCCCGGCCCCAGCCGACCCCGCCCGCCCAGGTCTGGGGCCTGGGACCAGCTGTCACTTGGAAGGCTGCCTGTGCACCCAGGGGAGCCTCTGCCACTCGGTTGTCCCCAGAAGGACCCCCAGAGCCTGGTCTCAAGTTTCTGTGTGACCAGGAGGGAGGGGGAACTGAATCTGGGGAGCTGGGGCCCCACCCCCAGGGACTACTAGATGCAGGTCCCTCGGACGCACACCCTCAGGACGTCCCCGGGCAAAGGGCCCAGCAGCCCTGTGGTGACAAATTGCTGTCATTCAAGGATCATCTGGAATCCCGCAGGGATGCAGGAGTCCCTTTGAAGGGAAATAAAAGCTGACACGAGAACAAGGGTCACATTAGCCGCGCCTGCCACCAAGCCATCCAACACCGCCTGCCTGCCCGCCACGGCGAAGCGGGACTGAGACGCCAGCATGGAGCACTGGGGCCGGTACGCCCCTGGGGACACGTGATCGGCCCGACCCAATAGGCTGAATAAGAATTACAAATTAATAATAATTAATAATAATTAGGCTGAATAATTAACTGCAAATCATTTCGCGATTTGGGATGCTTTTTCGGACGGATCTCAGCCCAGACGCTGCTGTCCCTCGCTCCGAGCCCAGAATGCCATTCTCTGAGCCCCACACAATCAGCCGGCTGCAACTATACGTAGAATTGGCTGGGTCTGGGAAGAGAGGAAGCCGACCCCACTGGGCCTTGACCTGCAAGCCTGGGGCTGGGGGCTGGGCCCCCCCTGTCCAGAAAAATCCTGGCCCCGTAGGTGAACAAGACCAGCGCCCAGGACTGGCCGGGGAGTGTGCTGGGGTGCGACTGTCCTCCTCACCCCCCCCCCCCCCGCCAAGGGGAACCATCTGAGAGCTGAGAGGACTACACGGGCTCGCCTGTGTTATCACCGCTTCCCCTGTGTCATGATTCATTCATTCAGTAGCTGGGTCCCCGATGGCACTGGGCTTGCTGGTAGTGACATAATCCATGGGGGGATAAAATACACCGTCCTGGCCTTTGTGAGGCTGTTGGCTCATTTCACCGATGAGGAAACTGAGGCTTGGGGATGCAGGGAGCCGCAGAACTGCCCCCACCCTGCCCCATTGGCCCCTGGGTCCGTCCCAATACCTTGGACACTGGCCCTCGGAGTGGACGTGGGGCATATGCTCCCGGCTCTCCCTGTGGCCAGTTCTGGAAAGTGTGCGACTGGGGCTTCTTTGTCTTTTTGGCCTGGGGGCCAAGCACAGGGCTGGCACGTGGAAGGTGCTTAGGAATCATTTGTTGAAGGGCCGCATGAGGAACCAGGGGAATGCGGTCTGGAAAAGGGAGGGCTGGGGACACTGCCTGTGCTCTTGGCTCTGAGGGCTGGGACATGATGTCCTTGCCTAAGATCACACGCCTGAAATCATCAGTCTCTTTCCCAAGGCTTTTTCCGTCGGCCCCAGGCTCTCTGCATCCTGCTTCCTTAATTAATTTATTTATTTATTTATTTATTTGTTAGGGCCACACTTGCGGCATATGGAGGTTCCCAGGCTAGGGGTCCAACAGGAGCTGTAGTTGCCGACCTACACCACAGCCACAGCAACGCAGGATCTGAGCCATGTCTGCGACCTATACTGCAGCTCACGGCAATGCCGGATCCTTAAGCCACTGAACAAGGCCGGGGATTGAACCCACATCCTCATGGATCCTAGCTGGGTTTGTTACTGCTGAGCCACAACGGTAACTCCCCTGATTTCCTTTCTTAACAGGACCCACTGTGCCATCAAGATGGTAAAAATTTGTACAGGAATCCCAGGTTGTGCCCTAGGAAGTCCTGAACCTACTGCCTCTGGGGGACACATATAATCGATACCTGCATGTAGAGCAGTTCCTCCTGGAGGAGGCTGGCAGGCTGATTTAGCCATGTCTGTACGCACAGGGAGCACATAGCAAGGGTAGGAAAGGTGGAGACAGAGTATCCCCAGGAATCCCCCCCCCCACCCCGACATGGTGCCCTCAGTAGGAAGGGGTACCACTGAGGCGCTTAGGTGCAGACTTGTGTAAGCTGGACACAGCAAAAAGGTGGTACTTTGGAGGAAATTCAAGTACTTAACCAAAGAGCATCTGCTCCACGGGCAGGGGGTGGCCAGAACTCTCTTCACATCAGAGGCACCAGTGGGCACCATTGTTTGAATTACTCAGGTACTGCCTATGGCCTGAGCCGGCTCTAGCCACAGCGCCAGTCATCCTCGAAAACCGCACTGCTAGGAAGTGCCCTGGGACTCTCCCTGGATCGTGCCCACTCCAGCTCCAGCTGGCCTGCCTAAACCACGGGCATGCATGGTCTGCAGAGGGGAATTCTCCCACCCAGGTCCATTCCTGCAAGAATGGGAGAGAGAATGGCTTCATCTAATTCATAGAAACAATGGAAAGTCAAACAAATTGAGGTGACAGAGGAATAGGTTCCAAATGAAAGAACAGGGTCATACCCCAGGAGAAAAACGCTAATGAAATGGACATAAGTAATATACCTGATTTAAAAAAAGACTTACATCAGTGGTCAGGAAGATGCTACCCAACTTGGGAGAAGAAGAGGTGAACTCAGTGGGAATTTCAACAAATACTTTAAAATATAAGAAAGAAACCATCAGCGTGGAATAATACAATACTTCAATGAAGACTACTCGAGGGGTCACTAGCAGATGAAGTTAAGCTCTCCAAAGAACAGGCAATCATTTGGGTAAATAGAATTGTGGGAATTCCCCCATCAGAACAGACGAAGGAGGAAAAAAATTTAATGAGGGTATTTTAAGGAACCTCCGGGATAACACCAAGAATCTCAACATTTCCATTTCAGGGATACAGGAGGAGAGAGAGAGAAAGGGACGGAAAATTTATGTGAATAAATAATGGTTGAAAACTTTCCTAAGCTGTGAATGGAAACAGACATACAGGTTCAGGAAGTATAGGAAATCCAGATGAAACTGAAAGAGTCACGCCGAGACATATTATACCTAAGATGATGAATGTCAATGATAAAGAACGAGTTTTAAATGCAGCAAGAGAAAAGAGCTCACGATGGGTAAAGGAAACCCCACGTGACCACTAACTCAGTTTTCGGCAGATACTTCATAGGCCAGAAGGGAGTAGAAAGATATCATTAAGATGCTGAAAGGAGAAACTTACAAACTGGAATACTCTACCCAGCAAGGTTATGCAGACCTGAAGGAGAGATAAAAATTTCCCAGACATGGAAAACCTAAGAGTTTATCACAACTAGACTGACTTTATAGGAGATATTGAAGAGTCTTCTCTAAGCAGAAAAGAAAAAACAAAACTAGAAATAAGAAAATATGTGAAAGAAAAAAAATCCCACTGGATCAGCACATAAAAAGTGAGTATGAAAGTCAAAAGACAAAAGGAATACAATCAACTATCCTGCAAAAGTAATTAAGGAATACACAAAATAAAACAGATGTAAAACATGACATCGAAAACATGAAACATAGGGGGAGACTGATTTCACTTAAGTGACTATCAGCTCAAAATACAGGTCCCATACATGAGCCTTGTGATAACCACAATCCCAAAACCTATCACAGGAGTTCCCTTCATGGCTCCGTGATTAACGAACCCAACTAGTATCCATGAGGACGTGGGTTTGATCCCTGGCCTTGATCACTGGGTTCAGGATCCGGCTTTGCTGTGAGCTGTGGTATAGGTCAAAGACATGGCTCGGATCCTGCATTGCTGTGGCTGTGGTGTAGACCGGGAGCTGTAGCTGCGATTTGACCCCTAATCTGGGAACGTCCATATGCCGTGGGTGCTGCCCTAAAAAAGCAAAAACAAACAAACAAACAAAAAACCCTATAGTAGATATCGACACAGATGGGGCTCCTACAGCAAGTGGCATCTTGCCCACAACACACTGGCTCTGGGCTAGTGGCAGATCATGGAACCCATCTGCCTGAGGGTATGTGTCCCAAGAACAGGCTTGAACACTTGCTGCTAACGGGTGTTCACAGTAGCCATAGCACTATTGATTCTGTGGTGAAGGAAGTGAGGTTCTAGTCCTCAGCTGTAAGACATCTCTGGTAAGCGGTCTAAGCTTACACGTGATGACACCAGGGTATTCTTTCTTACTGGGTTCTCCTTGATTGGAATTTTTCCTTTTAGGGGCATTGGGAAGGCATAGGACTTGGTCATTTGGTTTTGAGAGCAGCACGAATTTAATTGAGTTCTCCCCTCTGGGTCATGAAATCCCAGCCCTCCAGAACCACCTGAGCAGTAATTGCAACATTCGCTCTTTGACCCAGGACGTCAGTGTGTGACCGTCATGAACAGCCTGTAGAAAACCGTCCTTTCTCACGCTAGGGAACTGTGATCCCAAGCAATCACCGAGCACTGGGTTGTGGTTCTGTCTGTATGTCTGTTTCTGACGATAGGGGGCGTGTGAAAGAGAAACAGGCTTACACACCGCGTCTGATTCACGTCGCTCCCCGTGTGAATAACTAGGACATTGTACATATAAACAAAAATAGGTCTATCACTGAGGAACATGAAAGGCCCAGGGCAGGTAGCAAGCACCCTCGCATCAAGGAAAAATATTTTGATCATTAACGCTTACTTTTGACAGATTTGTAAACAAAAGGGGGAAATGATGGAGGAAACAATCAGGTCTCGTGGTGTAGCAAAGCCATGCCAACTTATCCACGATTTAGCTTGAATTTTAGGTTAACCAAAACAGTCTATATAAGGCCTATTAAACATGCACTGTACACCTGCTTTAATCGTTAAAGAAAAGACTGTGTTAAAAAAAATCAAAATGGAGTAACTGTGGTTCCAGCATACAAAATGGAGCTGGGGATCCAATACGAAGGTGGTTTCGGACACGTTCCCGTGTTACTGAAAACTTGAATTTTCTGAACTGTATCAGACTCAAAGACACCATTAACCATTCTCAAAACAGCATCTGCTAACAGCTGCCAACTGCAGCCTCACGGTTACAATGTGTCCTTTTGTAAACTGCCTTTTTAGGAATAGTAGTGACAAAAGAAACAGCTCCAGCCTTAGCCTCCCAGAAGAAGGCACTCAATTCTTTAACTAGACAACAAAATTGCTTTTGCGGGGAGGAGGGGGCCGTGCATAGCCTGCAGAAGTTCCCAGACCAGGGATCAAACCCACATTAAGCAGGGGCCCAAGCCACTGTAATGACAGCGCCAGATCCTTAATCACTGCACCACAAGCCAAGTCCCCAAAATTGCTTTAAATTGTATTTTTTGTCTAAAAAAATGGAGACACATGTGTAGTGGCTAATAGGCCCTGTTATATGTATATTAATACCCCTGGAGAACGTGAAGCTTATGTGAATAGATTAATTCAAAAGGCTCCTTGGTTACAGATTGTACATATAGAGAACCCCTCCAAAACTTATTTTCCTGGCTGCCATCTGGAATAAAAAGGACTCTTCCAGAGGGTACCGAAGGGGTGCATTGCAGTCATTATCCTCATTACAACAAGCCTACTAATTTTGAAACCGTTGTCCATGCCCTGTGACAAGCAAAGAGAGAGGCAAACGTTTTATAATATAAAATATTGGCGGTAAGCCTGGGACTCGAGAATTCCTTAACAGGAAAGTCCTTTCATCCTGAAAACAATTGGGTTCATCCCACTTCAGCAAGAAGTAGTCAGAGTAGCATCGTCCCCGTTCCTCTCAGGACGGAGGCGTGTCAAAGAAAACGGGGAATTGAAACCGCGTGTGGAACTGTGGATGGAGCCTCCTCAGGAAGAGACCTTCCACCCTCCGTGTGCCTCTCCTCGTGTAGGCAGAAAAGCTTTGGCCTCAGGTCTTCCCTGGGTTCCAAGGAGCACGTTTAATCAGAGAAACGAGAAAGCGCAGAAACAAAGGAAAGCAGTCAAGGAGGAAAAAATAGTTAACAGTTTAACCATAAAACAAAATCAAGGACTTTTTTTCCTCCTCAAGGACTGTAGGTAATATCTGGGGCCACATTTTTGTAGGGTTTTTTGTTTTGTTTTGTTTTGTTTTCAGAAACACAAATGCCCAGAATCTAGGGTGGAGGCCAGGAGCAGATTCTCCCACACAGACTCAGAGGGAACCAGCTGTGTTAACTCTTTGATTTTGCAGTTTTCAGTGGCTTAAGGCACTCAGTTTGTGGTGCTCTGTTTCAGCAGCTGGGGTAAACTTATTCATATATTCTTCGTTGACTGACGGATCTCTCTCCAGGTGGGGTGAAACCTCCAGACCATTCTAATTTGAATTGTTATGCTTTATCATTATGAAACTTTTATTGTGTAGGAACCCTGCCAATAAAGCAAAGCCAGGGCAATGTTGATACGAAATTCAGTACAGTAGTTACCTTACACTATGGGGGGTGGGGTGAGGTCCCAAAGAAATGGGAGGTGGGTCCCCTAGGGCCTAAAATGTACTAGAATGTCTGGGCCACCATACAGGCAGAATTGCACAGTATGGATTGTTTGTGTTTGCCTTCCTTCGCTGAATTTAATGTTTGCAAGAGCCTTTGTTCCTTTTCATGGCTACATAACATTACACTGCATGTATATGGCAAGTATTGTATTTCCAGGTGCCATGGCTGGGACACTTGAGTTAGGTCCAACTTTTGGTGACTGTGACTAAAGCTGCCTTTAACTTGCACTGACTAGTTTCTGCTTGATGAATATTTTCAATTCTTTGGGCACATACCTGGGAGTGGAAGCTACACCTCTCTTATTAATGATTCTAATAAATGATCTTCTCTGTTTCATCTGCTCTGTGGTTTGCTCTCATCTCTGATGGCCTGGGCTATAGGGCCTTTCTGTTTGGCAGGTGTGCCTGGGACAGGGTAGAAGTCTGGTGTGGGGTCTCGGCTTGGCCTTATGCAACCACCAGCC
Organism: Phacochoerus africanus; assembly: GCF_016906955.1. Classification (NCBI taxonomy): domain Eukaryota; kingdom Metazoa; phylum Chordata; class Mammalia; order Artiodactyla; family Suidae; genus Phacochoerus; species Phacochoerus africanus. The sequence continues at coordinate 4,146,794 of NC_062553.1, read as the reverse complement.
CTGCCGCTCCCTCACTTGTAAGATGGGTACGGCTGTGCCCCACGCAGGGGTCTCCAGGCCTGGAGGAACCTGTGAAGGTGCCAGCACAGAGTAGGGCCACAGTAAATTCTGATGACCTTGGTGAGACTTGATGGGACCTGCGGGCAGATGCATTTTGCTATCACTGTGGACATTCCCTCTGTCTTTCGGGGAACTTCCTGTCTTTGACTCTTGCAAACAAAGGAAGGGTGAGCATGAGAGACGCTGTCCCAAAGGGGGAAGAGGAAGGAGAAGGCTGGCTCGAGTGAGCAGGAGAAGAAACAAGTCATTAATGCATCTTTTATTTAAGCAATCCGAACACCCCTAAGCCATCCATTTCCTGGGGTTGCCACCAGATTGGCAGCTGTTCCCCTCATCCCCCCAGGCAGCCTTTCTGGGTCCTGGGGCCATGGAATCTGCCAAGGGCTCACTGCTCTTGAAAGTGAATGAAGAATGTCCGGATTTCCTTCGGGTGGATGGTGACGTTGGGGCCTCTCAGGGGTGGCAAGGGACGTCTGGAGCTACCTGGGGGGCAGAGGTGGTCTGTCCAGCACTGCCCCTCGGAGCCGCCTGCTTCCCCAGGCCACCTCCTCCCAGCAACCCCCTCACAATACTGCTCCTGCCTTGGTTCTTGTGGCTCCCAGGTACTCACAGCCCTTGGCTGTCCCGCTACCCCACCCCCACAGGTCTCCACTGCCTGAGGCCTCTTTCATTCATGGGTTCTCTGCAGGGCCAGCCACAGGGAAGGCACATACTAGTGGTCCTGGCCCCACCTGGCCTCATATCCCCATGGAGTGTGACACTCAATGCCTAAGACTTTCTCACAGAGGCCACTAGGAGGCCCTGTCCTTTATCTCACTGTGCTACACAGGAGTTGAACACGGGTTCAGGCTTCATCCTTGGGATGAAAGCTGTTCATTGCTTCATCCACCCATGCTTCCATCCATCCATCCATCTCTCCCTCCACCCAGTCATCCTTCCATCCAACCTTGATCCATCCATCCATCCATCCATCACACATCCATCTTTCTCCTTCTATCTTTCCATCCTCCATCCATCCGCCTTTCCATCCACCCATCCACCCTTCCTTCTACTGTCCTTCTTCTGTGCATCCATCTGGGCTCCATCCACCCGGCAATCCACCTTCCATCCTCTTTACTTCCTTCCATCCATCCACCGCCCATCCATCTGCCTTTCCTCCTTTCATCTTTCCACTTTCCATCCATCATCATTGAATAATCCAGCAGTCTAGCATCCATCTACCTTTTTTCCTTCTTTTTTTTTGGGGGGGGGGGCTTCTTAGGGCCACACCCATGGCATATGGAGGTTCCCAGGCTAGGGGTCAAATCGGAGCTGTAGCCCCTGGCCTACACCAGAGCCGCAGCCACGCAGGATCTGAGCTGCCTCTGGGACCTACACCATGGCTCACGGCAACACTGGATCCTTAACCCACTGAGCGAGGCCAGGGATCGAACCTGCGTCCTCATGGATCCTAGTCGGGTTTGTTACCGCTGAGCCGTGACAGGAGCTCCCCTTTTTGCCTTCTTAACATCCTTGTTTCCAACCAACCATCCTTCTATTCATCTGTTGAGCACACACTGACTACACGTCTACTTATATGCGCAGACAATACCGTGTGCAATAGATGAAGAGGCGATAAATGGGTCAGATTAAAATGAGGGAGAGGAGAGCGCAGAGGAGGTACCCAGCTCACCGCCGGACTCGGGGACAGCAAGATCAGGAGCTGGCCCGGATGGGGGGACAAGGGCACTGGAGGCAGAGGCAAACGCATGGGCAGGGACAAGGAGGCACGAAGCAGCTTGCCGTTCATGCGGGATGACTGTGCCCGGTGATACAGGGTGGCAGACATCCAACCCCTGGGGTTACACTTGAATGTCTGGGGCTCAACTAAGGCTGCATGGTCTTGAATTCACACACACAAACACACGCGTGCACACACACACGGCCTGTGCGGAGTCCTAGCAGGTGGAAACTGACCTGAAGCCCTCCTTAACCTACTGCAGTAGATTCAAAAAAGGCTGAGACCCAGAGAAGGAGCACTGCCTGTTCAAGGTCACACAGGCCTTCAGGGGCAGAGCTGGGATCTGAGTCAAGTTTGTCCGTCTCTGGAGCCTGGCTGAGAGGCCAGCTGGGAACCCCCGGAGGGGACCGAACCAGGGGGGCCCAGACCTCTGTGGTGGTGGCCGTCCTCCGTCTTCCAGCTCCAGCGGTGCAGGCTGTTCACGTCCCAGGTCCCCGTGAGCGAGCGCTCCTCCACCGCCACCACGGAGCCCAGCCCCCGCAACACCGACTGCAGGACAGGAGCACGGGGAGGGGTGAGCTGCCCAAGGCCCCAGATCTGAGCAGAGAACCAACCAGCAGCGGGGCGGCCACACCACAGCCCAGGGCACAACGCCCTCCCGTGTTTCATTCTCAGAGCAAATCCTCCTGGACCGGATGGGCAGCCCAATTTGACACAGGAGGGGACGGAGGCCAGGGAGGAGCAGCCTCCCCAGGCTCTGAGCTGGATGAGCACGCCCAGGAGGAGGCAGGCTCTTAGAGGTGGCCCCAAGGTCGAGTCCCCACCTCCCAGGGTTGCTCGGGTGGAGCCCTGTGTGGCCCCAGGATGAAGCCAGTCATGGTCACTGTCCCCTATTCCCAAATAAGCATCGCCCCAACCTCCCAAGCAGAGGAGGAGGCAGGCAGACCTTTCTGTCCACTGCAAGGAAAGGTCAGTCTGCTGACCGGAGGGCTGGGGGGCCCTGCAGGAGCGTCCCTGTGCTGGAGGAGGAAGAAAGCGTGCAGCCGGGGGGCTCTATGTGCTGCTACCCTCCTTCTGCCTTCACATCTGCTCCTGAGGCTGATGCCCCGATGAAGGCCAGAAGGGCATGGATGGACAGCTGAAGGGGACCGGGTCTGCGATGACAGTGCCAGGCAGCTGAGCTGCTCACGGCCACGCCCATCCAGACACTCCCGCTACACGAGAAAACTCGCCCTGTTCCAACTCCCCTGGCACCTTTGCCGTCACTTGCACCAAACACATTCCTAACTGATAAACAGCCTCGCTGCCCTGCCAGTGCCCGTCCACGTGGAGAAGGAGCTATGATGCCCGCCTGACCAGCATCCCCGCTAAGGGCCTCAGTGCTCTCACCTGTTCGACAGGAGGCACAGGATGACTGACTTAAGGTCATGCTTCTGCCTGGCCTGTGCCCATGAACACTCTGCCAGGGCCTGCTGGGCACAGGGGCACACCCTGCCTTCAGCCCTCCAGGGGCCTACTGTTGCGGGGGGCAGTGAGGCAGGAGACCACTCCACACCTCTATGGTGGCAAGAGCTGTGCCAGGGAGGGATCCGGACACACCACAGGGAAGGCAGATTCCACAGAGAACCCAGCTATCCACGCACCCAAAGCAACAATAGAGATTTACAGAAATGCTGATGAGCAAAGAGCTCTCGGCCCCACAAAGAACAGAAACTGCGGAGAGGAAGCAGGTCCGTACAGCTTCTGGGGAGACGCTGCAGCCATAGGCTGGGCAGCAACAGCCTCGCCTGTTATCAGGGCCGGAGGACGGTGTCAGATCCAGGAGGGGAGGGGGCACAGAGCGGGGCTGGGGGCGCTGGTATCCATCAGCCCCTTTGGTACCCAGCACCTGTGTGTGCACCACTGCCGCACAGCCTCTCAGCAGCTCTGTGGGCAAAGACTCTCACCTGCCTTTACAGGGGAGGCAACAGAGGCCCAGGGCCCAGGGGACCCAGGACGCCCAGTGGAGGTGCCCAGACCCACATCCGGGGCTGAGTGACTCTGGTCGCCCACTCGCGCATCTGTGCAAATTCTGTTTTGTTTCCTGATACCCCAAATAGCGTGTGTGTTGTATAAATAGATTTGTCCCAAGAATAAGTGAGGAACAAACAAAAGCACATGTGCGTGGTAGTAAGTATAAACCCAGAAGACCACCACGAGGGAGGCGGGGCCCCCCGGAGTCCAAAACTCGTTCCTGTCCGTGAAATCCCCGATGCGGCTTTCGGCCACGGTGGCATCTGAGTAAGGACTGGCCGCTTAGGGGTTGCCTCCCTCGCGTGCGTTTGCCCGGGGCGGGTGATCCAGGGACGGAGGACTGGGACAAGGGGTGGGTGCCTACGAGAGGCTACCTGCAGATTCACGGTCACCGGCCGAGACAGCACCTGATGCTCCCCCGCCTCATACAGGTGGTGGAGTCGCAGCAGGACACGGCGGAAGTCTGCCTTGGCTTTTCTATAATGACCTTAGGGACGGAAGGAAGGCGGCAGTGAGGCCCCGTCTGTGCCTCATACTTGACACATTCACCTCCACTTCTCATCGTCCAGCGCCCTGGGAGGCGGCCGACAGGACGCCCAGGTGACAGACACTACAACCAAGGCGCTTCCCTGAGGCCACACAGCTTGGGCGCAACAAAAGGAACAGGCAGGGTCCCACCCGGATCCAACCGAAGTTAACACCCCCCGCCACCCACACATCCCGCCAGTGCTGATGTCTGGGAAGCCTGGCTCCTCATTCACAGTGTGGGCATCATTGGGCCTGTTCTCCGGACGTCTAGTCGTCTGGAATATTCTCTCTGTCTCAACACCTGTGAAGGGTGGTGTGGCCATGCTCCTGTGAGGCCAGGGCACCGGGAGCAGAGGTGATGTGTCACCTCCCGTGGAAGCCTTCTCCTGCCTCCGTGACTGAGGTGCAATGCAGCCTCCATCTGCCGGGTCCCTGGTGGCTAACCGAGCAGGGCATTCCTGCTGACCGCCACCGGACCCTTGACATAGGAGCAAAATGACCTTGTGCTACGTTAGGACACTGAGAACTTGGGCTCGTTGTCACTGCAGCACAAGAGGTTGGCGGCATCACGTCTCTGCCTTCCGGTGCCGTGGACAAGGACTGGACTCTAGAAACAGACAAGCCCTTCCGGCTCGGAAAAGAGCTGATGACGGTGATGGTGGCGAGGATGGCACCGGGGTTACGGCGTCTGGGGAGCAGGGACACTCGGGCCATCCGCTGCCGCCCCCCCACTTGGTCCCCCTCCCTCGCCTCTCCTAGGAGGAGGGGCCTGCACAGCCCAGACCCTCCCCCTCTGCTTTGGTCCCTGCTGCCACCGGGAGGCGCATTCTCAGTGCGCTTGGCAACGCTCTGCTGCTGCGAGTGAGGCTCCCCCGCCTCCTCTTCCGTGACGGGTGAGGACCGGCGATGCCGGAAGTCGGTGGTAGAAGCCACGTGGCTGCAGGATTGGGCCACAGCCTCTAACACCCCGTCACTCGGAACAAAAGTGGTACGTGGCCTCTGCCTCTTCCTCTTCGTCTCTCTCCTAACGCTGAGGACACTTACTTGGGAGTGTGCCCGCCCTGGCGGGGTCTCTGGGAACAGGAGGTGGCTGAGGCACAGTCAGTCCTGCCTTTGAGTCTAAAGGGGCAGATAAGGGGCTTTGGCAATACGTGGAGTCGGTTCCCGGCAGTTGTCTCCTCCACCAGGAGGCCCTCCCTGATGTCCTCATGGGGCTTCCCTCTGTACATGGTCTCTGTAGTCCCAGTGGCACCCAGGCCCACCTTGTCCCTGCCCTCTCTCGGGCCCCAGTCTCTTCATCTGGCAGCCAGGGGCACCAGGTGACCTCACAGAGCACGGACAGCTCTGAGGCGAGCCCGTTTGTCAGGTCATGGGCTCGGGGGCCCAGCAGACGTGCAGAGGGAGGAATGAGTCTGGACCCCTGAGCATCTGGCTCACCTTTCTGGAGATTCCTCAGGTGCACTGTGTGGTTCGAACTGTACTTCCAGCCGGGGATGCTGAGGACCTGCAGGTGAAGGCTTGGGGGCAGTGTCACAGGCTCTTGCTTCCGGGGGCCTGGGCCATTCTGGACAGTCCCTGCAAGGCAGGTGGACGGCAAGGACAGGGCTGGGGCCAAACTCCTCCTCCTGGCCTTCGGCGCCGACCACACTAAGCCCCCCATTCCAGCCAACCTGCCACCACTCCCAGCTGTAGCCCACACTGCAGAGGCTGAACCACCTGCTGCTGCAAAAGCCCCAATCAGCCTTGACTCTCTAGTCCAGCCTGTCCAAACTACGGACGGGGAGACTGAGGCCCAGAGAGGGGACTCGGTTTCTTCCAGAGCCTGCGGGAAGTCCCCTCAGATCCTTGTTTCCTCATCAAGGTCTGGGAAGCCCGTTCCCCTCGCCTGTCTGTGTCTCTGCTCAGAAGGACCTCAGCCCTCCTCCTTCTAGGAAATGCTCTACTCCACTCTGGGCTCCAGCGGAGCTGCCATCACCTTGCAATACCCAGGCCAGTGATGGATCAGACTGCCCCCTGCCCCTCCCTTGGTTCTGTCAGGCCCAGACAAAGTCTCTCTGTGGCTTAGTCAGAGAGCCACACCCTGGCCAGCTTGGCTCACTCTGGGGCCATGACGACACGCGCACTGAAGGATGCCCTCTTACCACCCAGCTCTCTGAACAGCACCACGGGCCTGTGCTGCAGCTCCAGCCCGCTCCTCTGGCGCAGGCCAGTGGTGAGTGTCCGGGGTCCCAGCAGGAGCCAGAGCACCGGGCGGACAACTGAAGTGTCATCATGTGTGAGGTTGTACTGCAGGGTCCACTCGAGTTTGTTCCACAGCCGCCGATGGAGCATGACCTGCAGGGAAGAGCCGACTGACGGCCCCCTGGCCCCAGGCATGCCCGAGGGTGACAGAGGGGTCTGCTCCTACCTCCACTTGCCCGTTCCCTTGGCTGGAGACGCCGTGCGCCTGCTCCGACAGTAGCACGAGCCTGCTTCCCCTGTCCTGGATGAAGGCTGACTGAGCCATGGGGTAGTAGTTCTGTGGACACAAACACCGTCAGCCTGGCAGGCGGGCAGTGGACCAAGCAGGACACCTGTTCTGGGATCACCTCTGGCTGCAGCCAGCCTCCCGCACAGGCGCAGCCACAGCGCCGGGAGCGAGGGGACAGGCTCTGACCTCTGAGATAGACCAACAGGGATTCGAATCTGAATCCGCTGCTTCCTGACTGTATGAGTCGGGGGGCACACCCCACCCAAGCTTCAGTTGCTCCCGCTGTAAACCAAGCCCCCAAGCATCCCTCCACAACTGCCGCAGGGAGCAGAGGAAGGCACGTGTGCTGGTCCAGTCTGAGATGGTCCCCAGAAATGGCCAATGTCTGGGCTGGAAAGTGGCCACACAGCCCATGCCCTCTGCTCTGTTGAAGCCGGATGTCCTGGGCTGAGGAGTAGGGCCCTCTGTAGCCAGGTCACAATAGATGAGACCCCGTCAAAGGGATAAAAGGAACAGACTTTCGAGGAAGGCAGAGCGGGGAGGGGCCGCCACCACCACAAGGGCCTCTGTGCTGGGGAGAGAATCACCACTGATGGAGGCTCACGGGGGGCCCAGCCCGGCTCTGGCTGCATGGCCCCAGCGGACCTGCACAGCTCTGGGGGAGGTGGCTCCTCTCCCAGGACAGCTCTGAGGCCCAGGGAAGACAAGCGACTTGCCCTTCGTCACACAGCGGGAGGCAAAGCAGCTCCGAGCTGAGAGATTTCAGAACCAGTCTGTGCTCACTCCTCACCAGGCGGCCAGGCAGTGGGCCGCAAGCGAGGGACCAGCCCCGCTCAGGCCCAGACAGGCCTCCACTGCTTAATCCTCCAGTGACCCCTGATGAGTCAGTCACCTGACACAGGGGGACTCGGCGGGCCCCAGGGACTCTCCTCACACGTGGTGACGCCAGAGCTCCCACTCCAGGTCTGGAGCAGCCTGGCCCCCCCCCGCCCCCCGAGGGCACCCGGGGGCACGGGGGCTCTGAGAGGATGCCCCGGAGGCCTCTGCTGCTGACTGGTGGTGCCTAAAGGGGTCTGTCTAGCCTTCTGGAGCAGGGCCATCAGGGCTGTGTCTGTGGGCGCCGCTCCCCGGGGGCGCTGCGGGCTGTACCAGAGAGACGCTGTTGTTCCTGTCGTGCCTGTAGGTTCGGCGCTGCATCTGGTAGCCGTTGTTGTCCGAGTAGAGGACCAGCCCAGTGTTCAGACTGGTGCTGGCCCTCAGGACGACCTCGTGGTTCAGTTCCAAGGGGCCCACCCGGTACTCCTGCTCTATGCGATGGCAGAGCAGCTCCCCGGCAGAGTCCTGGGGCCCGTGGGCCAGCCGCGAGTAGATGGCGTAGGTGTGGTCACTGTCATTCGCCTGCCTGGAGGCAAAGCAGAAGAGGTGACTCAGCTCTGGGGGCCTGCTGGCTGCCCTCCCTTCTCTTTTCCTTCCTCCCTCTCCTCCTTGTTTCGCTCACTCCCTCCTGCCTGCAGCCAGGGCAGGGCGGGCAGGGAGCCCTCTTGGGCAACAGAATAGAAGGAGTCTGGGTCCCCGAAGGCGCTGACCACCTGCCAGGCCTGGCTAGCTCGGGACGCTACTGCTAATTATAACACAAGAACGGCGCTCGTGTGTAAGTCATTGCCAGCACGGGCTCCTGCCCCACCTCTGGACTCAGAATCCCCCAGGCGACACAGCACAGGCAAGCAGAGCCAGGGCTGCAGAGACCAGAGCAATTCATTTCATTGAACTTTCACTGAGGAATGACCCTGTGCCGAGCCCAGGTACAGGACCTGGCTGTCTGGAGCAAAGCGGGACCCTCATTCCCTCACCCACCTGCCCGCGAACACCTGCCATGCGCTGCGCACCGCCCGAGGGGCCGACCTCACCTGTAGAAGTACTGCCGGATCTCGCTCAGGAGCCGGCCCTCCACGACCTCCATTCTCACAGCTGCCCAGGCCGGCTCCGCCGTACCATTCGGTGTAAACAGGTAATTATCTGAAGTGACGGCTTCCTCGTACCCATACACGCTGCGGTACTCCAGGAACTCCTGGCTCATACGTACTGTTCGGTTACTCTGCCTGCCGAGGCAGGAGAGAGAAAACAGCGTTGTCATGCCGCACGGGGTCTCCCGGGCATGGTCCTCGGGATGGAACCAGGCTCACAGCCCTCTCTGCAGACACCAGCCTCAAGCCAGGAGGGACCGAAAGAAGCTCCAGAGAGCCCGCGTGACGGCTAGGAGGACCCTCGAGGAAGCTCATGCACTTGGTTTGGAGAAAAGCCCTCTGGACCGACCCAGAGCCCATGAGGCATCTGTTTCCTTCCCGGTACCGGAGCTGATCACGAGGGAGGAGGGGCAGAGGATGGGGGGCGGGGGTTCGTGCAGCTCAGAGGCTCTCGCCCCTCTGGCTGTGCCCAGCCATCCAGGAGGCCGGCAGGGGTAAAGCTCCTCATTGCAGGAGGCCTGAAAGCCAGTTCATTTTGGACCTCATTGTGCTGACTGGTGCTGTCCAGGTGTCAGCTGCCACGGCACTCGCTCCCTCCCTGGTCCAATTCTCCTGACTCCCACGGGCAGGGATTGTTAACCCATCTTCACTGCGGAGACACACATGACTGGGGATGTGACCTCACCTGCCCAGGATCCCACACCCAGGCTCTTCCTGGACTCAGGACTCAGATGCAGCTGCGTTCACGCCATGATATTAGGGCTTTGGGTTAGGAGGTGTTTGGGGCCAAGGGAGGAAGAGGCTCAGAGCCTTGGAGATGCATTTGGGTTGAACATGTGCGTGTGGTCTCAGCAAAGGCCCAGCGATGCCTTTGTACCCAGTGTGGTCCTTCTGGTGGCAGAAGGTGGAGAAGTGGCCCCTGTGCCCCACTTAGGGGACTGCTGTGGGTTGGGATGGGGACGGGGATGGGGAAGGAAGAGGAGGCTTGTGAGGAGGGCCCTGCTGAGCCCCCCCGAGGAGGAGACACGAGAAAGGTGTCCTTTCCATTGTTTGGCACCCAAGCCTCCCTCATCGAACCCCAGGCCCCAGTCCTGGATGCCATTCATAGGAGGTCCCCTGGGTGCCACCTTGAAGGTGAAAGTCACCCACAGAAAGAAACCCACAGAGAGGAGTTCCCTTTGTGGCTCAGAAGTTAAGGCACCCAACTAGGATCCATGAGGATGCAGGTTCAATCCCTGGCCCTGCTCAGTGGGTAAGGACCCGGCATTGGTGTAGGTTGCCGACGTGGCTCGTATCTGGCGTTGCTGTGCCTGTGGCATAGGCCAGTGGCTGCAGCTCCAATTGAACCCCTAGCCTGGGAACTCCCATATGGCACAGGTGCAGTCTTTAAAAAGCAAAAAAAAAAAAAAAAGAGAGAGAGAGAGAGAAAGAAAGAAAGGACGGAAGGAAGGAAGGACGGAAGGAAGGAAGAAAAGAAACCCACAGAGAGGGAGAGACTCCGAAGCATACACCCGATAAGGGACTTTTATCTCGAAGCTAGAACTCTCACGATTCCATAAGGAAAGCACAACTCAAATTAAAACGGCAAAGCTTCTGAATAGAGGCTTCTGAGGAGATACACAAATGAGCCACAGGCCCGTGAAGAAAAAAAGTCACAGTCAGCGGGGGATGCAGGTCAAACCACAACGAACCTTTTCAAAATATGGCTTTTTCTCCGGATATATGGCCAGGAGCGGGATTCCTGAGCTCTATGCTAACTATTTCAGTTTTTTTAAGGAAATTTTATACTGTTTTTCACAGTAGGTGAACCGATTTACCTTCCCACCAACAGTGTAGGCAGTTCTCTTTTCTCCACACTGTCTCCAGCACTTATAATTTGGAGACTTTCCAAAAAAAAAATTTGTTATTGCTTTTTAGGGCTACACCCTAGAGGTTCCCAGGCTAGGGGTCTCATCAGAGCTGTTGCTGCCAACCTACACCACAGCCACAGCAACGCCAGATCCAAGCCGCATCTGTAACCTACACCACAGCTCACGGCAACGCCAGATCCTTAACCCACTGAGCAAGGCCAGGGATTGAACCCGAAACCTCACGGTTCCTGGTCAGATTCTTTTCTGCTGCGCCATGACAGGAACTCCTAATTTTTATTTTTATTATATTACAGTTGATTTACACTGTTGTGTCAATTTCGGCTGTAAAGCATAGTGGCCCAGTCATACACACACATATATATACATACATATATATATGTATATACACCAATATATATGTATTTTTTCTTTTTCTCATATTATCTTCCATCATGTTCTGTCACAAGAGATTGGATAGAGTTCCCATGCTGTACAGGAGGACCTCATGGCTTATCCATTCTAAATGGAACAGTTTGTACCTACCAACCCCAAACTCCCAGTCCATCCGGCTTCCTCCCCCTCCCCCTTGGCAACCACAGGTCTGTTCTCTGTATCTGTGAGTCTGTTTCTGTTCTGTAGATAGGTTCATCTGTGCCATTTGTTAGATTCCACATAAAAATGATATCACATGACATTTGTCTTTCTCTTTCTGACTTGCTTCACTTAGTAGGAGACTTTTTGTTGCTGGCCATTCTGACCAGTGTAAGGTAGTTTTGATTTGCATTTCTCTAATAATCAGTGATGTTGAGCATTTTTTTCATCTGCCTGTAGGCCGTCTTTATGTCTTCTTTGGAGAAATGTCTATTTAAACATAGAGAATGTTCTAATTTCATTGTTTTACATGCAGCTGTCCAGTTTTCCCAACAGTAATTATTGAAAAGACTGTCTTTTCTCCATGGTACATTCTTGCCTCCTTTCTCTCAAATTAATTGACCGTAGGTGTGTGGGTTATTTCCAGGTTTTCAGTCCTATTCCATCCATCTTTATGTCTTTTTTGTGCCAGTACCACACTGTTTTGATGACTGTAGATTTGTAGTGTCGTCTGAAGTCAGGGAGTCTGATTCTTCCAACTCTATTTTTCATTCTCAAGATCGCTTTGGCATTTTGGTGTCTTTTGTGTTTCCACAGAAATTTTTTAAAAGTTTTGCTCTAGTTCTGTGGAAAATGTCATTGGTAATGTGACAGGGATTGCATCGAATCTGTGTATTGCCTTGGCTAGTAGAGTCATTTTAGCAGTATTGACTGTTCTCATACAAAAGCATGGTATGTCTTTCCATCTGCTTGTGTCCCCTTCCGTTTCTTCTATCAGCATCTTGCAGTTTTCAGAGTACAGGTCTTTTGTCTCCTTACTAGGTTTATTCCTAGGTATTTTATTTTATTTTATTGATGTGTTAGTAAATGGGATTGTTTCCTTAATTTCTCTTTCTGATCTTTCATTGCTAGAGTATAGAAATGTAAGAGATTTCTGTGTTTTGATTTTGTATCCTGCAACTTTACCCAATTCACGGATGAGCTCTAGCAGTTTTCTGGTAGCATCTTTAGGATTTTCTATGTATGGTGTCATGTCATCTACGGCGGCATTTTATTCCTTCTCTTCCAATTTAGAGTCCTCTGTTTCTTTTTTTCTTCTGATTGCTGTGGCTAAGACTTCCAAAACTATGTTGAATAAAAGTGGGAGCAAAAAAAAAAAAGAAAAAGAAAAACAGGAGTTCCCGTTGTGGTGCAGTGGGGTTAACGAATCCGACTAGGAACCATGAGGTTGCCAGGTTCGGTCCCTGCCCTTTCTCAGTGGGTTAACGATCCGGCGTTGCCGTGAGCTGTGGCGTAGGTTGCAGACGCGGCTCGGATCCCGCGTTGCTGTGGCTCTGGCGTAGGCCGGTGGCTACAGCTCCGATTCGACCCCTGGCCTGGGAACCTCCATATGCCGCGGGAGCAGCCCAAAGAAATAGCAAAAAGACAAAAAAAAAAAAAAAAGTGGGAGCGTGGGCATCCCTGTCTTGTTCCTGATCTTAGGGGAAAGGCTTTCAGCTTTTCACCATTGAGAATGATCTCAGCTGAGGGTTTGTCTCATATGGCCTATATTATGTTGAGAAATGTTCCTTCGATGCCCACTTTCTGGAGCGTTTGTATCGTAAATGGATGCTGAATGATATCAAAAGACTTTTCTGCATCTGTTAGGATGATCATATGGTTTCTATTCTTCAGTCTGGTCATGTGATGTATCACACTGGTTTATTTGCAGATACTGAAAAATCCTGGCACCTCTGGGATAAATCCCACTTGATTCTCCTACATGATCACTGTAATGTACTGCTAGATCCCACTTGCTCGTTGTTGGTTTGTCCACACCCTTGGCTGCAGGAATTCCCGGGCCAGGGGTCAAACCCACATCACAGCTGTAAACAGAGCCCCAGCGCCAGATACTGAACCCACTGAGCCAAAAAGGAATCCCCTCCATTTGCTAGTTTTGTTGAGGATTTTTGCATCTCTGTTCATCAATGACATTGGCCTTTAACTTGCTTTTTGTGATATGAGAAACCACTTCACACCCCGTGGAATAACCATATTCCGAAAGGCAAGTATTTGAGGATGTGGAGAAGCAGGGCTCACGTACACTGCTGGCGGGAATGGAGAATAGTGTCGCCGCCCTGGCAAAGACTTTGATAGTTTTTCAAAGGGTTAAACATAGAATTGCCTGGGACCTAGTAATGCCACTCTTAGGAACCCACCCAAGAGAAATGAAAGCTCTGCTCACACAAAATCTCTATGTGCATGTTCACAAGAACCTCAAGGTGGAAACCACCAAAATGCCCATGAGTTAAGGACAGGATGAGTGCCTCCGGGCTTATGTGCAATGGAATATAGCAGAGTCTTCAGGAGAAACGAGGTCCTCCTTTGGTGCGATTTCCCTGTACGAAGTGTCCAGATCTAGAGGCAGATCTAGAGAGGCAGAAGATTAAAGTTTCCAAAGCCCTGGGGAGGTGGAAATGAGGAAGAAGAGGGTTGGAGGGTGATGACTTAAACTTCTTAAAACTGATGGTGGAGGGAGTTCCTGTCGTGGCGCAGTGGTTAACGAATCCGACTAGGAACCATGACGTTGCGGGTTCGGTCCCTGCCCTTGCTCAGTGGGTTAACGATCCGGCGTTGCTGTGAGCTGTGGTGTAGGTTGCAGACGCGGCTCGGATCCCGCGTTGCTGTGGCTCTGGCGTAGGCCGGTGGCTACAGCTCTGATTCGACCCCTAGCCTGGGAACCTCCATATGCCGCGGGAGCGGTCAAAAGAAATAGCAAAAAGACAAAAACAAACAAACAAACAAACAAAAACTGATGGTGGTGATGTCTACATAGCTCCACGGACACAGGAAGCAGCCCAGACATGAAGATAGACGTGGTATACGAATTACATTAACACGGGTGTCAGAGAGGTGTCCCTCTAGCAAACCTGCCCCGGGGTGGTCTGTGCACCCCGAGGCGTCCCACCTCAGGCCTTTGCACAAGTGGGCTCCCAGAAAGCAACTGCCCCTCGTCTGAACCACTCATTCCCTGCTGCCCTTCAAGGCCTCAGGCCTGGCTCCAGCTGCCTCGGCCCCCACAAGCCTCCTCAAAGCCGCCCTCCCTCACTTCCAAAAGCCTCCCCTCTCTGACAGGTACGGGTTTTACCCCCTTGGGAGCTGTGGGAGCCCAGCAAGGAACACATCTTTCCCCACCTGCGCCAAAAGCACCTGAAGACACACAGGGGTCCAGCAGAGGGACAGCCGGACATGAGCTCTCCTCCTGGGAAAGGCTGTGAGGGGTGTGGCTTAGGTGTGAGGCGTCCTGGGGACGGAGGCAGGAAGGGATGGGGAGCTGGGGCTGCCCCTCAGGAGTGCTCCCTTCTCAGCACGAGGGGCCTGAGCGCCGACGGAGGCCAAAGCCATTGTGGAGACCCACCTGTCCCAGCCTGGCCAGGGAGGCTCGGAATGTGCTGGGGCTGCACCCCATTTCTGCTGCTCCCCCATACTCCCCGCTGACCGCCCATTCTGGCTCCTGTTGGCCACGCCCACACACCTCAAGAAGACCCTGCGGAATGACTGAAGGTCAGAACTTCCAATAAGCCCCGTCGGAGGGGAGTCCTAGCGTGTGCTTACAGAGCTGACAGCTGCCTGGGCTGAGCGCCCGGTGACGCTCAGCTCACACCAACGCTCCCCCGCGCTTCCCCCTTCTCTGCCTCCCCCGTCCCTCTCTCTCTCCTTCAGCTCAGTTTCTGCCAGGTGCTCCTCCAGACCTTCCCGTCCCTCCAAAATCTCTATGCCCTTTGGGAGGTAACGTTAGGAGATGGAAGTGGGTGTGTTGGAAGAGGCAGCTGAGGAGGAATGACAACTGCTTGGGATGCAGCATGAGCACGTGACAGGGCTGGTTCCAAACTCTGCTTGGCCTTAAGGTGGTCAGCTGCCTTCTCTGCTCTCAGTAAATGGCTGCTTATGAGTGAATTAGTAAATAAATGAATGGAGGAAGGGATGGATAGAAGGATGGAAGGATGGATGGATAGATGGAGGATGGAAGGATGGAAGGATGGATGGATGGATGGGGAAGGATGGATGGATGGAAGGATGGATGGATGGATGGAAGGATGGATGGATGGAAGGATGGAAGGATGGATGGATGGATGGAGGATGGAAGGATGGATGGATGAAAGGATGGATGGATGGATGTGGATGGATGGAGGAGGAGGATGGATATGGAAGGATGGATGGATGGATGGATGGGATGGATGGATGGATGGATGGAAGGATGGATGGATGGATGGATGGAAGGATGGATGGAGGAGGATGGATGGATGGATGGAGATGCTGGATGGATGGATGGATGGAGATGAAGGATGGATGGTGGATGAGGAGGATGGATGGAGGATGGATGGATGGATGGAAGGATGGATGGATGGATGGATGGATGGAAGGATGGATGGATGGAAGGATGGATGGAGGAGGATGGATGGATGGATGGATGGATGGAAGGATGGATGGATGGAAGGATGGATGGATGGAAGGATGGATGGAAGGATGGATGGATGGAAGGATGGATGGAAGGATGGATGGATGGATGGATGGATGGATGGATGGATGGATGGAAGGATGGATGGAGGAAGGATGGATGGATGGAAGGATGGATGGATGGATGGATGGAAGGATGGATGGATGGAAGGATGGATGGATGGATGGATGGAAGGATGGATGGATGGATGGAAGGATGGAAGGATGGATGGATGGATGGATGGATGGAAGGATGGATGGATGGAAGGATGGATGGAAGGAGGATGGATGGATGGATGGATGGTGGATGGATGGATGGAAGGATGGATGGAAGGATGGATGGATGGAAGGATGGATGGATGGAAGGATGGATGGATGGATGGATGGATGGATGGATGGAAGGATGGATGGATGGATGGATGGATGGATGGATGGGTGAATGGATGGATGAAGGATGGATAATGGATGGATGAATGGATAATGATGGATGGATGGATGGATGGAAGGATGGATGGAAGGATGGATGGATGGAAGGATGGATGGATGGAAGGATGGATGGAAGGATGGATGGATGGAAGGATGGATGGAAGGATGGATGGATGGATGGATGGATGGATGGGTGAATGGATGGATGGAAGGATGGATAATGGATGGATGAATGGATAATGGATGGATGGATAAATGGATGGAATGATGGATGGATGGATGGATGGATGGATGGATGGAAGGATGGATGGATGGAAGGATGGATGGATGGAAGGATGGATGGATGGAAGGATGGATGGATGGAAGGATGGATGGATGGATGTAAGGATGGATGGAAGGATGGATGGATGGATGGATGGAAGGATGGATGGACCGACAGAAACATGGATGGGTGGCTGAGCGGATAGGTGAGTGAATAGATGGTTGTGAGGGCAAGCAGATGAAAGGATTTTATATTTCTTCTAAATTTTATTTTATTTTACTTTACTTTACTTTACTTTTTTAGGGCCACACCCACAATATATGGAAATTCCCAGGCTAGGGGTCCAATCGGAACGACAGCTGACCACCTACACCACAGCCACAGCAACATCAGATCTGAGCCGGGTCTGCAACCTACACCACAGTTCACAGCAATGCCGGATCCTTAACCCACTGAGCAAGACCAGGGATCGAACCCTCGACCTCATGGTTCCTAGTTGGATTCGTTTCTGCTGCGCCAAGACGGGAACTCCTATTTCTCTAAATTTTAAAAAGTAGGTAACATAGCTATTACGCTTTTTCAGAGTTGATCCTCAACCCACTGAGCAAGGCCAGAGATGAAACTTGCATCCTCACAAAAAACAACATTGAGTCCTTAACACACTGAGCCACAAAGGCAACTCCCTGTTTCTCTAAATTTTAAAAAGGGGATAACATACTTATTATGCTTTTCCCAGGGTTTCCTCAACACTCCCTTTTACATGGACCAACAACTTTGGAATGAACAAGTTCAAGAAAGTCTTTCTTTTTTTTTTTTTGCTTTTTAGGGCCGCATCCATGGAACATGGAAGTTCCCAGGCTAGGGGTCAAATCGGAGCTGCAGCTGATAGCCTACACCACAACAATGCAGGATCCAAGCCACATCTATGACCTACACCACAGCTCATGTCAATGCCAGATCCTCAACCCACTGAGAAAGGCCAGGGATCAAACCAGCATCCTCATGGTTACTAGTCAGGTTCATTACTGCTAAGCCACAATGGGAACTCCAAGAAAGTCTTGACATGGCCTAGACTCGCACAACCAGGAATAAAACTAGTAGCACTGCAAGGCCTTCACCCCATCACATTCTCGCCATGCAGGTGAGGAAATGGAGACCCAGCTGGGGGTGTTACATGCTCAAGTGCCAGGACACGCCTCCACCTCAGAGGCTGCTATGGCTGCACCTCACCTCTCCCAGATGCTGTGCATCAGGTTGGTGTCCTTGTCCAGGAACACAGTGTAGCAGCCGTTCTTCACTGGCACCAGGTTCCTGCCCACTTGTCCATCCTGTCTCCTGAGTTTGAGGCCAAACTGGATGGTGCTGGGGACAGTGGCAGCAGCCTCCTGAGAGTCCTCCCGGGCCTTCCTGATGGGCCTGATGATGTAGTGCTGGTAACTGAGACCTGGGATTGTGGTCAGCACGTGCAGGTCATAAGCTGATGGTGTCTCCTTTGAGTCCTGGACCTGCAAGGCCAGCGGGTGAGATGAAATCATGGCTGTCAGGGTTGGAAGACACCTCAGTCTCCTAAGTAACCCTTGCTTACACACCCACTGGATGGGACACTCGCTAGCCCCTGAGGCGTCAGGAGCATCCATCCCTGAGCTGAGCTGGGTTCCCCTCCCTCATCCTCCCTGCTCAACACAGTCCAGGCTCAGCCTCTTCTCCCTCCTTCCTCCCTTCTCCTTTGGGGCCTGAACAACCACCTGTCTTCCTTCCCAACACTCTCCACTCTTTCCTGCTTCTGAGCCTTTGCTCACACTGTTCCCTCGATCTGGAGGGCCTCCCTTTTGGAAGGAGCACCTGGTTTCTTAATCCTCGAATTTCACAGTGGAGGGAAGTTTCAGGTCATCCCAGCAGAACTTTCCCCATCTCCATGTTATCAGATTTAGGGAAGGGAGTTGGATGAGGACACTGGGTCCAAGCAGGGGGCCCTCCCTCACTCTCTAGGGCAAAGGTGCCATCTCTGGATTCCTGCAGGGAGTTATTGAAGGGAGGTTATGAGCAAAATCATTGTTCCTCCCACCCTCCAACCTGGCCTTTCTCAGAACTAAATGCAAATGTCTCGACCCCACCCCACATCCCTCATCCTGTTCTAAAGGGTTTGCTCCCCCATATGATCATCCATCATTTCTGTATTTTCTTAGTTTGTTTCTGGGGAAATTTGGCAGAATAGATATTCAGATAGTTAGATCTTTAGGAGAAGTTTTTATGGGCCTGATTCTTGCATCTCTTCTTATCTAGAAAAGCCCTAAAATTCTTCATGGTGACATCTGTTCCTCATGACTCGCAAAAACTTTCCCAAGATGAGCAGTGACCTTCAATCCCTGACCTGGGAACTTCTGCATGCTGCAGGTAGAGCCAAAAAAATAAACAAATAAAAGGAAGTAGAAGAGAAAGAACCAGAGAAATGTCAGCATGAGCAGAAATTGGTCAAATGTTCCTAGCTTTGAAGACAGAGGAAGGGTCCACAAGTAACAGACTTCTGCAAAATGTGTGCTTGGCTGCATGGACCTCCCTCTTCACCAAAATCACATACACACTGACATTCCTCCCGACCTATTCAGAGCAGTTTTTCAGAGCTAATTGAAATGCCGCCTCCCAAGCTTTAGTCCTCATTTCCCCCCAATAAAATTGCTGTGTTGTACTTTTTTTTTTCAGTTGACAGTTACAACAACCAACAAAAGAGACCCAGAGAAGGCTTTTCTCCTTCGCCTGAACTCTGCAAGGAACCAGAGCCTTGGTACCAGCAGAGTTTCTTGTGCCCATTCACCTCCTCAGAGAATCCAAACAAATTTAGCTGCATCTCTCCAGGCTCTTGGATCTCCCGTATTGGTTGATAACCCTGAGCTTTATTTGATGGTATGTAACAGGTACCTGCCCCCTCGGTTGAAAGACACTGAGCTCGGGCAATTGAAAGATAATAGGGAAATACTCACCCAAGAGAAAGATGCTGGGGAGATACCCACCTAATCTAAGGCATTTGGGGTGCCTGGTTGAAAGAACCTGGGGTTTGCTCAGTTGAAGGATGCTGAGAGGTCTGGGCTGTGTGGTTCCGTAAGAGGCTGACCT